>NC_044035.1:59546942-60175465 GCF_901765095.1 Microcaecilia unicolor
CATGGCCGCTAGGTGCATTCTATAAACCAGCTAGGCGTAAAGGCACGGTTTACAGAATATGCCTAGGTGGAAATATTTTCGGTGCCGATTTTTCAGGCATCATAAATAGAATCTAGTCCATGGTGTCTAAAATCTAGGCACATTTGATTAATGCACCTAGCGCTATTCTATATAAGGTGCCTAAAGTTAGGGGCAGTGAATAGAATAGTGCACAGGACCGGGGAACGCATCTACATGTAGGGTGGCCATTTACGCCACTGAAAATCTGGTGCAAATACCCACGCCTAGGCACATTTTCCGAATTCTATAACAACGCATGTAAATTTGAGTAACGCTCCAACATGCCCACACTCGTTTTTCAGCTACGCGCATTGGAATTGACGTGCATGTCTTTTTAGCATACACCTAAAAAGAAGCGTGCATCAATTCCAATTATTGCCAATTAGTGATGATAATTGTCCGTGCGCACAATTTAACACATGCTACTTGCTGTGCCAAATATAGAATCTGGCCCTTTAAGGGCAATACCAAGTCCCTTACATTTACCTGCTAAATGTACAGGATACTGACATATAGACCTCTAAGTGTATACTTACCTGTGAAGATGTCATTTCAGTGATTAAGTGGTATTCTACAAATAGGCACTCAACTGGCATAGCGTGTATTTGTAAGGGAGACATTCCCATGGGTGGGCCATAGGCGGAACAAACTTTAGATGGGCAGTTTGCCTGCATGCCTGCTACATTTAGACACCCCATTGATGCCAAGTCTATGACACATGAAAATAGGCACCTAAATGTACACTGATATTGGGCACCTAAATATTCAATAGTATTCACTAAGGACACTTGGGTGTTAGTGCCCATATAGAATATGTTTTCACTCAGTGGTTGAGCCTTGGGCATTCAGACACCTGCCTATTATTACTACATGTCTACTCTTATATTCTCTATCTCTCTTTCTTGTCTGATTTGGTGTTCCTTTCTTATGTTCTTATACTTTGTTTAATTTTTTGTAAATAGCTTTGCTGTGTTTTTGCAATTCGCGGTATATTAAGTTGAATAAACCATACAACATTACCAGGGCACCTGAATGGAGATGCTCTGTTGTAGAACTGCCCCCTTTGTGATTTCATCCATATTTCCCCCAAACTGATCCCCCAAACATGCCTACACCTGGGTCATGTACATGTATGCGTATACTTGTTTATAACATGTGTTTGTTTGTATAGGGTAATTTTAATAAGAGACAATTTAAAAGCACAATGGTTAGAGCAGAGGGTGGACAACCATGGGTAGATGTCAGGGTCAAATCCCAATAATGCTCTTTCAGACTAACTTAGGGGTCATTTTACAAAGCTGTGGTAGAAAGTGGCCTTAGCACGCCCTTTCCTGCATGCTAAGGCCATTTTATGGCATCTGGAAAATGGCTGATTTTCCATTTTCCAAATTAATGGCCATGTTCTGTTGCCACTAGTGTTTGACCATTACCAAAAATTAGTGAGTGAGCCCTTATCTCCACCTATTATGTAGGTGCTGAGGGCTAATATGGAAACCATCTAGTTTTTAGGCGGGTTAGAAGTGTTTACAATAAATAAATAAATAATATGCTAATCAGCACACAGTAATGTAGCTGCACTGATTTGCACTGTACTGCCCCCTCTCCGTCCCCAGACACACCCCCTCAGAGAAAAAACAAGATTTTTTTTTTAGCATGGGGTTTGCGCATGTACATTGGGCTTTTACCACAGGATGCTTCGGTGCATCCCGTGGTAAGCTCTTTAAAGGAGCGGTAAGCTTGCACCAGTGCAATGAAGTGCCTGCATGTAACTTGCCTTGAACTACAACTTTCACACACATATATATGTATCATATATTTATTTATTTGTTGCATTTGTACCCCACATTTTCCCACCTATTTGCAGGCTCAATGTGACTTACATAGTACCGTCAAAGGCGTTTGCCCAGTCGGTGGATAACAAATACAAAGTTGTATAGTGATCGTATGAGGTATAAGTGGAGGGTCGGAATGGATGAAGATTGTGTGATGTCCTGTTTGATCATAGTCATGCTGTGTTGGTAGGTGAAGAGGGTTACGTGGGGTCGTTGGGGTAGGCCTTTTTGGTACCAAAAGTTGGGTTACAAATATCAGAGATAAAGGCTAGAAACGTTTGGAGGGGTAAATTTGGGCAACATTCATTTTTGAAAGATTTGTGTACTATAGAGTCAGCAGAATGGGATTATGCAATTTTTTTTCACAACTTTGATATCTTTCATGTTCTATAACCCAAAATTGCAGGTACCTAAAGTGGGCTATGTGTTTTCTGGGGTTAATCGCTTTTTTTTTTTTACTGATAAACATTAGTCCATACCTGAGGCTAAAATTTGGAAGAATTATGAAGTTGATACCTCTTTAACTTGTGGTATAAGTAAGTCACATATTCCAATTTTGGTACCTTTTCATTCAGCAGGTCTCATACATATCTATATATCTCTCTCTCTATATATAGTTTTTAATTTTCTAAACATATTCAACCAACTACTACGTAAAGAACTATTCCATCCTCAAAGAGATGGGTCCAGTTATATGCATCTTGAACTGCTACTTAAAAGGCTTGAGCTACATCCAAATTTTGAAAACTCCTGCTGATTATCACCGCCAAATGCCAGACAGACACTTGGAGATTAGCTACATATCTGAGCTTCTACTTTTTCAAAGCCTTCCAGTATTTTTTTAAAGAATACTCACGGGGTTTAACTACAGTCTAACGCAGTTAAAGCCACTTCATGCTGGTTATATCATTGCCTGTGCTGAATGGGCATAATAAATTTTAACACAGCAGGTGCATTCTTTCTGTCTTTAAAAAATAAATCAAAAGATCTGGTATTTCATTAAAGTTGTTTTTTTAAATAACTATACCAATTAACTGATGCTAGTCTTTGAGAACATAAATATTCAAAGTTTTGCTGAGTAGTAAAGTTAAGCGGTTAACTATATCAAGACATTCGTTCACAGCTAACTGGCTAAAATCTAACCACGCAGAAAGGGCAATTTTAGAAATTGGTGCTTAACTACAGGTGTGACAAAGAAATGCACTTAGGGCTAGATTCTAAGGGGCCCTTTTACTAAGCCGCAAAAGCATCTATTCACACCCAACGTGTGCCAAAATGGAGTTACCTCATGACTATTGTGTGGCTCTTGTGGTAATATCATTTTTGGCGCACATCCGAAAAATAATTTTTATTTTTGGATGCGTGTTTCGGACACGCGCCAAGTGGCATTGATGTGCCTAAGTCATTACCGCCTGGTTACCACATGAGTCTTTTGCGCTAGGTCAATGGCTGGCAGTAAGGTCTCAGACCCAAAATGGACGCGTGGCAATTTTGATTTTGCTGCAAATCCATTTTCGCCAAAAATTTTAAAAAGGCTTTTCTTTACGGGCGCGCTAAAAAATGGATTGGCGTGCACCCAAAACCTGTGCCTACACTACTGCAAGCTATTTTTCAGCAAGCCTTTGTAAAAATTGGTGCCGAATAAAAAACGCTATTCTATAAGTCATGCTTAAAGTTAAGTGCGATTTACAGAACAGCACCTCTACCTGGGAATATCGCCTAACTTTAGATGCAGCCATTTGCACCAACTGAAATGTGGTGCAAATGTACATGCTTACATTAGGCGCATATCCCCATTATTCTATAACAATGTGCGTTAATTTTAGAAACGCTCCTGCTATACCCATGACCCTCCCATTTCCAGATTGCATGTAAAGTTTAATTAAATTTACTTAATTTCAATAATTGCTTGTTAAAAAGCCAATTATTGGTGCTAATTAGCTTGCTACTTAATTCATTTTTGCATGCAAATTGAGCGCGTGTCCAAATTTGCGTGTGCAATTTTTTGCGACTTTTACAGAATTAGGGGGTTAGCGACAATTCTATAATAGTGTTAAGGTGCACCTAACTAGTTATAAAATAGTAGCAGAAAGCCACTTTGACATGCTGAAACTGGGGTACGACAGCTTACGTCAGGTCAATGGCAGGTATATGCTGGTGTGCCTAATTGTGCGCGTTGCTAGGCAGAACACTCATGACATGCCCGTGTTCCGCTCACTGGTACAGCCCATTTTCTGTTACACACTGTGCAAGCAGCTTGCCAATTTTATAGAACAGCACCTAGCACATAAACATGGAAATGCCAATTTGTGACCATTCACATGCATAAATATGCTTATACTATAAATTAGTGTGTGCAATTGGTGCCTAAATTTAGACAAAAGAAAAACAAGTCCCGACATGCTGTGCTGTGGGTGCAGGGGCAGATTAAAGGGAAGGCGACTTCAGGCAAGTTGTAGGAGTGCTTGAGTTCATGAAGAAGATTTGATGACCCTTGAAGCAGACACACAGGCTGAAACACGGCCATGTCGGGCCCTAGACGTGTAATTATAATAAAGGTCCTTGAACGTGGAATCCTCCTTGTATTCGCCTCACTTTTTTGTTTAGTGCTTAAATTTAGACACCTTTTATAGCATTGCCCTTAAAGGGGGGAATTTTATATATAGCGCCAAAGGTTAGGTATTGAAAAGATCCACACTGAGCCCTTACCCTATAAAGGGTGCCTGACCTTTACAGCATATCGGCATACTACTACTACTACTTATCACTTCTTTAGCGCTACAAGGCATACGCAGCTCTGTATACCATATATGAAAAGACAGTCCCTGCTCAAAGAGCTCACAATCTAAATAGGACAGACAAACAGACAGAACAACTAAGAGATAAGGGAATTAAAGAGGTGGGGAGAAAAGGGTATAGTGCAAGTGAGTAGTGGTTAGGAGTCAAAAGCAGTGTTAAAGAGGTGGGCTTTTAGCCTGGATTTGAAAACGGCCAAAGACGGGGCTAGACGTACAAGCTCAGGAAGTCTATTCCAAGCGTGAGGTGCAGCAAGATAAAAGGAACGGAGTCTGGAATTAGCAGTAGAGGAGAAAGGGACAGACAAGAGAGATTTATCCACAGAATGGAGTACCCGAGGGGGGGGGGGGGGGCTTAGGGAGAGACAAAAGTGGAAAGGTACTGGGGAGCGGTAGAGTGAATGCACTTATAGGTCAGTAAGAGAAGTTTGAATTGAATGCGGAAACGGATAGGGAGCCAGTGAAATGACTTGAGGAGAGGGCTAATGTGAGCATAGCGACTCTGGCAGAAAATGAGTCGGGCAGCAGAGTTTTGGACTGATTGAAGAGGAGAGAGATGGCTCAGTGGGAGGCCGGTGAAAAGCAGGTTGCAATAATCTAGGCAAGAGGTGATAAGAGTGTGGATAAGGGTTCTGGTAGAGTGCTTAGAGAGGAAGGGCATAGCGAGCAGACTACGCCTAACTTTGGATACTGGACTTATGCTTGATAGAAACAGGTGTCAGTCCAGCACCCAAAGTTAGGCGTGGATCGTCACTATTCTATAATTTGGTGTCTAATTTTTGGGAATGCCATATGCCCCTCCCATGGTCACATCCCCTTTTGGGTTGTGCAGGGGAAAAGGCACCAGATTATAGAATAGCATGCAGGAGAGATCTGCAAACAGTTTCAATTAGCACCAATTAAATTTATTTGTCACAAATAAATACATAAATAAATAATTTATTTTATTTTATTTATTTGTTACATTTGTATCCCACCTTTTCCCACTTATTAGTAGGCTCAAAGTGGCTTACATAGTTCCGGAGATTCAAGATGCAAATTCCGATGCCCAACTTTCGGCGGACGGTATAGAATCCAGCATTCTGTCTAGACAGAGTTCTCTGTACATATTTAACTAGATAGCTTTGAAAATTGTCTATATCTGAAAAGCCTACCCCAATCTGACTACCCTTTACATCCAGTGATTTATGTGCAGTGATTCTGTATAGGGAGGAGAAGGAGGGGTTGGAATTTTTATCCAAATAGATTTATGAATTTAGAGAGTCATTTTATAAAGTAATTTTCACATATAGGTGGCTACATTATGAGCATAAGTGGCCTTTTATAAAATACTGACCGATGTAAAAATAGATACTTTGCCACTATGCATGTACAGTGGAGGAGGGTGGGTGGAGTGAGATCAGAGTTCAGAGATTAGAAAATATGCTAATCCACACACATACTTAAAAATGATTGGCCCGGTGTCATGGGCTGGTGGGTGAGACCTTGGTCAGTGGAGTGAGTGTCCTGAGTCGAGGACCCAGAGGCCCCAACTGGCGGTAGACAGGTCACTTGCGAGGCACAGAGCAGGACCAGACAGAAGCAAGCTGGAGAGGCCAGTGCTGTCCAAGTCCCTGTACAGAATTTGTCTGGGCTGAGGCAGGCATGAGCTAAACTGCTGCAGCAGGAACTAGCTGGAGCCCTGGCTACAGCCTTATCCCAAGATGGGCTTCTTCTAAACTGAGACAGGAACCACAGAGCAGGAACCAGCTGGAACAGCAGGAGGCCAGCACTCTAAATGGGTGTAGGGAGCTGTGAAGGCAGGAAGATGCTGAACCAGTGGGTTTAAATCTCCCTCCCCCTACTTGATGTCATCTGGCAGTGCCCTGCCCGACATGCAGAAAGGCGCGCCCGCCTATGGTCCCTCCTGCCAAGAGTGTTCAGAGATGCATGGCACCTGCTGCCATGAGGACCGCGATTACCAGCGTTGTCCAGGATGGCTGCACAGCTGGACCGTAGCCCTCCTCCCCCGGGTACGGTAAGCAATTGTGTGGCGGCTGTGACACACAGATGTTTACACCTGCCTCAGGAGTGATTTCCGCCACTTACGTTAGCATTTTATAAAGTCAAGTAGGTGCCTACTTGTCTTTATAAAATTGACTTCAAATAAGTACCTAAAAATGGGCTTATGGTAGTGCCTTTTATAAAAATGACTCTCTGAAATCTGATAATCAGTTTCTTCAGTCATATCTCTTAGTGTGCTTGATAAAAACTGATTATTGTCTGTTGGTAGTACTGTGTCTTGACATGGTTTTTAATTCTAGACATTGTGATGAATTGACCCAGTGGCTCTTCACTGTGATGAATTGATTGATTTTTTGATCTATGTTCTTTCCGAATCACATTGATCCAATTACGTAAAGTAGCAAGTCATCTAAATTGCTTCACTTGTTCATATTAATCTCCCTTGCTATTGGATAGAAAAGCAAGGTAAATCAATTTTGTGAGTTACTTTTTCTTTCTAGATTATCCAGATTAATTTAAGTAGATAATTAAATTGCTTTAATGGATGCATATGTTAAATATGCAGTCCAGTCAGCTGTTTATAAAATTTGAGCTACAATACAAAGTTCAAATACTCCAGGGATTTTAAGAACATCTGAGCCTTAGTAGCTCCTCCCCCCATAAAAAGGTTTTGTATGACCTGTAATTCTCTTGATGGCTTTAATCCTGTTAGACTGTTTTATTTTACTGCCATAGAATCTGTAGTGAGGGATTAGTAACACTCAGTCCCGCAGCCAAAGGCTTAAATAAACTTTTTGGCTTTTGTGACCTCATACACCGCTTTCTATAGAATAAAAAAGATATATGTCTCTTTCTGTTTTACTGCTACAGATACAGAAAAAGCTTCCACTCAGTCTGTTCATTCGTGATGCATTATTCCAGAGCCTATCTATTGATCTCCTGTGCTTGCCCATGGATTCTATGAAGAAATAGTTTATTGAATGACATATGTAAAAAATACTTATAGTCTGTCTATCCACGGTATTACACAGAATAAAATAAAACATAAGAAATCATACGTCTTCACATAAGACTAAACAACAAAAGCCATCAAAACAACTCCAAAGTGTCCACATGCCAGAACAACTTTATTATAACATAACACGGGGGCCAATTTTTCCATGCGCAAGGACCCTTTTTACCACAGTGGGTAAAAAGCCCCCCCAAAAAATGGCCATGCGGTAAGATTACTCTTACCGCATGGCCATGCATCAGGGAGCACTTACCACCACCCCATTGAGATGGTGGTAAGGGCTCCCGTGCTGTCCCAGCAGTAACTGGGCAACGCGGCAATTACTGCCAGGTTAGCGCTGCGGTAAAAATACCAAAACTATTTTCTGACATGCCGTAAATGGTGCCCACTGAAGCTGGAACTACCGCCAGAGGCCATATTGGGCTTCACAAGTTCCAGGTTGCCATACAGCAACCCTTTCATAAAAAAGGCCCTTAATCTCTTCTGGAAGAGAATTCCATAGCACAGCAGTCGCATATGAAAATGCACATTTATGATTGCGAAGAAGACAAAAAGTTTAAGTAGTGGTTAATATGACTAATGTATATGCCTTCCTATGCTTAGGCCTGTTCCTAAGGGCTAGGCCTAAGGCCTGTACTTTGCTCAGTTTGGTTCTCACATGTTAGCCTACTAACTCAGCATCTTGTGTAACAATCATTGCTTTCTCAGGAGCTGAGAACTGACACTTCATAACATTTAGTTTGCAGCTGAGTATGTTTTTCATATAAGGTGGATGTAACCTTGGCAGTTGCTGACAGGCTGAGGGCACAGTGTGAGGGCTAAGAGAGATAGACAGAGAGAGGAAACAAGGGTATTGTTCTGGCTATGCATGCGACTGTTCACATGCAAACACATCAGAAGAGACTGATAGAATACATGACCAATCCATATATGGTATAAGGCTAACTAATGGTTCTGGTTTATGGGAAATCACATGATTTCTGGGAAAATGTAACTTGTAACAGTATATATGTGATGTCCGGGGCAGTATTAGTGGAACAGACCTTGTCTTTCAGGATGTGCACTGCTGATTGGCAACCTGCTCCAGGGAGAGATCTATTTTGTAGTTTTGGCTCTGTGAGATGCTAATAAAGGTAGTTATTGGCTGCACCTAATGGAGTCTAAGTTCTCTTTCTTATTATTATTTTCCTATGCTTCTCCCCTTCCTGTGAGGGCTAAGAAACGGGAGGAAGTAATACACTAAGACCCACTCATTTGAGTGCAGTGCACGTATAGGAGCATACCACATAACCTCAGAGGTCAAACACTTCAGAACCATTACATACAGTGGCCTAAACACTAACAGCAAAGTCATAAATTGAATATGCTAAACTAATGGAGTGCCTGCAGGCCTGAGGTGGTGTGATCACATCACCGAGTTGTTATCTGGTGTGTCACTGTCTTCTGAACCATCTGCAGTCATTTGAAAGACGATAATGGCAGAACCACGAAACTGAATTGCAATAATCAAGAGAATATCACACGAGTCTGCGGCAATGTCTGAAAATTATCAGCACACAAAATATGTTTCAAACTATGCAAGACTAACAGCTTGAAAAAGCTGCTACAAACTACTGCCTTAATGTGTGGACAGAAAAATAACATAGCATCCAGAACCACTCTCAAATCTCCCAGTTTGCAATGCAATATTCACCCCATTAATAGTCACCAAGGAAGGTATGGAATCCAATCCTCTTTGACCAAATTACCTTAGCATTCTGTAAGTTGAAAACCAGTTTGTGACAAAAGATTCAGGCATTAAATTTAAAACTTGGTGTAAATGCCGACGCCTAAGTTAGGTGCAAACTGGGTGTGTTCTATAACAATGCACATAGATTTTAGAAATGCCCACAACCCGCGCATTATCACGTTATAGAATACACTTAGATAGTTGTGCCTGTAAATTCTAATTAATGCCAATTAGTGTCAATAATTGTTGTAAATTGGAAATTATCAGCACTGGACTGACTTGTTAACTAATTAAGTTGTGTGTGCAAATCCAGAGTATGACCAGATTTCCGCACTCAACTTAGGTCACACTTTAGAGAATCTGGGGGTATATGTGTAACTGACCTCAGCTGGGGATTCCATAAATTGTGAGCACAAAATCAAAAGTATGTAATTGCAAGGAGGTGTGGCCCTGGAAGGGGCATGGGTGAGTCAGAGGCATGCCTAGCACTTATATACATGTTACAGAATACTGGCTTTTACATGCCAAATAGCCTACATTTAGGTGGAAGCATTTACAGCAGCTATTGAGCTAGTGTAAGTGCTCATACCTGAAGTTAGGCACATAAATGTGAACTTATGCTAGTATTCTTTAACGGCCATTGCATGCAGAATTGCCAATACAGAATTCATACTAACCCCTTAATTCCATAAAAGTCTCTAAAAATTGCACATGCAAATTTGGGCGCATGCAATTTATTTTATTTATTCATTTGTTACATTTGTATCCCACATTTTCCCACCTATTTGCAGGCTCAATGTGGCTTACATAATACCGTAAAGTATTCGCCAAGTCCGGTAGAGAAACAAATAAAGGTGATATAGTCGAATATAGGTACATGTGTTTCAGGTACAATGGGGATCGAGGAGAGGAAGGTTGTATAGTGTCCATTACAATGGGGATCAAGGAGAGGAAGGTTGTATAGTGTCCATTATGATCTTTGGTTTTGCTGTGTTGTAGTGTGTAGGTGGTTATGTGGGTGGGGTATGCCTTTTTGAACAGGTTAGTTTTTAATGATTTCCTGAAGTTTAGATGGTTGTATGTTGTTTTCACAACTTTTGGCAATGCATTCCATAGTTGTGTGCTTATGTAGGAGAAGCTAGATGCATAGACTGCTTTGTATTTAAGTCCTTTGCAGTTTGGGTAGTAGAGGTTTAGGTATGTTCGAGATGATCTGGTTATATTTGTGATTGGTAGGTCTATGAGGTCTGTCATGTAGCCTGGGACTTGGCCGTAGAAAATTTTGTGGCCCAGGGTGTAGACTTTGAAGGTAATGCGTTCCTTGATTGGAAGCCAGTGCAGTTTTTCTCAGAGGGGTTTGACACTTTCGAATCGCGATTTGCCAAATATCAGCCTGGCTGCTGTGTTTTGAGCGGCCTGAAGTTTCTTTGTGAGCTGTTCTTTGCATCCCACATTGCAATAGTCTGCCTGGCTTAGTACCATTGATTGTATTAGGTTACGAAATGTTTCCCTTGGGAGGAAAGGTTTTACTCGTTTAAGTTTCTACATTGAGTGGAACATTTTCTTTATTGTGGAGTTCACTTGGCTATCAAGTGTAAGGTTGCGGTCGATTGTGACGCCGAGTATTTTCAAGTTGTCTGAGATAGGGAGGGTGTGTTCTGGAGTGGTTAAGGTTGTGGGTTTGTAAGTATTGTGTTGAGATGAGAGGATGAGGCAGTGTGTTTTTTCAGTGTTCAGTTTCAGTTGAAAAGATTTTGCCCATGAATCCATGATGTTCAATCCAAGTTTGATTTTGTTGGTGATTTCTGTTAGATCGTGTCTGAAGGGAATGTATATAGTGACATCGTCTGCGTAGATGAACGGGTTGAGGCCTTGCTTAAATAAGGATTTGGCCAGTGGGATCATCATTATGTTGAATAGTATTGGTGATAGTGGTGATCCTTGAGGTATTCCACAGTCTGCTTTCCAAGGTGGTGATATGTTTAGGTTTGATTTCACTTGGTATGTTCTGGTGGTTAGAAAACCCTTGATCCAGCTAAATATGTTTCCAGCAATCCCGAAATAGTCTAAGAGTTTTAGTAGTATATTGTGGTTGGCCATGTTGAATGTGCTCGACATATCGAATTGGAGGAGGAGTATGCTTTTACCTGTGGCTATTTCTTGCTTGAATTTGGCCAGGAGGATGACTAGCACAGTTTCGGTACTATGGAGGGGACGAAATCCCAATTGTGATTCATGTAGCATTGAGAACTTGTCCATGTGGTCGGTGATCTGTTTGGTCACCATGCTCTCCATCAGTTTGACTGCTAGTGGAATAGATGCAACTGGGTGGTAGTTGGAAAGTTTGGTTGTTTTTTTCTTGGTATCTTTTGGGATTGGGGTGAGTAGGATCTTGCCACGTTCCTCTGGGAAAAGGCCTTGTTGGAGCAGGTAGTTTAGGTGGGATGTGAGGTCTGTTAGGAAGAGGTTCGGGGCAGATTTTAGTAGGTAGCTGGGGCAGGTAAACAGTTTGCAGTGGGTGCCGGAGAACTTTTTGATCGCCTGGGTGACTGTTTCGACGGTGAGGAGTGTGAAGTTTGACCAAGTTCAGTCGGTTGGGTATTCTCCAGGGTTTGGGTCCAAACTATTGATGGAGTTATTGGTATCAGTATTGACCTGGGGTAGAATTTTGCTTAGGTTTGTAATTTTTTCATTGAAGTATTTAGCGAGTTTGTCTGCAGATGGGATGTCTATATTGGTAGCAGTGACCGCTGTGGTATCTAGTAGCTTGTTCACAAGTTGATATAGTTTCTTCGTGTCTTTATAGTCTGGCCCTATTTTATTTAATTCTATTTAATTTAATTTAATTAACTAGCAAGGTAATTAGCGCTGATAATTGTCTTAACAAGCAATTGTTGCTACTAATTAGATTTAATTGGAATATGTACATGTAAATTTTACACATGAGTTCAAAAAGGGGGTACGAAAATGGGAGGGTCATGGGTGAAACAGGGGCATTCCTAAAATTAACATGCGCAGTTATAGAATAGGAGGGAAACATGCCTAATTAAGTGCAAAAGTTTGCACCATGTTTCAGTTGGTGCAAATGGCCAAGCCTAAAGTTAAGTGTGATCCCTGGGCATAAGTGCTATTTGATAATCTGCGCCAAACTTCAAGAATGGCTTATAGAATAACACTATTTTGGTGCTGAATTTTTTTGGGTGCCATATATAGAATTCACCTCTTAGGGCTAGATTCTATATGTCATAGCTTAAAAATAAGTGCAGAAAAATATGTCTAGAAGTATTCTATAAAATATGCCTAATGATAGGCGCGGTTTATAGAATATGCCTAGCGACTATACGCGTTACTAAATATAGTTGTGAGAATTTATACCAGGTAAAACTTGGTGTAAATGCCTATGCCTAAGTTAGGCGCCAGACCAGGTATATTCTATGATAAAACGCATAGTTTTTAGAAACGCCCACGACCTACCCATTCCACATTCATGGCCATGCCCCTTTTTCAAATCTGTGTCTTAGAATTTATGCCCATCACTTTACAGAATATGCTTAGAAAGTTGTGCACATAAATTCTAATTAATAGCAATTAGAGCCAATAATTACTTGTTAAGTGGCAATTATCGGCATCGATTGGCATAAGATAATTAAGTTGCACGCGCTAATCAGAATACAACCTGATTTGCATGCGAACTCAAGTTGCATATACAGAATCCGGGGGTTAGTGGCTAACTTTAGGTGATCTATAGAAAATTACCTCCATAGTGTGCATTCTTAATGACATTCATTTTCTCCCCACTACCCCAAAAATGAACATGAAGACAAAAAAATTCTGGGTGCCCATCCCTAATGTTTTATCCTATTTAAATGTGGGATACAAATGCAATAAATAAATAAAATAAATAAAACACCAACTGATGCAAGAAAAGAGAAAGATTATGTACTGTTTAGAAAATCTCTCTCATATTGAAATGGCTATTGGTTAGGGATGTGAAATGTTACTGTTGACCTTAAAGCTTGGAAACTTTATCTTGTTTGTTGTTCCTTGGTCCTCCTAGCATTGATCCATTGGTGCTTGTTGAAGCATTGACCACTTTGAAATGATATCTGAAGTATTCTATAGTTACTGGAGATATCAGTTTGCACATAAATTAATCATCCTCTCCACAAGTTAATGCATTTGTTATAGGTGTATCTGCACTGGATAAAGGTCTGTTTCAAGTTGGCAATATGCTGGTAGCTATTGACCTGGTATTTCTTACCGATACTGTTATGCTAGATAAAGTAAATAAAGATTGGACTCTATGACCTGTTCCCTGATCTGACTACATTTTAATTATTTGAAATTAGAAAATAAGTCTGAGTCTTCAGTTATTTTACATCCAGCTATGCAAAATTGTCTAGAAGTGGCATTCTCAAATTTGAATGACAGTGTCTACTTCTAATTGATGGACTGCCTGTTGATAATCATGTTGTTATGATAGAGTCTTAGGTCTAGGTGCATAAAGGGGGGAGATTTTATATATGGCACCTTAAAAATCAGCATTGAAATCAGTGCCTACTAAGCGTATTCTATAATCTGCACCTAGATTTAGGCGCGGTATATAGAATGCACTCAGTTGATATCTCAGCGCCTAAAACTATGTGCATTTATTTACACCAATAAAAATGTGGCATAAATCCTGGGGCATATATTTACATGCACAGGGCCATATTCTCTAACAATGCGCATAAATTTCAGAACGCCCACAAAACGTCCATATCACTGCCCATAACCACACCCCTTTTTGCCTGCACACATTAGAAGTTCAGCGCACTTTGTTGCAGAATACGCTTAGCAAGTTGTACGCGTAAATTCTAATTGGTGCCAATTAGTGATCATTATTGTTTGTTAAGCACTGTTATCAGCGCTCATTAGCTTGTTAAGTTACGCGCATTGTTTTAGAATTCACTTGATTTTTGGCACGGATCTCTAGGCGCGATATGTAGAATCTGGGGGAAAGCTCTTCATTAAAAAATGCATGAGAAATACCTCATGTATATTAGATCCATGTCTAACATGATTAATGAAAGCTGCTAAGGATTCCCCCCTTCCTTAAAGGGGGTTAAGGAATTGATATACCGTATTTCTTTTCATGCAACCAAAGTGGTTTTCATATATTTTATGCAGGTATTTTTTCTTGGACTCAC
Source organism: Microcaecilia unicolor (assembly GCF_901765095.1). Lineage (NCBI taxonomy): Eukaryota > Metazoa > Chordata > Amphibia > Gymnophiona > Siphonopidae > Microcaecilia > Microcaecilia unicolor. The sequence goes on from NC_044035.1 coordinate 59,561,564, forward strand.
AATCTAAGGGCCCTGTTTACTAAGGTGCGCTAACATTTGTAGCGCACGCTAATGCTAGAGACACTCATAGGAATATATGGGTGTCTCTAGCATTAGCACCCGCTAAAAATGTTAGTGTGCCTATAATGCTGCTGCTTAGTAAACAGGGCCCTAAGTTTGCAATGGAGGCTTAAGTGGCTTGCCCAGGGTCACAGGGAGTGCAGTGGGAATTGAACCCAGTTGCCCAGGTTCTCAGCCCACTGCACTAGCCATTAGGCTACTCCTTCACTCTGAAATAGTTCAAGACTTTATTTTGGGCATCAAATTGAAGTGAATTACAATGCAGTAGTTAATGGTGAGCAGTAGCTGAGGTGGGAATCTAACCCAGTTCCTCTGTGTCCTAGGCCACAGCCCTAACCACTAGGCCACTTCCCAAACCCCATTATGTGCCAAATGTTTAAAAAGCCTTCATAGAGAACCAAGGTGTTACGGTTCCATTTTTAAATTTCCCTTTTTAAGGAACTAAATATAATAATCAGTCCTGGCTTGACTTCAGGATTCTTGTGGATGATTACTCCACCTTGGATCCCTTTCAGTATAGATTTTGTCTTGCCTCAGTAGCGAGACCTTTTTTATATCCACATTTGATGGACTAGGGAGTAGAGTGGATACTTTTTGCTTGCTGTTTTGAATATTAGATTTGGTTTTGGTATTATAAAGCTACGCTGTTGTGGAGGAAGGACTGGTAGATCCATGCAGAGCACTTGAGTTTAAAGCTCTGCAGCCCTTTCTTTTTACTGCTGATGCTTGCAGCTGCAACAAGAAGTATGACGGTTTGAGGGGTGAATTAAGGGGAGGGAGGGGCTAGGGGGAGGTGGTATACCATAGCAGAATAAGGCAAGAGGGGGAAATGCTGGATGGTGGTTAGAGAGAAGAGAGAGAGGGTAATGCTGGACAACATGGTCTGAGAAAGAGATTAAAATGCTAGACTGTTAGAGGGAGATGGATGAGAGAGGGAAGACGCTGAATATGGCGAGGAGGGAATAGAAAGACAAAAGGAAAATGTTGGATGGTGAGGGAGAGAAACAAGGATTGGCACATAGTAGGCTGGGAGAAGGGGGTATCACATTATGTTTAAATCATTTTTATTAAATACCAGTAACATGTATCAACCACGGCTCCACAAGCTTAGCTGTGCCTCTAAACAGATAAACTTTTATTTTCATTTTCCAACGTTTTATTCTAACCACCCGTTCCCTACCCACCCTCCCTCCCGCAAACCTTTCCTTCCTCCCTCCCCCCCTATATCCCCTATCCCTGTTTACAGTCAGTCAATCAGATCCTGCTGGAGCCTGCAAGTTGTCCAGATTTACTGATACTCCACTGTAGTCTTCGGAGGATTTTCTTTTTCGCTCCTGTTTGTAACGTTTTCCAAAACTTCTCCCATGAGTTCTTAAATGAGCTGATGTTTTTTTTCCCTGGGAGTTCTGTACTCCACACAGCTCTATGTGTAAAGATTCTATTATCTTTGATCTCCACAATTCTCTAGATGGTGCATACGCCTCTCTCCAGGCGAGTAGAATTACTTTCTTCCCGATCAACGTGGCCTTCCGCATAAAACCCAAGAGTCCTGGTGGGGAAGGCCCTGTGATGTTATATATATCAAACAAAATCAGCGGGTTATCGTACAGTTCTCGCCCCCAACATCTCTTGACCTCTGCCAAAATTGCCACCCAGAACTGTCGAATGTGCGGGCAAGTCCAAAACATATGGCCCAATGTTGCCGGGTCCATTCCACATTTCAGGCACTCCCCGGAACCAAAGCCTGCTTTTTGAGCTCTGACTGGTTCAATGTAAGCCCTTAGTGCAAATTTGTATTGTTGTTCCCAGTCCCGTATGAAGGGCGACCTGTGCAGAATGGCAAGCACAAATCTCTGCAACATGTCCTCTGTAAACTCAATTCTCAGTTCCTGCACCCAGCTCTTGGTGATTTTCCGATAATCAATGTCCTCTGTAGTGTCCAGGAGGTTTCTGTGATGATAGCGTAATGGTACCACGTTCTGTGACCCCAATGTGAGCGCCGAAGATAGAATGTCCTGAACATCCTCGCTTAGATTTTCTGCGCCCAAAGAAGTAGCATAATGTCTGGTTTGCAGGTATGCATAAAAGTCAGCTGCGGGCCATCCGTGCTCGCGTTGTAACTCCTCGAAAGGCTTTAACTGCCCATCTTCGTTCAAAAGTTAGTAAAGATAATGTATCCCTTTCTGCCTCCACTTCGCGAATGTTCTTGCCAAAGTGCCATCTGGGAAGTCTGGGTTTAAATGCAACGAAACAAAAGGAGTGGCCGCCGCTGAAAAGCTATGCCTGCGGCACAGCCACCTCCACATCGCTCTCCCTGAGCTCACAAACGGGTTCCGTCTCAGATTCGCAATGGTTCGTGTTTTTGTTATGTGCATTAACCAACTCAGGTGGATCTCTGGGGTCATGGAGGCCTCCAGCTGGGTATCCGTAAACTGTTGACTTCCCACCAGCCAGTCTCTAGGGGTATCACATTAAAAGAATGTTCTCACACTAGGACTGAAAGAAGAGGGCTGGGGATGGAAGAAGAGGGCTGACTGGCAGATGCTGAGGTTGGGGAAAAGTTGGGAGAAGGGAGCTGATTTGGGGGCTGGGGCTGGAACTGTGAGAAGAGGAATGATGCTGGCAGGTGGAAATGGGGAAATGAGGCTGATAATGAGGGAGTGGTAGAAGAAGAAAACAGTAATTGTGAGGAGAGGAGTAAAGCAAGGGCATGTACAGTGGAAAGAGGATATGGAAGAGCAAAGGAAAGGATGCTGGTGTTTCCTTTGTTCGATTATTGTAATGTTTTTTTTGGGGGGGGACTTCCAATGATAATACTTCAAGCCAACAGCTCATCTCATTTCAGGTGTCTCCCACTATGAACATATTTATCTGGTGCTTATGCAATTAACTAACTTGTTAGTCTCACTTACACACACGAGTGACACTGGCTGCCCATACTGCAGCAGGACATGTTTATCCACTCCTACCCTAGCTGAGATAATATTTAACCATCTCTCTGACCTCATGTGCAACTTTCTTTAAATTAGTCACTTTTCTTTCTTACTCTCTTACCTATCTATATATTCCATCTTTGCTTTACCCTTCACTATCAATTAAAATGTAATGTTCTATTACATATTGTGTTGACATTGTAAGTAGTATACCACGCCATACTTTGAGGCATATTTTCAAAGCACTTAGCCTTCCAAAGTTGCATTGTATTGTTATGTGAATATTTTTACTGCTGTAATTGCCTATTGCTCATGTTTGATCTATTCTTACTGTACACCGCCTTGAGTGAATTCCTTCAAAAAGGTGGTAACTAAATCCTAATAAATAAATAAAATAATTACGTTGGCTACCTGTCCATTGGAGAATATGTTTTAAAATATCATGACGATGAGTTTTCAAGCCCTTCATGATGAATCTCCACTATTTATTGCTGCCACTCTCAAAATGTATACAGTATCTTGAGCCTTAAGTCTGATGGTAAATGTTTACTTGATGTCCCTTCTTTTAGGCAGGAGAGACTGAAGGAGTAAAGAGACTCTTTATTTATGATTGCAGGTCCTAAACTCTGGAACACACTGCCTTTGAATCTACAGCAGTGCACGTCATTTCTCACCTCTTACAAGTAGTTGAAAGCATTCTTTTTTTAAAGAAGCATTTTTCAGGCACTTCAGTTTTATGCACAATTTTGTACTGTTCCTGTGTTGAACTGTATGTAACTTATAGAAACAGAGAACAATGAAGACAGATAAAAATCATATGGCCTATCCAGTCTGCCCATCCATGCCATATACTATTCCTTCCTCTCCCCTTGAGATCCTATGCACCTGTCCCAAACTTTCTTATTTTAATTATGTATATATTTTGTGCATCACCTAGATTTAGAGATAGAGTAGTTTATAACATTTGTCAAATAAAGCAGTAATTAAATAAATAAACTATTAGAGATGGAGGAAGATGGGCTTATGCTAGGAAGGGGGTATGGGGGAAAAGGTGAAGAATGGATGCTAGGGATGAGGCAGGGGCAGAGCATGGATACAGGGGAAAGGAGGAAGACTATGATGTGGGTGAGAGACAAAGGAAAGGGAGCAGGTCTTTAAGAGGTGAAAGATGGTAGAAATGGGGAAGTAAAAGAGGAATGGGACCTTGGATAAGGAGTAAGACATAAGAAAGGGACTGGATATGGAGAGGGGACGAATGACAGAGGATGGAAATGGAGGACTTGAAAGTGGTGAAAGATGAGAAGTAAGAGATTGGCAAAAGGAATGAGAGACACGAATGGAAATGGGTGGTCTAAAGAAGTAAGCATAGCAAGTGGAGGGAGACTGAAGGTTGTAGGAAGAGAAGAAGGAATAAAATCTAGCTATATGTAGATAAAAAGGCAAATAGGAGAAATAGAGAAAAAAAGATGAAACAACAACAAACGTCAGAGAGAGACGTAAGGAAGGAAGGGAAGAAAACAGTGAGAAGAAAAAACAAACAGAAAATAAACATGAAATACTAGAAAGGACTTAGGAGAAAATGAAATGAGATCCTAAGGACTTAAGAAAAAAAACAAGTGAAATGGTAATAAGAGGGGGCAGGACTCACTCAGCTGGAAAAATAAAATGATCAAAGGTTAAAATATTTAGTTTTAGTTTTTAGAGAACAAAGTATGTCAACTTTGAAAATGCACATTTATTTTGTACAGTACAGAAGGAAATGCATATCCGTTGCTCTTTCTTCAGAATCTTACACTGTGCTCAGGGTCTGTTTTTTTGTCGAGTTTTTTTTTTGTCTGCATATTTCTTTGTAATTTGCAGTCTCTTATTCTTTATTAGCGAATAGTTTATGTTTTCCATGAGTACCTGAGTTGAGGGATTCTGTTGACATGTAGGTTCTGCGTAAGAATCTGTAGCAGTTTGGCTTGTCCTCTTTTCCAAACTGAACGTGTTTTGGGGTAGTAAGATACTTGCAGAGCATACATTCTATAACAGCACCTGGGTCCCCAAGATTCCGTTATAGAATATAGCATAGGTCAGCATTTGCATGTCAACATTTAGATACTAACGGCATGTAAAAAGTAGGCATAAATTTTAGCACATAAAGTTTGCATTTGAGCCTGTAACTTATAGTATCCTATGGGCTCCTTTTATGAAGCGGCACTACTGATTAGCGAGCACTGAATACCAAGAAGCCCATTCAATTCCCATGGGCTTCTTCACACTTAGCACATGCTAATCGGTAGCACCACTGCGTAAAAGGAGCCCTATAAGTTATCCCCAGGATTCTATATATCGCGCCTAGCATTCCACGCCAAAATCCAAGTGTATTCTATAACAACACGTCAATCAGCGTTATAAACAACCAATTATTAATGCTAACAATCAATTATTAACCAATGAATGCTAACAACCAATTATTGATGTAAATTAGCACCAGTTAAGATTTTCACACACATCTGGCTGCAGGCTATCCAACACTGAGCTCCTAAATCCCATAGCATTCAACCCAAAAGGGGGCACCTGAATATGGGACAGACATGGGAGGGTCTGGGTTTTCCAAAACGTTGTGCACAGTGTTATAGAATATTAGGTTTCCAAGCCCAACTTGGGCGCTGAGATGTACACCAGGTTTCAGCAGGCGTAAGTCTGGCGCCCACAGTTGGGAGCGGGAACTGGTACTAAGTGCTATTCTATAAAACGCACACATCCTTTAAAGAATAGCGCTTGGTGCCAGTCTTTTCCAGCACCCATTTCTGAGTGCGAGTTATAGTGCACAATGGGGCCCTTTTACAAAGTGGCGGTAAGCCCAACGTGGGCTTACCACACGCTAATCTGGAACTACCACTGGCCCAGTGCAGGCACCGGCTGTAGTTTCACCCCCAGCGCGCACCATTTTCTACACTGGGGAAAATAGCTGACTATTTTCTATCTATCTATCTATCTATCTATCTATCTATCTATCTATCTATCTATCTATCTATCTATCTATCTATCTATCTATCTATCTATCTACTTATCATTTCTATAGCGCTACACCATACACGAAAATCTCAGTTGTAATTGGGCAGTGCAGCATGCTACCCAGCTACCACCAGGATAGAGCGGGAGCCCTTTCTGCCACCTCAATGGGTGGCGGTAAGTGCTCCCCCTCGCAATCTTACCGCATGGCCATGGTTATTTTCAGGCATTTTTACCAGCTGCAGTATGAAGGGCCACAGCATGCAGCAAACATGGCACTCGCTGCTAGCATAGCACCCTTTTTACCACAGCTTAGTAAAAGGACCCCACTATAAACAATATTCATTTCAAAACAAACACAATTAAAAACAAAAAACAAAAAAAGGAAACATTTTCCTGCTGCTCATCCCTGATAATCTATTTCCAAGAGCACTAATGCCTGAACAATGGACTTAATTAGAACTGTCCAAGAGAAGCTTACAATGTCACATCAACCTTCCCCTACTGAAGACTTCCTTAGTAACTACTTTTGCTATGGTTTCACAGAGATCTTCAGCCATCTATCCTGCTACTTACCAGGGGCGTAGCTAGGTAGGGTCACGGGGGCATAGGCCCCCGCAGATTTAGCCCTGGTCCCCCTGCTTTCACCCCCCCCCCCCCGCCGCCAACCCTCCCCTGCCACATTCGATCCCCCCTCCCGTCGTTGCCATCGCTCCCTCGTTGCCGCCGTCAGGTACCTCTTCAGTGTCGGTCTCCGGCACATTGCTGATCTGGATTCTGTTTCTGACGTGAATTCTGACGTCCTGCACATAGGAACGTGAGGGACATCAGGACTCACAGAAACAGAATCCAGATCAGCGAACGCACCGGACTTGGAGACCGGTGCTGAAGGGGACTTCGGCTGGCGGGGGTTGGGGACCCCCGCCAGCAAAGGTACGTGGCGGTGGCGGGGGAGGATTGGCAGTATGTGGCAGTGGTGGTGGGGGGTCGAAAAGGATGGGGGAGGGGCAGTGGCGCTGAGGGGGGGGGGGTCAAGTGGCGGGGGGGTTGGTGGCGCCATGGGGGGCTAAAATATGCCCCCTCACCTCGGGCTCTGGAACCCCCTCCTGCCGAAGTCTGGCTACGCCCCTGCTACTTACCCTCTTTAGCCCAGGACCCAGCTGAAATCAATTTGCCTTTTCCCAGTTTACATTTTAAGGGCCTCTTTTATAAAGCCACACTAGCAGTTCCCGTCTGGCAATGCCAATGAAGCTCATTGAAAGTGAAAAGGCTTTGTCTGCATTATCGCACCAGGGACCGATAGCATGGTTTAATAAAAAGAGGTTCTAAATATAGAAATAAACAGAACATTTTCCAGACTGCAGCCCTCACCATAATACACTGTGATTGTGATTCATGGACTGTGAATCTTTGATGCAAGGTATTTTCCTAAGCATTGGTCTGGTAAAACACCCCTTCACATAAATAAGAAGAATGTGATTGAGCTGGAGACAAATGTGCTGCCCAAATCGAGCAGATCTTTCTCTCACTCAAAGGTCAGGTTCAGAAGGAACTTTATAAAACGGAAATGTTGTCATCTGAAATAAAATAGGACATGTCAACAGTATGTCCCATTTCATTCCTTTTTATTTTCTAAATAAAACAAAAGCAATAAATAAATAAATAAATAAATAAATAAATAAATAAATAAATAAATAAATAAATATCAAACAAAAAGCTTAACTAAATTTAGTTTGATTCTCTTTTATTCCTTCTCATCCTGCAGGCCCTCCCTCACCTAACCTCACCTAACTCAGAACTTTAAAAAAAAGTCTCCCAGGCTTCTATTATACCCTCCCCCACCCCATAGCTTTTTGCCTTCTATAAGGCACCAAGTGCATGCACAGCTTATAGAATACTAGCATTTATTTGCATCAGGAATGCTGATATAGGCACTTACTCATGTAAGTGCTAGGCAATATTTTATAATATGCCCCAAAGTAGTTAAGTATGTAACTGTGAGGAGGAGGAAGTAAAACCATGGATTGAAGAGGTTAAAAGGCACGCATTAAAATAGCCCAACATGGCCATGCTTCTCCTATTGCAGGCTGCTTCAGGGGCAGTGACTAAAAGGGGAACATCAAATCACACTTTTCCTTAGTAGAAGCAAGGAGTACTGGCACCAGCCATGAAGCTCCTTCCAGTGAAGCAAAGGCCAGGATTACTGGCACCAGCCATGATACTCATTCCAGTGAAGCAGAGGCAAGGAGTGCTAGTACCAGCCATGAAGCTCCTTCCAGTGAAGCAGAGGCAAGGAGTACTGGCACCAACAACAACGCTCTTTCCAGTGAAGTAGAGGAAAGGAGTACTGGCACCAACCATGGTGCTCCTTCCAGTGAAACAAAGGCCAGGATTACTGGCACCAGCCATGATACTCATTCCAGTGAAGCAGAGGCAAGGAGTGCTAGTACCAGCCATGAAGCTCCTTCCAGTGAAGCAGAGGCAAGAAGTACTGGCACCAACCATGGTGCTCCTTCCAGTGAAGCAAAGGCCAGGATTACTGGCACCAGCCATGATACTCATTCCAGTGAAGCAGAGGCAAGGAGTGCTAGTACCAGCCATGAAGCTCCTTCCAGTGAAGCAGAGGCAAGGAGTACTGGCACCAACAACAACGCTCTTTCCAGTGAAGTAGAGGAAAGGAGTACTGGCACCAACCATGGTGCTCCTTCCAGTGAAGCAAAGGCCAGGATTACTGGCACCAGCCATGATACTCATTCCAGTGAAGCAGAGGCAAGGAGTGCTAGTACCAGCCATGAAGCTCCTTCCAGTGAAGCAGAGGCAAGGAGTACTGGCACCAACAACAACGCTCTTTCCAGTGAAGTAGAGGAAAGGAGTACTGGCACCAACCATGGTGCTCCTTCCAGTGAAGCAAAGGCCAGGATTACTGGCACCAGCCATGATACTCATTCCAGTGAAGCAGAGGCAAGGAGTGCTAGTACCAGCCATGAAGCTCCTTCCAGTGAAGCAGAGGCAAGGAGTACTGGCACCAACAACAACGCTCTTTCCAGTGAAGTAGAGGAAAGGAGTACTGGCACCAACCATGGTGCTCCTTCCAGTGAAGCAAAGGCCAGGATTACTGGCACCAGCCATGATACTCATTCCAGTGAAGCAGAGGCAAGGAGTGCTAGTACCAGCCATGAAGCTCCTTCCAGTGAAGCAGAGGCAAGGAGTACTGGCACCAACAACAACGCTCTTTCCAGTGAAGTAGAGGAAAGGAGTACTGGCACCAACCATGGTGCTCCTTCCAGTGAAGCAAAGGCCAGGATTACTGGCACCAGCCATGATACTCATTCCAGTGAAGCAGAGGCAAGGAGTGCTAGTACCAGCCATGAAGCTCCTTCCAGTGAAGCAGAGGCAAGGAGTACTGGCACCAACAACAACGCTCTTTCCAGTGAAGTAGAGGAAAGGAGTACTGGCACCAACCATGGTGCTCCTTCCAGTGAAGCAAAGGCCAGGATTACTGGCACCAGCCATGATACTCATTCCAGTGAAGCAGAGGCAAGGAGTGCTAGTACTAGCCATGAAGCTCCTTCCAGTGAAGCAGAGGCAAGGAGTACTGGCACCAACAACAACGCTCTTTCCAGTGAAGTAGAGGAAAGGAGTACTGGCACCAACCATGGTGCTCCTTCCAGTGAAGCAAAGGCCAGGATTACTGGCACCAGCCATGATACTCATTCCAGTGAAGCAGAGGCAAGGAGTGCTAGTACCAGCCATGAAGCTCCTTCCAGTGAAGCAGAGGCAAGGAGTACTGGCACCAACAACAACGCTCTTTCCAGTGAAGTAGAGGAAAGGAGTACTGGCACCAACCATGGTGCTCCTTCCAGTGAAGCAAAGGCCAGGATTACTGGCACCAGCCATGATACTCATTCCAGTGAAGCAGAGGCAAGGAGTGCTAGTACCAGCCATGAAGCTCCTTCCAGTGAAGCAGAGGCAAGGAGTACTGGCACCAACAACAACGCTCTTTCCAGTGAAGTAGAGGAAAGGAGTACTGGCACCAACCATGGTGCTCCTTCCAGTGAAGCAAAGGCCAGGATTACTGGCACCAGCCATGATACTCATTCCAGTGAAGCAGAGGCAAGGAGTGCTAGTACCAGCCATGAAGCTCCTTCCAGTGAAGCAGAGGCAAGGAGTACTGGCACCAACAACAACGCTCTTTCCAGTGAAGTAGAGGAAAGGAGTACTGGCACCAACCATGGTGCTCCTTCCAGTGAAGCAAAGGCCAGGATTACTGGCACCAGCCATGATACTCATTCCAGTGAAGCAGAGGCAAGGAGTGCTAGTACCAGCCATGAAGCTCCTTCCAGTGAAGCAGAGGCAAGGAGTACTGGCACCAACAACAACGCTCTTTCCAGTGAAGTAGAGGAAAGGAGTACTGGCACCAACCATGGTGCTCCTTCCAGTGAAGCAAAGGCCAGGATTACTGGCACCAGCCATGATACTCATTCCAGTGAAGCAGAGGCAAGGAGTGCTAGTACCAGCCATGAAGCTCCTTCCAGTGAAGCAGAGGCAAGGAGTACTGGCACCAACAACAACGCTCTTTCCAGTGAAGTAGAGGAAAGGAGTACTGGCACCAACCATGGTGCTCCTTCCAGTGAAGCAAAGGCCAGGATTACTGGCACCAGCCATGATACTCATTCCAGTGAAGCAGAGGCAAGGAGTGCTAGTACCAGCCATGAAGCTCCTTCCAGTGAAGCAGAGGCAAGGAGTACTGGCACCAACAACAACGCTCTTTCCAGTGAAGTAGAGGAAAGGAGTACTGGCACCAACCATGGTGCTCCTTCCAGTGAAGCAAAGGCCAGGATTACTGGCACCAGCCATGATACTCATTCCAGTGAAGCAGAGGCAAGGAGTGCTAGTACCAGCCATGAAGCTCCTTCCAGTGAAGCAGAGGCAAGGAGTACTGGCACCAACAACAACGCTCTTTCCAGTGAAGTAGAGGAAAGGAGTACTGGCACCAACCATGGTGCTCCTTCCAGTGAAGCAAAGGCCAGGATTACTGGCACCAGCCATGATACTCATTCCAGTGAAGCAGAGGCAAGGAGTGCTAGTACCAGCCATGAAGCTCCTTCCAGTGAAGCAGAGGCAAGGAGTACTGGCACCAACAACAACGCTCTTTCCAGTGAAGTAGAGGAAAGGAGTACTGGCACCAACCATGGTGCTCCTTCCAGTGAAGCAAAGGCCAGGATTACTGGCACCAGCCATGATACTCATTCCAGTGAAGCAGAGGCAAGGAGTGCTAGTACCAGCCATGAAGCTCCTTCCAGGGAAGCAGAGGCAAGGAGTACTGGCACCAGCCACAAAACTCCTTCCAGTGAACGACTTCATTGGAAAGAGCATCGTGGCTGGTGTCAGTACTCCTTGCCTCTACTAAGAGAAAGTGTGATTCGATGTTCCCCTTTTAGTCACTGTCCCTGAAGCAGCTTGCAATAGAAGAAATGTGGCCATGTTGGGCTATAAAAGTGTGTGTTTTAACCTCTTTGATGAATGGTTTTGCTTCATACTACATTCTGTGGATCACGACTGCCTCTTTCATTTTGACACACTGTGAGTGGGGTTACATGTGGGCAGAGCATGGGAGGGCCATGGGTGTGTTACCAAGCCATGCACTGGGAGTGCCAGCATTGGCGTCTAGAAAGCACGTTGCCAAATTCCTCACTGTTGAGGTAGTGGGGGGGGGGGGGGGGGGAGCACCTTGGGCAGTGGATCGTTATGGTGGCGGGGCCTGGGTATCCCCACAAGCAAAAATATGATTTTTAATGCAGAGGAGAGGGGGAGAAGAAAAGAAAGAAAATGTGTGGCCCCTCCAGTCCACCCCTAGCCCTCCTCAAAAAATGGACAGCTCGTTACACCCCTGACTGTAACACACAATCCCAAATTGACTATTGAAAGGACACAAAAAAGAAGCAAACAAAGCTCCTCTCCCCCGACATACCCTCCTCTTTTACAACACTCTTGACTGTGTTGGGGGAGAGGAAAATGGGGCTTTGTAAGCATTTCCTCCTTGATCTGACATAGTGTTATTTTCTGAAGAGAAAGACAAGGGATTTCCCTGGACCAACACATTATCTTCTCCTAGAAGTATGCTCGGAGCTGGAAATATGCTGTAAGCGCTTTCCTGGCCAGCAGGAAAGAAGGAAGTTACAGATTTGACCAAGTCTGCCAAACTGATTTACAGTTCTCATTGTGTGAGATTGAGCTGATTTTGCTAGAATTAGGATCATGACAATCTGAATTCCCTTAGACAAAAGGGCTTTTTAGTTTACAAAAAAGTCATACCTGACTGTACAACATTAGGAAAACAATGCGTTCACACAGTAATGATGAAACTCCAGAATACAGTATAAGGCACATAATGGGCAGGATAGCACAGAGGAGCAAACATGTGCATTTAAAGAACCTTGTTCAAATCTTTTCTGTAAGACTCATACTATTTCAGTGTCAGCAAAGTTAAGTGTTCTGTATTTAACTTTCCTTAAAATACTTTTCTCCACTGTCCCCCACCCTTTCCCCAGTGTGGTGTATTGTGCTGGAGAAATTGTTGTGTTGCCCTAAAAAATCTGCACATTCAGTGTCTTCAGCCTTTGATTTTTTCCATAAAGTTTAACCTCTCACTGGAGCAGTTGCCAATAAAAACAATAAGATTGCTTTCTTTGGTTTTTAAAGGTTTTTCTCCTGTGTATAATTTGTTTTCTATTTTCATTTTAGATGGACTAGAAGAATTAAGCAAAAATATGACTTTCCCTGTAGCATGCTAGTTCAACCAGTAAGGGGGAAGGGGTCCCAGTTGCTCTCAGAAACCTGTTTTTAAATTATTTTATACACTGAAACATCTACCAGACAGTTTCAAATCATAAATTATTCAGGGACAATATCCATTTAGATAACAGTGCCGAATAGTCATGTAAAAACTAAAACAGCTGAATTAGATATTTCAAATTATACCAGCTATTTGGATGGCTAATTTGTCCTGTTTTATAAATTTAGGGGTCCTCTTACTAAGGTGTGCTGAAAAATGGCCTGCGCTGGTGTATTGGATGCGCGCAGGTCCATTTTTCAGCGTGCCTGCAAAAAAGGTGCAGCAAAATAAAAATTTGTACATGTTCATTTTGGGCCTGAGACCTTACCACCACCCAATGACCTAGCGGTAAAGTCTCAAGTGTTAACCAGGTGGTAATGGTCTATGCGCGTACAATGCCAATTACTGCCCGGTTAGCGCCACACGCTGGAAAATTTCCAGAGCACTTAGTGGACGCGCATAAAAAATGAAATTACCACCCAGGCCACACGGTAGCCGGGCGGTAGTTCAAAATTGAAACACATAGGACATGCATACTTGCCTACATGGCTTGGTATAAGGGCCCCTTAGTTGCTAAATATCACTGCTCAAATGCCCCAAATCCCATCCCTTTTTTGGACGATAGTTTTGTCTGCATAATGATTTATATATCCAAAATTAGCCCTTCAAACCTTGTGAATTTAAGAAAAAACAGAAATGTGGCCAGCAATGCCAACAGTCACATATATGCAGTGGAATATCAGCCTGAAAGTGCCTCCCAGAGTGAAGCAGAGCTGGTCAGAGGCCCTTGATGAGAAATTGGTGGCACATCACAGACTTTAATATTTAAGATCATGAGATGCAGATACATGTTTGCAGTCACTTGTCCTCCAGTTGAACTTCATTAAAGATTGAATCAAACTCCGGAGTGTTGGGAATAATATTAGATTCTAATCTCACTTATAAGTACCGGATTAATGTTCTAGTAAGGAAATGTTTTACTAAGGAAATATTTTTTACATCTACATAAATTACAAGCTATAAAATCCTCTTTGAGCCCATCTGGATTTAGAACTATCAAACAGGCAATTCTGATCCCTCTACTCGATTACTGCAATTCACTGTATCATAATATTAGCAAACAGCAATTGAACCGTTTACAGCTTTTGCAAAACACTGCTGCTCACTTGATATTTGGCTTGGAAAAGTATAACGAGGCTAGTCCTTTATTACAGCAAGTAAATTGGCTAAAAATAGAAGTGCGTATTAAATTGAAAATTGCATGCCAAGTTCTTAAAAGTGTTTATGGGAAGATTTTGATTATGGTGGGACAATTGCTACCACCTCTGGGTGCTAGAGGGCACTTGAGAAGCTCAGAAAATTTGACACTTGACATACCTATTGTATGGAATTTGAAGTTGAAATCAGTTTGTGAACATTCTTTTTCTTTCCAAGGGCCAAAGGTTTGGAATACTATTCCAGTTTCTATACGGACTATAAGGACTATAGTTAATTATAGTTTATTTCGGAAAGTTTTCAAATCTTACCTGTTTAGTCATGTCCATCTAGGATATTCTCTTGCTTGTAAACCGCTTTGAAGACTATTAAAGGTGGTACAGAAGTATCGAAATAGAATAGAATAGAAAAGGAGGTAGCTCTATGTCTAGATAGTAGGACTTGTTTCTGATATATATCCTCGTATATATCATATCTCCATAGATGAGTCTGATCATCATTTTGTTTTCCTGAAGTCAGTATCTCCAGAGTTCCGTCTGTTTGTGAACAGAGTTGAAGTAAGCATTGATGGGGCGAAGGAAATATTATGAAATTTTGAAGTGTATGTTCACTATTTTTCTTTCTTGCAGACTTTTTGACCAATTGACCCTGACACAGCTTCATGAAACGGTGGCCATCATTGGTCACAGTCGGCTCTGGATTTCCCCAATGAATATGCATGAGATCTATTTGCCTACAATGGAGGCAGTACATGCAAATAGATCTATACATATTCATTGGGGAAATTCTGAAAACCCGACTGGATTGTGACCCTCAATGACCAAGGTTGGACACCCTTGCTCTAGATTGTTTTTACCCACAGCGGCTAGCGTTTAAAAGAATGCTGACTGCCGTGCGCTTTAGTAGCATTTAAATCTGTATGTTTAATTCATTAGGTAGCTGTTATTTGACAGTAACAAACTACAGCATACAGAAGGTCTGGAGATCTGGATAATACATATTAAATGGAGACATGCTTCACAGATTCTATTAGCATGCAGTGCAGAATTGGCAAGCTCTCAACTAGCAGGGCTCACTATTGCATTGTCGCCTAGCACAAACTGCAAGAGGCAGGATATATACCTAACAGAGATTATTTCAGGAGCTCAAGTTTAACACATATGCTTTTTATACCCAGATATTCAGTGCTGGGCCATACCCAGATACTGGCACAATACATCCACTGGGAATTATTTGTTTATTGATGACACCCACATAAGTACCTGGATAAAGTTAAGGCAGCCTTTTTGCTATTATAACTTTATCCAGATAGTTACCCGCTTAGTGGATGGAACATTGCTGCTAACTGGGTAACTCTCAGCTCCTCCCACATTCCGTTCCCAGACTGCCTTGGCACTACCCATGGCTGCCTTCCAAGATATTTATTGGCACTATTAGGCACTTTTGGCACTGCTGAGTAGCTGGGTTAGCCTCAGTGATCAAGATTTAACCAGGCAGGAGCCTCTCCTACCCGATTAAAGGTGAAGTTATCAACATGGGCTACCATTAATCTGTGTTATTTTTCTGTTAACCTAAGTTATTAATAACTGGGTCTCACTGCATACAATAGGACTTGTGCTAAAATAGCATGAGTTACTGGTAAATTAAAATGTCTTAATGGTAGCCCATGTTGATAACTTTCCTCCTTAACCAGACAGGAGAGGCTCCTGCCTGGTAAAACCTTGGTCACCGAGACTAATCACTATGGCCCCAATATTCAGACCACAGGATATAGCTGGGCTGTCTCCCACGGTCCGTGCTAAACCTGGATATTCAATGCTGGGCTGTTTCCGGTGCCCGGCATTGAATATCTGTTTTTTTGGGGGGTGGTTTGAAGATAACCGGCTATGTTAATATTCAGAGACAGGCTATGCTGATATTCAGATTATCTTTAAACTGGCCAAAGATATACTAGGGTTTGACATGGCCAAATATAACTGCCAAACCCTCTGCTGAATATTGACAGACAGCCAGTTAAGTGCTTTTTAACTGGTCAGCATCTGGATAAATTTTATTATTTATTTGTTTGGATTTTGCTAAAACCTTTTTCAGTAGTAGCTTGAGGCAAGTTAAATTCAGGTACACTGGGTATTTCCCCTGTCCCTGGAGGGCTCACAATATAATCTTGTACCTGAGGCAATAGAGGGTTAAGTGACTTGCCCAAGATCACAAGGAGCAGCAGTGGGATTTGAACCGGCCACCTCTAACCACTAGGCCACTCCTCCACTCAAATAGTGCTAAATATCAGGTGGTATAAATATCTAGCTTAGGAATCACATATAGTGAAAGAGATAGGAATGGCTCCTTAAAATCTGGACTCCACACAGGCCATATTTCAGCTTTAAGACCTGCTTCAGGACACTAAAACTTTAAGCCCGATCAAGGGTAACAGCTAAAGAAAATGATGCCCTCTATGCACCGCATTGTTACTAAATCAAAACTGAAGCATTCTGAAAAGTGTAGCGAAACACTGTAAAAGAAAAAAAAAGGGTTGAATAAAACAACATGGAGATTCTCTCAGTGTGAAGTATTTTATCCAGTAAGAAAAGCAGAATAATCTGACATGATTCTTTCTTAACATTATAATACCTAGGTTCCCATAGGAACTCCAACTTTTAAATGGATGCTAAGATACAGGTAAATTATAAAGCATATTCAGCCAATCAAATTGTTTAATTGATTGATATTCCCTTCCCACACGCCACACATACAAAGCAGTATCTAATCCTGCCAAAGAGACATGGATTGTGCTCCTCTAAGTAAAAGTATATTTGAGGGGGAGGGGGGTATCTCTAATTATATAAGGGATACCATGGTTCTCTGTAGACAGAAGAATGCTAGACTGTGTAGAGACAGGTATAAACAGCAGAAGAAAGAAAGTGTCGATGCCCCTGTACAAGTCATTGGTGAAGCCCCACTCATTTATTTATTTATTAATTAGGATTTATTTACCGTCTTTTTGAAGTAAGAATAAATCAAACATGAGCAATAGACAATTACAGCAGTAAAAATATTCAAATAACAATATAAAGAATGGCTAGTTTACTACTTACAATGTCAACATAGTACGTAATAGAACATTTTAATTGGCAGTATAGGTATAAACAAAGATGGAACATATAGATAGGTAAGAAAGAGGAGTTAGAAAATAAGGTGCCTAATTTAAAGAAAGTTGCACATGAGGTCAGTGAGATGGTTAAAATATAGATAGGTAAGAGAGTAAGAGGAGTTAGAGAATAAGGTGACTAATTTAAAGTAAGTTGCACATGAGATCAGAGAGATGGTTAAATATTATCTTAGCTAGGGTAGGAGTGGATAAACATGTCCTGTTGAAGTATGTGTAGAACTTGAAGTACTGCGTTCAGTTTTGGAGGCTGTCTCTCTCCAAGCACATTAAAAGACTTGAGGCAATAAAAATGGTACAGGGTCTGTACCATAAGAGACCCTTCCATATGAGAAGAGATTGGAAGATCTGAATATGTATACGTTAGAGGAAAGGAGAGAGTGTGTGTGTGAGAGAGAGAGAGAGAGAGAGAGAGAGAGAGAGAGAGAGAGAGAAGAGATACAATAAAGACATTTAAGTATCTGAAGGGTATTAATATACAAACAAACCTCTCTCAGAGACGTGGAGGCTGTAGAACTACAGAACATGAATGGAGATTGTTCGGCAGTAGACTTAGGTGGCATTCTGCCCCTGTATTTATGGTAGCATGGTGCATTGTTATATATATTTATTTGAGTATTATTTGTATTCAATTGCATTTTCTTTGCATAGATAGCACTGTGTATTAGGGTCTCTATCCCTATAGTTTGCAGTTTACTGTGATTGACTTCTTCTGAGCTTTCCCTGTTGGCTCTAAGTTCTGGGTCAGGACCAGGGCAAGCCCTCCCTCTCTCTCCCTGGGGGCAGTGATAGAGTCCCAGTCGTCCTAGCATACTTTTGTGATCAGCAGCTGTTCTAGGGGCTGATCCCCCCTTAATCTAATGTGATTCATCAAAATTCTTTACCACACAAATTCCCAAGTTTATCTACACTTTCCCCTTTGAGTATTTCAGCTGTTTCTCTCAGCTGCTGGCCATCTCCTTGCCACTGAGGTGGCTGGACATGGACTCTGTTTTGCAGAAGGCAACAATTCTTTCCAACTGTAAGTTGATTTTCTTTGTTTGCAATGATTGCTACATTAAAGAAGAGTTGGTTTAAAAACTGAGAGGCTACTGATAAAGTTTTTACTTGGGAATGGTTTAGTTGGCTATTGAAGTTTTGTGACCTCATTTAGACTAGAACAGCACAGGGGGTAATGTCAGGAAATACTGTTTCACAGAGAAAGTAGTGGATGCCTGGCATGCTGTTCCAGGAGAGGTGCTGGACTCAAAAACAAAGATGGAATTCAAAAATATGTGGGATAAGCACGAGGGTTGTCTAAATAGTAGGACGGTAACAATGGGCTTGGTGCACAGGAAAGACCCATGTAAGGGCACCCTAAGACCAATTTTTACCACAGCTTAGTAAATGGACCCCTTTCCCCTCATTATCTAATAAATGCACATCTGGGATCAAAATAATGAATGATAAAGTAAGTACCTATGTATGCTCACTGCCTCAAGATCCCCTCACTTCTCAGAATCCACAATGTCAGGGTCACATGTGTGTATGCAAATGTGTGCATTTACCTACAGAAAGGCTTTACTATGTTCTGAAGCACAATAGCACAGATGTATACTCTGTACTCTATTCGAATTCTTTCCCACGCTTATCACTATGATCATATTACTCCTCTCCTAGCCCGCTACTACTAGCTTCCAATTACTGTCTGTGTTCAAAATAAAATTTAGTCATTAGCACATAAGGTACTACACTCTGGGACTCCTGCCTATCTCTCCTCCCTGACTGCTGCTCTGTTCTCGAGTCTACCTGCCATTCTGCTTTTTTCTTTCGGGCCTCTTTTCTTTGGAGTTCTTTCCTTGCTCCCATTCAGTCTGAACAATCTTGCTTAAAATGTAGAGCCACCCTAAAGCCTACTTATTCTCCCTTGCGTTCTCCACCAGGTTATAAGGCTGACAAGACTGCCCTCAGCATGGAGACAACCGTTTCAATCAATCTCCTCTTTTCCTACTCTTACTATTCTCCTTTCCTCCTGTTACTTACTGAGGTTGTAGTTCTTTCATTTTTAACTGTTTTTAATTTGTGAACTGCTTTGCTTGCTTGACAGAAAGGCAGTCTATCAAGCGCTGTCAATCATTTAACCTTAATGTTTGCATATGCAGGAAAGAAGGATGCACATTTCTAAGCACATATTCAGTTCATTAGCTTGTCTTAAAAATTTGCACATTTGGTGTACATTAACATGACTTAATGCACATTAAGCCAATTAATATGCATTAAAATGTTATAATGCATGTTTAACAAATATATATTAAAAACAAGAAACAGCAAAATAACAAATATCTATGCAAAAAAGGAAGGAAAAAAGCCTCAAAGAGCTCCAAACTCAAAACGTTTATAGAGCTAAAGGTGATCCTAAATGGATCTACTCTTCATCATCGGCTAAAAAATACCTTCCAATTCTATTTAAATGTACAGTATTCAGTCCTTAGTATCATAGAATATAGAAATTAACAGTTTGAATAGAACTTATATCAAACAGTCTTTCTTAATGCTGTACTTATCTTAACTGAAAAATAGCCGGTGTAGAGCACTACTGAAGACTTCATGAGTAAGAAGTAAGGAGACTGCTAGATATAACGCGCGCTGGGGTTAGGAACTACCACCAGGCTGCTGCAGTAGTCCGGCAGTACTTCCTTTTTAGCGAGTGGTAAGCCCACATTGGGCTTACTGCCGCTTTGTAAAAGGGGCCCTCTAATCTTCAAATGCCTTTACGGAATAGCATCACATTACCTACAAAAGCTCATACAAATATACCAACCCAAAAGAGAGCTTAGATCCTCAACAGACATCAGACTGGTATCTCCAAACAACCAAATCTGCCATCTTAAAAGAACAACCAGCACAACAATGATGGGCAAAGGTGCAGAACTATGGAACTCATGATCAATAAAGATCAGACGGATCCCAAACTAACTGAGCTTCCATAGAAAATTGAAAACCTGGCTTTTTTTTTTTACAAATACTATGGACCACAAATGAACCCAACCTAGTGACCACTCAACTCCCTGCATACTCCAAGGGGCTATAAAGGAAGAAGAGCAAAATGCTCTAAGGTACTACAAAGGAAGTACAGCAATGACACAGACAACTGTACAACCAAGAGTCACAGCCATTTCTACTACTACTACTATTTAGCATTTCCATTTCATTAATTTGTTCCCTTTTTTTAGTTTCCAAGACCTGACAAACATGAATGTAACAAAGTTCTCTTCAGTTTAACGATGTTCCTCGTCTTGTTTCAATGTAATGATTTTTTAGAGCTTTTTTTTCTTCAGTTTCAATGTTCAAGCTCTTCCCAATCTGGATTTGCCCTCCGCCTAGAACTTTAAGATTAAATGGATATAAATGCCAAAATTAAATTAAATTAGATTAAATTAAATATGATGACCAGCAACCACTGTTCCCTGTAAGTTAAGTGGGAACCCTCCTACTACACTGCTACCAGTGGGTGCTGCTTCAATATTGTGTTTTCAATGACTAGGGACAGGCAGGTTCCCTAGAGTCCTGCAATGCTTGCCTATGCCTCACTATTGAAAATGTGATAGTGAAACAGTACCCCCCCCCCCCCCCCCCCCCGGTCAGGACTGTATGTGGAGGACTCATGAGCTGCTTAGAGGAAACAGTTCCGGGGCAGAGGGAGCTGCAGCGAACGAGAGAAGTTAGCAAACTCTCACAGCAGGCGCGCGCCGTGGCACCCCCCAGCGGCGTGCACCCGGGGCGGAGCGCCCCCACCGCCCCCCCTTGGTATGCCACTGCAACATGGATAGTTTTAAACTTGCCTAATAGTTTAGTTTGTACTCTAGAATAATGCTTCTCAACCCAGTCCTTGGAACACTCCTAGCCAGTTCAGTTTTCAGGATATTCACAATGAATATGAATGAAATAGATTAACATACGAAGGAAGAAGTGCATATAAATCTTTTTCATGCATATTCACTATGGACATCCTGAAAACTCGACTGGCTGGGTGTGCCTTGAGGATGGGGGCGAGAAGCACTGCCTTAGCAATTGTTTGATTTTTGCTACCTTGTGGTAGAGTATATCTGAGGAATGTGAGAATATGTTTTTAACAAAAAGCACAACAGTAGGGGTAGGCCACAAACCTCCAGCAGCCAAATATATGTTTATTTTATTATATAACTTTATTATCGAAGCACTTCACATAAAAAAGACTCAACATGGGACTGTGTTTCGGTGGAAAACCGCCTGCCTCAGGGGTCATACACACTGAGTAGAGCTTCTGCAGCTTACATTTCTGTGGTGGAGGCATAGGGTGGAAGACTTCTCTATCCTCTGAGCCTGTTTTTTCTTGGTTTTTTTTTCCTGTCTCTTTTTTTTTTTTTCTCAGGATATGTTTTTAAACATACCCTTCTCTAACGAAAACTGGTAAAACCTGTCTTGTGTTTTGGATGAATTTTTAACTACAATCTATCCTTTTTAATGATGCAAAATCATTTTGTTCTTCATTGACATTTCAACCATATTTACAAGTATAATTACCACCGGTGTTTGGATGGGTTATTCTCACAGCTGTTCAAATTGATTCAAAGCTAATATGGAACATCTAGAGAGGAAGGATTGCTTTATTTAAACAGCTTTCCTGGCTATCATAAATTTGTTACATCTTCATGTTATTTCTGTTTAATCTCATTACTGTTAAAACATTTATATGCATGGACAATACAATACAGGCATTTATCTACCACAGTGGTCTACCTAGTCATTCAGTGGATTTATTGCAATTCTGAAGGATCTGGGTTAGAAATATAAAGAAATATGAAACAGTTTGTATCTGGATATTTGTTGTGACCAGAGCTATCCATGGATTTTCAGAGGCACCACAAGAATAGTGTTACGGAAGGGGGAAGTTATCAGTGTAGGCCACTGTTAAGTTAGGTTATTTTACCACAAATCAGGTTATTTTAGCACAGGGTCTCATTCTATAATATGGGATCATGTGGTAAAATAATTTGACTTAACAACAGTCCACGTTGATAACTTCCCCTTGAATGGCCTTCCAAAACGCCTCAGCTCTATCCAGAGAGTACCATCATGGTACAAGGGTGGATCATAAGCAGAGGAAGATGAGGAGAGCAGTGATATTCAATATGCTTTTCTGAGACCATCTAGATAAAATTAAGTCATTATCATACTGTGGTAAAAAGTGACCTTAGTGCATGCTTATGTGGGTCATTCCTGTGCGCTAAGGCCATTTTTACTGCATGGGTAAAATGGCTACATTTTTTTTTAAATTAATGGCCATGCGCTAATTTTCCCATTAGCACATGGCCATTAGTGCATGAGCCCCTACCCCCACCTATTTTGTAGGCAGTAACAGCTCACCCACCAACCATGTGCTAATTGCTAAGCTCTTAGTGATATAGCTGCACTAACCGATGAGTACAATACACGCCTAATGTCCGCCCCCGACCTGCCCCCAGCACTAAAAAATAAATTCTGTTTTTCAGTGCGATGGAAGCAAATGCAGATGCAAAAATTACTGTGGAATACCTGAGCGCACCCCGCCTTAAGGCATTTTAAACTGCGGTAAGCAGATGTTAGTGCTTACCACAGCTTAGGAAAAGGACCCCTAAAATCATTGTCATCATTTTAGCTGGATTGCTATCTAGATAGTGTTTTAAACATAACTGTTAAACCTGGATATTCAGTGTTGTTCAGTATCTGGATAATAGTGCTTAATATCAGTGTTTTAACTGCCATGGCCAGTAAAAGGAAATTTCTGGTCGAGGAAGGAAATGGCCATGCAGTAAGTCAAACATTTGGCGTGCGGTCATAGGTATATATTAGGCTTTATTTACCGCCTTTTTGAAGGAATTCACTCAAGGCAGAATACAGTAAAAATAGATCAAGCATGGGCAATAGGCAATTACACAGTAACAATATTCAAATAACAATACAAAGTATGGCATGGTATACTACTTGCAATGTCAACACAATACGTAATAGAACGTTATAATTGATAGTGAAGGGTAAGGCAAAGTTGTAACATACAGATGGGTAAGAAAGTAGGTAGAAAGTAAGGCGACTGATTTGAAGAAAGTTGCACTTGAGGTCAGAGAGATGGTTAAATATTATCTCAGCTAGAATAGGAGTGGATAAACATGTCCCGCTGCAGTATGTGCAGCCCAAGTCACTTGTGTGTGTGAGTGAGACTAACAAGTTAGTTACTTCTTCCATTAAAGGCCTGGCTGAAGAGCCAAGCTTTCATCTGCTTCCTGAAGTAGCGATAGCCTTGAGTTAAGCAGAGCCTTTAAGCCAGTACATTCCAGAGTGTGGGGGCTACTCCGGAGAAGGCTAGCTTGCGGGTATCACATCTTGTAATATCTTTTGTAGAGGGTGTGGTTAGTGAAAGTCCTTTGGAGGACCTTAGTGTCCTTGGCAGTGTGTGGAGGATCATCCTATTCTTCAGATACTCAGTGCCATTTCCTTTCTGGTCTTGAAGATCATAGAGTTTCAAATTTAGCCCTTTATTTTACTCATAGCCAATGAAGGTTTTGCAAAAATGGTGTGACGTGGTCATGTCACTTGCAACCTTCTATGAGTTTTGCTGCTGCATTCTGAATCAACTGAAGCTGGTGCAGGCCCTTTGTAGTCAGACTATTGTATGGTGCATTGCAGTAATCCAGTCTTGATGTTACCATAGCATGCACAACTGGGATAAGATTTACCTTCTCGACGTAAGGAGAGAGGCAGAGTAGCTGTCACAAATAGTAGAAGCAGCTCTTGAAGGTTGCTTGGATTTGGGGAATCAAAGTAAGTGTTGAAGCTGTTTTCCAAGGTTCCTGACTTGTGATTTGAGGGGGAGTTTGTACTTCCCAAAAAGGATTTTGATGTCAGATATGTATCCACTTGTGTTAGGGACCCAGAGAAGCTGGTTTTACTTGGGTTCAGGAAATGTTTATTGTGTTTAGCCCATTCTTGAATTGATGTTTGACTGGTAATCAGTTTATTCAAGGCTGTAGGTAATTCAGGTTCAATGGGTATGAGTAGCTGCACATCATCCGCATAGATGTAGAACTGAGTGTCCATTGACCAAATCAGCTCAGCTAGTGACTTGCGGTAGATATTGAACAGAATAGGTGACAGCATTGATCCTTGTGGTACCCCGCAGGTCAGTGTCCATGGTAGTGATGAGTTGCTGCCAAATGTTATGGATTGTTGCCTATCTGATAGATAGGATCTGAACCAGGCAAGTACTGTTCCATTGATACCTGTTTCTGTCAGTCATGCTAGTAAGATATCTTGATCCACAGTGTCAAACGCTGCTGAGAAATCTAGCAGTACTAACATCAAGGCAAATCCCCTGTCTCGGTTTCTGTGAAGATCATCTGGCAGGGATACGAGGACTGTTTCTGTTCCATAACCTGGTCTGAATCCAGATTCACATGGATCTAGCCAGATACTCTTTTCTAACCAATCATTAAGTTAAACGCAGACTGTTTGTTCTATGAGTTTCCCTAGAAACGGGATGTTGGATGGCCTGTAACTTTCAAGTTTGTCTTGGTCAAGATTTCTTTTTTCAGCAGAGGACGAACCACTGCCCTTTTTAATGCTATTGGTAGTTGCCCATTAGAAAGATAGGTGTTCACAATTTTTGTGGCACCTTCTATAAGGATCATACTTGCCAGCTGCACTAATTTTGATGATCAGGGATCGAGGGAGCAGGTAGTTGGTCGAAGGTCTCTTAGGATTTTGTCAAGACATCTGCATGGGTGATGGCTATTGTAGTGGTGTACCTTTAGGTACAGTAGGCTTTTATCTGTTTTGAAGGGCTCTCAACAACATATAATGGAATTAAGGTGGGATTTGTACCTGGGTTCAGTTGTTTACAGTTCATTGCACTGACCACTAGGCTTCCCCTCTGCTCTGCAGGAACATCTATGTGGCCATTTTTGTACAAATGATACCAGACAGACATTTTTGTGCCTACTTTTTTGGCATTCATATTTTGGATGTTTCATGTTGGAAAATGGCTGTAAAGTTTGGACATTTTGAGTGCAAGAACACCCTTTGCACATATTTTTGAACAGGAAATCTCGACAATTTTCCTGTTCGAAAATGGCTGTGAGCTGGATGTTTTTTTGGATGTTATGAGCAGGATGTTCCAATTCTACTTGGACGTTCTTTCAAAAATGCCTCTCCACGCATCTTTACAAAATAGACCCAGAATAGGCACCTCCTTGCCCTTTGCATATAGGGGACCTGTTATAAAATTACTCTCAATAGGACCAAAACTTCTATAGTAAGAGCAATTTGCAGTGTTACCATAACTTTCTGAGACAAATGTATATCCTATAAAACTAATTGCTGCAGTATAGTTTATCACATACTCTAATGAAATTAAGCAGGTGATGCAACTAATTCAATGCCAGCTGAATGTTAAGTGCTAGAAACAATCTTGTTAATGCAGTAAAGAAATAGTTTACAAGGGCTCATTTTATTGAATGCACATTTATTTAATGTCTTATATACCACCTGTAAGCCATTGAAGCAATGTACATTCAGGTACAGTAGCTATTCTTTTGCCTCTTGATACTATGGAGGGTTAAGGGGCCCTTTTACTTATCCACATAGGCGCCATACACACCCAACGTGCACCAATTTGGAGTTACCGCCCGGCTACCATGTAGCCCTTGTGGTAATTTCATTTTTGGCGCACATCTGCTAAGCGTGTCGGAAAAATAATTTTTAGGTCATTACCGCCCGGTTAATGCGTGAGACCTTACTGCTAAGTCAATGGCTGGCAGTAAGGTCTCAGACCCAAAATGGACGCATACCAATTTTTATTTTCACATCCGTGTAGATGTAGAACTGAGTGTCCATTCACCGAATCAGCTCAGCTAGTGACTTGAGGTAGATATTGAACAGAATAGGTGACAGTATTGATCCTTGTGGTACCCCGCAGGTCAATGTCCATGGTAGTGATGAGTTGCTGCCAAACATTATGGATTATTGCCTATCTGATAGATAGGATCTGAACCAGGCAAGTACTATTCCACTGATACCTGTTTCCATTTTTTCTATATGTAGGAGCAAATACAGAGATGTGTGCCTCTTCCCTGAAGAAGAATATCGAAACCTGGCCATGTCAGCAGAGGTTTGAGCTGGGAGAAAAATTGCTGCTGAAAGTCGCTTTAAGCTAAGTAACATTATAAGATATTGCTTGCATACTAAAGCTGGCAATGAAATTGAAGATATTTATTTACGAAGAAGAATATTCAAAGTGAATTATATGAGAAGTTTTTTGAAAAAGTAAAAGAAAATACTTTAAAAAAAAAAGAAAACAAGAATTATGATAGAGGAAGGAACACGGGTTGATCGATGACGATGTGAGCAACACCATTAATACTTTGGGGCACAGCTCCCGGATGGTGGAGGTGGGTTAAAAAATCTGAAGATCCCCGTTTAATAAAAAATGTTAATTTCTGATTGCTAATGGTGGTCACGCTGTGATAATACACTATTTATGAATTTATTAGATTAGACAGTGTTTGGGATATTTTGAGAAACATACATTTTTATTTTCGTGCACGTCCATTTTCAGCAAAAATTTAAAAAGGCCTTTTTTACAGGCACGCTGAAAAATGGATCTGCCCATTTTTTAGCACACCTTTGTAAAAGGACACCCTGACTTGTTCAAGATCATAACAAGCCACATTGGGATTTGAACCAGTCTCCCTTAGTTCTCAATCTGCTGCTCTAACCATTAGGCTATTCCTCCACATGAACATGTTTACAGTTCATGGATTTTACTAATTTTTTTAAATTGTTAAATTTGTTATCATTTCAAAGCTGTTACCAGATGGGGGGCATATTTTTTAATATAATCACTTTTATAGTATTCTAGACTATCACTGCAGACCACAGCACATGTGATTTCCAAGCAAACAGCTGGAGGAAACAAAGACAAATCATAAAAAACACTAAATGGGCTATGTTTATTTTAGTTTAACTATTTGTGTAACTAAACTGAACGTAAACCAGAAAGCAGCATGTAGATACAAGTAGTATTAATGTCTGCTTGCCGTGCAAACATTTGTAAAACGTTTCTGATGTTTTGTCTTCCTAGCTTCAGAGACAGAATCAAGGTATATATTTTACGCTAACTGGACATTGTAATATTCAATTACAATTATTTTAGAGTTCATTTTCTATCTTTGTCTTCTTTATCTTATGATTCTACTCCTGCAGTGCTTGCTACTTATTTCTTATTGAGCATCTCTTGCAGGCAGACTATTTTTGGTGGGCTGGAGTGATGTCTTAAAGCTGGGTTCGATTCCTGGATCAGATGAATGTGGGGGATGCTGTGGATGTAGCATTCACAGATCCTAGGAGGAGGGAGCCTTAATCATTGTGTTATGTGACTCATGGAGCACAATTTAAATTTAGCTCATGTTTTCAGTAGCAGCTCAAGGTGAGTTGCATGTAAGTACACCACGGGGCTCATTTTCAAAAGAGAAAAAAGTTCAAAAAGTGGCATATATCTGTATTTTGGTCATTTTTTTTTCCCACAAAAAACGGCCAAATTGGTATTTTCAAAACCAATTTTTAGATGTTTTTCTATGAAGTCCATCAGAAGTGCAGTCCAATCACAAGGGGGCATGTCAGGGGCGTGTTAAGGGCGGGATCTGGGCATTCCTAAAACTTGGTCATTTTCCTGCCATAATGGAAAAAAACATCCAGGACTATAAGTTGGACGTGTTGGTCTAGACCTGTTTTATTAATGAATAAGCCACAGAAAGTGACCTAAACGACCAGATGACCACTAGAGGGAATCAGGGATGACCTCCCCTTACTCCCCCAGTGGTAACTAAACCCCTCCCACCCTCCAAAAATGTTATGAAAAATGTTACTTTCCAGTTTCTATGCCAGCCTCAGATGTTATATTCAGGTCCACTAGAGGAGTACTCAGGTCCCTGGAGTAGTCTAGTGCTGAGTGCAGTGCACTGCAGACAGGTGAACCCAGACCCATACTTCCCCCTACCTTTTACATGTGTGGTGGAAATTGTGAGCCCTCCAAAACTCAACAGAAACCCACTGTACCCACATACAGGTGCCCCCTTTACCCAAGGCCTATTGTAGTGGTGTACTGTTGGGGGTGGTGGGTTTTGGGGGGCTCAGCAGGCAAGATAAGGGAGCAACAGTGAGACGTGTACCTGGGAGCACTTATTTGAAGTCCACTGCAGTGCCCCCTAGGGTGCCACATTGCTCTCCTGGGAAGTCTGTGTGGCCAGTCTACTAAGAATGCTGATTCCACCTACATCCCAATGGCTTGATTTTGTGCGTTTTTCACTTGGACTTTTTTTTTTAATAGTCCAAAAAGATAAACACACAGAGCACAAAACATCTAGCAAATAGCCATTAAAAAAAAAGATAGATGACATTTTTCTGTTTTGAAAATGGCTATACTCCCCATGAAGTTGGATGTAGATGTCTTTTCGGAAATGACTAGTCTGAGATCACAAGGGGCTGCAGTGGGATTTGATCCATACTTTCCTGGTTTGTAGGCTTGTGCTGTCATCACTAGGCTAGTCTGTTCTATAATTGGATGAGATTTGATATACTACTTTTCCGTAGTTACAATCAAAGTGGTTTACATATTACATACAGGTATGTATCTTTTTGTACTTGGGGCAATGGAAGGTTAAATGACTTACCCAGAGTCACAAGGAGCTGCAGTGGGAATGAAACCCAAGTCCCCTGGCTCTCAGGTTACTGCACTAACTATTAGGTTACTCCTCCACTCCAAATTCACATAAAGGGGCACTGACGGCTGGTGCTAAACATTCAAGGACCAGCAAAACAACTTGTGAGGATGCTCCATAGTCTGCATGAACTGTTTTCCACTCCATAATGCTGACCCTGGGGCCTCTATTTTTAGGCACAGAGAAGGTGCCTATCTGTGTCTACTTCCCTTCACAGAATACTAGTATAGCACTTCACTCATGTATAACTTAGGTGTGACTACTTATACCAGTCATAGAGCTGGTGCAAATGCTCATGTATAGATTGTGAAAAAATGCATAAATTATTATATTTGATAATTTCTGCATGCAACTGTGCACCCTGTTCAGGTTCTGCCCAGACTTTGTGCATGTGTGTGCTCTCCTTCAAACTATGGACCATTGCATTTAGACATCATCTTATAGAATAGTGCATAGACTGGGATATTAGCATTTATATGTTGGTATTCTGGTCATTTACATATGTTCTTTGCACCTGAATGTTGGTACTCCCTTTATAGAATTATTTCCCTAGTGGCTAGATTTAGAACCCATGATTGCAGTCTTTTGGGAGGAGTCCTGGGCAGCCTTCTAGGAGTTGACATTAGAAGCAGATGAAAAGGAAACAGATACGCGCCTCTTTCTTTGGAGTCCTGGCATCCTGAAGCCTGAAAAATATTGCAGATATCACTTGCGCCAGTATGATAGGTTTCTTTCAAGAGTGACCATCGCAAGAGTGACATGATTGGGAATCAAGACAAAATTCCAGATGAGTTCATTGCAAAATAGTTTTCATGAACAGTCAGTGTTACTCCAAAAGGTTTGTGGCTAGTCATATTGGTGGTCATGCCTTTGTTTTACAAAAGTCTTGGGTTATAGTTCTGCTTTCAAAGTTTCACTTTTTAGGGGTTGCTTTCTCATTAGCATTTTTGGTGCATTGAGAGTGGGGGGACTTGTTGGTAGAATAATGAAATTTAGTGTCAAAAGAAGGAATGAGAGAGACAGAGAGAGAGGAGAATATCAGGGTTGTTATACAAACTCATAGGTTCCAAGATGGACCAAAAATGAAGGTAAGCCATCATATAAATTGTCGCATGATTTCAAAATCTGTTATCTTGAGAAGTAAAGGAAAATGCAGCAAATATTGGTATGAAGCAAAAGCAGCATTTTGCCACATTTTGATGAAGGTCTTGAATGGTAGTCATCTCACATTTGAAACACGCAGAGAGCTATGCAAATTTGACAAATTTGATAAAAAATATCCTGTAATATATAAGCAGAAGTTGCAAGCCCCATCTTGCATGGTGTGCTTTTAATCATAGTTTGACGACTCATTCTGACATCTTGTTGACAAAATAATATTTATGTTTTTGCACAAAACTATTACTTAGTAATAACCATATTCACATTTCATGCATTAGCATGTGACACGTGAAAATTGAAAGACTTCATACTTGCTCTCCCAAAACATAGAGAAGCTTGTGCCACATGTTTATTTATCATGCACATGCATATATATATATAGATATAGATATATTTATAGATATAGATATATATATAGATATATATATAGATATAGATATAGATAGATTGTGATATAGATAGATAGATATAAATATAGATAGATACATATTAGATATAGATATAACTAACTAGACCATCTTCAGTAGATGATAATTTGGGGTAGTTCACTTTGTAAAGCCTACGCATGTTCTTCTTGAGGTGAGGTAAGCTTTTAGCTGAGTCTATAGCTCACAAGGGTACAATTTTCCACACACACAAAAAAATAAACTCAATGTCAAGGTATTATGGAGAGAGAGAGAGAGAGACACTGAGTAAATATCAGTTGTAAAGTTTTACTATGACATGATATTTAGCCACTTCCTACCCTGTTTTACTGAGTTGTAATGCTATATGCAAATAGCATAGGCTCTACATGTATTTATTTGGATTTTGTGCATGCTTTTTTTTCCTAATAGTTCAAGATGAGTTACATTCAGGTATAATAGCTATTTTCCCTGTCCACAGAGGGTGTACAATATTAGGACCTCTTTTATCATGCCGAGTTATTGGAGACCATGTACTAATATCACAGAAATTAACTGGATATAATACTGTACAGCATAAATTATTACCAATAGAATTCTACCAATGAGAACGCAGGCAAGAAGAAAAAGATAACGCCATCACCTTGGAAAAATCTCATTAAAGAAAAAAATAAAAACCTGGCAAGCAGAGGTGTCTTTGATAAACAGGCATCTAAAAGGATCAAGATCACCAAAGGTAACGAGAAAGATCTAACATATCAAACTGAAACATGCTGCCAGACCTCAAATTCATATGCTATGATAAGAAACTGAAATTAGCAGCTGAAGCACAAAACTGTGAGATATGAAGAAAACAGAAAAGAGATATCAAAATAAACTATTTAGAGAGAACTCAAAGTAGTTCTACTGGGACCTGAGAGAGAGCATTAGTGTGGCGAAATCACCACCAGCTAAAGCTCTGGTAGAAACATTTTGGAGCAGCTTGTACGAGGACCCTCTAGAGCACAACCAAGAAGCAAGACAGCTGCTCGGCATACAGGAGAAGTTGGAAAAGGAAAACATCAAAGTTACAGAAAGCCTTAAATTAACAACAAAGGAGTTGAAAAGCAGGTTAAAAAGATCCTCAAACTGGAAGCGCCCTGGTCCAGATGGAATCCCTATTTTTTTGGCTCAGTTAACATCATTCCACCAAGAATTGACAGACTTCAAAAATCAATCGGTCAGGAAGTAACACCACAATGAATAATACCAGGGAAAACACATTTTCTTCCAAAGGGAGATCCAAGTAATGCTCCCAATAATTACAGACCCACAACTTATTTACCTACATTTCACTATAACAGATGCCTCCAATAACTTCATTGCAATAGATCAGAAGGACATTAAGAGGAGAACCTACAGAACTGAAGATCAGTTAATGCTAAATAAATCCATCATGGCCAGTGGTATGAGAAGCAGAAATATGAGGATAACATGGATTGCCCATAAGACAGCCCTTGACAGCGTCCCACATTCTACAATGTTGAAATTAGTGAGTAAAATTTTATTCGCACTTTTATTGCTTTAAAAACATACATTGATAATGAATTAGACTATGCTGGAGTCATAATAATATAGGTTTTTTTTTTTTTTTTTTACCAAGCTGCGGGAAAAAGGGCCCTGCGGTAGAGGCAGGGGCTGTTTTTCCTGTGTGCCAGGGCTCTTTTTACTGGAGTGGATAAATCCTCTCCCTCCCCTCCCCCAAAATGGACATGCAGTAAGACAACTCTTACCACATGGCCTGTGCAGCAGGGAGCACTTACTGCCACCCATTCAAGTGCCGGTAACGGCTCCCGCAGTAACCGGGCAGTATTTTTTTTTTGTTATGTTTGTACCCCGCGCTTTCCCACTCATGGCAGGCTCAATGCGGCAGGCAATGGAGGGTTAAGTGATTTGCCCAGAGTCACAAGGAGCTGCCTGTGCCGGGAATCAAACTCAATTCCTCAGTTCCCCAGGACCAAAGTCCACCACCCTAACCACTAGGCCACTCCTCCACTGCGATGATGCCTGATTACCACCGGGTTAACAGCGTGCTAACAATTTCCGGGGTTTTTATTTTTCCCCAGAAATGGTGCACACTCAACCTGGAACTTGCAAGTGAAGCTAATGGACAGGTTGCAATTTTGGCATACAGGCTTCCCTTATTCCCTGTCCGACCATATCAGCCACACATAGCTAACTACTACTACTACTATTTATCATTTCTATAGCGCTACAAAGCATACGCAGCGCTGTACACCATACACAAAAAAGACAATCCCTGCTCAAAGAGCTTACAATCTAGATAAGACAGGTAAACAGACAGAACAATTAAGGGGAAGGGAATAAATAGGTGAGGTTAAAGGACAGGGCAAGTGAGTAGTGGTTAGGATTCAAAAGCAGTGGTAAAGAGGTGGGCTACAACCCTGATTATTGCTAACTTACTCCTCCATGCAAGAATCTAATTCTCTTGACTGGAAGTTGAACACTTCCTTAACCTTTATTAAGTTTCTTTTCTTTTCTTTGAGAATCTAGGTTAGTTTTCCAAGCCTAGCAGCCTTCCCACCTCCCTAAACACGAATGGCAATTGTCAATCCTGTGAGGCTACTACTACTACTACTACTATTTAGAATTTCTATAGCGCTACAAGGCGTATGCAAAGGATTTTTAGTGCCAACTCCATTCCTACCAAAACCCATCTTTGTCTCTCTCCCACTCAGGCTCCTACTGGACCCCAAGCTTGCTATCTTTCTCTGAAGGGCTTGGGACTCCAACCTTGAGCCACAATCAGTTTTCTTGGAGGAGAACTACAGAAGAAGGAACAGGAAACCTTCTTAGGCTCTTTTACTATGTAGAAAGTCTTCTCCCTGTACAACACTTATGATTGGGGAGTGTCTGTGAAATCACTCCACCCTCTTGATTATATCACTGATAAGTGTGGAGACAGTTGACGAAAGGACCAGGATCTTTTAGGATCCCCTTACACATATTTTCAGCAAAATATTTTTCATTTTTCTGAAAAGGTGTAATTGTAATGGTAGTGACTTATTCTTCTTGAAACTTTCATGGATTTCTATCTGCCTACACTCCAGTTATTCATCTTGACCATGCTCTCTAACCTCTTCAGAAATTCAGAAAATAATGGAAGTCAGAGCACAGGTCTTACGGAATTTCAATTTAGTTGACTCAAGAAGTAGACCAGATGGAAATGATGCTGTAAAGTGTACATGGCTAAAATAAGTACTATATTCACACAAAAGGAGAAAGTATCTTTCATTTTCAACATGGTTCAGTGCTCAGTCAAACAGAAAATTATAAGAGCAATTATTTTTGGTGTTCACAGAATAGATTTCACATCAGTTTGATTGATTCAGATTGTCTTGTAACAAATATTGGGACCTTTTTTACTTAGCTGCGGCAAACACTAATGCCTGCTTACTGCAGGTTAAAATCCATGAGGCGCGCTCAGGTGTCCCATGGTAGTTTTTGGATTAGCACATGCTTCTCACGCACTAAAAAATACTTTTTTTTAGTGCTGGGGCGTGTTCCGGGGTGGAAGGTACTGTGCCCAGTACCAATGGGTTAGCGCAGTTAGCACATGGTTAGTACAGGAGCCCTTACTACCAGAAAATAAGTGTGAGTAAGGGCTCCCACACTAATGGCCACTAATAGTGCAATGGCCTGAGATCCAGGTTCAGTTTCCAGTGCAGTTCCTTGTGACTATGGGCAAGTCACTTAGGGACCCTTTTACAGAGTGGTGGTAAGCCCAGTGCGGGCTTACCGCTTACTCTTCTGGGATTACCTCCGGCCCAACGCAGCCGCTGGTAGTAGTCCTGCTCCAATGCGTGCCATTTCCAGGAAGAAAAGAAAATCCCTGGAAATGGCTTGCACAGCAATAACCCGGTGGTAATCGGGCATCACCTCACACTGTCCAGTTACTGCTGGGTTAGCGCAGGAGCCCTTATCGCCACCTCAATGGGTGGCGGTAAGGGCTCCCCGCCGCATAGCAAGAGTTCTTATGTGTTTGGTGCTTTTTTTACCTGCTCTGCTGTATAGGGCCCTTTTGACTCGTAACCACTTGTAACCACTCGCCTCCACCTACCCTCCTCTCTTCCTTCCCGTTCACATTAATTGATTTGATTTGCTTACTTTATTTATTTTTTGTCTATTAGATTGTAAGCTCTTTGAGCAGGGACTGTCTTTCTTCTATGTTTGTACAGCGCTGCGTATGCCTTGTAGCGCTATAGAAATGCTAAATAGTAGTAGTGTTGAGGAAAAATGGCCCCTGCGACTTATTTTAGTTACATTTGTACCCCATGCTTTCCCACTCATGGCAGGCTCAATGCAGCTTACATGGGGCAATGGAGGGTTAAGTGACTTGCCCAAAGTCACAGGGAGCTGCCTGTGCCTGAAGTGGGAATTGAACTCAGTTCCTCAGTTCCCCAGGACTAAAGTCCACCACCCTAACCACTAGGCCACTCCTCCACTCCTTACCCCGCAGCTTGGTAAAAGGACCCCTTAACTCCACAATGCCTCAGGTACAAAATAAGTACCTGTATATTTTATATAAATTGCTTTGATTGTAACCACAGAAAGGCGGTATATCAAGTCCCACTCCCTTTCCCTTTCAAACACAATATAACTCTTTTTGCAGAGTCTACTCTACAGTTTTGCAGAAATGATAGGATAATTGGTGGGGAACATGTAGGGCAGAACCAGCCGTAGCTTTCCTGTCAAATGACTCCTATTTCCCTGCACTTAGAACTCTCGTAAAAGTAAGAAAAATGAGACTGGATGCAAAAACCAACAGCCTTTGAACTGACAGTATTCTTGCAAAATGTTACAGCACAGTAATATTCTAAATCTTTGCCTCTAACAAGAATGGTTATATGGGCTGTCAGAGCTTTCTACATAAATCACAAATAGCGATAGAACTTCACTTTTATGCAATTGCTAGATCTGAATGCCTCCAGTAAAATGATCTGTTCTCAGTCTCATAAATCTTCCACCATCTTACCTCATAAAATGTGCTGCTGTATTTTACTTTCTCTGATTGTGCATTATTGTATTCCAAGGTACAACTCAGAAAATTAATTTATTGAAAAATGAATATATATTGAAATAATAAAACTGCAAACAACCCCTATTTTATGCAGGTACGGTATCTATTCCCATGACTGTTTTAGGCATCGTAGGAAAATCCCCAGCCTTGTGCTCCTGCTTCTCAATTACCTTTCAGGTTCTAGGATCCGCCCCTTGACGTTTTGACAATTAAACTCAACAATCATTGTCACCCTAACACTGTCCCCTGAAAGAAAGATCTTGTAAAAATGCATTATTGAACTTCCTGCTTTTTAAATATTAAACTAAAAACATGTAACATACTGAAGATTATTTTATAGTAAGGCACTTGGTTTAAGAGGTTAAGAACCATATTTTAGAAGCATCCCCATGTTTAAATGGCATCATTTAAGGGCCCTTTCACAAAGGAGCGCTGAAAATGGCCTTCAAGAGTGTAGACACATGTTTTTGGGAACGTGCAGAATCATTTTTCAGCGCAACTGTAAAAGAAAAAAATGCCTTTTGAAAATTTTTGCTGAAAACGGAGGTGTGTCAAAATAAAAATTGTTGCGTGTCCATTTAGGTCTGAGACCTTACCGCCAGCCTAGAAGTAAGGTCTCATGCAGTAAAATGCTGATTACTGCCCGTGCGCCAGAAAATAAAAATATTTTCCAGTGTGCGTAGTGGACACGCGTCAAAAATGAAATTACCACAAGGGCCACGCGGTAGCCAGGCAGCAACTCAAAATTGACGCATGTTGGGCGCACATAGGTGCCTACGTGGCTTAGTAAAAGGGCCCCTAAAATGTCTGGAGAGGCCCGGACATTTAAATGCCATTTCAAAATAGGAGCCATTCAGACGTGGGTAAGTCAGCTTACTACTTCTGGAACGTGAAAAGGGAGTGGTCTGGGCTAACCTAGAGCACAGATGGTCATTCCCTTTGGCATTTTTTTGCTAACTGAAAGTGTTGAAGCAGTTGTTGTCACTTTGCTTTCATATCTACAAATATTTCCTCTCTTGTATCAATATCCATATTTAGACCATATCTGGGGGCGGGGAAAACTGTATTTTCAAAAAAAGATGGACGTCCATCTTTCGTTTTGAAAATTTCGTCAGAGACATCCAAATCCTTAGATTTGGACGTCCTTGGATTTGAACATTTCTGACTTTCTACCATTTTCAAAAACAAAGACGTCCATGTCAAAAATGTCCAAATGCAA
Source organism: Microcaecilia unicolor (assembly GCF_901765095.1). Lineage (NCBI taxonomy): Eukaryota > Metazoa > Chordata > Amphibia > Gymnophiona > Siphonopidae > Microcaecilia > Microcaecilia unicolor. The sequence goes on from NC_044035.1 coordinate 59,598,402, forward strand.
GCCATTTGGACATGGGAGGAGCCAGCATTTGTAGTGCACTGGTCCCCCTGATATGCTAGGACACCAACCGGGCACCCTAGGGGGCACTGTAGTGGACTTCATAAAATGCTCCCAGGAACATAACTCCCTTACCTTGTGAGCTGAGCCTCCCAAACCCCCCAAAACCCCACTACCCACAACTGTACACCACTACCATAGCCCTTACGGGTGAAGGAGAGCACCTATATATGGGTACAGTGGGTTTGTGGTAGGTTTTGGAGAGCTTGCTGTTTTCTCCACAAATGTAACAGGTAGGGGGGGTATGGGTCTGGGTCCGCCTGTCTGAAGTGCACTGCCGTACCCACTAAAACTACTCCTGGAACCTTCATGCACTGCAACGGACCTGAGTATGACATCTGAGGCTGTCACGAAATATTTTTAAAGATGTTTTTTGATGGTGGGAGGGGGTTAGTGACCACTGGAGGAGTAACGGGAGGTCATCCCCGATTCTCTCCGGTGGTCATCTGGTCACTTTGGGCACCTTTTTGTGCCTTATTCATAAAAAAAACACGTCCGGGTGAAAACGTCCAAGTGTTCGTCAGGGACATCCTTGCTTTTTTCGATTATGGGTCAAAGACGTATTAGGTATGCCCAAGTCCCGCCTTCGCTATGCCTCTGACATGCCCCCTTGAAATTTGGATGTCCTTGCGACGGACTGCAGTTGGAGACAACCAAAATCGATTATACCGATTTGGACGTCTCTGACAGAAGGACGTCCATCTTCCAATTTATGTCGAAAGATAGACGTCCTTCTCTTTTCAAAAATGAGCCTGATAGGGTCCCTTTTACTAAAGCTTGACATGCTAAATTCTAAGAAGACCATTGGTATTGCGCACTGAAGCATTAGTGAAAGGGTCCCATAATGTGATAGCGTACTGGACTCCTGATGCAGGAATCAATGTTGAAACATAGCCCGTATTGAGTCACACTTTTTATTGTACAAGTGCAGACCATTTTCTCTACAATAAAGGCTTGTACCCTCATCTTCCACTGTGTCTGCTTCTTCATCTTCCATTTCACTTGTCCATCTGCTTTTTAGGTCTGAGGATGGCAGAAATGTCCAAAACAGATTCACTTTGATCTAAATTATGTTGTGTTCCAGATCTTTTTGAAGGTAAATATTAAACGAGTAAAAGGTAGTAATTTGTCCTCTGGTATCTCCTATACTTCATTCAAGTATTGGAGATATCTCTTGGTGTAACAGCAAACACACAGGGAACATTCAAAACCCGAAGGTGTAATTTATTTTTAATTCCTCCTGTGTACTGTCTTGTTGGGGAGCTTCCACCTATAAACTCTGTAGGTACATATGCAGCTGTGGGCCCTGTTCGGGAAGGGATTTTCAAAGAGAAACTCCTTGAGGTGCTTCCCTTTGAAAATCAGCATGCAGGCCCATGGATACAGAGTACCTGCAGGCCTGATATTTTGGGAAGCAGAAAACTAGCCTTCTTGAGTGGTAAATGTGTTATTTTTCATTTCATTTTTTTCTTTTTTTTCTTTTAATAAAAAAAATAAGTTCTAGAACAAGGAGCCATGATCGGAAGCTAGACGGAAATAGATTCAGAAGTACATTAAGACAGCATTTCTTCACAGAAAGTGTGTTAAATGTAAGGAATAAACTCAATGCAGATGTGGCAGAAGCCAAAAGTAGTACAGGAGATCAAAAAGGCGTTGGGCAGTCACACAGCATCCTTAGCGATAGGGGGAAAAGAAGCAAGCTGAAGATCAAATAAGTTATGTGGCATTGCTTTGAGCAGAGAAAACGGGCAATGTGAAGAGGCCTGATGCTCTTTATCTGCTGTCAGTTTCAATATATCTTAGTTCTTATGCAAAGAAACATTACATGTCAATCAAACTAGGCAATCAATTTGTCTCAGGAGAAGAACAGTCAATCTATGCAGGAAAACGAGCAAAGAAAATTGACCAAGGGACCCATTGGAGCTAATACATTAGATAGCATCTTTTTTATGATTGCATTTAGCAATTCATATTAACTTCATTTCAGCCATATATTGAAAGACTTGTTTAAAATGTAGTAAGGCACAAAGAATAAACGGAACAGCACTGAACAGTGGAAGAGTAGCCTAGTGGTTTGAGCACTAGGCTGATATCCAGGGAAACTCAGTTCAAATCTTGATGCTGCCGCATTGCCTCAGGTACAAAAATCAGATTTCTGTGCATTCTGGGGTAGGGAAATATCTACCGTTCCTGAATGTAACTCACCTGACCTAATAATGAGATGCGTGAGATAAATCCAAATAAATAATTAGTAAATAAAGGGAAAGGGAAATGGGACTTGATATATTGCCTTTCTGTGGTATTTTGCAACTACATTCAAAGCGGTTTACATATATACAGGTACTTATTTTGTACATGGGGCAATGGAGTGTTCAGTGACTTGCCCATAGTCACAAGGAGCTGCAGTGGGAATTGAACCCAGTTCCCCAGGATCAAAGTCCGCTGCACTAACCACTAGGCTACTTATCTTAGAAAAGCACATTTTTGCTACTGTGAAAAACGATGCTGGAAACTGAGTCTCTGTCGTGTCAACATAACATCGTGTCGACAAAAATTATTGAAATAGAAAAAGGTTTTAAAGTTTTCTGAAACTTGCCAGAATTTTCCTCAATCCTAATATCCAGTGGTAATAAATTCCACCATTTAGTTGCCTGATATACAAAATGGACTGAATGCCATTCCATGCTGGTTACTTCAATGCTTCAATTCCACCCTCTTGCCACTGTGGATTCCTTGTGTTTGTCTCATGCTTTTAAAAAATTCTGCTGCTATTCTTGTCGGTCATTCTTCTTGATAGAAAACTGTGAACCAATAATTCCACCTTGTCGAAAATGACTTCAACAGGTAATGTGCAGACTGAGCTGCTCCTAATGAGTGTACTTCAACAAGAAGGAAAAAGGCCTCAAAAGAGCTCCTAGACACATAAGATCTACCGGAGCTGAACAGATCCTTAAGATCTTCCCTTCATCATTGGCCAAAAAAACCTTCAATTTATAGTCGGCTTCCTACCGCTCCAACTATAGTGGGTATCCTTAAATATATTTATTTTATTCTAATGTTTTATTTTTTGCATATGGTTTGAATCAGTTGTGACTTCATGTTCTTCTGTTTTGCCCGCAGCAGTAACCCTGTCACTAAGACCCTGAAGCAGCAGCGCAAAACACTGGCTGTCGGCTTGGGGCAAGAGGGTGAAGACAGCGCGACACACAGTGCGACGGAATGAAGATAGTACCGACTTCTAAGATAAGTGTCTGTACTAGTATTAAGCACTAAGGTTATTGTGCATATGCAAAAAATAAAACATTAGAATAAAATAAATATATTTAAGGATACCCACTATAGTTGGAGCGGTAGGAAGCCGACTATAAATTGAAGGTTTTTTGGCCAATGATGAAGGGAAGATCTTAAGGATCTGTTCAGCTGTGGTAGATCTTATGTATCTAGGAGCTCTTTGAGGCCTTTTTCCTTCTTGTTGAAGTACACTCATTAGGAGCAGCTCAGTCTGCACATTACCTGTTCAAGTCATTTTCGACAAGGTGGAATTATTGGTTCACAGTTTTCTAGCGAGTTTTTCTCCACGCCCCACGTGTTTTGGTTTTAGTGCCATTCTTCTTGAGACAGGGCTTCTTAACCTTTTTGCAACCCTTTAGCTGATCAATGAAATTCTCACGCCACCTTCCTAAATCATGTATCCACTACTGTCAGCTACATATGTCACTAACTGTTAGCCACTAACATTGCTAGAATTACAGCAGTAAAGGGGTAAAAGGTAATGGGATTTGATATTCCGCCTTTCTGTGGTACAGTCAAAGTGGTTCACATTTATTATATGCAGGTACTTTCTCTGTCCCTAGAGGGCTCACAATCTAAGTTTTTTGTATCTGGGACAAAGGAGGGTTAAGACTTGCCCAAGCTCACAAGTAGCTGCGGCAGGAATTGAACCCAGTTCCTCGGGTTCTCAGCCCACTGAACTAACAGTTATTTATTTATTTATTTTTTGTTACATTTGTACCCCGCGCTTTCCCACTCATGGCAGGCTCAATGCGGCTTACATGGGGCAATGGAGGGTAAAGTGACTTGCCCAGAGTCACAAGGAGCTGCCTGTGCCTGAAGTGGGAATCGAACTCAGTTCCTCAGTTCCCAAGGACCAAAGTCCCCCACCCTAACCACTAGGCCACTCCTCCACTGGTTATACTGCCAAAAATCAAAAACTGTCATAGTAACTGCTTTCACTCTGTCTAAAACATTTAAATAAATTGCCTCAGATTTGAAGACCCTTCTCCTAACCTCATTTGACTTCTTCCTGCATCCCTTGGGGGTATGGGTACCACTGGTTAAAAATCCTTGCCCTAGGAGCTTCATATTATGCACATCTATTCTTCACTCCCCATTGTGTACTGTTCTGTATATTTGAACCCCCAAAGGCATGACTGCGGGGGCAAGGCTTAAGATTGCCTAGGGCTGTGGTTCTCAACCTAGTCCTTGGGACACACCTAGCCAATCAGGATTTCAGAACACCTACAATGAATGTGCATGAGATCAATTTGCTTGCATTAACTTCATGGTATGCAAATTTAGCTAATGCTTATTCATTGTGGATATCCTGAAAACCTAATTGGGTAGGTGTTTCCTGAGGACTGGGTTGAGATCCACAGCCCTAATCAATCTTAAGCCTTGCCCCACCCTTTCCTCATTAAATTTCAGCATAGGTGATGCTCATCCTCTTATATAAGGGGAGAGGCAAAGGGTAAAGAAGTCATATTGGCATTGGGGAAAGAAACCCAATTTAACATTAGTACCCCAACATTATGCCCATCCCAAACTACACCAATGCCTTCCGACATCTAGGCACATCCCCCTTGACATTTTGATTATTAAAATCAAGAGTCATGATCACTGCAAATGCAACCCTCCTGCAACAATGCCACTTTGAACTATTAAAATTTGCTTTGCATGTGATAGATAGAGATAAGAGTTATACATACCTACACACATACATAGTGAGGAAAATTTCTGAAAGTCATTTATCAAGATAAAGGGTTGCTTGAAAACTACCCACTGTTTCTGGCAGTAAAAGTATGCACTTGTGGTTCGTAAGAGTTTGTGTGGCTGTCTGGACCTATTTTTTTGCTTTGGCTGCAGCAGTCTTTCCCACCTCCCACAAGCTGCCACCCAAGGTTACTGTCTAATGGTTAGGCCAGACCTGCTGCCAAGCATTTGACCACTTGACAGACTTTCTGATTTCACGTCTTTCTGTTTACTGCCTCAGGGCTGCCCACTCTGTTGCAGACCCTCAATCTCATCTTTTCCAGCTAACTCCTTCCCAGTACCACTCAGAAAGACATGAAAAGAGCTACCAAAGGCAAGCAATTCATGTCATATGTGGTTAATATGTTTTTCAAGCAGCTTGTCCTGCTTACAGGCTGCAATTTTTAAACAAAATGAAATAAATCTTCTTAGGCAAGATTCTATTTAGTTTTTGGCATCGTCGCTGCCACAGTTCTTACTGCCAGTTTGTGATGTCATCAGCCACTGTCTGAACTGTTCGAGGACTGCTGTGTCCTGCAGGAGAGAGAGAGAGAGCTCAGGCAGCTCCAGATGGAAAACATGCTTAACGAATTAGCTTAGGCTATGACATAATTAATTCAAAATGCAGTGTTACTTTGTACAGTGCACTTCAACATAAGCCAAGCAATGCCAGAACAGTTATTCTCACATAAATTGCAGTATGCATGGAAAACACAAACGTAGAATCAAGGAAAATGAGTACAATAAGGAGCACATGTCTATCCTGCTGTAGTGCTACCCATTCTATTCTATCCCAGGTATTGATCCCATACTTTCCTATCTAAGGATCATGTATGTTTACGCTATGCTTTCTTATTTTATTTGCTAAAAAGCAATTCTAATCTGCTTGATCTACGGTTCTAGGAGGAGCACATACACAATGTTGGACAGTTACAGATCAAAACACAGACATTCGGTGGAACACAGTACAATCTCTTCAATAAGGAGTCAAGTTTGTCATCTTAAGACAAAAATTTAAGCTGTAAATGCCTTCAAGTGGGTTTTATAAAATACAATAATTGTCTATCAGCTGAATCTCTTTTGGTAGATTATTCCATTCAAAACTACTAGCAACTGTAAATGATCTCATATGTGCCTGGGCAAGATGAAATTGCTGAGAAGAAGGAAAATGCAACCTTTTAGTATTCTTGAATTCTCTTTTTGCCTCCATAGGGAGGCTGTTCCATTTCATTTTTACAGTTTCTGGGAGGAATTATTTCCTTATGTTACTCCTGAAACAACCTTCTTTGAAACTCATACCATGATCTCATGTTATAGAAGTTCCTGTCCATTGGAGAATGCTTTCTCCATGCGTATTATTTTATCTTTCAAATATTCAAATGTCTCTATCATACTGTTCTTGATCTCTTCTAGGTTATAACCAATTAGGTCCTTTCACAGTGGTTAAGATGCACATAAGAGTAGCCATACTGGGTCTGACCAACGGTCCATTTAGCCCAGTATCCTGTCTTCCAAACAGTGGCCAAGCCAGGTCACAAGTACCTGGCAGAAACCCAATTAGCAGAAGCATTCCATGCTACCAATCCTTTGTCGCAATAGCAGACTATGGACTTTTTCTCCAGGAATTTGTTCAAACCTTTTTTAAACCCAGATACACTAACCACTGCTACTACATTTTGGCAGCTTTTTTTCCTGGTTTGTCTTTATTATTTCTATATTCTTTTTTTAGAGGTGCAGCTTCAAGAATTAATGACAATGCTCCAGATGAAATATTCCCACGTATCTGTACAGGACCAGAACTGACACAACCATTAGACAGGACTAGGCAGTTGCCTAGGGCAGTGTTTCCCCAATTCCAGTCCTGGAGTACCCCTTGCTAGTCAGGTTTTCAGGATATCCACAATGAATATGCATGAACTTGATTTGCATACACTATCAGGCTCATTTTTGAAAGAGAAGGACGCCCATCTTTCGACACAAATTGGAAGATGGACGTCCTTCTCACAGGGTCATCCAAATCGGTATAATCAAAAGCCGATTTTGGACGTCCCCAACTGCTTTCTGTCGCAGGGACGGCCAAAGTTCAAGGGGGCGTATTGGAGGCGTAGTGAAGGCGGGACTTGGGCATGCCTAACACTAGGACGCCTTCGACCCATAATGGAAAAAAAAGGACGTCCCTGACGAGCACTTGAACGAATTTACCTGGTTGTGTTTTTCTCACGACCAAGGCACAAAAAGGTGACCGAAATGACCAGATGACACCAGAGGGAATCGGGGATGACCGCCCGTTACTCCCCCAGTGGTCACTAACCCCCTCCCACCCTCAAAAAATATCTTTCAAAATATTTTTTGCCAGCATCAGATGTCATACTCAGGTCCATGACAGCAGTATGCAGGTTCCTGGAGCAGTTTTAGGGGGTGCAGTGCACTTCAGGCAGGGGAACCCAGACCCATACCCCCCCACCTGTTACATTTGTGGAGGAAACAGCGATCCCTCCAAAACCCACCAGAAACCCACTGTACACACATCTAGGTGCCCCCCTTCACCTGTAAGGGCTATGGTAGTGCTGTACAGTGGTGGGTAGTAGGTTTTAGGGGGGTTGGGGGGCTCAGCACACAAAGTAAGGGAGCTATGTACCTGGGAGCAATTTATGAAGTCCACTGCAGTGCCCCCTAGGGTGCCCGGTTGATTTCCTGGCATGTCAGGGGAACCAGTGCACTACAAATGCTGGCTCCTCCCATGACCAAAGGGCTTGCATTTGGTCGTTTCTGAGATGGACGTCTTTGGTTTCCATTATCGCCGAAAATCAGAAACGACCAAGTCTAGGGATGGCCATCTCTAAGGACAACCAAAATTTCAAGATTTGGACGTCCCTGACTGTATTATCAAAACGAAAGATGGACGTCCATCTTTTTTCGATAATACGGGTTTCCCCGCCCCTGCATCAAGATGTTTTGCGAGGGTGTCCTCATCAAAACTTGGATGTCTCTTTCAATTATGCCCCTCCACGTCCATTATACACAAATCTCTTTCATGTATATTCATTGAAGATATCCTGAAAACCTGACTGGCAAAGGGTATTCCAGGACTGGAGTTGGGGAAACACTGGCCTAGGGCAGTAGTATCTGGGAGGCGCCAAAGAAAAGCAGCAGTCAAAGCAAAACAATAGATCTCAACAACCAAACAAAGCAAGACTTACGAGACTGGGAGACTGGGCGTCTAAATGGCAGATGACGTTTAATGTGAGCAAGTGCAAAGTGATGCACCTGGGAAAGAGGAACCCGAATTATAGCTACGTCATGCAAGGTTCCACATTAAGAGTCACAGACCAAGAAAGGGATCTAGGTGTCGTCATTGATGATACGTTGAAACCTTCTGCTCAGTGTGCTGCTGCGGCTAAGAAAGCAAATAGAATGTTGGGTATTATTAGGAAAGGAATGGAAAACAAAAATGAGAATGTTATAATGCCTTTCTATCGCTCCATGGTGCGACCGCACCTCAAATATTGTGTTCAATTCTGGTCACCATATCTCTAAAAAGATATAGTGGAATTACAAAAGGTGCAGAGAAGGACGAAGAAAATGATAAAGGAGATGGGATGACTTCCCTATGAGGAAAGGCTAAAGTGACTAGGGCTCTTTAGCTTGGAGAAAAGGCGGATGAGGGGAGATATGATAGAGGTCTATAAAATAATGAGTGGAGTTGAACGGGTAGATGTGAAGCATCTGTTTACGCTTTCCAAAAATACTAGGACTAGGGGGCATGCGATGAAGCTACAAAGTAGTAAATTTAAAACAAATCGGAGAAATTGTTTCTTCACTCAACGTGTAATTAAACTGTGGAATTCATTGCCAGAGAATGTGGTAAAGGCAGTTAGCTTAGCAGAACTTTAAAAAGGTTTGGACAGCTTCCTAAAGGAAAAGTCCATAGACCATTATTAAATTGGACTTTGGGAAAATCCACTATTTCTGGGATAAGCAGTATAAAATGTTTAGTACTTTTTTGGGATCTTGCCAGGTATTTGTTACCTAGATTGGCCACTGTTGGAAACAGGATGCTGGGCTTGATGGACCTTTGGTCTGTCCCAGTATGTCAATACTTATGTACTTATGTAAATGAAACAACAGAGGGCACCTTTACTAGCGGGAAGGGATGGTGTGAAGATGAAAATGGTGACACAATTCAAGAATGCGTGGGATAAACACAGAGGATCACTATATAGAAAAAAGTTGGAATCCAATTAAAGCAAAACTTAAATGACTTCATAGAAGGAGTGCGCTTTGATGGCAGCTCCAGAGGTCGCAAAGTAAGACGAATGCCAGGAAGATTTCTACAGCTGTAAATGACAAAGACAAATTGGGATCAAGACTGAAATGGGCTTCGACAGGAAGCAGGACTGGTGCAAGGCAGACTTCTACAGTCTGTGCCCCAACATTGGTAGGGAGAGATACAGATTAAATATACCAGTGTTTAATCATGAAGAAGAGGAACCAGGGCAGATTAAACTCTGGCCACCTTGTCGGGCAGACTGGATGGACTATGCAGGTCTTTATCTGCCGACATTTATTATGTTACAGTGTTAAAATGGAGCAGAGTCTGTGCCAAACTTCTGAGCTGAGACCTAATGAGCTTAAGCTATATATCATGGAGGAAAGACAGAAGGGTTATAAATTATGTAGAAGTACTGTTTCACATATTTTTTAATGAGGAGGATATTCAAGAACTAGAGAGTCTCGATATAAAGCTAAATATGGGATGGACTCAGAAATCCCAAGTGGAGGTGGTGCAAGCAAAGACGGGGAAAAAAAGAAACCATGGATTAAGACCAGATGATCTTGTAGTGGGAAAAGGAAGGGTGAACGACAGATGAGACAGGTCTTGAACTTCTAATCTGCCTTCATAATAGACTATGACCAAGGGACTGTGATAACCAAATTTTATACAAAAGTCATACAGAATGAATTAAAAATGAAATTAAAAACTTACCTTTTCAAATAAATGATTTTTTTCATTCCACTCCCAAAACCTTTTTTGAATCTGTAATTAAGTTTCCTGAAACAGATCTTCCCTTGCAAAACCTTAAAACCTCAAATTCAACAGCTGGTTTCTAACCTTGATCTGTCCCACTTCATTCTTTTCATTATTAGAAATAATCCTGCCCCCCACCCCCCACCCCCCACAAAAAAGCAGGTCACAACCTCAAACGGATTGGAGAAGGAAAAATCACAATAATATCTGTCCCCTTCTCCTCTACTGCTAATTCCAGACTCCATTCCTTTTAAATTGCTGCACTTCACACCTGGAATAGACTACCCAAGCCTGTACGTCTAGCCCCGTCTTTGGCCGTTTTCAAGTCCAAACTTAAAGCCCACCTCTTTAGCACTGCTTTTGACTCCTAACCACTACTCTCTTGCCCTGTCCTTTTATCCTCACCTCTTTATTCCCTTACCCTTATTGTTCTGTCTGTTTACCTGTCTTATCTAGATTGTAAGCTCTTTGAACAGGGACTGTCTTTTTGTGTATGGTGTACAGCGCTGTGTATGCCTTGTAGCGCTATAGAAATGATAAGTAGTAGTAGTAGTAGTAGTAATAAGAAAAAAAAGATGATTCATTTTGAAAGAAACTGAAAAGTAGAGAAGCTACGAATTTGTCTATATGACATTAATGGGCTCTTTTACTAAAGTACAGTCAAAATGTGCAGTTACTGCATGATTGGTGCAAAAACTAACAGGCGGTAACTGTAAAAATCTGTGACAAGTTTTAGAGGCGGACCCGGCATCTTTCCAAACAACTAAAGGACAATTCCATAATCTAGGCGCTCACATTTACACACCCCTTGCATGTGGAAATGTTTAGGATGTTAGCACATATGTGCATAAGTGCACATTTACCTGTGAAAATGCACTGAAGTGCTATTCTGTAAGGGCATATGGGAAATTTCACTTATGGCACTGAACGTTAGGTGCTGCTGCCTCACTGAATTTTCACTGCAGAAAAGCATTCTCATGGATGCAAGGCACCAAAATCGGGAAGAAAACGGCAGACCCATGTAAAAAAAACACTTGTGCCCATTTATAGAATAGCAACTAATTGCTTCTGTGCGGATCTGCAAAGGGGGCATGGCCATGGGAGGTCGGGGGCATTCTCTTAAAACGTGCGCAGTGTTATAGAATAGTACAGATCTGTGCCCGACTTGCGTGCCAGGTTTTACACCTGGTTTCAGTTGGTGTAACGCCTCGTGCCCAAAGTTGAGAGTGGATCCCGGCACTACGCACCATTCTATACAGGGCACTGATCCTATTATAGAATACCATTCAGTTCCGAATTTTGAGTGCCATTTACTGCATCTAGCTCATAGCACATAAATGAAAAGAGGGCATCCGATGTTTTTGATGCCATGTATAGAATTCACTCCTATACATGTATCTAATTGTTAGGTATTTATGCCAGTGATCTAGAAAGGAAAATAGGCACCTATTTTCCTTCACAAAATAAACTCATACTTAGAACTGCTCCCTATCCTCTCGCACCGAGGATATATCTCCAATGGCTGACCGGGAGGAAAAGGTTAGAACAGCTGTCATACTTGGTGATTCAATCATTAGGAATGTAGATAGCTGGGTGGCTGGTGGACGGGAGGATCGCCTGGTGACTTGCCTGCCTGGTGCGAAGGTGGCGGACCTCACGCGGCACCTGGACAGGATTTTAGGTAGTGCTGGGGAGGAGCCAGCAGTCTTGGTACAAATGGGTACCAATGATGTAGGAAAATGTGGGAGAGATGTTCTGGAAGCCAAATTTAGGCTTTTAGGAAGAAAGCTCAAATCCAGATCATCTAGGGTGGCATTTTCTCAAATACTACCCGTTCCATGCGCAGGCCCCAAGAGGCAGGCAGAGCTCTGGAGTCTCAATGTGACCAGGGCCGCCGAGAGGGGGGGACAGGGGGGACAAAAGTCCCCGGGCCCGGGCCTCCGGAGGGGGCCTGGCGACACCACAGTCCGACCCGCCCTCCCTCCGTCGCTCCCAGCACTAACCTTAAATGCCTCCTTTCACCACGTTCGCAGCAAGCAGCAGCAGGGCAGGCCACTCCTTCCTTCCGTGTCCCGCCCTCGCCAGATGTAACGTCCATGAGGGCGGGGCACGGAAGGAAGGAGAGGTCGGCCCTGCTGCTGCTTGCTGCAAACGTGTTGAAAGGAGGCGTTTAAGGTTAGTGCAGGGCCCGGCCCGGTAGCGGGTGGAGGGGGGGCCGGCGACCTCGGGTGGGGGGGGGCCCAGCGACGATGACCTCGGGTAGTGGGGGGGGGGCGGCCTTGTCCCGGGCCTGGCTCTGGCTCTCGGCAGCCCTGGATGAGACGATTGTGCAGGGAGGAGGGTTTTAGATTTGTTAGGAACTGGGCAACATTCTGGGGAAGGGGGAGCCTATTCCGAAACGATGGGCTCCATTTGAACCAAGGTGGGGCCAGGCTGCTGGCGTCGGCATTCAAAAAAGAGATAGAGCAGCTTTTAAACTAGATATGGGGGAAAGGCTGACAGTCGCAGAACAGCGCATGGTTCGGGATAAGGCATTTTGCAAGGATACCTCACAAACAGGGAAGATAGGGTTTCTGGATGGTGAGGTTGCACAAGAGACCGTGGTAGGCCAGATGCCCTTAAATACAACTAAAGATCAGACAAAAGATGGCAAATCAATAGTGTCAAGCACTAAGCATCATGCAAATAGGAACAACAAACATACTCTGAAATGTCTATATGCAAATGTTAGGAGTCTAAGAAATAAGATGGGAGAGTTGGAATATATTGCACTAACTGAAAAATTAGACATAATAGGCATTACTGAGACCTAGTGGAAGGAGGATAACCAGTGGGACACTGTCATACCAGGGCACAAAGTATATCGTAGTGATAGGCTGGACCGGACTGGTGGAGGGGTAGCATTATATATTAATGAGAGCCCTGACTCAGATAGATTACAAATTCAGCAGGACACAAATCACACCTTTGAATCATTGTGGGTTGAAATTCCATGTATAAAAGGGAAAAGGACGGTGATAGGAGTGTACTACCGTCCGCCTCGCCAGGATGAGCAGGTAGACGCAGAAATGATAAAAGAAATCAGAGACGCAAACAAAATGGGCAATGCGATAATAATGGGTGACTTCAATTACCCAAATATAGACTGGGTAAATGTAACTTTGGGACAGACTAGAGAGGTACAATTCCTTGATGAAATCAAGGACAGCTTTATGGAGCAGCTGGTGCAGGAGCCGACACGAGAAGGAAAAATTCTAGACTTGGTCCTTATTCGAGCGCATGATCTACTGAGGGGCGTTATGGTACTGGGGCCGCTTGATAACAGTGATCATAATATGATCAGTTTTGATATCAACCTTGAAGTAACTATACATAGGAAGTCAAATGCGTTAGCGTTTAACTTTAAAAAAGGAGACTATGATAGAATGAGAATGGTAAAAAAAAAACTTAGAGGGGCAACTGAGAGGGTAAAAACTGTACAACAGGCGTAGATGCTGTTCAAAAGTACCATCCTGGAGGCCCAGGCCAAACATATTCCGCAAATTAGAAAAGAAAGACGGAAGTCCAAGAGACAGCCGGCGTGGTTGAAAAGTGAGGTGAAGGAAGCTATTAGGGCTAAAAGAAATGCCTTCAGAAAATGGAAGAAGGAACCATCTGAAAATAACAAGAAGCAACATATCAAAAGCAGGAAGTCGGCAAAAGAATCGTTTGGGCCGCTGGATGACCGAGGGGTAAAAGGGGCGATCAAGGAAGACAAAGACGTAGCAGAGAGATTAAATGAATTCTTTGCTTCGGTCTTCACTGAGGAAGATTTGGGTGGGATACCGGTGTTGGATATGGTATTTCAAGCGGACAAGTCGAAGAAACTTACTGAATTCACAGTAAACCTGGAGGACGTAATGGGGCAGTTCAGCAAACTGAAGAGAAGCAAATCTCCTGGACCGGATGGCATTCATCCTAGAGTACTGATAGAACTGAAAAATGAGCTTGCGGAGCTACTGTTAGTGATATGCAATTTATCCTTAAAATCGAGCGTGGTACCGGAAGATTGGAGGGTGGCCAATGTAACGCCGATTTTTAAAAAAGGTTCCAGGGGAGATCCGGGAAAATATAGACCGGTGAGCCTGACATCGGTGCCGGGGAAAATGGTAGAGGCTACTATTAAAAACAAAATTACAGAGCACATCCAAGGACATGGATTACTGAGACCAAGTCAGCACGGCTTTAGTGTGGGGAAATCTTGTCTGACCAATTTACTTCAATTCTTTGAAGGAGTAAACAAACATGTGGACAAAGGGGAGCTGGTTGACATTGTGTATCTGGATTTTCAAAAGGCGTTTGACAAGGTACCTCATGAAAGGCTACAGAGGAAATTGGAGGGTCATGGGATAGGAGGAAATGTCCTATTGTGGATTAAATACTGGTTGAAGGATAGGAAACAGAGAGTGGGGTTAAATGGGCAGTATTCACAATGGAGAAGAGTAGTTAGTGGGGTTCCTCAGGGGTCAGTGCTAGGACCGCTGCCTTTTAATATATTTATAAACGATATAGAGATGGGAGTAACCAGCGAGGTAATTAAATTTGCTGTTGACACAAAGTTATTCAAAGTTGTTAACTCGCGAGAGGATTGTGAAAAATTACAGAAGGACCTTACGAGACTAGGAGACTGGGCTGCTAAATGGCAGATGACTTTTAATGTGAATAAGTGCAAGGTGATGCATGTGGGAAAAAAGAACCCGAATTATAGCTACGTCATGCAAGGTTCCACGTTAGGAGTTACGGACCAAGAAAAGGATCTGGGTGTTGTCGATGATAATACACTGAAACCTTCTGCTCAGTGTGCTGCTGCGGCTAGGAAAGCGAATAGAATGTTGGGTATTATTAGGAAAGGTATGGAGAACAGGTGTGAGGATGTTATAATGCCGTTGTATCGCTCCATGGTGCGACCGCTCCTTGAGTATTGTGTTCAACTCTGGTTACCGCACCTCAAGAAAGATATAATAGAATTGGAAAAGGTGCAGTGAAGGGCGACGAAAATGATAGCGGGGATGGGACGACTTCCCTATGAAGAAAGACTAAGGAGGCTAGGACTTTTCAGCTTGGAGAAGAGACGGATGAGGGGAGACATGATAGAGGTATATAAAATAATGAGTGGAGTGGAACAGGTGGATATGAAGCATCTGTTCACACTTTCCAAAAATACTAGGACTAGGGGGCATGCGATGAAACTACAGTGTAGTAAATTTAAAACAAATAGGAGAAAACTTTTCTTCACCCAACGCGTAATTAAACTCTGGAATTCGTTGCCGGAGAATGTAGTGAAGGCGGTTAGCTTGGCAGAGTTTAAAAAGGGGTTGGATGGTTTTCTAAAGGACAAGTCCATAGACCGCTACTAAATGGACTTGGGAAAAATCCACAATTTCGGGAATAACATGTATAAAATGTTTGTACGTTAGGGAGCTTTCCAGGTGCCCTTGACCTGGATTGGCCACTGTCGGGGACAGGATGCTGGACTCGATGGACCTTTGGTCTTTTCCCAGTATGGCATTACTTATGTACTTATGTTCTTATTGATGAGACGCCCTGTTATGTACATACATAACTTACATGCATTCATGCTATACTTAGACACATGTATGTTCACTAGCTGCATGACTGGTTTAAGTGCATATATCTAAATTTTAGGTTCATTGTTAGCCAGTTACACTAGTTTTCTATAACAGAATCTAGGAGCTCTGGTTCCATTATAAAATAGGACTCCTACCTCCCCTAAGGGGGCAAGTCTATAATTGGTCACTTTCAATTAGGCGCCCAGAGGGTGCATGGCAGAAGCCTATTCAATTAAGGAACCTAGGTGCCTAGATTCTGTTTTAGAACACTAGTGTAATCGATGATCAAAGCACCTAAAATTTAGGTTCACCCACTTCTGCCAGCCACTGAGCAGGAGTCTTCCAACAATATTGTGCATTCAATCGCTAGGGTCAGGCAGGCCCTCTGGAATCCTGCAGAGTTTGCCTGCCCCTCACTATTGAAAATATGATAAGTGAAACAGCACCAATCAATGGAAGGACTCTATGTGGAGAACTCCCGCTCAGCTTAGAGTAAGGGATCTCAACCCAGTCCTCGAGACACACCTAGCCAGCCAGATTTTCAGGATACCAACAATGAATATGCATGAGATAGATCTGCATTAGGGGTATCCTGAAAACCTCGACTGGCTGGGTGTGCCCGAAGGACTGGGTTGAAAACCTCAGTTCTAAACGTTTGCATGTGTAGTGTCAGTATAAATGTGAGTGCCTAGGTTACAAAATTGCTCTTCACATGCTTAATACACCAGCAAAATTGCCCTATATGTAAGTCAACACATGGGAGGATATAAAAGCATGTTTAGATGGACTTTTGTCAAGTGAGCCACAAAAACTTGGGTGTAGAACTACAAAAATCCCTAAAGATAAACAAAAACTAAGTAATCCACTCAATATAATCATATAATAGTTATGTAAAAAAAAAAAAAGAAGGAAAAGCCTCAAAGAGCTCCACACCCAAAGATTTATAGAGCTGAAATGATCCAACGATCATTATTGGCAAAAGACTTCCAAAAAAACATATGTATTTTTACTGTCATTTTTTATATTATTATTTTTCAGTCTTTCAGCATGCAATGTCCACTAGACAAAAATATCACTGCAAATAGCAGTCAGCAGAGTAGCTCTATTTAGCATTAATGAGAAGACTAGAGGTGTCCTATTTCCTATATATATTGATCAAACTGAATACTGGACTAAAGTAGATAGCTTTCTTCAGTTAGGAAACTTTAACATGGAACAGAGTGGAGGAGTGGCCTAGTGGTTAGGGTGGTGGACTTTGGTCCTGGGGGACTGAGGAACTGAGTTCAATTCCAACTTCAGGCACAGTCAGCTCTTGTGACTCTGGGCAAGTCACTTAACCCTCCATTGCCCCATGTAAGCCGCATTGAGCCTGCCATGAGTGGGAAAGCGCGGGGTACGAATGTAACAAAAAAAAACACATTTGTTGAGTGTATGGAATGACTGTAGTGAGAAGGTGTTGAATCATATTGCTCCCTGAAAGATGAAGAATGTTAGAAGAGGAGAGTCTGCAAATAGGTTGATGAGGAGGAATTAAACATACTACAAAGGAATTGTAGAAGACTAGAGGATTATGGTGGAAAAATCCAACAGAAGATAGTAAGAGAAGTTGGACAGAGATGATTGATAAATATAAGTATGCCAACTCTCTGAAAAGAAAGAAGTATTACTCTAAATTAATTGGGGAGGATAATTTAGATGTGAAGTTGCTATTTAAACCTGGTAAGTAAGTTGACCAAGGTTGACCATCTGGGTAGGGCACTTGATAAATTTAAGGTTTATACATTTATATATGCAGATTATATTACTATTTTGATACCATCCCCTAGAGGATATGATGAGATGATAAGTGGAATAGGAATAGGGAACTGTTAATATTGTTGAACAGTGGGCGATGTCATTTTGTTTAAAGCTGAATCCAGATAAAACCAAATTTTTATGGATAGGCCCTCCTAAGCGCATACTAGGTAAAGAGAGTTTTTCTATAGGGCAGAATAACTTTAAGATTGAGTTTGCAATTTGTTTACTCAGAGTACAGGTAGACAGTGAGTTGATAATGATAAAGCAAGCAAACATAGTGGTTAAGAGCTTCTATGGTTTGTTAAGAAAATTAAGAGGTATTCGTAGGAAATTTGAAACATCTTGCTTTAGATTAATAGTGCAAACCTTATTGTTTTCTAAATTAGATTACTGTAATCTCATCTGTGTTGGCTGCATGATTAAAACATTGAGAAAGTTGCAGACTATTCAAAATCGTACTGTATGAATTATTTTCTTGTTGAAAAAGAATGATCACATGTCATCTTATTTTCGCAAGCTTCATTGGCTACCTATGAGGGCAAGATCTCATTTTAAGTTGTGTTCTACAGATTTTTGCTCCCTTAGTGGAGATATGCCTTCTTATTTAGGAGCACTTTTACTAATCCACATAAGCATCTACGCGCGGCCAATGCACGCCAAAATGGAGTTACCGCGTGGCTCTTGCGGTAATTTCATTTTTGGCGCACATCTGATACGCACGTCTGAAAAATGTGTTTTATTTTTGGACACGCGTAACGTCATTACCGCCTGGTTATCGTGTGAGTCTTTACTGCTAGGTCAATGGATGGCGGTAAGGTCTCAGACCCAAAATGGACGCGCGGCAATTTTCACTTTGCCACACATCCATTTTCGGCAAAAAAGGCCTTTTTTACAGGCGAACTAAAAATGGATCAGTGTGCGCCCAAAACACGCGCCTACACTACTGCAAGCCGTTTTCAGCGTGCCTTTGTAAAAGGATCCCTTAATTATTTCTCCTTGTTTGGAAGACAATTAATTAGAGGACAGATTGTTCTAAAGCTTCCTTCAGTTGAACTGGTTAAAAGTATTAGGCATTTGAATTTGTCACTGTCCTATTAAGCAGCCTTGATTTGGAATTCTCTCCCTGGACCTGTTCGTGTGCTTAGGGAATATTCAAAATTTAGAAAACAGCTGAAAGCTTTCCTATTTAATAAATATGTGAGTTAAGTTTCTTTTTGTTTGATTTTTTTAGATTGTACTTTCCAAATTATGTTTCGGTTATCTTTCTTTTATGCTCCGCATGAAACTGCATAGGCTTTTGTGGAATATAAGAATGATGTATAATGTAATATAATACAATGTAATCTCGCTGATACTATAAATGTAAAGGTTTCTGTCTGATTATGGCATCCAACATGCACATTTTTCCCCTTTTCAGGTTCTGTTTATGGTAGTCTAAATGAAATGGGACATCAATTCCTCCTTTGGAAACTACAGTAGCTGGAGAATTCTGCCAGTTCTCTGAGACAGCTGCTCTGATGAAGGACAGCTCATGTTGAAGATAGGTATAGAGGAAGCAGTTTCCACTATGAAGAGACTGTTCTTGTAATGGTATTTAGAGAAGGAAACAAATTACAGTAAGATGCATTTTACCAAAAGAGAGATACAAAATGGAATTCTTTTTCATATGGTATATTTTACGTGAAACTGTTAAAATAATAACATGAGCCTCAATTTTTAAAGCTCAGAGTTTCAAGTTGATTAAAAATAGTCAGATAGAAGTCTCATGACAATTGCACTCTGGTAAAAACTTATTCTGTTTTGTGAGTTTTTTGGACATTAGTAATTGAAACTCTTTTTGTTCCTTGTTATAATTATGCAGGTCTTCCTGCTGGCCTACACTGGTTGCCTGCCTACATCGTGTTCCATTGTTGCCATGGTAACCCCAGTCACTACAGTGGGCTTAGTCAACAGCATTACGATTTTGAGGTATTAAAAACAATTTTTGTTCAAGCTCCAGTTCACATATACCATTTTACCTGTTCTGAAAGAAATTGCTAGTTTTAAGCTAATTGATTATGGGGGTCTTTTACTTTGGCTCGCTGGCATTTTTAACGCGTGTTAAAAATAGAAATGCGCTAAACGCTAAAGACGTCCATAGGAATACATTGGTGTCTTTAGCGTGCACTAAAAACGCCAGCGCGCCTTAGTAAAAGACCCCCCTATGTGCCCTATTTTAGAAAGGACATTGAAAGGGAGAATTCAGACATCCAGCTGGGGATGTGCAGATCCTTCTGTAAAATATGTGCAGGACTGCACATTGATGGCTCCTCAAATCCAGCAGGAGTAGCAATTTTGAAAAGCTGTATGTGGGGAAAAAAACCATGTAACAAAACATGTGCCTGGGAGCAGCTTTTGGAAATTGCTTCTCCTCCTCTCCATGTTGTCCTGATCCTGCAGCACCAGTTTTCTACCCCTTCCCCCAGATGACCACCGCCAGGTACCGGTCCCCCTATAACCTCAGTCGCCCTCTGATGCCCCCCCATCCTGGAAGGCATCCAGTCTCCCCCATGTGCCTCCAACAGATCCAATTTCTCCATTCCCCAATCACCCCTAAGTGCCTGACCACTCAGAAACACCTACCACCTGACCCGTCCTGGTAGTGATGAATCCCCTGGGGCCCTGACCCAGCAGTCCATCCACCACTGATCCCCAATCCTGGCTTTACCAGGGTCCCTGGTGTCTAACAGGTGCAGGGGCAATCCTCAATTGCTCCTGGTCTTATGGTCCCAAGTTAAAAAAGGCTGCCATGAACCTGCAATAATCTTGCAGTATTACCACTAGAGGTCAGGCTACCAAGTTTACTGCAAGATTAGCAACAGGGGTGACCATTTTTGAATGCAGGGCCATAACAGCATGAGTGAGTAGGGATTGCTTCTGCTCCCGTTAGACATTAGGGACCCTGATAAGGCCAGAGATGGGGACTGACGTTTATAAGAAGCATTGAGATTTATTTACCAGACAATTTGAAATCAACCATTTCTATTTCTAGAAAGAAAGCTCATCCTTGGCTTTTCAGCTGTTAATGACCCTAGCAAGGAAATATTTTCCCCAGTATAATTGCCATGCCTGCACTATTAGAGGGTCTTAGTGAATGATACATTTTGTGTATTTGGGAATCTCAAAATTTATTGGGTTGGTTAACACTAAAGTATTTCTTTTTTGGAGGAGATAATTATCTAAGCTCCATCTCTAGCTTTTCCATGGTTTTGTTCTGTTTAATACAGTATATGTTTGTTACCCGCTAACACAGAAGGAGATTATCCACAAAATTCTAAGCTTATTTAGACAAACTGTCATAATGACAATGTATAGATTAATATTTCTTTCCTTAAAAAAATTATTAGGCTCCTTCTAATAATTCAAGAAGAAAATATTTCACCTTTATCTTGTTACATTTACCAACAGTTATTAGATGTTCATTCCAAAAACCTGCATAGCGTTAAAGCATGTTAAATATATTGGTCTGCAACACATAAAACCATCACAAATGTTAATGTTTGGCAGTTAAAATTTAATGCAAAGAAATGAAGAGTGATGCACTTGGAGTGTAGAAATCTAAAGGCTATGTATCTAATAGGGATGAGAGGTGGATATGCACGGACCGGGAGAGAGACCTTGGGGTGATATTGATTTCAAGATGGCTCAGAAAGAGGATGGAATCAAAGAAAACTTAAATGTCCTTCACACTTTAAACAGTGCAGCAGGTACAACTGGCTGCCTTGTTAGGTAGACTGGATGGACCATTCATATCTTTATCTGCCATCATTTACGATATTTCTGTGTAACAATGTTTCAGATCCAACCCCAAAAATATGTAAGGGACCACAGAAATGCAAGCAAACACAGTTCAGAAAATAGTCTCTTCTAGTACTGGGTAGAAGTTTTTGTTTTGAATTATGCTTTTGATATTGGAATTTTGAAAAATTATTGGGGCAATTCTATAAGCTGGAGCCCTGGGGCACATGCCACTTAGGATCATCAAAGGTGCCACTGATTGACAGGTACCTGTGCTGTTCTATAAGGTAGCACCTAAGTGCCATAGCACCTAACTGTAAGGGTGGTGTATGCATGGGCGGAGCATGGGAAGGTCGTGCCTTTCAGTTACACACATACTGCCGGATTCTATATAGCGTGCCTAGAGATCCGCACCAAAATCCAGGTGTATTCTATAACAACGTGCATAACTTAATTGGCTTAACAAGTTAATCAGCATTGATAACAGCACTTAAACAGTAATGAGCACTAATTGGCAGAATTTATGTACACAACTCACTAAGCCTATTCTGTGATGAACTGCGCCTAAATTCTAATGTGCGCAGTTCAAAAGGGGCGTGGCTATGGGTGGGGAAATGGGCGTTCCAAAATTTACACACATAGTTACAGAATATGGCCCAGTGTGTGTAAACCTTAGCACAAGGATTTACGCATGTTTTCAATGGTGTAAATGGAGGCACATAGTTTTAGGTACTGGGATATCAACTAAACGTATTCTATATACTGTGCCGAAATCTAGGTGCCACTTATAGAATATGCTTAGGCGTAAATGTTTAGCATGTGGATTTTTTTAGGCACCTTATATAGAATCTGGCCCATAGGGGCTGATATTTAGACCACGGGAGGCAACCTGACTAGCTTCTGCGGTTGGCGGCAAACCCAGAAATTCAATTCTGGGCTGTATCCGGTGACCGGCATTGAATTTCCTTTTTTTTTTTGGTCGATATTCATCAGCTGATTATAGTGGCCAAAGGTAGACCTGCTATTTATGCGGGTCTATCTGATCGCTAAACTTGACCAGTCAGCCGATGAATATTGGTGCTAACCAGCTGTGTCCTGCGACAAGCACTAATATTCAGCCTCGATAGCCAGTTGTCTCACACTGAATATTAGCGCTTAGCCAGCTTAAGGCTATTTAATTGGCTGGAACAATTCCTGATCAATTAAATAGCGCTGAATATTGCGCAGATAGTTTATAGAATATTATAAATTATGTACATCACCTAGTGCATTCAGGCACTCCAGTTAACATCTGCCATTGATATGGCATATGGGGTGCCTAAATATGGGCATGCCAATGCCAACATATGTTAGTATTCTATATTGAAATCTGGAAGCCAAGATTCTGTTCTAGAATTGGTGCTAACCGCATGGCATTGGGGCGCCTAAACTGAGGCACAAATTTATATAATTGCCCCATTTGGAAGTCCACTCAATCACAGGTAACATAATATAGCTTCTACAGCAAGGTGCTGCTTGAGCTTTCTTGAAATACATAAATTACCAGCTAGATAAGGAGGGAATAGAACACAAAAGCCTATAAACTACCTGCATCCTGCTGAACTCTGTAGGTAATTTTAACCCATGGGGTTTGCTGCAGTATATTTTGCTCCTTGAAAAAATTACCCTCAGAAAACTGTGCCTGCTTTCCTTGCAAGTAGTCCTTAAGTCATGAATAAAACTACATATGCTGCTTCCCCCCTCTCCCTGTAAATTTAATGTGAGCAGTAACAAAAGCCCCCATTTTCAAAGTTAAAAATGCATCTGCACCCATGGTAATGACTTACACCATTGTCTTCCCCATGGTATGTAAAGAAAATAGTCTCAGGTATTTTGATAATCTATACGTGGTATTGACAGTAGTCTCTTCAATGTTTTACAAGGCCCATGGTCTGTTAAAATGCTGTTTTTCTTTGACGAAAAAAATACATATACATAATGATTTTGTAACCGAATCCAATATATTGCTGTACCACTTATTTTTTCCTGTAAAATATTTTTGCAACACAAATTTCACCTCAGAAGACATTCAAATCAACTGAATTATTCATCAAAGATGAGATAAAAGGACAACAATTTCTCAGAGTAAAATAGACCCTTACTCTGTAAGTTAGATCGCAGAAGCTAATTGGGCACCTTGGGGAAAATGAAATGTGCACACATTAAAGACAAACTAGTATGTAAACTGTCCTGCTAAAACATTGAGAAGGAATCAGATAGAAACCTCAACTAATAATTCAAATAGAAGTTTAGGAACTTTTGCAAGAAATAGTTCAAAATTAAGGGGCCTAGTTATTAAACTGCATTACATGTTTTAATGCATCTTTTAATGAGTGCTGCCAGCATACTGCCATATCAAACATCCAATGGGCAAATTGAAACTAGGGGTTGGGGGTTGGACAGGAAACATAGCTGTATCACCCTGCATGAATTCTAACATGGCAGATAATTGGAGCAGTTAGATTGATTGTATCTCCAAAGATGTAGTTCATAGCATTCTATTTAGTGACTGTCTGGGCCGATTTGACCATTAGGCAAGACCGCGTGGTCTCCTAGGGCAGCAGCTTCAGGAGGGGGTGGCAAAGAACACAGCTACACTCAAAACAGTAGATCCTGACATTCACAAAGAATCATCTGTGTGTATTTTCACTTGCAGAAAGTTGTGTGGTTGCTGTGTTAGTTCGAAATAAAACAAAACAAAACAAAACAAAGGAAAGGAAAATAAGGTAATGCCTTTTTTGCTGGAATAACAATACTTTTTTGACAAGCTTTCAAAGACAGATCTGAAAAAGAAGGCTGTGCCTTCGAAAGCTTGTCAAAAATATATTGTTAGACCAATAAAAAAAAGCCATCACCTTCTTTTGTTTTCTTTTATTTCTTTGTATTGCCTTTCATCCAGTGGCGTAGCTACATGGGGCCATGGGGGCCTGGGCCCCTCCAAATTTCTTCTGGGCTTCTGGTTTTGCTGGCAGGGTCCCCAACCCCCATCAGCTGAAGCCTTCATCCAGCGCCAATCTCCAGCGCCGCCGTGTTGCCTGCCCTGCTCTCTCTTCCCCTCATGTCCGGCATGCTCAGTTTCACTAAAAGGAACAGGCTGGACATCACTGGAGCCGACTCTGTGGGTGGTTGAGCACTCCCAGTATTGAGAAAATTCCTTGTATGTGTCCAGGGAGGGGTAATTTCCATTGGGCTTAGCACCCCCAATAATTTTGAAAAGTTGGCTCCTATGCTGGACATGAGGGGAAGAGAGAGTAGGGCAGGCAACATGGCAGCACCGGAAACCGGCGCTGGACGAAGGCTTCAGCTGGAGGGGGTTGGGGACCCACGCCAGTCAAGGTATTTGTAGGGCCCTGAAAATTAATATGGGAGGGGCATAAGGTTGAAGGTTTGTGTAGAGCACTGGAACCCCTTGCACTGGAGCTGGCTGCTGTGCTATTAATGCACACATTTACTGCATGACTACCTTCCTCAAAATATTGGAAATGCCTGCAGCTGTTATTTGCACACGAGTGGAGGAACAGCCTAGTGGTTAGAGAACTAGGGAAGCCCTGTTCAAATTCTACTGTTGCTCTTTGTAATCTTAGCAACTCACTTATGGGGAAATACATCAAGCAGCATTAGAACTTTAAGTCACATTATTTGAGCCGTTAAAGCAACTTAAATATTGCTGCAGTATCTGGGCCTCACTGTGAGAACATGACTCAGTTTAACCTGAAACTATATACAACTGAGTAAGAATGCAGCCTGAAACAGAATAAAATGGGCCTAGGGGGATGAAGTTGGATTCTAGACTCAAAACAGAGTCTGCAACACTGTCTGCCTGAACTGACTGTCGGTTTGGGTATCCTACTCCGGCAGTAATGAGATGTGAATGTGTGGACTGAAGACCACATCGCAGCCTAGGACATTTCTTCAATGAAGGCTGACCACAAGTGGGCTACTGATGCAGCCATGGATTTGACATTATGAGCCTTGACATGACCATCCAGTATCAGCCTAGCCTGGGCATAAGTGAAAGGAATGCAATCTGCCAGCCAATTAAAGATTGTGCATTTCCCAATGGTGACTCCCATTCTGATGGGATCAAAAGAAATAAGAAGTTGGGCAGACTGTCTGTGGGCAGATTGCCATGTAATAGGCCAATGCTCACTTGAAGTCCAAGGTGTGGAAAAGGTGCTTTCACCAGGATGTGCATGAGGTAAGAATGTTGGCAAGACAATCGACTGGTTCAGATGGAACTCCGACACAACTTTTGGCAGCAACGTACGGTGCGTGCGGAGAACTACTCTGTTATGATGAAAGTTTGTATAAGGTGCATCTACTACTAGAACCTGCAGCTCACTGACCCTACAAGCTGAAGTAACAGCCACCAAGAAAATGACCTTCCAGGTCAAGTACTTTAGATGGCAGGAATTCAGTGGCTCGAAAGGAGCTTTCATCAGCTGGGTGAGAATAACGTTGAGGTCCTATGACACAGGCAGAGTTTTGACAGGAGGCTTTGTCAAAAGGAAAAGCAAATCTCTCATGAAGCGAACAATTAGACTCTGTCCAGAGATGAGCTTACCCTCTACACGGTGATAAGCACTAATTGCACTGAGGTGAACCTTTACGGAGTTGGTCTTGAGACCAGACTCGGAGAGGTGCAAAAGGTATTCAAGCAGGGTCTGTGTAGGGCAGTAAACAGGATCTAGGACCTTGCCCTCACACCAGATGGTGTACCTCCTCCATTTGAAAGAATAACACCTCTTAGTGGAATCTTTCCTGGAAGCCAGCAAGATCCAAGAGACACTCTCTTACAGAACTAAGGAAGCAAATTCTGGGCTCTCAACATCCAGGCTGTGAGGGCCAGAGACTGAAGAGATGCAGAAGAGATCCCTCGTTCTGCGTGATGAGGGTTAGAAAACACTCTGATCTCCACAGTTCTTCAGTGGATAACTCCAGAAGAAGAAGGAACCAGAGCTGCCACGGGAGTAAAGTGTGCTCAAGATCATGGTCCCATGGTCTTGCTTAAGTTTCAGCAAAGTCTTCCCCACAAGAGGAATGGGAGGATATGCATACAGAAGACCTGTCACCCAATGCAAAAGGAAAGCATCTGACACTAGTCTGTCATGAGCTTGAAGTTTGGAACAGAACTGAGGGACTTTGTGATTCAGGTGAGTGGCAAGGAGATCCACCAAGGGGATGCCCCACACTCGGAAGATGTTGCGGGCAACACCCATATTGAGGACCACTTGTGCGGCTGCATACCCTGCTCAGCCTGTCGGAGTTGACACCGATATTCAACATTTAACCACCTAAGTTATCCAGAGAAATCGGACTGCATAAACCTCAGTTCTATTTTTATCCAATTTTTCTTAGGCAGTTAAGTGTTGAATATTACACTTAATCAGATAAGGGATAACTGGCAACACAAACCCGGGTATTCAGTGCCAGTGTTTGTACATGGCCCTACACTGAATATCCATGCATAACGACAAAAAAACGCTAACCACCACCAGCTGAATATTTACCTCTTAGATTATAAGCCCTCTGGAACTCGTTGCTGGAGGATGTGGTAACAGCAGTTAGTATATTTGGAATTAAAATGATTTGGACAAGTTCCCGGAAGAAACGTCCATAGTATGTTATTGAGATGGACATGGGGGAAGCCACTTCTTGCCCTGGAATTGGTAGCGTGGAATGTTGCTACTATTTGGTTTTCTGTCAAGTACTTGTGACCTGGATTGACCACTGTTGGAAGCAGGATACTGGGCTAGATGGACCATTGGTCTGGCCCAGTACGACTATTCTTATATTCTATATAAAATACCTAGTGTACCTGAAAGTAACACTTTGAGTTACTACAAAAAAATTTGTGAAATAAAACTAAATAAAACTAATGCAACTTAACTGAGTGTTAGGAGCAAAGCTTTGGTATAGGTTGCTAAATAAGCCTCTAAATGCACATATTGGAAGGTGTAGCATCTACACACGGGTCAATATTCAAAGTAATTAAACCAGCCAGAAATGGTTGTTGGCTGTTAAATTGTTTGTTTAGGGCTAAGTGGTCATTTTCCATGGCAGTTTTACCGGTTAGTGCCTAAGTCAAAACTGGCAATTTTGGGGCATTCTGGGGGTGGAGTCAGCACTTGACTGGTTAAGTACCGATATTCAGCACTTAACCAGCCAAGGTCACCGTTTAAGTGCTGAACATTGCACTTAGAGGCTCTTTTACAAAACTGCAAAAGAGCTTCCGTTGCTTTGTCGCACACCAATCTGGCACTAGTGCCGGTTCACCATAGGAGCCAGTGGTACTGCTGCCCCCAGCATGTGCCATGTCTGTTATAACTGGAATATATATATATTTTTACCACTGGGGGATTACCTGGCGGTAATCAAGAAGTGCCATGTGCTGCCCAGTTACTGCCAGGTTAGCGCGGGAGCCCCTACTGCCTCCTAAACAGGTGGCAGTAAGGGCTCCTCCTCAAAATGGCTGCCTGGCAAGTGTTTACTTACCGCACAGCCATTTCCTTTTGGGGGGGGGGGGGGGTTACATGCTGCTGTAAAAGGAGCTTCGGTGCTTGGCAAATCCACGTGCCGATGCTACCACAGGGCCCCTTTTACTGCAGCTTGGTAAAAGGGGCCCTTAATCAGCTATGCTTTGGCTGGCTCCACAAACCAGGAAATTCACTGCCGAAGCCGAGACATAACACCAGTGGCGGTCAGCAAAATATTGAGCGCTATGGGCTGCATATTGAGCCCACAGTTGCCATTAGTTAGCTGGACACCCCAAACTAGGTTTTTATACTTTCTTCAGGAGGGAAA
This sequence comes from Microcaecilia unicolor, assembly GCF_901765095.1. Lineage (NCBI taxonomy): Eukaryota > Metazoa > Chordata > Amphibia > Gymnophiona > Siphonopidae > Microcaecilia > Microcaecilia unicolor. Next base: position 59,626,542 of record NC_044035.1, read on the forward strand.
TGGTGGGGATGCAAACAATGATGAAATTTTATTTTTTAATGGGATAAACACAGACTGGCCAATATTCAGCCAGCTATGGCAAGTGTTTTGCTGACTGCTGCTGGCTCCACAATATTCAGCCCCTTACTGCATAATCCATCCCCCTTCCAGATTGGAATACTATTTATGCACCCTGATTTAAGCAGTTCACTTATGTGGTAAGGGGTTGAATATCAAGTCCACCCCTGGAACACTCACAGGTCAGCCACTTTTGAATTCAGTGCTAACTGGTCATTTTTGAAAACCAGTTAAGTGCTGCTGAAAATGACTGGATAGCCACGAACAGCATTTAACTGGTTGGTGGAAAGCATCTCTATATGGTAAGAGGATGAAATACAAGTACAGAGTATTTCCACATAATGCAAAGCATACATAAATCACACAAATTAAGCTAAATAAATAAAATAAAAGGGACCCCCCTGGGGGGGGGGGGTTACCTGCACAGAGCAGCAGGAATAAGCTTAACAACAAAGTGTGTGTGTGGGGGGGGGGGGGGGGGGTGGTGGGGGGGGGGCTAACCTTCATGGAGTGGCAAGGGCAACCCTTGCCACTGTTCCGTAGAGACTTTATGGACTATGCTGGAGTGGAGGAGTAGCCTAGTGGTTAGTGCAGTGGCAGGGCCGTGCCTAGGGTCTCTGGTGCCCCCCTGCAGACTATCAGTTGGCGCCCCCCCCCCCCCCCCCCCCCCCCCCCCCCGTGTGGCACAAGATGCAAAGGAAATAGGAGCTGAAAGATGGAGTGCATCTTTGTGGGATTGCTGAATAAGTAGAGGGTTTACAACCACTTAGCTTATCGTGCTTTCATGTTCACAAAATTAGTAATTAAATCTTTGATATCTAACTGGGCACATATATCATTCTCAATAGCAATCATGGCAAGTCTTACAAGCCTTTCTTGCGAAATACTTGATCGCAAATAATCCTATATAATAATTCTCACCTCCAACAGGATGTGCCTGGGACCGTGCCTCCCTCGGAGGTGGTCTGCTAGGCAGGCACGCACTGACGTCAGTGACAGCTGATACCAAAGCAAGGGGAGGAGTATGTTTCCCTACTCCTCCCCCTGTGTTATAGCCCACTGCACTCCCCTTCCGCGACCCAGTCGACCCCCTTCTCGGCGAAAACTGTCCCCTGCCGCTGTCCAGTACCTGTGCTGACGGGGGACCCCAACCCCCATCAGTCGAAGTCCTGTGCTGGCCTTCGCGCCGTTGCTTCTTCAATGATCTTCGGTTCAATTTCCTCTGCATGCGTCTGATGTCAGATGCACGCAGAGCAACTTGGACACAAAATCATTGAAGAAGCAACGCCTCGAAGACCAGCACAGGACTTCGGATGACGGGGGTTGGGGTCCCCCATCAGCACAGGTACTGGACGGCGGTGGCGGATGGTTTTCGTGAGAAGGGGGGTCGACTGGGTCACGGAAAGGGGGGGTGAAAACGGAGGGACGGCAGAGTCTGGAACAGTGAGGGAGGGAGGGTGGGGGATGGCCTTGCTAGCGCCCGTTTCCTTCCCTTTGGAAACGGGCATTTTTTTACTAGTTTTATATGATTTTTAACCGTGAAAATGATCGCTCACCACTTGCTACACTGACAGGAATTGTCAGCAATATTCTTAGAAACAAATTGCTATACATTGCAAAATAAGATAGCAGATGTAAATTCTCAAAGTGGACATATTCCAAACACTAAAATGAAAATAAAATGATTTTTCTCTCCCTTTGTTGTCTGGTGACTTTCTTTTTCTGATCATTGATAAGTCTCTGACTCTAAAGTTTAGCAATTTCATTAAAGCAAAATATATTTTCACATATCACAGACTCTTCCTATCCAAGGAGAATCTTTTATATAAAAGCAAACACAAAAAAAAAACAATCAGATTTTCACTTACCAGCTCTTCTACACTACAGGTCAGCTAAACTTCCTCTGAAACTACTGTTGGAACCATTAGCCAATGAAATGGCTTTTAGCTGTAGCTTCGGGTTACCTGACAATCATGCAAACATCATTGCAGTCATGCTCTCCTCTAGGTGTACAAGCTCAGAGAAAAAAAAAACTTTGAACCACTTACAGATTTTAACAATTACACTATTTAGTTTTTATTTCTCTCCAGTCTCACTTGCACACCTCCCTCCAAACCTAGCTGTTTTCTTTAATTTGAATGTTGTTCAAGCTCACCCTGAATGAGGAGTGCATCCCACACCAACCACATAAATAGCACTTGTTGTATTCTTTCAAACAACTTCAGCAGCAGAGCCAGCCTACCTGCCTCAGTGAGCACTGTGGCCAAAGAGAGGAGTGCAAGGGAGAGAGGAGAATCACAGCTTCAGGTAAAAAGTTTTGCAAGTGAGCTGACCTCAGGAAACCTCCAGAGGTCTGCGCCCCCCTGCGCTGCTTACCTTGCTTACTGTGTTAGCATGGCCCTGTGCAGTGGACTTTGATCCTGGGGAACAGAGCTCAATTCCCACTGCAGCTCCTTGTGACTCTGGGCAAGTCACTTAACCCTCCATTGCCCCAGGTACAAAATAAGTACCTGAATATATGTAAACCACTTTGAATGTAGTTGCAAAAACCTCAGAAAGGTGGTATATCAATCCCCATTTCCCTTTATCTGCCGTCTTTTACTTTATTACAATGTTATTATAAACTGAGGGATCCTGGCACAGAATATACCCCAGGCAGCTGAGATTTAAACAAATATTAAGGTTTAACTTGACTGTCATGTCAAGGTTCCATAGAAAACACATAAAACCAATAAAAGAAGTATTATCAAGTTTATTGCAGAAGTAAAGCCCTAATTATTTTGGCTATAATTTAATTGCTAGTTTATGGAAGACTTTTGTAATTTCCCCACAGAAAAGGAATGCAATGTACTTGTTTCATTTGCGTACTCTTTTTGATGCTGTACAGGTGTTAACATGGCATATTGTTTGCTTTAGGATATTTTGTTCATGGTATTACAGTAAGGAGCTTAAAGGCAAAGCAGCATTATTCATGTCAGAAGGACAGTCAGAATCTATAATTAAAACAGCTGTTATGATATGACACATTCAGGCTGGAAAAATCTGAAGGGATTCAAAGATTTTATAGAGGTGCAACTTTCTGCATTTTCAATGAAGCGGAAAACAAAGTGTCTAAAATTGTTTGTAAGAAGCTAGTGTATTTTCCAATAGAAAAGAGTCTTTATGCTTCGAGTGTTTTTATGGAAATAGTTTAGGAGCTCTGAAGAAGAGAGATCAGTATTGCAAAATGCCAGAAGCTAGCTCAAAATTAAAGGCATTGCATTCTCATAAAAAGTCACTTTTGCATCAACGTTTTCTGAATCCTATTTTAGGATTTGGTTGTGCACCAAGAAAACCCAAGGAATCATTCAAGATAGCCATGATCAGGGCTGGGCCTACCACTAGGTAAACGTGGAGGGGCATAATCGAACGAAAACGTCTATCTCCATGGGCGTTTATCTCTGAGAACGGGTCCGTGAAGGGGCGGACCAAACCGTATTTTCGCAAAAAATAGACGTCCATGTTTTATTCGACAATTTGTGAGCTGGGCGTTTTTGTTTTTCAGCGATAATGGAAAATGAAAGTGCCCAGCTCAAAAACGAATAAATCCAAGGCATTTGTTCGTGGGAGGGGCCAGGATTCGTAGTGCACTGGTCTCCCTCACATGCCAGGACACCAACCGGGCACCCTAGGGGGCACTTTTACAAAAACAAAAAAAAAGGTAAAAGAGCTCCCAGGTGCATAGCACCCTTCCCTTGTGTGTTGAGCCCCCCAAATCCCCCTCAAAACCCACTGCCCACAAGTCTACACCATTACTATAGCCCTAAGGGGTGAAGGGGGGCACCTACATGAGGGTACAGTGGGTTTGGGGGGGTTGGACGACTAATAAGCATTAAGCAGCACAATTGTAACAGGTAGGGGGGGATGGGCCTGGGTCCACCTGCCTGAAGTCCACTGCACCCCCTAACAACTACTCCAGGGACCTGCACACTGCTGCCAGGGAGGTGGGTATGACATTTGATGGTGAAAATAAAAAGTTGTGAAACATCATTTTTTTGTGGTGGGAGGGGGTTAGTGACCACTGGGGGAGTCAGGGGGAGGTCATCCCCGATTCCCTCCGATGGTCATCTGGTCATTTAGAGCCCTTTTTTGGGACCTGTTCGTGTGAAAAAAGAGTCCAACAAAAGTGTCCTAAATTTTTGCTAAAAACGCCTTTATTTTTTCAATTATCGCCCTAACGCGTACATCTCTCCTTGGCCGATAACCACGCCCCAGTTCCACCTTCGCCACACCTCTGACACGCCCCCATCAACTTTGTCCACATCCGCGACGGAGTGCAGTTGAAAACGTCCAAAATTGGCTTTCAATTATACCAATTTATTCGTTTTTGTGAGATAAACTTCTATCTCCCGATTTGGGTCGAAATCTAGGCGTTTTTCTCTTTCGATTATAAGGTGGATAGGCAATTAACTAGAGTGCCAGAAATGGGGGAGGGGGGCAATATCGCCAGATAAAATAGCATGGCTGACAATGCTCTGCCAAGTGAAGAAAGAAGCAAAGTCATTTGTGGGCTTGGGAGGCAGGAACATCTGCTGTGCTGCCCCACCTCCTAAAGGCTGGCATCACATGCAAAACCTACACTACTGTCTTATGATCTCATGCACAAAATCAGCACCAGGAAGTGTTGGCCCCATCAACACCTGTTTTAAATATCCCTTAAGGAAGAAGAAAAAAATTGGCGAGTAAATTGGGGGGTGGCAGGCATGAGTGGGGCAAGAACAAAGCCTCATTTGTCTAGGGTGCCCAGAAGTTAGGGCCAGATTCAGTAAATGGCGCTTAACCTAGGTGCTGGGAAAAATCCTCACTACACATTATTCCATAAAGAGCACTCTGGGTTGAGCACCCTATTAATTTTATTTATTTATTTATTTATTTGGATTTATTAACCAACCCAAGGTAATGTACAGCAGGTACAGTTTAACATAAAACTTACAATTTTGTTAACAGCATAATAATAGTAAGATAACCAAGAATAAACATAAATGCAATAAATAACGTAAACTTGAAAATAGTAAGTTGAATCCTAATATTAGAACTACCATGAAACAGTATAAAAAATGTTCCTTTTGTCTTGCGGCACCTTATGCCTGGAACCGACTTCCTGAGCCCATACGTCTAGCTCCATCTCTACCTGTTTTTAAATCTATGCTGAAAACCCACCTTTTCACTACTGCCTCTGGCTCCTATCCCACCTCATTTGCCTTCCTTCTCTCCTGTTCCTCTTTACCAGTAATTTCCTTGCCCATAAATGTCTTGTCTGTCTGTTTTTATCTAGATTGTAAGCTCTTTGAGCAGAGACTGTCTCTGTGTGTCTCATGTTCAGCGCTGCGTACGCCTGGTAGCGCTATACAAATGTTATTAGTAGTAGTAGTATTCAACAGCACTGGAATTCAAATACCAGAGATATAATACAATGATAGCATAATACTAATGATATACTTAATAAACATGCATTCAACTAACATAGATATGATGCTAAAGATTTTCTACAATACGGCTTACCATATAGCTGAGGGACCAAGAGCAGATATGTGATGGGAACGAGAATAGCGCTTAGAGCGGATTCCTGCACCCAATTTTGGGCACAAGGACTTACATCTGTTGAAACCTGGTGTAAACTCTAGTGCATCGGTTGAGTGTATAACCCTGGTGTTCTATAACACCACCTAAATATTTGGAATGCACCAGATCTGCTCATGCCCCGCTCATGGCCATATCCCTTTTGGGTTGCGTATGAGACACTTTGAGAGTGCAACATTATAGAATAGCATGTAGGCAGATGCGCGTGTAGCACCCCTTTGCCTGGGTGCTTCTGGGTCTGGGGTTTGAGTGGGCTGGAGCCCCCCCCCCCCCCACGAAGGGCAGACCCTGTTAGACTCTCACTCACTCGGTGCTCAGTGCTTCCACCTGGGGAAAGAAGTGCTAGTGGGTGGGATGTCCCTCTTCTCCCCCAGGAAACTCAAAAGTCAAGGTCCAAACCCCTGCGGGAATCAAGGTTGGCAGTTACAGTAGGCTGTCTTGAGTGGCCAGCAATACACTGTCTAGTCCAAAATGACCATTCTGCAGTCAGCAGCTTAAAACTCAAACAGTTTATTCTTCAACTTAAAACCGCAGGAACATTCCCACTGCATAAACTCTCCATCAATTAGTAAAATCTTTAAATAAGTTGTTCTTCCGCTATTCCCTGAGGGAACTCTGTAGTTTCCTCCATTAAGGCATATTTTAAAAGGTACTCTGAAATAGGATTATTTACACTTTATGCAGCTCCAGTCCATCCCTATCCCCAAATATAGTGTTCCAAAGGCTTGGCTCTTTTCTGTATCTCAGGTCCAGACCCTCATGACTTGACTTCCACTCAGGGTGACCATTATGTTGGCTCACCCTGACTACGGGATGGACACCCCTTGGGCTCTGATCCCACACTCCTGGGCTGGGTATCTCCACTGCCCATCCAGAGCTCTCTTTCACAGTTACTGTTTTTCTTAGCAGTAACTCTTCTTGTCCTTATCCAATGGATTCACTTCTTTTAAATGGGATCCCCCTTCTCCTTCTTCGGGTCACTTGGCAGGGGCTTGCAGACAACCAAAGACCCACAGCAACCAACAAACAAAAAACAAAACCAGCATCTCTTAGTCCCCCACCTAAAGGGCAACTGACTCTTTTATTAACACTAACTCCACCTCTCCTGTCATTCTTCCGTTCAGTGCACGTTCTTTCTGCGTTTTATTTCAAAGCTACTCCCCTTGGGCTGGGCTTCCTCCCACCCGGGGACCTCCCAGTCACTCCCTCTTCACAGGGACTTACTTTGCTAGTAATCCCCAACAAAATAGGGGATTACACATGCATAAATCCAAATTAGTCGTATTAACTCCAATTAATGCCAATAATTGGCTGCTAGCGCCCAAGTGACTAATTACTTCATGCATACACCTGGGCTCTGTACCCAAATTTCAGGCGACTTATATAGAATCCGAGGGTTATTGTGTATTCATGTGCTCCCATAGCATTTCCCAAATAGCTCCTCCAGTCATAAGTATTGCCACACTGGGACAGACCAAAGACCCATCAAGCCCAGCATCCTGTTTCCAACAGTGGCCAATCCAGATCAGAAATACCCGGCAAAATCCCAAAAAAGTTCAATACATTTTATGCTGCTTATCCTAGAAATAGCAGTGGGTTTTCTCTAAGTCAGTTTAATAATGGTCTATGGACTTTCCTTTAGGAAGCTGTCCAGACCTTTTTTAAACCCTGCTAAGCTGACCGCCTTTACCACATTCTCTGGCAACAAATTCCAGAGTTTAATTACACATTGAGTGAAGAAACTTTCTTTCTGATTCGTATTAAATTTACTACTTTGTAGCTTCATCGCATGCCCCCTAGTCCTAGTAGTTTTGGGAAGAGTAAACAAACGATTCATGTCTACCTGTTCCACTCCACTCATTATTATATAGACCTCTATTATATCTCCCCTCAGCTATCTTTTCTCCAAGCTGAAGAATCTCAGTAACAGAGAAAACAACTTTTAATTCAATGGTTCCTTTTCTGGTGCACAGCACTACATTTTAGCGAAATACACACGTTAGAGTATTTCAACTTTGAAACTTTCATCAAATCTGTTCTGTTGTAATATAGAAAAATGGATGCTTCGGTTATCTCAACTAGAAACTTCTTCTCAATGAAGGGGATCTGAAATGCCATAACTCCTAGGAACAACCTGGAGATATGTTTCATGTAACTGTTACTTTAGTGCTGTACTATAACCGACACCATGGAGAGGTCAATTCATCCATTGTCCGGTTGGAATGGATGAATGACTATCTGCATAGACAGAGCAGGAAAGACACATGTTTATTTGCTGTTCAAAGCCAGAGCAGAGATATATTACACCTGCTATGAGGCAGATATAATTATTTTAATGTACTCTGTGCAAGCACATGTATATTTCACAAAGTACATATGTACCCTGGAACACTGTCTCCAGCTCCTCCCCTCAAATGTTGCCCCTGTGAACACCTATATGTGGATCGGGTAAATGTCTCAGTGATTTTGTTGGCACATGTAAATTTTTAACAGCCATCTTCTGTGTGTAAAGCTTGCTTGATATGCAGATCATGCCTTATAAAATTACTGCCTTAATGAAGCATTTCTAACCAGCCCTGGTTCAAACTTCAGTGTGCAATGACCATCGCATTTCTTTATCCAGGAACCTCATTATCTCTTTTTGGACACATTTATTTATTTCGTTAGTTGTTTATTAGGATTTATTTACTGCCTTTTTGAGGGAATTCACCCAGGGCGGTGTACAGCAAGAAGAATCTGGACATAGGCAATAGACAAATTCAGCAGAAAAATATTCAAATAACAGTACACAATCCAGCTTATAATCGAACGAGAAAAACGCCCAAGTTCCGACCTAAATCGGGAGATGGGCGTTTATCTCACAAAAACGAATAAAGCGGTATAATCGAAAGCCGATTTTGGACGTTTTCAACTGCACTCCGTCGCGGATGTGTCAGAGGTGTGGCGAAGGCGGAACTGGGGCATGGTTATCTGCCGAACAGAGATGGGTGCATTTCACAGATAATGGGACAAAAGTATGCGTTTTTAGCTAGAATTTAGGGCACTTTTCCTGGACCCTGTTTTTTCACGAATAAGGCCCCAAAAAGTGCCCTAAACGATCAGATGACCACTGGAGGGAATCGGGGATGACCTCCCCTGACTCCCCCAGTGGTCATAAACCCCCTCCCACCACAAAAAATGATGTTTCACAACTTTTTATTTTGACCCTCAAATGTCATACCCACCTCCCTGGCAGCAGTATGCAGGTCCCTGGAGCAGTTGTTAGGGGGTGCAGTGGACTTCAGGCAGGTGGACCCAGGCCCATCCCCCCCCCTACCTGTTACAATTGTGCTGCTTAATGCTTAGTCGTCCAACCCCCCCCCGAACCCACTGTACCCACATGTAGGTGCCCCCCTTCACTCCTTAGGGCTATAGTAATGGTGTAGACTTGTGGGCAGTGGGTTTTGAGGGGGATTTGGGGGGCTCTACACACAAGGGAAGGGTGCTATGCACCTGGGAGCTCTTTTACCTTTTGTTCTGTTTTTGTAAAAGTGCCCCCTAGGGTGCCTGGTTGGTGTCCTGGCATGTTAGGGGGACCAGTGCACTACGACTCCTGGCCCCTCCCACGAACAAATGCCTTGGATTTATTCGTTTTTGAGCTGGGCGATTTCATTGTCCATTATCGCTGAAAAGCAAAAACGCCCAGCTCACAACTTGGCGAATAAAACATGGACGTCTAATTTTTTCGAAAATACGCTTGGGTCCGCCCCTTCACGGACCCGTTCTCGGAGATAAACGCCCATGGAGATAGGCGTTTCTGTTCGATTATGCCCCTCACTATGACATAGCATGACAAAATACACAATAAAACATATTAATAGCCAGCACAGGGTATAAGAGGAGGTAGAATACATAGACAGGAGTTTAGGTAGAAAATAAGGGGTCTAACTTAAAGAAAGTTGCACGTGAAATCAAGAAGGTGTATGAAAATGAAAACGATCTCAGCTAGGGTAGGAGAGGATAAGCAAGTCCTGCCACAATATGTGCAGCCAGTGTTAACCCTTAGTTCAGCGTTTCACAAACTGTGCACCACGGGACCCTAGTGCACCGTGGTGAACTCACAGGGGTGCTGCGGCGGACAGTTGCGTACTGAAGAAGGGATGGACAGAGCCGGCGGTGGGGCAGTGTAGTAGCTGCAGCGGAGGCAGGCCCTCCGCTGCTCCTCTGTCTCCCTTTTCTCTTCTGTGCTGCACTGCTGCTGCCAGCCATGTTTTCAAAATGGCTGCCGAGACTTCGGCGGCAGTCTCAAAGGCTACCGCCGGAAGCCTCGGCAGCCATTTTGAAAACCCGGCCGGCAGCGAGCAGTGCAGCACAGAAGAGGAAAGGGAGACAGAGCAGCGGCAGACAGCAGGAAAGAGTAGGATTCTTTCCTGCCCTTGCAGCGGCCACTACACCACCAGAGCGGCCAAGAAGGATCGATGTAGGTCTTCTTGTGGGGGCGGGGGGTGGCGGCATCAGCATCCATATTGTCATTCTTTATTGTTGGTAGCATTTTTTATTTAATCTCACATATTTTCAAACATGGTGGCCTGTGCAGCATATTGATGTACACAGAGGAAGTATAATAACAGAGTCGTAATTTGTTATAAATTGTAATCACTGTGTCATTTGGAGAGGCTAGTTATAGGGACACCCTAGCACTGTTATATTTGTATAGAAAAAAAGAGACCTATGTGGTCGGGGGGGGGGGGGGGGGGTGCCGCGAAAAATTGTTTGCACATGATGGGTGCCTTGAAAAGTTTTGGGAACCACTGCCTTAGTTAGTTGATTTTTCCATTAAAGGCTCGGAAAAGGAGTCTTATAATGAGTGAATCCTCTCAGAGAATGGAGGAGTACCCTAATGGTTAGTGCAGCGGACTTTGATCTTGGGGAACTGGTTTCAATTTCCATTGCAGCTCCTTGTGACTCTGGGCAAGTCACTTAACCCTCCATTGCCCCAGTTACAAAATAGGTACCTGTATATGCTACGTAAACCACTTTGAATGTAGTTGCAAAAACCACAGAAAGGCAGTATATCAAGTCCCATTCCCTTTCTCCCTATTCCAGATAGTGTGGACTATTCCAGAGAAGGCTTATTTGCGGGTGCCATATCCTTTGAAGAGTGTGTGGGTAGAGATACTCCTTGAGAGGACCTTAGCAACCTTGGAGGTGTATAGATGGAGCCCCTGTTCTTCAAATACTCTGGCCCATTTCATTTAGGAGCCTTGAAGATCAGACATAGGTTTTTAAATTTAGCCCTGTATTGTACTGGTAGCCAGTGAAATATTTGCAAAAATGGTTTGATGTGATCACTTTACTTACATCCTTCTAGCAGTCTTGCTGCAGCATTCTGGATCAATTGGAGCTGATGCAAACTGCAAGCCCTTTGTAGTCAGACCAATATAGAGTGCATTATAGTAATCCAGTCTTGACATTATAGTGGCATGAACCACTGTGGCAAGATTTGCCTTCTCGATATATGGAGAGAGACAGCATAGTTGTTGCAGATGGCAGAAGCAGCTCCCGAAGGTCGCTCGGATTTGGGGGATCAGCATAAGTATTGATTCGATTTGTACCCCAAGGTTTCTGACTTGTGATTTAAGGGATAGTTTGTATCTCCCAAAAGAGATTTAGATGTCAGGTATGTGACCATTTCTGTTAGGGATCAACAAGAGCTCACTTTTACTTGGATTTGGGCAAAGCTTTCTTAATTTGATGTTAAATTGGAAGTCAGTCTGTTCAGTGCTGTAAGTAAGTCTGGTTAAATGGGCTAGAGCAGCTGCACCTCATCTGCATAGATGTAGAATTGAGTATCCATCAACCAAATTAACTAGGTTAGTTGTTTGAGGTAGATATTAAACAGAATAGGTGACAGTGTCAACCCTTGTAGTACCCCATAGAGATTGAATTAGCTCAAATATGAAACTTGTTTGCAAGGTTTCATCTCTGGCTACTGTTCAGACCACCGGTGCATGTTTGGTACACATTCAGGATTAAATTACTGTTAAAATACCCCAGACTAAAAAAAATTCCTGAGAGATGTGTGGTGTCTTTATGTTTACAACATTCCTTCTTTGCATTGATATTTATCTTGAGTGAGATAGTGCAACAGTGGATTGGACTCCTGACACAGGCATCATTGCCAAAACACGGCCTGTATCGAATCATACTTCCTGTTGCACCAGCAACAGTGTTGACCATTTGGAATAAAAGAGACTGTTTTAAGAACTTGTCTCCATGGATGCCTTTTTTGTACCTCACTTTTTTTTGCACGTCTGTGATAAAGTGCTGTCAAACGATGTGGACTGTTGCCTATCTGATAGATAAGATCTGAACCAGGCAAATACTGTGCCACTGATACCTGTTTGTGCCAGTCATGCCTGCATGCAGTGGCGTAGGAAGGGGGGGGGGGCAGTGGGGCGGTTTGCCCCGGGTGCACGCCGCTGGGGGGTGTCAGCGCCTCACTGGTTCTTTGCTCTCTCTGCCCCGGAACAGGTTACTTCCTGTTCCGGGGCAGAGAGAGCAATGAACCAGTGAGGCGCCGACACCCCCCAGCTGCGTGCACTCGGCGGATTGGCCCTCCCACGCGCCCCTCACCGCCTTCCAGGTATGTTCTCACGGTGGCGGCGGGGGGGGGGGGGGGTTGCGCTACATAGGGGGGAGGGTGCATCGCGCTGCACCCGGGGGGGGGGGGTGCACAGCGGCGACCCGCCCCGGGTGTCAGCTGCCCTCACGACGCCACTGCCTGCATGATATTGTGGTTCACAGTGTCAAAAACTGCTGAGAAATCTAGCAGTACTAACACCAAGGCAAATCCTGTTTTCTTCATTTGGATCCTTTTTCCGTTTTTTTGACAGCTATTCTTTTGGCTCTTTCATTTTACCTTTTAACCATGTTGGCTGCCATTTGCTCCTCTTTCTACCTTTTTTTAAAATACCTGGAATACATTGTTCTGGGCTTCCAAAATGGTATTTTTAAAAATCATCCATGCCTTATTTAGACTCCTAACCTTTGCAGCTGCTCCTTTTAGCTTTTTATAAACCATTTCCCTCATTTTATCATAGTTGCCCTTTTGTAGGGTTACCATATGTCTCCAGAAAAAGGAGGACAGATTGATCCACTCCGGGTTTTGCTTCCATTGAAAGCAATGGAAGTAAAACCCAGACTGGCTCAATCTGTCCTCCTTTTTCTGGAGCCATATGGTAACCCTACCCTTTTGAAAGTTGAATGCTGCCACAGATTTCCTTAGTGTCTTCACTCCAGTTAACTCAAATTTGATCAAGTTATGATTACTGTATTTCAGCAGACCCAGCACCATTACCTCTTGCACCAAGTTCAGTATTCCACTAAGGCCTAGAACTAAAATAGCCTCTCTCTTGTTGGTTCTTGGACCAGTTGCTCCAAAAAGCAGTTATTTATTTTATCTAGAAATTTTATCTCCCTAGCATTTCCTGATGTGACATATATCTGGTCAAAATTGGGGTAATTGATATCAACAATACACAAAAAAGGCAGCAGAATTATCTCAATCTAGTCACGATCAAAAATTATAATATTCTGCTCAGGCAATAATTAGAATTTACACGCTTACTTGCTAAGTGTATTCTGTAACACACTGCGCCTTAATTCTAAAGCGCACATCCAAAAGGGGGCATGGCTATGGATGGGGAAATGGGTGTGTTGTGGGCATTCCAAAAAACTACACACATGGTTATAGAATATAGCTGTTCCATGCATAATTTAGGTGCCAGCATTTCCACCACGTTTTACTTGGCGTAAATGGCCATGACTACATTTGATCGTGCAGAGAGGTGCTTGGCATATTCTACATAACGTGCGGGAATTTAAGCCTATTCTATAAAATTTAGGCCTACTTTAAAGAATATGCCTAGGCATAATTTTTTTACGCACGCATTTTTCAGGCGCCATATATATAGAATCTCTCCCACTATGTCACAGCGAAGCAGGGGAGGCAATGGACCAGAAAAAATTCTGGTGTCCCGAATTCCCTTGTGCCCTGTGTGGCTGCACCAGCTGCGCATATCTCACTATGGCCATGCCTCATCCTGTCTCTACTTTGAAAAGGGCACCTAGACTACATACAAATAATTGGACATACCTGAAGGCAAGGAGTGACTTTTTCAATTCAGCCCACTCCCCCCTTTCTTTATGGCTTACTACTTAGAGCCAACAAAAAGCATGCTATGACTGTCATTTGTGCATTGACAGCACAAACAGAGATGAGGTTTTTAAATACTAATGATGTACAAAGATAGAAGTGTCTGCGGTAGAAATAAGTGACACCAAAAATAAAAGAAATAGATTCTAGCAGTAATTATGATGGATTAAGGTCACTTTGTGAAGCAAATGTTAAAATATTTAATAGTTTGTATCGTTACTGGCAAAAAGTTTAATTAACATCTGTTACTAGTTTATTACCAGTTAGTGGCATATGCTAACACTTAACAAAAAGGAACCTTTCTAAAAAGCTAAGTCAAAACATTAATCAGGGATATTGTGGTTCATCTTGCTAATTTTTTCTAACACATTAAGAGCTATAAAATATAAGTTATACATCAATAACATAGGCTGCCATGACTACCTTTCTTGCAGTCCATTCCATTCCCCCTGCCAGACCAGCCAAAATTAATAAACCAGGCGAGGAGTGGAATTTAAAGGTTATAGTTATATATGTAAAACAGTCCAGCTGTTGGCATACTCATGCCTAATTTCAGCCTTGTCATTTGAGTATTTGCCATGGGTTAGCTAGGCCATCCATCGAGTCAAAACCTGTCATGTCTGCCATGCTGACACAGCTAGGCCAAACTCCATCTGCACTGAACCCCTGACATGGCCTCCAAGCTAGGTTGCCCTCAACTAATAAGGCTGAACCAAACTCGTACTAGATGGTACTATGGCCTTCTGGCACCACATAAACCCTCCACCTCTGCCACCTACCTGCCTTCGTTCATGAAAAAGAATGCCCTCTCAATGATAAGGAGCTGGATTTAGGATAGTCCAATTACTACTACTACTACTATTACCCTCCCCCATGTGACTTGGATACCCTTTCACAGGTCTGCCTGGGGGAGTTGTAAACGTACTCCAGTACACTTCATAAGATTGATCTGTAGTGTATCCTAAAATTAGGGTCTTGATATTTGAGAGCACTCATGTGATCAGCTTGCAAGCATGTTTTAAATGTGGAAACAAGTTTCTAGAAAATTGCACACAAGAATAGATGCATAAAAAGTAGGTGCAGTAAAATATAGTACTTTTATATAATTTGAGTGTAAACATTACCTGAGGGATAGCTTGGAAGGAGCTTGGATGGAGATGCAATATATATGCAGAGTAGGTGTGAATTTGTACTAAAACATTTGTGTACTATTTGGGGTCAATGTATAAGCTTATTTTACAACAGCACACAACTGCTTATGTTTTATAAAATACAAAGAATAGATCTGATGATAGTGGTCAAGCAAGATCAAACCAATAAAAATATTGAGCTCTATAAAAATGTTAATATCATTAGGAATGTGATATCAACAAGAGCTTATCCTTGATCCATTAATATCCTGTTCCGCTTTGCTGAATTAAATATAAATAATAAATCAATCTGTGCAGTCTCAACATGAATTTTTATACTTATTACTTTGAAATTCTCAGTGTGAAAATTATCCTTAAATTATTATCCATTAGATTCTCAAAAATTATTGCCCACTAAATTGTCATCAAACAATATACAAAAATATGTCTGACATAGCACAATGTTTGGATAAGACTACTGCATCAGAGATTCATTTTTACTAATCTTAAGCCAGTCCCCCATTAGTTTCCCATCCTGAATATACTTAAGTCCTACCATCTTGAAAAGAATGCTAGAACCAACTCTTTTTAAACTTCTAGGCAATCATTATTTTCCACCATCCACCAATCACAACAGTCCACTGGCAATCATATGATTCATAATACACAAATAGAAAAGAATTGGCTTAAATCAATGTCATCCACTCCACTTCTGCATTCATAAACATGATTGGTACTGGCATTTTTTCAACATGAAAGGATCAAACTAAATTCAAAACAGGAAACTAATGCGAGGCTCATAAGGAGGACAGCGGTTGAAACATCAAGCAAAAGAGGATTGAGATGATGCTGTACCGTTCTCCACTGCCTGACCTGACTGTCCTGTCTCCACCCCTCTCAGCCTTACTGATTGATCTAGATAGTCATTCCCCATCTACCTGTCTCTAATTCCTGACCTCTCCCTTGGAACTCCCAACATTACAACTGTCACCTCCATCTCTCTGGCCCCATCCTTCACTACTGATCTACCCTCTTCACCACTTTCTGTCCCTTCTGACCACTATCTTCCCTATCACCACTCAACCCACTCACCAACTTGGTATGGCCAGCCTTGATCCTTCAACTCTCCATTCTCCCATTTCCCATGCTCCATCACTCTTGTCTTCCAACCTTTAAATACTGATAAAGAAACAATAGATCACAGGGCACAACAAGTAGGCACACATTCCCAGCTAGCATTTACAAAAAGGAACAAGGGGAAATGGGAAATGACTGGATCACACTGAGAACAAACAGATATCAATACCTCTCTCTTCTCTTTCTAACAATAACCAGATCCTACACTTGAAACTAATACCCAGAATCCAAATAACCAGTGCATTTTGTCTAGCAAAAAAAGATGCCGGTACTCAAATGCCAGGCCACCCTTCAGGGGTGGAGCGATAATTGAGGGACTCACCCCACAATAGCCAGGACCCCTGCAACCAGTCATAGAATCTATGACAAGGCAGAATTTGTATGTAGAACCTGAGCTCTTTCATTAAAATATGAGAACCATGGGTCAAGTTTAGCAGACAGTGGAAAAGGTGCCGGTACTCAGTACCACCAAGTACCCCCTCAAAAAAAGCCCTGCAAATAACAGTACTGACAATGAGCACTTGTACCAACTGTCTTGTATAGATAGATATGGGGGAGCAGAGAGTATACCCTCTACCAATGAATGAGAAATGCTAATCATATTAAAGTATAATGTACATTATTTTACTGTAATGCATGAAAGAAAGTAAAATGTCATGCACATCACAATGAAAAAGTGTGAATTTTGTTCACGTTATTAAACTTCAACCACCTTTTCACTTGATAACTTGTGTGCAAAATTTTTCCAAGTTTATTTGTAGTCTTGATATACCAAATTAGCATGTATTTTTGCATTGAAATATCACACATTATTATAGTACAGCTTAATAACTCTACCTGCTGGTTAGTTTATAACTGTGATTGCATGTTCTCTAGTTTTGAAAACTGTACAATTAATCATACTAATTAATTCTTGGATAAATGTATTGATTTTAAATCAATTAAAAGTAAACATTTCTCTTTCAAGCTGCACTAAACATTGATATTTTAGTCTTTTAATCTTTTAATTCACATATTGTTTTTTCTGTCTTTAGTAACTCAGCTTGCAGATGTAGATAAATCCTGGGTAGCAATGAGACTGTGCATAACACCTTAAGTGTAATTCCAGGTGCACCAATTACTAAATAAAGACATGCCGGTAAACATTCAGCTGGCGTCAATCAGATTTATATTAAGCACTGATCCTTGCCTGCTGAATTAGGCCTGGATATTCAGTGCCAGGTCATATCCGGGCAGCACCAGCACTGCATATCTGAGGCTATTTGGACATGTCTTATATGGATCCATATATCTGCTGGGACATGTATGTGGGTCTCAGCTGACTATTAGCTGAAATACATTGGTGACTGATTTTTACTCCCCAGCACTGCAGGCCTTCCTGGACCCCTATCCCCAGCACACTGCCCCTTGCCAGATCCCTTCCAAGCACAGTGGCCCTTCTGGAAGCACACCCCCACCCCCTGCAGGTCCCTATGGACTACCTTTATATGCCCTGGTGGTCCCAGTCTGTAATTTCCAGCTTTTGCATCAAAATGGCTCCTGACTTCTAGCGGTAATTTCACAGTAATAGGGAAGGGGATGGGAGTTGATATACCACCTTTCTGTGGTTACAGTCAAAGTACCTGGGCAATGGAAGGTTAAGTGAATTGCCCAGAGTCACAAGGAGCTGCAGTGGATCAAATCCCACTGAACTAACCACTAAGCTATTCCTCCATGCCACAGTGCCACATGACTGTCACTAGAGGTTATTGCAGCCATTTTGAGGATGAAGCTGGCCTTGGCAGGTACAACTAGGGAGATCTGCTGTCCTAAAGACCACTATGTTTGTTTTCATTTATGTTTATTTCTTCATTTGATATACCGCCTTTACATACCCTGTTTCCCCGAAAGTAAGACATCCCCTGAAAATAAGACCTAGTAGAGGTTTTCCTGAATTGCTAGATATAAGGCCTCCCCCGAAAGTAAGACCTAGCAAATTTTTGTTTGAAAGCAGGGCCGCTGAGAGCCAGACAAGGCCGCCCCCGGGCCGCCCCCCCCCCCACCCGAGGCCGCCGGGCCCCCCCTCCACCCACCCTCTGTCGCTCCCGGAACTAACCTTAAACGCCTCCTTTCACCTTCGCAGCAAGCAGCAGCAGGGCAGACCTCTCCTTCCTTCCGTGCTCCGCCCTCGCGGACATTACATCAGGCGAGGACGAGACACGGAAGGAAGGAGTGGCCTGTCCTGCTGCTGCTTGCTGCAAAGGTGAAAGGAGGCGTTTAAGGTTAGTTCTGGGAGCGATGGAGGGCGGGCAAGCCAACCCCAATCCAACCCCGATGTTTCCCCGAAAAATAAAATAGCCCCTGAAAATAAGACCTAGCGCATTTTGGGGGGCAAAAATTAATATAAGACAGTGCCTTATTTTCGGGGAAACACGGTAGATGAGGTCAAAACAGTTTACAAAAGAAAATGAAAGAAAGAACTCTGTACAATGATAGGAAAGAGACGAACATACCAAAATACCAAGGGTTAAAAAATACAATAGACTACCAGGGCATGAAAAGGTAGGTCGGGAGGGAACGGGACTCCAAGGAATAGGCAGGTAGGGTGTCCTTCTAGAGGGGCTGCTGTGATGGGGGGGGGGGGGACTGGAAGGGGCCATTGTACTTGTGGACTTGTGGGGCGGGATCTAGGAGGGGGAGTCACCTTTTGTGGGGAAAGGGGGACGGGAGGGGGCACTAAACCAAATTATGGCTGTAACTCGGAAGCTATATGGGTGTTGGCCGATATTCACATTAAAACTGAGTTTGTAGCATGTTTTGTTCAGCACAGGAAATATTCTTTCATCAAAAGTGCCACAGAAATTTGCCCGGAAGTGAAAAAGCAAGTTAAATTGTGTCACCATGATAAATTTGTTATACATTAAATTCTGGTTTTACAACAGGCCCTTATCAAAGACTATTTTTTAAAATCTTAGCCAAGAGACATTGTTTCTAATGACTCATAATGAAGACTCATTCCATTTATTTTATTTCACTGGCTCATCAGTGTCTTCTTCTCAAGGGGGAATAGTTGTTCTTTTTAGCACGTTCATCCTAAACAAGAGTAGCCATTAACTGTCTTTTTCATTATGCAAGAATCAGCTAATCAGGGCTGTCCAAGAAATAACTGATGTTTGATTAGTGAAAGAGAGACATCTGTTTGGAATTACATAGACTGCTGTTTCAAAAGCAAAAAAAATCCTAGTTTCCACTGAGTTATGCAAAGACAAGCAGTTGGTTTTGGTTTACAGGAAATGTTCATCCTGTCCCTCTACATTTCAAAAACATGATTCAAAATGCCATAATGGTCAAATGGAAATGTGAAGACCACTAATTTTACTCTGCAAGTCATGAAACCAATTCAGGTTGAGCATAACAATAACGTTTTAAAAATCTATAAATATGATGAGCTGAATATCTGAGAAAATGTGGTTTGTATTCCCAAGAAAGCATAGACCAGCGTTTTGCTTTTTTACAGCAAATTGACAGACGTTTTTGGCTGTGCATGCACTATACCGGCATTTCTCAACTTGGGCCTCAGGGTTCACCTACTCAGTCTGTTTCTCAGGATACCTTCAATTAATAGGTAAGAGCTCTTTTGCATACGTTGAAGGCAGTGTGTGACAATACAACTCAATCATATTCATTAGAGAAATCCAGAAAATCAAACGGGGCCACGTTCTGCTGTGGAACAACACTCTCTGAGAAACTTGGAGAACATAATTTGCAAATGGATTCACAAACCTTTATCAATGTTTATTAAAGTTTATCTGTTACAAATCTGCTTGTTTGCCAAACAACTACTCTGTTTGCTAGAGTGCAGTGTCTTTTTGTAGGATCTGTGCTGGGCAAGACATGTTTTCAGTCTACTAACAAAAGGGATCCCCCCCCCCCCACCCCCCGAGTGAGATAGCAAATTTACTGTTAAGAAAATACAAGCTAGACACAGAATCACATGAATTCAATGAGTCCACCTGTTGTTGCAGGTGGCATAACTAGATTTGCATGGCCTGAATTGGAGCTGTCAATTCCTTGAGGAGCATAAGGGATCCAGCAGCTATCTGCGTTCTCACTTACTCATTTTTCAGGTTAGCAAAAAATGCCAAGTGTGGTTAGGGGAGCAAATAGCCAACAAAAGCATGAAAATTTGGATGGCTGTTGATCCTGGCAGTCACTAGACCACAAGTATGGTAGGCAAGACTTGTCCTGGAACCTAGATGTGCTGTGTCCAAGCAAGAAAATTTCAGACAAGAAACCAGTCAGGAATAGTTCAGACTGGAAAAGTTGAGGGATCCATCCAGGCACAATTCCCTGTTGTGCTAATAAGGAATCTTGAAAGCCACTGAGTTTTAAAACCCCTGATCAATCAAGATTAGTACCTCTATGGACCAGTGAGAGGTTACTCTTGACATCTTTATTTTCTTTTGTGTAATAGTAAGGTTATTGATCTGCTTCTACTATTCACAAGAGCCCTGAGAAGTTTCCTTGTCATCTGTTCCTAGGACCATGGGGATTAAATCCCACTGGTTCTATTAAACTGAAGCAAAGGATGTACAGGAGGTGGGATGGAGTGAACAGGATGAAAATGGGTGTTTCATGCCTTCTGAATAAGGGTGCTGCTCATCTCCTGCTAGGAAGTAGTACAGTCCCTTGTAACCAAGGCAAACCACTGGTGAAAATTGTCCAGAAGTTTATTTGCCAATAATAAATCTGACCCAATGAAAGGAACCAACATGGGCCGTGTTTCGGCTGAAGAGCCTTCCTCAAATTCTTTAACTCCACAAAGTTGTATAAACAAGTAGAACAACGTACTCCTGTAGTGATGGTATCATTTCAAAACAAGCTCCCCTGCTAGCCTGACAAGCCATCAGTAAGAAGTGTCTTTTGGACATTTTTCACCAGTGGTTTGCCTTGGATACTTGGGACTGTCCTATTTCTACCCTTGTTGAGTGTTTTTTTCTTTTTTCTTGTGGAAGGTGATTGGACCCCTTTCTGGTTTTTTACTCATCTCCTGCTACCAGTGCTCAAAGCAAGGATACATTTCAGACACTATCAAGCTCATTTTTGAAAGAGATGGACGTCCATCTTCCGACATAAATCGGTACTTGGACGCCCATCTCTCAGAGACGTCCAAATCGGTATAATCGAAACCTGCTTTTGGACGTCTCTAACTGAAGTCCGTCGCAAGGATGTCCAAATTTCAAGGGGGTGTATCGGACGTGTAGTGAAGGCAGGACTTGGACATTCCTAAGACTTGGACGTCTTTGACCCATAATCAAAAAAAGCAGAGACGTCCGTGACTACAACTTGGACATTTTAATCCGGACCTGTTTTTATTACAAATAAGGCACAAAAAGTTGCCCGGAATGACCAGATGAACACTGGAGGGAATCGGGGATGAGCTCCCCTTACCCCCCCCCCCCCCAGTGGTCACTAACCCCCTTCCACCCTCAAAAAACATTATTAAAAATATTACTTGCCAGCCTCTATGCCAGCCTCAGATGTCATACTCAGGTCTATGACAGCTCATGCAGGTCCCTGGAGCAGTTTTAGTGGGTGCAGGGCACTTCAGACAGGTGGACCCAGGCCCATACCCCCCTACTTGTTACATTTGTGGAGGAAACAGCGAGCCCTCCAAAACCCACCAGAAACCCTCTGTACCCACATCTAGGTGCCCCTTTCACTCATAAAGGTAGTGGTGTACAGTTGGGAGTAGTGGGTTTGGGGGGGGGGGGCTCAGCACACAAGGTAAGGGAGCTATGTACCTTGGAGCATTTTATGAAGTCCACTGCAGTGCCCCCTAGGGTGCCCAATTGCTGTCCTGGCATGTCAGGGGGACCAGTGCACTAGAAATGCTAGCTCCTCCCACGTCCAAATGGCTTGCATTTGGACATTTTTGACTTGGATGTCTAAGGACGTCCATGGTTTTTTGGAAACGAATGTGGATGGTGTGTGGGTGCAGGCAGGGAGGGAGGGAGGGAGTGAGTGGTAAAAAAAAGGTGGATGCTGTGGAGGGAGGGAGGGAGGGAGGGGGCTTTAAAAAAGGTGTATGCTGTGGAAGGAGAGAGGGGCTAAGAAAAGGTGGATGCTGTGGAGGGAGGAGACTGTAAAAAAAGGTGGATGTTGTGGAGGGAAGGAGGGAGGAGAAATTAAAAAGGTGGATGTTGTGGAGAGAGGGGGGCAGCAAAAAAGACGGATGCTGTGGAGGGAGGGGCCTATAAAAAAGGTGGTTGCTGGGGATGAAGGGAGGGGCTTTAAAAAAGGCAGATGCTGTGAATGGAGAGATGGAGGGATGAGGGGGCTGTAAACAGGTGGATACTATGGGGGGCTGGGAAAAATATGTTTGGTATCTGTGTACAGAGAGGGGGATGTAATATAGGTGAAATTATGACAAAAAAAATTGAAGAGATTGCAAATTTTGCGTGCATGATTTTGGAACTTGTTGGTGCGGAGTTTGGGGGGGGGGGGGTTGGCATAGAATTCCAGCAAGAGTATCTACGGCTGGCATAAATGCGCATGCAAATATTAGTATTCTGTAAGTGAAGCATGGAAATGTCGGCCATGTCTATGACTCTCTCATGTAACACCTCCCTTGCAATTAGGTGCTAAGCTATTTTATCATGTAAATACGGGATAGTGGTTGCTGCCATTCACATGCACAAGTGTACGCTTATGCAGGTGAAAGGCAGTATTCTACAGATTAAACCACTCAAAGTAGTGTTAAGATTTGCAGTTAATTCAGCTTGATGTGGGATTTTACCGCTCATTATCAGCAAATCTAATGTGGCAATAGTGGAAGCATTTGTAGTATTTTTTTACTCATGTCGTGTGTTAATATTTCCATTATTTATTTGTTACATTTGTACCCCGCGCTTTCCCACTCATGGCAGGCTCAATGCGGCGGGCAATGGAGGGTTAAGTGACTTGCCCAGAGTCACAAGGAGCTGCCTGTGCCGGGAATCGAGCTCAGTTCCTCAGGACCAAAGTCCACCACCCTAACCACTAGGCCACTCCTCCACTAGTGCATGGTACTCCTACTTAGGAGGCACTAAGGGGTCCTTTTACCAAGCTGCGGTAAAGAGAGCCCTGCAATAGTGGCAGAGGATGTTTTTCCCACGTGCCAGGGCCCTTTATCCTGCAGTGGGTAAAAAGCCCCTAAAAAAATGGCCATGTAGTAAAATTACTTTTACCACATGGCCATGCAGTGAGGAGCATTAACTGCCACCCATTGAGGTTGTGGTAAGGGCTCCTGCAATGACCCAGGGGTAATCGCGGTAAAAATGACAAAAACTTTTTTTTGATGTGCCGCAAATACCACGCGCTTGAGGCAGAGCTACTGCTGGAGGCCGCGTTGGGCCAGCAGTAGTTGTGGGTTGCCGCTCGGTAACCCTTTAGTAAAAGGGCCACTAAGCGCTCCCACGTTAACTGTCCATTAGTCAGTTATCATGTGGTAAGTATAACGTGCTAACTGGATAACCTTTCCACACCAATCCCATGCCCCCAGAGAGAGAAAATTCTGAGAAATTACCACACAATAACAGCAAACTACTGCAAAATGCCTTAACTCAGATATGTGTTAGCCTGTTTTGCCCAGCTCCAGCCAAACTAGGCCTCTGGGAATATCTACTCATGGTCCACATAAAAGTAGATACGTTCTGCCGATCTTCAAAGTGATTTAAATGACCAGGAGAGGTTCCAGGTTATTTAAGTCGTTTGTCCGGGGCTAACCATAAATATTCAGCAGCACCCAACCGGATTGTGCCACTCAATATCCATGGTTAGTGCCAAAACAGCTAAATTTGTGGACAGTCATGGGGCGGAGTCAGAACTTATGCGGTTAGGTGCCAATATTCATCATAAATATTCTGCATAAATTGGGCCGCATAAAATGCTGTCTTATCTTTATGCAATTGAACTTATGCTGAATACCTCACTTAACCGCAAAAGTTTTATTCAGCCACATATGCCCGAATATTCAATGCTGATGCCCAAACATGGCCCAGAATTGAATATATGGCAAAAAACTTTCTAACCACCACTGGCTGAATATCAACTGGACTCTTTCCATATGGCTACTTTTTACACATGTATACCAGCATGCAAATTTATAAGACTCAGTTTCAATGTGTAAAACATGATTTAAACATTGAAAAACTGGTACAAAATCCTTCCTTAGTATTTAGTCCAGTAGAACGAAGACCCTATCCTTCTCCCTCTGGGTTATAGGGCCTGAAGTAAATTTGGAGCCCTGCTTATTTTATTTTTTTTCAGGTAGAGGCAGGAGAGGGGCGTCGTGGGCTCCTCGGTGCCCTACAAAATTTGCTTTCTGATGAGTGAGTTGTCTTTGGCCCTATACATGTGTTTGGTGGATGGGGGATAAGGGTCAGGTCATGCTTTATTTTAACAATAAGGCTCTGCAGATCTCCCTTCTCTCCCTTCCACCCACTTGATTGCAAAATTATTTTGAAAAGTCCATGAGTCTCTTTTTCCTGCTGATATAAAAAGAGGATTTTATTTATTTTGGATTTAGCTCATGCTTTTTCATTAGAAGCTCAAGGTGAATAGTCAGGACCCTGGAGGGCTTAGTCTAAGTTTATACCCAAGGCAATGGAGGGTTATGCACCTTGACAAGGTCACAATGAGTATCAGTGGGATTCATTGCACTTTAGTAAGTAGGCCTTTAGGCTGATAAAGTTTAGGGTGCTTAAAGTTAGGTGCAGGGATAATGCATGCTAAGCACAGATTCTATTAATGGCAATTGAATGTACAATTACTGTTATTGAAATATTAATGCAAATTTGCACTTACGCAACTAAATTTAGGCATAAGCACTTATGCTAGTTCAATGGCTGGTGTAAATGCTCATGCCCAACTGTAGGCTGATAGGTTCCCTTTTACTAAGCGCCGTTCGGGCTTACCACACGCCAATCTGGAGCTACCAGCAGCCCAATGCAGGTACCAGCAGTAGTTCCACCCCCAGCACGCAGCATTTCTGGCACTAGCGGAAATATTTTAAAAATATTTCTGCAGGGTCACCCGTCGGTAATCAGGCAGCGCCATGCGTTACCCAGTCACCGCTGAGTTAGTGCAGGAGCCCTTACTGCCACCTTAATGGGGGTGGTGGTAAGTGCTGCCCCCCCCCCCCCCCCCCCGCATGGCCAGGCGGTAAGAGCAATCTTACCACACGACCCTGTCTTTTTTGGGCCTTTTTATCTGTTGCGGTAAAAAGGGCCTCAGTGCATGGCAAAAACGGCCCCCACTGCTAGCACAGGGCTCTTTTTACCACAGATTAGTAAAAGTGCCCCTTTTTGCATAAATGCTAGTATTCTAAAATCGAGCATGTAACTGTTAGGCACACCCCGACCCATCCACACACCCCTTGCAGTTGCACGCTTTGGGTTTTGTGTGTGCAATTTATAGAATACAGACTAGAAGCAGTTATGTGCATAACTGCTCATTAGCACCAATTGTAGCCAATAATTGGTCATTAATGCTAATTAGCAACTAATTAACCTATTACGTTATGCACCCAACTGCCATTATTCTCTAACTTGTGCACACAATTTCATATGCTAACCTCCTAATTCTATAAAAGTCACTAAAAATTGGGCGTGCACCCAAGTTTGCAAGTGTAGTTTAATTGAATAACGAGGTAAATAGCGCCAATAATTGGCTTAACAAGCAATTATTGGCACTAATTAGATTTAATTTGGATATGCATGCCCATTTTTATGCACAAGTTCAAAAACGGAGCACGGAAATAGGAGGGTCATGGGCAGAACGGGGATGCTCCTAACATTTACGCATGTAGTGGAGGAGTGGCCTAGTGGTTAGAGTGGTGGACTTTGGTCCTGGGGAACTGAGGAACTGAGGTCGATTCCCACTTCAGGCACAGGCAGCTCCTTGTGACTCTGGGCAAGTCACTTAACCCTCCATTGCCCCAGGTACAAATAAGTACCTGTATACAATATGTAAGCCGCATTGAGCCTGCCATGAGTGGGAAAGCGCGGGGTACAAATGTAACAAAAAAAAATGAGGGGGGATATGCGTCTAATGCAGGCACAAACATTAGTATCATGTTTCAGTTGGTGCAAATGGTCTTGCCTAAAGTTAGGCGTGCTTCCTGGGTGTAAGTGCTATTCTATAAACCGTGCCTAACTTTAAGGGTTTCTTCTAGAATAGCACTTCTTTTCAGTCCTGATTTTTTTTGGCAACATGTACAGAATTCAGTCCTAAGTGTAAAAATGTGCATGCAATTTTATAGAATTAGGGGGTTAAGTCTTTTATCTCCTAAATGCCAACAGGTCCAGTTTAGCCCTAATAACACAATGCAGAATATTCCAAAATACTGGCCCAGCCACAGAAAATATATGGGACAGAGGCAGAGAACTGTACTAACAGCTGCCAAAATCATGCAGCTGTTATTGCAAGATCTGGGCCTGAACAGAAGATGAAGCTTAAATGCTTTTTGGGCCGCCTGGAAGGGGGGAGGGGGAATCTATTTAAATAATTGCAATTATTATGAGGCCCCAGGGCAACATTGTTAAAGACAGTGCTACTACACTGATTTGTCCCTGCAGAGTGTGGCAATATTGTACCTACCTTTAAGTCTGCTGTCCTCAGACCTTGTGATTATAAAATTAGTTTTACACTTCTGGCTCTGCAGGCAGTCAGAGAAGCATTGAGGCGCATCAAATCCTGCTGCTCAGGGTCAAGTCTCCCAAAAACAGCTGTGTGTGTTTGGTGGCTGTTATTGTGAAGATTGGCTCTGGGAAGCAGGAGATGTTCTGCCTGGGGTGGTATTTGACTAACTTTATTGAAGATAGCTATTGGTACACCACACAGTAACATTGTTAAAGGTAAGTGGACTATTCCCATACATTTATTTATTTAGATTTAGGTTTTGCTCACACCTTTTTCAGTAGTAGCTCACGGTGAGTTACATTCAGGTACACTGGATATTTCTCTGTCCCAGGAGGGCTCACAATCTAAGTTTGTACCTGAAGCAATGAAGGATTAAGTGACTTGCCCAAGATCACAAGGAGCAGCACTGGGATTTGAACTGGAATAATATGATTCTAGTTTTCAAAGGGTGGAAGTACAGTTTAAAAGTCAATTTGTTCTATCCTCTAGTAGTAGAGGAGTGTGGTAGCCGTGTTAGTCCACTCTTAAGGTTATCAATAGAAATCAAACAAAATAAAACATGGAAAAGAAAATAAGATGATACCTTTTTTATTGGACATAACTTTATACATTTCTTGATTAGCTTTGGAAGAAGGGCAACCTTTGAAAGCTAATCAAGAAATGTATTAAATTATGTCCAATAAAAAAGGTATCATCTTATTTTCTTTTCCATGTTTTATTTTGTTTGATTTCTATCCTCTAGAATTCTGAAGTTTTTATACATGCCTGGAAAACTATATCCTATTGAAACTAACAATAAAATTACAAAACATCTAGGCAAACATGGCTTAATGGGACAGAGTCAGCATGGGTTCAGCCGAGGGAAGTCTTGCCTCACCAATTTGCTTCACTTCTTTGAAAGTGTGAATAAACATGCGGATAAAAGTGAGCCGGTTGATGTAGTGTATCTAGATTTTCAGAAAGCTTTTGATAAAATTCCTCATGAGAGACTCCTGAGAAAATTAAAGAGTCATGGGATAGGAGGCAAGGTTCTGGTGTGGATTAGGAACTGGTTAGTGGACAGAAAATAGAGGGTAGGGTTAAATGGTCATTTCTCTCAATGGAGGAGGGTGAACAGTGGAGTGCCGAAAGGATCTGTATTGGGACCAGTGCTATTTAACATATTTATAAATGATATAGAATCACAATGACGAGTGAGGTGATCAAATTTGCAGATGATACAAAACTATTCAAGGATGTTAAAACATGTGTGGACTGTGAAATATAGCAGGAAGACCTTAGGAAATTGGAAGACTGGGTGTCTAAATGGCAGATGAAATTTAATGTGGACAAATGCAAGGTGATGCACATTAGAAAGAATAATCCGAATCATAGTTACCTGATGCTAGGGTCCACCTTGGGGCTCAGCGCTCAAGAAAAAGATCTGGGTGTTCTTGTAGATAATATGCTGAAATCTTCTGCTCAGTGTGCGGCGGTGGCCAAAAAAAAATCAAACAGGATGCTAGAAATTATTAGGAAAGGGATGGTGAATAAGACCGAAAATACTACAATGCCTTTGTACTGCTTCAGAGTACGTTTGCACCTTGAGTATTGCATTTAGTTCTGGTCACCATAACTCAAAAAAGATATACCAGAATTAGAAAAGGTTCAAAGAAGAGCAACCAAAATGATAAAGGGGATGGAACTCCTTTCGTATAAGGAAAGGCTAAAGAGGTTAGGGCTCTTCAGCTTGGAAAAGAGACGGATGAGGGGAGATATGATTGAGGTCTACAAAATCCTGAGTGGTGTAGAATGAGTAGAAGTAAATCGATTTTTTACTCGTTGCAAAAGTACAAAGACTAGGGGACACTCGAGGAAGTTACATGAAAATACTTTTCAAACAAATAGGAGGAAATATTTTTTCACTCAACGAATAGTTAAGCTCTGGAACTCTTTGCTGGAGGATGTGGTGACAGTGGTTAGCGTATCTGGGCTTAAAAAAGGTTTGGACAAATTCCTGGAGGAAAAGTCCATAGTCTGCTATTGAGGCAGGCATGAGAAGCAACTGCTTGCCCTCGGATTTGTAGCATGGAGTGTTGCCACGATTTGGGTTTCTGCCACGTACTCGTGACCCGGCTTGGCCACTGTTTGGAAAACATGATAGTGGGCTAGATGGACCATTGGTCTGACCCAGTATGGTTACTCTTATGTTCTTATAAATGAAGTTGACTGAAAGTGGGGTAGCAGCACTGCTGAGTCAGTTCTTCAAGTCCTACCAGTCATGTCTAGTGATTGCAGTCTCTGGCAGAATTTCAGCAAGAAATTAAGGGCCCTTTTTACTAAGCAGCAGTAAGCCCAATGCAAGCTTATCGCTCGCTAAACAGGAAGTACCGCCAAGTCACCACAGCTGCCCGGCGGTACTTCACACCCCTAGTGCACAGTTGTATCTGTTGTTAGAAAAATATATTTATTTTTGTAGCACCGGAGTGTACCCAGCGGTAATTGCATGCTTCCTGGTTACCGCTGGGTTAGCATGGGAGCCCTTAGTGCCACCTCAATGGGTGGTGGTAAGGGCTCCCCCCAAAATGGCCATATGGCAAGTGCTTTACTTGCCACATGTCCATTTCCTGCAGGAAAGAGAGATTTCCCTTTTACCCGCTGCCTTGGTGCCTGTGAAAAACACACGCCGATGCCAGCACAGACCCCCTTTTGCCGTAACTTGGTAAAAAGTGCCCTAAACCAGTTAGTGTTGTCTAGGATAGTGGTTATCAACCTAGTCCTCAGGGACCACCTGGTCACTCGGGTTTTCAGGATACCCACAATGAATATGCAGGAGAGATATTTCAATGTAATTGTTAGTGCATGCTATATGCATCTCATGCATATTCATTGTGAAAATCCTGAAAGCACATCTGACCACTTGTCTGGGAAACCTCCTCTCCCTCCCACCATTTCTTCTGTGATCAATGTTTTTGTTAGTTTTGACTAGTTTTCCTTGACCCAGATTTCAAGCCAGGGTTTACATACAACTAGTTCAATGTATTAACATATTTTGTCAGGTATTTTCTTTGTACATGGAAGCATAGGCATTGCTACAGGATAGCAAGTGCCACCCCTGCCCAAAAAAAGTGGCTTGCCACCCCATTTCCACCCAAATTTTACCTGCCATATGGTTTTGCATCTTCCACTCACCATCCCCTCTGAGGTCCAGTATCTCTCCCTCTCCTCAGCACAGACTGAAACCCCCTTTCTATTTCCTTTCTCTCCCCCACCACCAGCGGTCCTCCAATCTTCCGGTATATTGCTGGTAGTGTCAGAGATTCAGGCAGGCTACTGATGGCTGGCTCCAGAAGTGTTCTCATTGCTGCGTCCCACCTACTTCTGTCCCCATGTAAACAGGATGCGATGTAGAGAAAGCTTCTTGAGCCAGCCGATGGTATCCTGTCTAAATGCCCAACATTGCTGGCAATGAGCTGAATGGTTAGGGAATCTCAGAGGGAGAGGGGAGGAGGAAGGAATAGAAAAAAGATGTGGGGCCACATTGGGGGAGGGGGGAAGATAAAGATGCCACACCTGTGGGGGATGGGGAAGGGGAAGAGACAGAGATGATCACAGGGGTGGGAAGGGGAGAGATGCTGGATGGGGAAGTGGAGTGGAGATGACAGAAGTGACAGATTGGATGAGGGGTGGGGAAGAAAGGGGGAGAGATGCTAGAGCTACAGAGGGTAGAGAGAAAAATAGAGAGGTGCTGGGATGGGAGGGGGTGAGCCAGTGGCATAGCCAAGGGTGGGCCCAGGTGGGCTCAGGCCCACCCACTTTGAGCTCAGGCCCACTCAGTAGCAGCACACCTATGATGTGGCTGGCAGGGATCCCAAGCCCCACCAGCCGAAAACTCTCAACAACTGCATACCTTGTAAATAGCAGATCTTCACCTGCAGCGAGCAGCAACTGATACATGCTATGGGGCCAACATGAGCAGTGTGTACTAGTTGCTGCTCACTGCCAATGAAAATGTACTATTTAAAAGGTATGCGGGGGGGGGGGGGGATGTTTGAGAGACCATATGGCATGCAGGCAAGCAAGAACGAGACCATATCACTTGTGGGACAAGGCGGAGTTCTGCCCGCCCATCTTGGGCCCAGGCCCACCCAAAATTGGGTGTCTGGCTACACCCCTGGGGTGAGCAGAGGTAAAATAGAGAGAATGGACAATGGGGGAGGGGGAAGAGTACTGAATTAGGGATGGGAGAGATGGAGAGGGAATGTCGAGGGAATAGAGAGGATCTGGCAGTTGGTAGGTATGAGTAGGGGTGTGTTGATGGGTTGGGAAAATGAGTGAGAGTGTGAAATGGGAGGGTAAGAGAGAGGAGATGAAGTGGGTAAAGGTTGAGACATCATAAGGCTGATATTCAAAGTGATTTAAGCAGGCAGGAGCCTCTCCTGTCCACTTAATAGCTTCCTGGCACCTAACCAGGGATATTCAGCGGCACTTAACCGGACAGTGCCACTGAATATCCCCCAAGACCACCCATACAAAAAGTGGGCAGGTCAGGGGCGGAACTGGGGAGAAGCCCTTGGTTATGCGTGTGCCAGCAATATTCAGTGCCGGCACCCGCCTAGCTAAACGGTTTCATTTAGGACAGCTCAAGAGCTGTCCTAAATAAGGCTGCTTAGCTATGTGGGTGCCATTGGGCTGGCACCCACTTAACATTTTTTACATTTATTTCATTTTTTCTTTACTAAAGCTCTGGAGTCCCCTCAAGCCCCCCCCTGCAAATATCCCCTTCTTTTCCTCCCCCTCCCAGCCCTTATCAAGGTCCCCCGCCCCCCAGCCATGGTAGTCCAGCGAGCTCATTGGGGACAGGAGCACGGCCCACTCGCTTCTGCCCCTTGTGGCTCCAGTATAAAATGGTTGCCATGACCTCTCATGGCAGTACTGACCTCTCTTAGCAGCCATTTTAGACTAGCGCTCTAAGGGTCAGGAGCGAGGAGACTGCGCTCCTTCCCCCAACAATCCCGCTGGATCACCAGGGATACAGGTAGGCCCGGAGGGAGGGCCTCCCTTCATGGCTGGGGAGGGCTTGGGATCTTGGTCTGGGAGGGGGAGGAAAAGAAGGGGACATTGGCGGTGGGCCTGAGTGGGCTCAGGGGTTTTAGAAAAGGAATAAAAAAATTTTTTTAAAGTTATGTGGGCCAGCCAGCCTGATATTCAGCCAGGATATCGGCTGGGCCCACATAAAGGCCGGGCACTCAGGCCTCCCCCAAAAATCCCTGATATTCAGTGCCAGTGCCTGGACATGGACCAGCACTGAATATCGGGGGATAAGTTAGACGGCGACGATCAGCGTTTAAAAAAACACTGACCGCTGCTGGCTGAATATTGGGGGGGGGGGGGGAGGGAAAGAGGGAATATGAATGACCTGGAACAGAGGATGAATGGCATTGAAAAGAGATGGGAGTATTGGGGAGGGGTATCTGAAGGGGTTTAATGAGGGGAGAAATGGGGTTAGAATGATGGTGAAAGAGAGGCAATCAGAGATGGGGTAGATGGTAAGAGATAGAAGAATATCTTGGGGGCAAGGGAAGGAAAGAGAGATAGTGATGGAGCTGGACTGATGAGATGATGAGAAGCAGTGGAAGGTAAGTGAGGGCAGAGAGGGAGAGTATAGAGAATTAGGAAGTGTGTGAAAGATGAGGGGTAATAAGAGACTGGAGGAGGAGAGAGACAGAGGGGGCAAGGGGTAGTACTGGAGAGGAGATGAGAGGGAGATGGTAAAAGCTGGTAGGTCGGTGAGAGGTGATAAGGAAAAGATTAAGAGGGTGAGCGAAAGGGAGAGTTAGAGTAAAATCAAATTGGCAGATATAAACATAGAGTAGAGAAAAGTGGAAAAAAAACATGAAAAAGGATCAGTGGCAGACATGTAGAGAAGGAAAGAAGAGGCTATTTCCTCCTGAGCAGAAGCATTAACAACTTAGCTGATTCCATCTGTGCTACACTCGCTCCTAGGAGGGTGGTCCTGTGTCCCGCGCTCAAGGTGCACATTGACATCACCTGCTTGTTCCTAAGGTGTCATACTGATGGGGCATGCCAAAGGGGCCTACCCTGCCCCTTCGTACACCCCTTCATACTCAACTTCATACCAACTTCACTATTGGAGTCGGCTCTTGATGAACCACTGTATTCACAGGACTAAATTCTTCTGCTGGCTGTAGGCAATTAGTAAGTATCAGTCTCGGAGTTGTTCATTTTTGTAGCAGTCATGTGACAGATTTGATTTGTATTAACTTTATTTAGATGCTTATTTTAGTATATATGGACAATGATCTTTCAACTTTTGAGAACTGTCAAATCCCAGTTGTGATTTCAGTTAACCGAAGACCAAAGGTAAAGAAGTTTTTTAGTAATTTGAATCGTTGCCTGACTGATGTACTTTCTGTACTCATTCATAGTAACATAGTAGCATAGTAGATGATGGCAGAAAAAGACCTGCACGGTCCATCCAGTCTGCCCAACAAGATAACTCATATGTGCTAATTTTTGTGTATACCCTACTTTGATTTGTACCTGTGTTCTTCAGGGCACAGACCGTATAAGTCTGCCTAGCACTATCCCCGCCCCCAACCACCAGCCCCGCCTCCCGATCTTGACTAAGTTCCTGAGGATCCATTCCTTCTGCACAGGTTTGTCTATCAGAGGTTCTACAACAAGCAAAAATTATGTTTGAAATTAATCTGAAAAGATTATAACTATTCTTCAACCAGAGGAACAATAACGATGTCTAGTTTATATTTTAATTCCAGATCAGTAAATAATAAGACTTTGTTAACTCAGGATACTGATCCAGGCATAGAATTTATTGCTGAAAATTGGCTAACAGATTCTAATAGCTGTGTTTTATCACATTTTTTCCTCCAGGTTATTGCATAATATGTAAATTCTACAACAGGGCACTCAATGTAGGCACTGGTTATGGCACCTATTGTAAAGTTATTCTATAAAGAAAATGGCTGGTGCAAATGCTCACATTAAAATGTTAACACATATGCATGTAAATTATAGCAATCTGTAATTTATGTGTGTATCTGTGCACTCTTCCTTCACTACCCAAACTCCGCCCATGCACATAACTACTGACAAAGTTCATGTCATCAAATTATGGTGCATCCTTTTCCACTGGTTGGTTTCTATAAGAGGATATTTATATACGCAAGTGGCCACATAGGCATGTAAATGACTAGAAAACCACCACTTAAGCACCTAATTTTAAGTGGCTCCTTATAGAATTACCCCATATGTCAAAGAGAGAGAAAGACGATGACAAAGATGAAATCACATAGATGCATGAATATACAACTTGCCAAACTCTGGAAATGTGTAGGAGGGAGTACAGCTGTTTTGTTAATAAAAAAAATGGAGTTGGCACTACAGAAGGCTCTGATTGTATTTTGCAAATGGACAGATGGCTTGCAGTTGAGGATTAATATAACAGGACAATGTCTTTGGCTCGGTGACTATCATGGCTCATTGACACATTCCATGCTCCCAAACTACTGCCTATGGCACTGATGCAGTTGAACTGCTGCCAGTCTGATTGTTCTGCTTGTCCTACATCTTCCTACTGTCTCCATCTCTCTACCACCTTGTGAAACCCAGCATAGTCATCATGGCCTCATGGTACCCCCTCCCCCACAACAGTGGTCCTATGAATCCGGGCCCCAGTGCCAATCAAAGTCCTGATCTCAAGCCATGCACTGCCATTGTTGCAGTTAAAGCTGAAGTTTTACAAAAACATGGGGACAGCACTATATCCTGAGCAATGCTGTGAGAAACAGGACTCTGGAAGGGTCATTACAACAATTCATACACCACAATCCCACTGGGCTGCATATAATTAATATGCACAACCACTTTTTCCTGCATGCACATGCACCATCAGACATTGGGTGAATCCCCACAGACAAAATGAAACTCAGGACTAGAGCCAACAGAAAGAGTAGGCAACAAAAGCAATCATCTGGCTAACATTAGGAAATGAAGTGTCAGCGTCCATACAGGAGAATAACCAGCAAGGTGGAGGAATAAGGGGAACCCCTACAGAATGCACAGTCAGTGGAGGAGTAGGTAAAACGGACGAGTCTTCAAACACTGAACAACCGTACACTGGTAGGTTCTCAAAGCAGGGTTTATTGAAGTCAGCTAACTTCAATAAACTGTGCTTTGAGAACCTACCAGTGTACAGGTGTCAAGCGTTGGAAGACTCGTGCAGTTTCCATGTCACTGTTGCAGCAGCAGGAGCCCTTCTAAGTTCTTATCTTCAGAGAAGTCCCTGGCAGGCCATGAGGGGCATTTTTGAAAGAAACATCTACGTCAGAATTTGGACGTTTTACAAAGACGTTCAAATTCCAAAGCGGGGAGAAGGTCATTTTCGAAAAAGATGGATGTCCATCTTTTGTGATCAAAAATACTATGGACGTCCTATGATTTGGACGTTTTGAGATTTGGATGTCTTTGATTTTCAGCCATTTTTGAAAAGAAAAAAAAACAACATCCAAAGTCAAGCCATTGGGATGTAGGAGGAGCCAGCATTTTTAGTAGACTGGTCCCCCTGACATGCCAGGACAGAAACCGGGCACCCTATGGGGCACTGCAGTGGACTTCATAAAATGCTCCCAGGAACACAGCTCCCTTACCTTGTGTGCTGAGCCCCCCAAAACCCACTACCCCCAACTGTACACCACTATCATAGCTCTTACGGGTGAAGGGGGCACCTATATGTGGGTACAGTGGGCTTCTGGTGGGTTGTGCAGGGTTCACAGTTTCCTGCAAAAGTGTAACAGGTAGTGGGGTTATGGGCCTGGGTCCACCTGTCTGAAGTCCATTAAACTACTCCAGGGACCTGCATGCTGCTGTCATGGACCTGAGTATGACATCTGAGGCTGGCAAGTAATGTTACTCAACATAATTTTGGGGGGTGGGAGGGGGTTAGTGACCACTGGGGAAGTAAGGGGAGGTCATCCCTGATTCCCTCCAGTGGTCATCTGGTCATTTGGGGCACCTTGTTGTGCCTTAATCGTAAGAAAAAGAGGTCTAGCTCAAAACATCCAAGTTTTAGTGCTGAACATTTTTGCTTTGTTCCGTTATGGCTCAAAGACATCCAAGTCTTAGGAACCCCCAAGTCCTGCCTTGAACACGCCCCCAATACGGCCCCTTGAGATTTGGATGTCTTTCCGACAGACTTCGGAGAAAGACGTCCAAAATGAGGTTTTGATTATACCGATTTGGACGTTTCTGTGAGATGGAAGTCCAAATGCCGATTTATGTCACTTTTTGGATGTCCATCTCTTTCGAAAATGAGCCTGCATGTCACCTGAAGAGGGTCTCTCGGCCAGACAGCACTTTAGAAGGAGACCCCTCTCTAGATTGCCTGGGGCATTGGCAACAGGCTTGCACAAGACAAATCTAATAAGGCAAATAGGCTGCAGTACCTCGGGGGACCATAGGGTGCAGTACAATTAATTATACTTGGAATAATAGGATCCTGTCACCTTGTATGTACTGTAAGAGTGAATCTCCAAACACAGATAGATATGAGTCTTCAAGCATATTATATGAAGATCATGAGGTTTAGATTTAGGGTTATCATCTATTATACCGTCTTTTGGCTAATTAGCAAAGTGGATTGCAAAAAGGATGAAAAGAATAAAAAGAAGGCAAATAAAAAGATAAAGATAAAATACATGATAAATATGTTACATACTCAAAAATTGCATTAGAAATAACATATGGTAAACAGAGAGACCACATAAAAATGTCCATTAAGAAGAAAAAGGTTACAATTTAAAGAAGAAGAAGAGGAAATAACACATAAATCTGGATAAGAGTTACAACTGGGAAAAAGTCAGGGTACATCAACAGTGGCTAGAGGCCAAATGCCTGCGGTAACAGCCATATTTTTAATTTCTTCATAAATTGGGACAAGGTCACATTTGTTTTAATTTCTTCTAGGATCATCACACTCCAAAGTACCATTGCCTGATAGCACAAGATGAAGTTGCGGGTATATCTGAAGCAAGTTTTATTAGGTGGAGGTACCGCCAACCTATTTTAATTAGTGGATCTCAAAGTATGTGATAGGAAATCTGGGACAAAGCAGTCAGCCTGGTGTCAAGGCTACTTTGTTAATAACATTATAAAGAGCTAAACTGAGATCCTAAATTTAATCTGGTAATTACAAGTCATCTGAAAGGGGGGGGGGGGTGGAATTTAGAGGATCAAATTTCTTAGCATAGCATACTAATTTAACTATAGTATTTTGGATTAGTTGTGGACGTCGTAGACCTACATTGGTAACCCCAGTGAGTACAACATTCCTATATTCCAGTTTACTAAGGACCAGTGATCATATTAGATGACAGAGATCATTCCTCCCAGATATGGCCTAACCCTGGGATTCTATATATGGCGTCTTAATTTCCATGTAAAAATTAAGTGTATTCTGTAACAAGTAACTTACTTGGTTTACTAGCTAATCAGCACTAATTGGATATGAACAAGCAATTATCAGTACTAATTGCCATTAATTAAGATTTATGTGCACAATTTACTAAGTGTGTTCTCTAATGTGGTGTGCCTAAACTCTTTAAACCATATAATTGAAAAGGAGGCATGGCCATGGCAGGGCATGGGCATTTCTAAAATCTATATCCGTTCTTATAGAATACACCTACTCTGCACCTAATTTAGGTGTCGGGATTTACACCACGTTAAAAATGGCCTAAATGGATGCGACCAAATTTAGTTGCGTGGAGAGGTGCTCTGCGTACTCTATATACCGTGCATAAATTTAAGCCTATTCTATAAAATTTAGGTGTACTTTAGAGAATACACCTAGGCATATTTATTTACCGCACAGATTTTTCAGGCACCATATATGGAATCTAGCCCTAAGTAAACAAACTGTGTGGGATGAAAAAACAACTCATGGTCAAATTGGAAATGTAAAATAGAAATGAGAGATCAACATCAACAGTTATGCTGAGGATAGTTAATCTATCCATTAACTGGACAGAAATTGTAGAGATCATGGAGCCCAGGTCAGGTGGCTTGTTTCTAATCAACATACTTTCTGTTTTTAATGGTTTGAGCTTCAATTTGTGTGAAGAAAGCCAATTAGATACAGCAATGAGAAATGTATTCAGGCAGGCAAGATATGAAGAGTGAAGATCAATATAACAAATTAATTGAGCATTATCAGTATAGTAGTAGTCTCTAATTTTTTTCAACCTTAGATTTTTATTTTGTTAAACATTTTACAGAATATAAGCCTGTACAAGGGTGACTAAGAGGAACAAAAATGTACTATAGAGCTACTAGATGTACTCACAGTGTCAGGTGTTTTTTGTACCTGGGGCAAAGTAGGGTTAAGAGACTTGCCCAGAGGCATAAGTTGCTGCAGTGGGAAATGAACCCCAAGATTTCAGCTCACTGAACTAGCCATTACGCTACTCTTATGAAGATGATGAGGATTAGAAAGGGTAAAATTTCATGCCACAAGAAATGATCAATTAGTCTTTAATGAGTGGAACCATTGAAGCACTGGATCCTTAAGTCTGAAAGGTCAACAATAAATTGTGACCAACCAGATGAAAGATGAAGTTAACTTCAAGACGATACCAGTAAATGCATTCATTTGACATGACACAGGAAATATGTACAACATTTTCCATGTCATTTAACCTGAAATAAAAAAAAAAACAAACAGAAATTTTGGAGCTTTCCTGTGCCATAAATATTGTGTACTATTGTTTAAATACAGCTCATTGTTGTTCATGGGGCACACTACGGATACGGCACATTACTGAGCAATAGTTCACATTATTGATGACATTACCCCATACTAAAAGAAAATTTTTTTTAAATCCCACAAACAAAAAAGTAAACAGGTCAAAACTTTCTGATCCACACACCCTGACCAATAAGGCACTAGAAACATGACAGCAGATAAGGGCCAAATGACCATTCAGTCTACCCATCCTCAGTAACCAATAACTCCTTATTTTTCTAAGGGATTCCACGTGCCTGTCTCACACTTTCTTAAATTTCTGACATAGTCTTCATCTCCATGACCTTCACCAGAAGGCCATTCCAAGCATCCTCCACCCTTTCCATGAAAGAGTATTTCTTGGATTCTTCCTAAGCCTATTTCCTCTTAACTTCATCCTATGCCCTCTCATTCCAGAGTTTTCCTTCATTTGAAAAAGGCTCACCACCTGTACATTAATGCCACAGAGGTATTTAAGGTCTCTATCTTATCCTCTCTCTCCCAGCGTATACTTGTTGAGGTTCATAAGCCTGTCCCTATATGTTTTATGACAGAGAACACTTACCAATTTTGTAGTCGACCTCTGGACTGACTCCATCTTGTTTATATCTTTCTGTAGGTGCGGTCTCCAGAATTGCACACAGTACTCTAAATGGGGCCTAGGCTCACCAGAGACTTAAACAAGGGTACTATCACCTCTTTTTTCCTGCTGTTCATCTCTCTCCTTATGCACCCAAGCATCCTTCTGGCTTTGACAGTTGCCTTTTCTACCTGTTTGGCCACCTTAAGTTCATCAGACACAATCACCCCCAAGTCGTGCTCTTCTTTCGTACACAGAAGCACTTCACCCCCTATATTGTACCATTCTCTTGGATTTTTGTAACCCAAGTACATGACCCTGCATTTCTTAGCATTAAAACTTAGTTACCAATTATTGGACCATTCTTCAAGCTTTGCTAGATCCTTCAAGAATGTCCAGATTAATACAGATTTCATTGATCAATACTGCCATAGAGTTATCTCTACTATGTAATTTACAGAACCCTGACTGAGGAGAATTGAGTGCCCTTATTTTATCTAGATAGTCTGTCAGATGAAAAGATTATTTTCTCAGCAATTTTGGACACAAAAGGGAGGTTAGAGATGGGTCTGTTTTGTGTAACATCTGCTGAGTCAAGACTTGGCTTTTTCAAGTGGTTTCTGATTCTTGCTTCTTTACAAGATTTAGGAATGTGCCCTGTTAGCAGCTAAACGTTAGTGATATATGTAGCTGTCAGTAGTCACTAGTGGACAGGTGGTCTAGGAATTGGGTACAAGGGTTTCAGTAATCAGTTAAAGGGCTGCGGGAACCAAATAAGGTTAAGAACTCTTGACCTAGATATTACCCCTTGAAATGCCTCTATTAAATGGGGGTAAAAGCCACTTGTAAAATTTGGAGAATAATTTTTAAAAATAAATTTCCATAGGTATAGTAGTACTTAACCCGTTGTGATGGGCTGTATTATTCATCATGGCAAATAGAAGGCAGAAATGAATTCTGATGTATTTAAGAAAGAAAAGACATTGGGCAAGTGCCCCTAAGGAATAACTATTCCTATGAGGCTAAGGTAGAGAGAACAAACCAGAAAGGTGTGAGCGGTGTTAACACCCACAGCAGAGGGTGAAAGTGAATAAATTGGGGGAGGAGTCAGATTGGGGAGAAGGAAAGAAGTACCAGGAATCCACTGCAAAACATTGAAGCTCTGAGTCCGCAGTTGATATAGCTAAATATGAAAGTGGGAGCCATACAGAGTTAGGCTATCATGACTACAGTGAGTGTTGACAACCTAGTTGGGAAAAACAGCCCAACCTGAGGTTGCTTTGAACAGAGATTTGGCAGTTTTGTAGAGCTTTAAGAAATGAGGGGATATTTTATAATTGGCCATCACCAACGAGGTGCACACACTAGGAATCTACTCAATAAAAGAACCTAGACCAAGGATCCATTGTAGAATACTAGTTTAACCGGCTATCAACACACCTGAAATGTAGGCCCTCACATTTATGCCATCCATAGAGCTAGTGTAAGTGCAGCAAATATGCACATAGCTTACAATATTCTATAAGTTATCCTCCTAATTCTATAAAAAGTGTTAAAATGTGTATGCAACACATTTTAATTGAATAACAACCTAATTAGTGTCAATAATTGGGTTTTTAACAATTATTGGCACTAATTAGATTCAATTAACATGTACATGTGTAAACTTAGGTTCTGGGTCTGCACCTAAATTTTACATGTGAGTTGGAAAAGGGGTCACAGCAATAGAAGGACTATGGGCAGATCGGGGCAGATCGGGGGTGTGACTTTTAGTTACACATGTAAATAAATATAGAATAAGGGGGCTCTGCACCTAAATACAGGCACAGGCATTAGCACTATGGTTTTTGTTGGTGCAAATGGCCATGCCTAAAGATAGGCACAATCCCTGGGTTTAGGCACTATTCTATAAACTGCATCTAAGTTTAGATGGTTTATAGAACACTGCTACATGCTTTTTTTTTTTGCACCAATTTTTTCTTCCCTCTGCATGTAAGTGGAAACCCTGCCTATGTCCCACCTATGCTCCACCCCCATGTATGGCCCTCCCTTATTAAATATGAGTTATGTAAGTTAAGCGAGAATTTGCAGAAAAGCACTTAGGTGCCATACTGGTATTTACACACATAAGTGCACAAATACACACATAAATGCTAGTATTCTGAATATTTACGCATGAAACATGTATAAATGTGAGCACGTAGGTTATAGAACTACCCATAAACACCCAGATTCTATAAAGAGCGACTAAAGTTCCGCATGCAAATCAGCACACGTATTTGAGCATGGAACTTAATTGGTAACAAGCCAATCAGTGCTGATAACTGGAAGTTAACAAGCAATTATCAGTACTAATTGGCAGTAATTAGGATTTACACATACTCGCTAAGTGTTTTCTATAAATTGATGTGTGGATCGCAAAAGGGGTGTGGCCATGGAAGGGGCATAGATGGGTCATGGGCGTTCATAAAAATTTATGTGCAGTGTTACAAAATATGCTCGATCCGTGCCTAAATTATTAGTAGTGTGCTTTTAAACCAGGTTTTAGTTGTTGTAAATGGTCGCAACTAAATTTAGTTGCAGGAACAGGCTCTACGCGTATTCTATAAACTGCACCTAACTTTAGGCAAGGTTTATAGAACAGTGCTAAGCATGTTTTTTTTTTTTAGAATAGTGCTAAGAATGTTTTTTTTTGGCACTATATATATATATATATATATATATATATATATATATATATATATATATATATATATATATATATATATATACTGTATATATAGTGCCAAAAGAAAACATTCTTAGCACTATTCTATATAATCTAGTCCAAAATGTCTTGTTGAGATAGGTCAACTCAAAAAATGATGTTTGTTAAACAGTCTGCTGGGATGGCTAGATTGGACATTAAGGGGTCCTTTTACTAATCCGCAGTAAAAAGTAGTCTGCAGTAGTGTGAGCGCATCTTTTGGGTGCACTGGGCCATTTTTTACCTCGCCTAGGAAATCCTTCTAGATAAATAGACTCTAATCTGTCCTATCGATCTTAAGCACTACAAGGTGCTGCACACCACCTTGGCAATTCGAATATCCATAGACAACTGTGACTCTTACCCTGTGTGTTTTTTCTGTCGTAAAAGGTGCTGGTACTCAAATGCCAGGCCACCCTTCGGGATGGGGTGATCACTGAGGGACCCGCCCCATAATAGCCAGGCCCCCTGCAACCAGTCACAAAATCTATCTCAAGGCAGAATTGGTTGTAGGGCTGAGGTCTTTCATTAAAACTTTGGGACCATGGGTCAATTTTAGCAGACAATGAAAAAGGTGT
Source organism: Microcaecilia unicolor (assembly GCF_901765095.1). Taxonomy (NCBI): domain Eukaryota; kingdom Metazoa; phylum Chordata; class Amphibia; order Gymnophiona; family Siphonopidae; genus Microcaecilia; species Microcaecilia unicolor. Next base: position 59,669,048 of record NC_044035.1, read on the forward strand.
CAGTACTCAGTATCCCCAAGAACCCCCTCAAAAAAAATCCCTGCTCTTACCAATTTGAAGACTTCAAATAGAAGATGACAACAAAATCAAATAAGGCATAATGTTTGTGACATGAGTTTCGACCCCCTCCCTCAAAGAATTTGGGCTCTGTTTACTAGGTCGCACTAGAGGCGCATTAGCGTTTTTAGCATGCACTAAGCATTAGTGTGCACTGTGTAGATACCCATAATATTCCAATGGGCGTCTACATGGTTAGCATGCACTAAAAACACTAGCGCACCTTAGTAAACATGGCCCTAAATGCTTTCTTCGGATTGATTTTTTGACAGTTTCAGCCCATCCAGTTCTTAACAAATGAAAAACAATTATTCAGAATTGCATTAATCATGCTCCAGTCTCTTTGAAACAGAAATAAATATTTGTACATTGAACAAACAAAGTAATCCACTCTCAAATAATCTAACATCTCTCCTAAAGGGCATAGAAAAATATTAAACAATTTTTGAGAATGCCAATACTTTTGGGGACTGCTACATTCTACAGTACAACCTTTTGATGAATTACAACCCTAACTCACACTACAATTTCATCTGGTTACATTTTTTTTGCATCAACCTAATACGGTATAAACCTAACGCATCTGAAGAAGCCAACAATAGGTCATGATCAATCAAATCAAAAGCTGCTGTTAAATCCAATTGTACTAATACAATATGATTATGCTTATCCAAATGCAATCTCACTTTTCCCATTATCCCAGATAATACAGTTTCTGTACTATAACCAGAATAATGTAATAAATCAAATTGAATGAAGTACTGAGATGATTGCCTCGACACTACTGCCTCCAAAAGTTTAGACAGTAAAGAGATATTAGCAACCAGTCTATAATTCATCCATACTGTCGTGTCCCCTTTTCATCTTTAAGCAACAGTCTTAGTATAATCTGTTTTAAAGAAAAAGGGTAACATCCTCTCTTAGGGACCCTTTTCCTAAGCCACAGTAGGGCTACAGCGCGGGTCGTATACGCCAAATCGACCCTACCGCCAGGGCATGGCAGTGGTTCTAAAGTTGGTGCCCTCAGTTTCCCGTGGTAGAAAATAATTTTCTATTTTCTACCACAGGGGACATTCCCAGCAGTAATCAGCAGTGCAACCACATTGCCGTGTGCTGCCCGATTACCACAAGAGTAGCATGTGAGCCTTTACTACTTTCTAAATATGTGGCGGTAAGGACTCAGGCAGTAAATAACCATGCACTAATTTTAATATTATTGCATGCACTGTATACTACTACTACAAATCATTTCTATATGGCAAATATCTTGCTATTAAGAGTACTCTACACACAAATGATTGTAATTCTTCTGATTTTACTTCAATTTTTTTGGGAAGGAGGAAAAAGACCTCAGATACTCGGTTTGTTGTCACTATTGTATCAACAAAAATGCTGTGCGAATGTCCTCACCGGTCTAAAAACCTCCTCACTTTTTTTCAAAATTTTTTATTTCTTTTCTTTACTTTTTCTCTATTTAATTTAAATTTTTTGTTATTTATAAAGTTTAACGTTATATATCCAAGCAATATTTACTTGTACAGAAAAGTGTTACAAAAAGAAAATCAAACCTTCCAAGTAGACAACCCAGTAAGGAAATTAAACAAACACTGAAGTCCACAATATGAAGATCCAAGACAATGAGAGAATAAAGAAAATATAAGAGAACATTTTAGGCAATAACATACCCAAGGTACTTGAGCTAGATACTAAATTATGTGAAGAGCTCAATTCAATCTCCTAAAACTCGCTTGGTTGCTAAAAAGGCTGTTAGGTGAGAAGGTCCAAAGAAAATATATTTAACAGCATTGTGTCTGATAATACATTTGCATGGATATATTTAAAAAAAAGGTACCCCTATTTGAAGAACACCGGGTTTCAATGACAAAAACTGTTTATGCCAACATTGAGTATCTTTAGATACATCAGGAAAAATTTGGATCTCAAAGCCTAGGAACAATTTCTCTCTATTTTTAAAAAACATTCTCAGTAACCATTGTTTATCAGGTGATAATGCCACTGAACCAACCAAAGTCACTGCAGTGGCTACTTCTGAATCTAGAGTATTCAATATAGTGGAAACATCTAGAGAAGCTTGCTGCTGTTCCACCGCTTTCCTCGGTAGATAATAAACTTGTGAGAAAGGAGGAAATTTATCCTCCGGTACACCAAAATTTCCTTCATATAATGCTTTAGCATTTCCAAGGCGAAGATTGTTACATTTAGTTCTCAAATTGGACAAATCTTTGACAAAAGAAGTTTGCAAGTTCTGATGGAGACACCCATATCTCTATCATTTAGAACATGCTAATTTTTAGCAGGGCTAAAAACACTAGCGCACCTATAGCGCGGCTTAGTACACAGGACCCGTGAGTCTTCTACACCCTGTAATCAAGGTGGACAAGGATCTAAAGAACATCTACCCTTACAGAATTTAATCAACAAATAATCAATACTTTCAAACCTTTCATAAGCACAATCTCATTTCATAACTCATATTTATAATGCTAATTGTTCCACCTTTGAAAATCATCTATATCATATTGAATAGTATCATTTAAGGATAAATGCTCCCCTATAACTTCCACTCTCAAACTATCAGTCTTTTCCTTGAAAAATGTTGCAAAGTGTTCCATTGACATATCTTGCTCAACATTATTTGTTAACCTACTGGCATTATAACATGATTGAATAAACAATACCTTAATTGCATTCCCTCCCAACAAAATTTGTTGAGTATCATAAGCTCTTTTTACAATCTCCATTTTATATAATTGTAAATGATTCCTTCATTCCATCTTATCCATAACTTAACCTACCAATTTCCATTTTCTGTCCCCATTATCAACATCCTTTTTTTATTCTATCCTTAGAAGTTTATAATCTAATTCCCTAAATATGTCACTCCTCTACCTAAATATGTCCAAATTGGTGTACATTAAGAATTACATTACAACAACAAAAAAAAAACAATTAATTTTATTTTGCTTAAAAAATGTCAAATTAGAATTCACTTATGCTCCAAATATCTCTGAAACAAATAAGATTTAAAAAATTTACAAAATAACAAATAAGAGAGTTTTTGCTTAACAATCAATAGAAAGTTATTCCGTTTCAAGACAGCTTGGAAAAAGAAAAAAAAAACATCTACAATTTTCTTAAAACACACACCATTAAATCTGGATAGCTAAGCAAAAACCTGGCTTTCATATCAGAATTTGATCAATTTAATCAAATGAAATGGTATCAATCCATGTAAAATCTTAAACACAAAGCATACCACTTTAAAATTTGACTCTTGCCTTAACAGGAAGCAAACAAAGTCTCTTCAGGAAGGTGGTAACCCTATCAAACCTCTTTGATCTAAATCCAACTAATAAAGTATCTGAGAACCAAGGGTTAGATCTAGAATTAGGTTGTCTCTCCAATTTTAGGGAAGCAATATTATCCAGGTCTTCAGTCAGGTCTCCTTTTACTAACCGGCGGTAAGCCTAACGTGGGCTTACCACTCGCTATAACAGAAGTAAGACTAGGCTACCGCAGCAGCCCAGCGGTACTTCAAACCTCTACCATACCATCATTTCCGGACTGTACCCTGCGTTAATCGTGCAGTGCCGCTCCATGCCCGGTTAGCGTGGGAGCAGTTACCGCCACCTCAATGGGTGGCAGTAAGGGCTTCCCCGGAAATGGCCGCGTGGCAACCGCTTTACTTGCTGCCTGGCCATTTCCTGCAGGAAATCGTGACTTTCCCTTTTACCAGCTGTGGTAAAAGAGGACCTCGGCGCATGTAAAACACGTGCCGACACCAGCCCGGCCCCCTCTTGCCGCAGCTTGGTAAAAGGGGTCCTCAGTGAGGTGTTCAAAAAATGGACCATACTATCTGGTAATAATGTATCTTAATTTTTAAAATGCTGTTCAATAACCTCCAAACACCGAGCCACGTGCCCACGTCAATCTTGCCTTTAATAAAGTGGAGGAGAATTCACAATTGCAAGCAATACTTCCGGAACTATTTTTACATTTAGAGTTCGTGTTCTAGCTCATTTAGGACCAAATACTATAAATAGTGCCTATAAAACACACTAAGCACTATTCTGTAAACAGCGCTGAAAGTCAGGCGCCGTTTATAGAATGTGCTTTGTGTTGGGATTGGCGCCTAACTTTAGATGCAAGGATTATATCAAGTAAACCCTGGTGGAAATCTTTGCGTCTAAATTAGGCGTGGATCCCCTTCATTCTTTAATAGGGTGCATAAATTGTAGGAACGCCCCTGATCTGCCCATGATCCTCCCATGGCCATGCTTCCTTTTTGGAGCCATGCATAAAATTTGCATGTGGATCCCATGACTAAAAATGTGGGTGTAAGTTTCTATTAATGCCAATTAGTGCCAATAATTAGCACCCAATTATCAGCACTAATTAGCTCATTATATAATTAAATTGTGCGTGCAAATTGGGTGTGCGCCCAAATTTGCATGTGCAATTTTAAGTACCATTTATAGAATTTCGGGAATAGAGTGGAAAGAACAAGAAACTCCTCTACTTACTCATTTCTTTCTAGATTGATGATCAGTTGCTCTCCTTCAGCTTGGATTAAAAACTTCAAGACTGTGGGATGACTCTACAAAATAAAAGGAAGAGCTTGACTTTAAAGCCATATTCTCCTACTGCTGACAGTGAATGAGAAACAATTATTGAGATTCCTGCATTTTGTATGTATAAATCATAGTATTTACACGTGTAGATAAGCATACACAAGTACATGTGATTTTAGAAAGTCCTGGTTTTCAAGTTTTTTAATGATTTGCTAACCCACTATCATGGAAAATGTCTAGGCAGCTTACACTCTAAAAATTACATTCTGATGATTTAACATTGACAATACATGAAGTACAGAGGGGAGGTGGTCTAAATAGGGGAGGGGGGCGGAAGAGATTACTATTTACATGTGGAGATGCCTCAGGTCACAAAGCTTTCAAATTGTGCATGGTGTCATTTCATCTAACTGCAATTTCATCGGTTATGTCCTGGTGTAGTGTCTGACGGCACCTTAAGTTAATAGGTTTGCCATTTTTTGGATTGGAGTGCCATTGGAGAGCGCTATTTAGCTAAGAATAAAAGCACTAAATATGTGATGAATGTTTGAAGCTTGATGTTGATATGCTGATGTTTCCTTCTTTTTGCAGCCTCAAACATTTGGACCCTGAAGCAGCATTGTTCAGTTGAGCTAGAGCGAAACGCTGGCCAACCTCGGTCTGGGGATTTGTGCAGAGTTGAACATATGACTTCAGGACAGACGACTTTATTCAAGCTAAGTACTTAATCCTGAAGATTTTGAGCTGAGTTTGCTTTTGAAACATTTGGGCATCTGATACCCTAAGTTAGTGGGGGGGGGGGGGGGGGGGGTTGTGCACGTTTTGACTTAAATATTTTCAAGTAGGATCGCTTAGGAGGGAAGGTTTTTTCAGCCAATGATGAGGAATAGATCAGGTTGATCACTTTCAGCTCTATAGACTGGCTGGTCTGGAGCTCTTTAAGGCTTTTTCCTTCCCTTCAATATAATGTGCGTTGTCTTCATATATTTTTTGCCATTATAGTGGATCAAGTTTGGTTGTTTGATTTCATTGACTCCACATCCACCTGTGATATTTCATAGTTATTTTTCTGAACAGAATAAAGATCAAAGTGAATTAAACACAGAAGTTACGTTTATGTCTAAATATAATTTGCCTTCTACATGGTGCCTGCCAGGTCCTATTTATCCTGTCATTGATACTGTCAACGTTAGGCTCTTAAGGAAGTTGAAAATATTGACAAGCAACATAGTTTTGTACGCCACAGTTTAACCAGGAAACAACGTGAGGCTTTAAGGCCCTTTTACAAAGGCATATTAGGCTCTATGCTTGTGTAGCATGCACCAAAATGAGACTACCCCCCAGGCTACTGTGTCCCCCTGGCAGTAATTTCAGATTTGCCACATGCATATAATGCCTGGATGATTTATTTATTTCCTCCCACCCATGGCGTTTCCAGTGGTAATAAGCAGTTGGTGTGCGCCAACCAGTCACTGTGCATGTAGCGCTTGAGCCCTTACCATTAGATCAATGGGTGGCATTAAGGGCTCAGGCCAGTTTTAGGCATGCACTGGTTTCACTTTTACCGCATACCCTTTTCCCGGCCCATTAAAAAAATGCCCATTTTTTGCAAATGTGGTAAATAACGTCCTGGCACGCACCTACACTACTGCAGGCCCCTTTTTCTGTGGCTTAGTAAAGGACCCATAAGTCAAATGAAACAAGATTAAACTTTAACTATATTAAGAGCCGATAACGGAGGAGGTGGTGGTGCAAGACACGAAGAGAGTTTGAGACAATTAGGTAATTTAAATTTTTATCAGCCTATCTATAGATCCCACAGCTATTTTTCATCAACAAGTGCAATCTATGTTGTCTCAAGCTAGTGAACAAGGCATTATTATTGCTAAGGAAGTTAAATATTTATATAAGGTTTATCCATTCATACCGTTAATATATTTTATACCCAATATTCATAAAATTATGACTGCACCTCTAGGTAGACCAATTGTATCTTGTAGGAGATCCTTGTTGGAGCCACTATCCCAATATTTAGATTTTATTTATTTATTTATTACATTTGTACCCCGCGCTTTCCCACATAATGCAGGCTCAATGCGGCTTACATAGTAAATTGAAATACAAAGTCATATAATAGAAATTTCAAAACATTATAGTTGAGCTTGATAGTGTATGATAAGTTGAGCTTGATAATGTATGATTAGGATAAGAGAGGGTAGACAGGATAGGATAGTATAATTTAGGAGAAAAGGGGTAAGGAGGGATAAAATAAAGGGGAGATGGAGAAGAGAAGGATGGGATGAGTAGAGTGGGAATGGGGAGGTGGGGTAAATAAAACCAATGATGAGGTCGCCATCTAAGTCAGAATTGGGAGTTGAGGTTGCTGAGATTAGGTTGGGACATTAGGATAGGCTTGCTTAAAGAGATGAGCTTTCGGCATTTTTCTAAAGGGCAAGTAGTCGTTAATTAATCGGATTGGTCTGGGTAGAGCATTCAAAAGCTGGCTGCCCAAAAAGGAGAAACTGGATGTGTAGGAGGTCTTGTATATAATTCCTCTACAATTGGGAAGGTGTAGGTTGAGATAAGTTCGTGAAGAAATAGATCTGTTTCTGGCAGATTCTTTTTTCAACCATTAGTTTCCAACATACCTTCTGCTAGGGATTCCTCCCACTAGAGAGCCAAGTGAAAGCTACAACAAAGAAAATGTTCCACTCTATGTGAAAACTCAAACCCAGAAATGGCATGCACTCGACCCGGATCTACTGCCAGCGGCTGCATTGGGCGGCTGTAGTCCCGGAATAGCGAGCAGTAAGCACGCATTGGTCTTACCATTGCGCTGTAAAAGGGTCCCTTAATATGTAATACAAGAGAATATTCCACAGCAGGTCACCCTTCCTGTGGTCATAAGTACATAAGTAATGCCACACTGGGAAAAGACCAAGGGTCCATCGAGCCCAGCATCCTGTCCACGACAGCGGCCAATCCAGGCCAAGGGCACCTGGCAAGCTTCCCAAACGTACAAACATTCTACACATGTTATTCCTGGAATTGTGGATTTTTCCCAAGTCCGTTTAGTAGTGGTTTATGGACTTGTCCTTTAGGAAACCGTCCAACCCCTTTTTAAACTCTGCCAAGCTAACCGCCTTCACCACTTTCTCCGGCAACGAATTCCAGAGTTTAATTACACATTGGGTGAAGAAAAACCCTCTCCGATTTGTTTTACATTTACTATACTGTAGTTTCATCGCATGCCCCCTAGTCCTAGTATTGTGTGTATTATAGATATTCTTCATTACTAACATAATGTTGAATCCTAGTACAGGGTAACATGTTTGTATTGCATTCTAAGACAGACTGCAACTCTCAACAGGTAATATATGCCATTATTTGTCCATGTCAATTAATATACATTGGACAAACTAAACAGAAAATGAAGGTATGAGTTACGGAACACCTCAGCAACATTCGCGGCAGATTGGAGGCAAAGTTGGTTGAACATTGGCAGCAGATGAAGCATTTGGACTCAGATCTACAATTTTCTGTACTTCAGCAAGTTACTTTACCCAGATGGGGAGATGTCTCTGAATTGTTTTTGCGAATTCAACAACGTTTTATACTTGAATGGAATACTGTAAACCCAAATGGACTTAATAAGGAAGTCGAATGGATGGCACTGTGATGAACTTTGGTTTCAACAGTTACCCAAAGTTTTTTGGGGGTAATCAATGATGTTAAAAGAGCATATACACTGGCATTTTTTGTGAAGGGGGAACGAGTAAAGTGATTTTGGGTTCCCATTCTAGCATCACTGCAAATATTGTTTGAAGAATTAAGAGACTGGTAAATATGTGATGCTGACTGATTCTTGATGTTATTGATTTATATGAGGTTTTCTATTGACAATTTGATATCCTATTATAGAATCTCCTGAAGATGCAAAATATGGCACCATATCGAGATTCAGTATAAGAGATTTAACAGCTTTTAAGAGATTCAACAGAAGAGATTTAACAGTTTTTAAAAACTGTCTCCATTTGCAACGCTTGAGTTGAAAATTTCTTGATATTTACTCTATCATGTGGTTATCACTGGAGCATGGGAGCTACTGATTACAGCATGGTCGGGCATTGAGAGACTCAGATTTTTTTTTCATTCTTGTGGATTATACACCAGCCATGTTGGATTTTCATTGAACAGCCAGTATTCAAGATCAGTAAAACTTTTTTCTAAGTTTAATTATGTATGTATAGCATCTGAGAAACTGGCCCACACGTGTACGATGATTAGAAAGTGTTAGCTCGTCCAATATTGACTATGCTGCACATTTGTGAGCAGGTTTTTAAAAACTTTTAGTCATTATAAAAACAGGTCTAGACCAAAATGTACAACTTTTAGGCCTGGATGTTTTTGTTTTGTTCCATAATGGCTGAAAAACATCCAAAGTGTTAGGAATGCCAAAATCATAGTAACATAGTAGATGACGGCAGAAAAAAGACCTGCATGGTTCATCCAGTCTACCCAACAAGATAAACTCATATGTGTATACCTTACCTTGATTTGTACCAGCCTTTTTCAGGGCACAGACTGTACAAGTCTGCCCAGCAGTATTTCCCGCCTCCCAACCACCAGTCCCGCCTCCCATCACTGGCTCTGGCACAGACCATATAAGTCTGCCCTCCACTATCCTCGCCTCCCAACCACAAACCTCTCTTCCCCCACCTGCTCCGCCACCCAATTTTGGCTAAGCTTCTGAGGATCCATTCCTACTGCACAGGATTCCTTTATGCATATCCCACGCATGTTTGAATTCCGTTACCATTTTCATCTCCACCACCTCCCGCGGGAGGGCATTCCAAGCATCCACCACCCTCTCCGTGAAAAAATACTTCCTGACATCTTTTTTGAGTCTGCCCCCCTTCAATCTCATTTCATGTCCTCTCATTCTACCGCCTTCCCATCTCCGGAAAAGATTTGTTTGCGGATTAATACCTTTCAAGTATTTGAATGTCTGTATCATATCACCCCTGTTCCTCCTTTCCTCCAGGGTATACATGTTCAGGTCAGCAAGTCTCTGCTCATAAGTCTTGGAACACAAATCCCATACCATTCTCGTAGCTTTTCTTTGCACCGCTTCCATTTTTTAAACATCCTTCGCAAGGTACGGCCTCCAAAACTGAACACAATACGCCAGGTGGGGCCTCACCAATGACTTGTACAGGGGCATCAACACTTCCTTTCTTCTGCTGATCACACCTCTCTCTCTATACAGCCTAGCAACCTTCTCGCTACGGCCACCGCCTTGTCACACTGTTTCGTCGCCTTCAGATCCTCGGTTACTATCACCCCAAGATCCCTCTCCCCCTCAGTACCTATCAGACTCTCACCGCTTAACACATAAGTCTCTCGTGGGTTTCTACTCCCTAAATGCATCACTTTGCATTTCTTCGCATTGAATTTTAATTGCCAAACCTTAGACCATTCTTCTAGCTTCCTCAGATCCTTTTTCATGCTTTCCACTCCCTCCCGGGTGTCCACTCTGTTGCAAATCTTAGTATCATCCGCAAATAGGCAAACTTTACCTTCTAACCCTTCGGCAATATTACTCACAAATATATTGAACAGAATCCCGCCCCAACACGCCCCCTTGTGATTTGAATGCACTACAGACAAATTGCCTAAAAAGTCTAAAAATGGGTTTCAGTGATTTGGATGTTTTTGCGAGAAAAATGTCCATCTCCTGGTTTATGCCACTTTTTGGACATTTTTCTCTTTCAAAAATGAGTCCCGTGGAAGAGCATAATCGAACGGGGCCGGCCATCTATATGGGCGGCCATCTCTAAGGCCAGCCCCGTAAATCAGCATACCTGACCGCATTATCGAAACAAGATGGCCGGCCATCTTTCGTTTCCATAATACAGTTGGAGCCGGCCAAATCTCAACATTTGGGCCGGCCTTTGAGATCGCCGGCGTTAGAGATGGCTGCCATTGTTTTTTTGCCGATAATGGAAACTAATGGCGGCCATCTCAAACCCGTCCAAATCCAAGCCCTTTGGTCGTGGGAGGAGCCAGCATTTATAATGCACTGGTCCCCCTCACGTGCCAGGACACCAACCGGGCACCCTAGGGGGCACTGCAGCGGACTTCACAAATTGATCCCAGATGCATAGCTCCCTTACCTTGGGTGCTGAGCCCCCCAAACCCCACTACCCACAACTGTACACCACTACCATAGCCCTTAAAGGGTAAAGGGGGGCACCTACATGTGGGTACAGTGGGTTTGTAGTGGGTTTTGGAGGGCTCCCATTTACCACCACAAGTGTAACAGGTAGGGGGAGGATGGGCCTGGGTCCGCCTGCCTGAAGTGCACTGCAGTACCGACTAAAAACTGCTCCAGGGACCTGCATAGTGCTGTGATGGAGCTGGGTATGACATTTGAGGCTGGCATAGAGGCTGGCAAAAAAATGTTTTTAATTTTTGTTTGGGTGGGAGGGGGTTGGTGACCACTGGGGGAGTAAGGGGAGGTGATTCCTGATTCCCTCCGGTGGTCACCTGGTCAGTGGGGGCACTTTTGTGAGGCTTGGTCCTAAACATAAATGGATCAAGTAAAGCCGGCCAAGTGCTCATCAGAGCCAGCCTTCTTTTTTCCATTATCGGCCGAAGCCGGCCATGTCTTAACCATGCCCCCGTCCCACCTTCGGTACCCTGCCGACACACCCTCTTGAACTTTGGCCGGGCTTGCGACGGAAAGCAGTTGAAGCCGGCCAAAATCGGCTTTCGATTATACCAATTTGGCCGGGTTTAGAAGGCTGGCCATCTCCCGATTTGTATCGGAAGATGGCCGGCCTTCTCCTTCGAAAATAAGCAGGATAGGCACCTATATGTCTTTATAAAGCAGGCTTCAAATAGGTGTCTTCTTCACTTGTTAATCTAGTTGAACTGTTGTAAAATTACCCTCACTCTGTATGCATGAAATGTGAGTTTCTGTTGGCAGTTAGTGCCGGATTCAGTAAACAGTACCCAAAGTTAGGTGCTTTTAGGATCCACATAATATTCTAGTATTCTATAAAGGGCACCCTATATGAAATATTAGTGGAGCGCGCTTCCTGCGCCTAACTTTGGTTGCATGGACTTATGCCTGCCAAAAGCTAGTGTAAATCTTGGCACCCAACTGATGGCAGTTGGGCAAATCCAAGCATTTTATAACATTGCACCTTATTTTTGGGAACACCTCTGACCCGTCCATGCCCCTCCTATGGCCACATCCCTTTTTGAGTTGTGCATTATGAAATGTAGGCTAATTAGTGCCAATTAATTCCAATAATTCATTGCTAGTGTCTAATTGACTAGTTTCCTCAGACATCTGGGCTCTGCTCCCAAATTTGGGCAATCTATTCAGAATCTGGAGGTTAGTGCTCTTGGGTTTTTGGTGGGCCATCCATTCCAGAGTACCATTGCTCCCTCCCCACCTCACAACCTGCTGTCTGTGTCTACCCACAGGACGGTCTGTGACAGGGGGAGGGGGCAGAGGAAGGAATATGCAGTTCCCTCTGATTTCCTAATTCCACCTTCATTTGAACAAGGGGAAGGCCATCCTGTGATCCCTTGCCTTTCCTCACAGAAATTACTATCAAATTGAGGTATGACTTAATCTGGGAATCATTTCCAAATTCAAGTCTATGCATGCTTTTCTCATTTTTATTAAATTTAATTTTCCAAATGGCTCCTAGGGTCCTTTCCTTAAAAGAAATATTTGAACGCTGCCAAGAGATTGCACTGCCAAGAAGGATATTTCATATAATCAGTTACATGATGTAATCTTACTGTTCATTATTATCAATGCCTGCACACCAGGGATGTGGTTTCATTTTATTTAACACACTTGATTTTATTGATAAGACAAAAATGATTCCAATATGGGGCTGTGTATGGAGGTATACATTAGATACTTGATATACCACCTTTCTGTGATACAACCAAAGTGGTTTACATATTACATACAGGTACTTTCTCTGTTCCTAGTGGGCTCACAATCTAAGTTTTTGTACCTGGGGCAATGGAGATATGGGTGCATGAGTACATGTTTGAGAGGAGAATGTATGTACAGTCTCCCCCCCCCCCCCCCCCCCAATATTCAAAATTATTTAACCGGCCAAGAATTGGTTATTTTCTGCTGAATATCCAGGTTAGCAGCTAGCCACTAACCAGCTATATTGCATGGCATAGCTGGTTAGATGCAGATCAGTCAAAACAGGCTACATAAATAGCAGGCCTATCTGTGACCACTAAAACGTTAACCGGTTAGTGCTGAATATCGGCATAGTCAGTTAACTTTTTAGTGGCAAAAATAAACCTAGATATGCAATGGTGGTCACCGGAAATGACCCAGCATTTAATATCTGAGTTTAACATCGGCAGCGGACAGCAAACATGCTGCCCAGTGGCGGCTGAATCTCGGGCTCTATATTCCCCAAATTCTATAAATAGGGCATGTTACGGGCACAACATAATTAGATAATTGGTGCTAAATTGACACTGAATTGTAGATAAATACAATTGGCTTTAAGAAGCACTAATTGGCATTAATTAGCAGTTATGTGCGTAACTAACTTACACCCCTATTCTGTAAACTGAGTACGTAACTTCTCTTAGTAGCCTAGTGGTTAGTGTAGCGGACTTTGATCCTGGGGAACTGGGTTTGACTCCCACTACAGCTCCTTGTGACTATGGTCAAGTCACTTAACTCTCCATTTCCCTGGGTACAAAATAAGTACCTGTATATATGTAAACAGCTTTGAATGTAGTTGCAAAATACCACAGAAAGGTGGTTTATCAAGTCCCATTTCCGTTTCCCTCTTGTGTGCAATTGCAAAGGGGTGTTAATCTGGGAGGGGTATGGGCATGTCATGGGCGTTTCAGCTATTACTCCACGCACTTTCCAGAATAGATGCATTGATGTGCCCAGCTGCTGCTTTTAGGGCCCCTTTTTACCAAGCTGTGGCAAAAGAGAACCGGCGCTGGCATCGGTGCGTGTTTTACATGCATGCCAAGGCCCCCTTTTACCGCAGATTGTAAAAGGGAACTCTCGCCTTCCTGCAGGAAATGGCTGTGCGGCAAGTAAAGCCATTTTGGGGGGGAGCCTTTACCACCACCCATTGAGATGGTGGTAAGGGCTCCCGCATTAACCCAGCAGCTTGCGGCACTGCCTTGACTAATGCTGGGTACACTCTGGCGCTACCAGTGCATTTTTTCTAGCAAAAAAGGTGCCGGTACTCGAATACCAGGCCATCCTTCAGGGGTGGGGTGATCACTGAGGGACCCACCCCACAATAGTCAGAGCCCTGCGACCAGTCACAGAATCTATGACAAGACAGAATTTGTATGTACAGCCTAAGCTCTTTCATTAAAACTTGGGGACCATGGGTCAATTTTAGCAGACAATGGAAAAGATGCCGGTACTCAGTACCCCCAAGTACCCCCTCAAAAAAAGCCCTGGGCGCTACAAAAATAAATACATTTTTGTAGTGCCAGAAATGAAAAACTGCAGCAGCAAATCAGGGGGGGACAAGGGAGAAAGGGGTAAACAGGCTCAAGGAAAGGCAGTTAGGAAAAATCAAGAACAACGTAAGACATCCTGCAATGTTAGAAAACAAATTATTTAAAAATTACTAACATTGTGGGAAGACAACATCTCATTTTGTAAATAGTTTAAATGATGTCATGATTTCCTGAAGACCCTTTGCTCTCTGAGGGAAGATGGATGTCACCACCTGGTCTGTCATCCCTCTGTGGACCTCATCAAACTTAAGTTACCTGCTGAATCTAAATACGTTTGGTAGCCAAAAAGCGACTGCAAAAGCAGCATGGAATATGTTTTTAACTTGAATCTGTATTCTGTAAAGAAGGCCACTTGCTAAGATTTCTTGTTGTGGTTTTCTCGGCATGTTCTTAGTGGTAGCTTTTAACATGAAAGGTGAACTAGGAGTACAAAGTCATTTTTGTTGCAGAGCACTTTGAAAACAGTGCTCATTATGGCTGGAACACCCTTTCCTGTCTGCTGTAGATCTGGAATTTGCTGAGATCAGATAGCAGAACTGCTGGCTTCTCCCTGGATAGTAGCTGTCTCCATCAAGGAGAGAGTAGTTATAAATCACTCCATATTAGCTATAGATAGAGATGAAGCTAGGAAAGTGGGCGCTTTTGATTTATTATTTGTAGTTTCCAATTGTATTTTTATCAATAGAAATCAAACAAAATAAAACATGGAAAAGAAAATAAGATGATACCTTTTTTATTGGACATAACTTAATACATTTCTTGATTAGCTTTCGAAGGTTGCCCTTCTTCGTCAGATCGGAAATAAGCAAATGTGCTAGCTGACAGTGTATATAGGTGAAAACATTCAAGCATTACTATGACAGTCTGACAGGGTGGGAGGATGGGGGTGGGTAGGAGGTATGCATGGGGACATCAAAGCATATCATTGATATTCTAACAGGATGGGTGTGGATAGGTGAGGGGTGGAGAGAAATACAGCTTTATGGTTTACATTGGGCTAGGAACCCCAGATCCTTGTTAACACCCAACAGAAAGGACTTAACAAGGATCTGGGGTTCCTAGCCCATTATAAACCATAAAGCTGTATGTCTCTGTTGATCACCCCACCCCTAACAGAAAAATACCCGTTTTCACAAAAAGGAAATATGCTCATGACTAGAATATCTAAGAGCCCCTTTTACTAAAGCTTCTCATGTGCTAAGGAACATTAGCACTAAATGCTGCACAGTCCATTTTATACCTGTGAGGCATGTGGCACTTAGCACAAGCTGATGTCATAAGAACATAAGAGCATAAGAATAGCCATATTGGGTCAGACCAATGGTCCATCTAGCCCAGTATCCTGCTTCAAGCAGTGGCCAATCCAGGTCTCAAGTACCTTGCAAAAATCCAATTAGTAGTACCACTCCATGCTACCATGTCGGTTAGAGTGCACCAGGCTTTAGTAAAAAGGACCCTTAAATGTGCTGTAATAGGGTTTATTTCTAATGAGCAGGAATATTATCTAGAAAGTTGAGCAGCAAACTGTACGATTAGGGGTGAATTCTATATATGGGGCTGAAAAAAAAATCGGCAGCTAAAAAAAGCGCTATTCTATAAGCGGCACTTAAAGTTAGGCACAGTTTATAGAATAGTGCTTATACCTGAGAATCGCACCTAACTTCAGGCCATTTGCACCAACTGAAACATAATGCAAATGTACGTGCCTAAATTAGGTGCATATCCCCCTTATTCTATAACAACACAAATGAATGCTAGGAACACCTCCCATTTCTGCTCCCCTTTTTTTACTGACATGTAAAATTTAGACACGGATCCCGTGCCTAAATTTACGTCTGTAAATTGCAATTAAATGTAATTAGTGCCATTAATTGCTAGTTAAAAAGTCAATTATTGCCACTGATTAGCTCATTATTCAAATAAATTGTGCACGCAAATTAGGCACAGCAGTGGCATACCAAGGGCGGGGCGGTGGGGGCAGTCCACCCCAGGTGCACACTGCAAGGGGGTAGGCTCCGCTGGTTCCCTGCTCCCTGTGACTTTACTTCCTGTTCCGGTGCAGAGAACCAGAAGAGCCGATAGCTGCACAACTGCTCCCTGCACCCCCTGGACCTGGAGGTAAGAGCAATGCGCTTGGGGGGGTGGAGGTGATAATGCGTGGAGGTGATGATGCACTGGGGGGGTGGTCAGATGATGCACCAAGGGGTGGAGGGTGAGGTGGAGGTGATGCACCGGGGGGGGGGGGGGGTGTGCACAGTGGTGATCCGCCCTGGGTGGCAGCTGACCTAGGAACGCCACTGGGGCACAGTACATAAAACAGTAACTAGAAAGATCCACAGTGAGAATCAAACCCACATTCTCTGCAATAAAAGTCCACACTCTAACCTGTACACCACACAACTACTTGACAAAGGAGTGTTCAAGGAGGTCAGTACACTGACCACAGAGGATTGTGAGAGCACAAGTTGCCACTCAGATGGAGATATGAACTCTAACAGTGGTCAGGCAAGACTCCAACTAAGGGCACCATTATGGATGCAGTGTTAAGCCGAATAGGAGTGAAGGGGGATCGCTTCTGCCCAGCAACAACTGGACCACAAGGTAAGGGCCCTGAGGCCCTCTCTAGGGGGAGGGGGGCTGTGCATGAAAGATGATGCGGGAGGGGGAGGGTAGGAGGGAGAGATAGAATCTGCCCAGTGTGTAGTGGCAACCAAAAAAGCAAACAGGATGCTAGAAATGATTAGGAAAGGGATGGTAAATAAGAGGAAGAACACTAACCAGTGCTGGCCACACCCCCAAGGGGTGCGGGAACTGGTTAAATGGGATATGGTGAAGGCTCTTGAAATCTGAGACAATATGTTGAAACTTTCTAGACAGAGTGAAGGCAGTTATTAGGACAGTTTTTAAAGGAATTGGCCCAGGTAGCTCATGCACAATTTATGTATCATTCTAGCTTTAAGTGTGATTTCTTTGGTAGTATAATTGTGCACTACTGTAATTTTAGTGATATGTTAGTAGTTAGCACTGCTAGTGGCTAACAGTTAGTGACATATGTAGCTATCAGTAGAAACTAGTGGACACATAGTTTAGGAAAGGAGTGTGAGGGTTTCGCGGATCAGTTTAAAGAGTGTGGGAAACAAAAAAGGTTATGAACCCCTGCTCTAAAGGATAAAAAGTGACAAGAGAATAAAATATCTTGTATACACAGACAGATGTTGCTAAGTGTGAGGGAGGCCTCATTAAAAGAGAGGCTTCCATCCCCCTGAGCATATAAAGAATTGATTATTAATCTTACCAGAAGTCTGGAGTTTCTGTTAGCTGGTCAGAGTAAAACCTGCAACAGAGACAGTATTGTGTGCCTGGAAACCCATGGGGAGATTGCAGGACTGATTCAGCCCCTCCTAGCAATGATACTGCTCACTCCCATTGACTGTTTTGAACTATGGACATTTCTATTGTAATAGGAGAAAGGGAAAGGAAATCAAGGTGGACCAAACAAAAAGTGTTGGGCAGCTGCAGAGGCCCACAAGACCCTTAGCTTCTTAGCCCAGAAGTGCCAGGTTTGAGCTACCACAGAACTCCAACCAAAGAAAGACATTTTTGCCTGCATCAGACAAGAGCTGTTCTGGAAGCAGAGTAGAGGCATTCCCACCTGCTTGGAAACAGAAGGAACAAAGAGAAGGACTTTCCTATCAGCACCTCAAACCCAAAGTATTCTCTGAGCTAGGAAGGCGTGATAAACTTAACCTTGAGCCAGTCTGCCCATGAGAGATTAATGTTTGAAGCAGGGCTGTGCAAAAGGTAGTTTCAACATATGTCACATGATGACTGCAACTGCTAATAAATCTCATCTCAAGCAAAGCCTTAAGTAATATGCGAACTCTCCAGGAACTGCCCAGCACAAAACTGACATTTCCACTATACTGCTTTGGGCTCCAGCTGAACTGTATGCACACTGTGACAACTTTTACTCATTTTTATGTCCTTTCTCACAGCCCCCCCCCCCCCTCCCACCCTCCTTTGACTGCTAGTGTTGCAAAGTTGGTGTATCTATATAAGAAGCAATTATTGGACTGCTTAAATCTTTGTCAATAAGATATTTTTTTTAATTTATTTAGATTTTGCTCACACCTTTTTCAGTAGTAGCTCACAATCTAAGTTTGTACCTGAGGCAATGGAGGGTTAAGTGACTTGCCCAAAATCACAAGGAGCAGCCTCAGGATTTGAACCCCGGCCACCTCTGGATTGCAAGACCAGTGCGCTAACCACTAAGCCACTCTCTGTATGCCATGTTAATACATGCAGAGAAGTTCTTGAGTAGCTTATATTAAAGTTCTTTGTTGTTGAATTCAGCCTAGTGTCTGGTTTAATTTGCAGTGCGATTTAAATTGTACACCTATTAGTCAGTACAGGTCCCAGAACCCTGGTTTCTGGGTACAGAACGTATTCCCACAAACTCTAACTCCTCACATGTGAAGGTATACTAGGGCCTACCTCCTGCAGGACTAAGAATTGGGGCCCTGGGGCTGTGTTAAATTGAAGTCAGTTCTAATAGTTAATAATGAAGTTTAAAAAAAAAAAAAAGGATCAAATAATCAAATAAGTAGGTCCATTGAGCACACAAATTATTCAAAAGCATTCTTAACATTAAACACAAATTTATAAACTGTATTCAAGTCCTGCCTAAAATGTGCCTTTTTGAGATTACTTTTAAATTCAAAAAGCCTGTCTCTTCCAGAATACTGTAATATTAAAACAATTACTAAAATGTATTTGTCTTATCTGTCTGCATTAACTATAATGTAAGCTCCACAGAGCAGGAGCCGCTTTTCAGTGTTTGCCTAGGAACACTGTACATAAGAACATAAGAATAGCCACACTGGGTCAGAGCAATGGTCCATCTAGCCCAGCATCCTGCTTCCAACAGTGGCTAATCCAGGTCACAAGTTCCTGAAATAACCCCAAATAGTAGCAACATTCCATGCTACCAACCCCAGGGCAAGCGGTAGAAATGTTAGTAGCAGTTATAGGAATTGTACTGTTCTGTAATTTGCAAGGGGGCATACACATGGGTGGAGTTTGGGCAAGGCTTAAACTTATACGTGTAATTTATAGTATACTGTACGTTACACATGCATCTGCAGCAATTAGTTATTAATACATACCAGTTCTATAGCTGGCGTACACACTTATACCTAACTTTTAAGTGTATTTGTACCTGGATAGACTAGTCAAACATATAAACGACAAGTGACCGACTCACCCGCAAATGCGCAGTAGAGACTTCCCTCTCTGTCCTGCCCTCACGTCAAGACGTGATGACATCAGAGGGTGGAACAGAGAGGGAAACGGACGCTGCCGCTGGAGCCTGGAGATGGAGCAACATTGCCGGCGCACCAACCTCCACCCCCCCCCATCCCCGACGTCGCCACCGCTCCCGCCCCCCTCCCCCCTCCCCCCTCTGTATCGGGCCCCCTGTACTGACATGACAGCACCTCTCACCTCCGTGTGGAAGCGCTGCAGGCAGCAGCAGAGCGATCTGCTGCTGCCTGCAGCGCTTTCACATGGAGGTGAGAGGTGCTGGATATGGGGGGAGGGCAGGGGAGAGAGGATGGTTGGTGGACGGGGGGGGGGGGGGAGGCCAGTGGATACAGGAGGGCTGCTGGACATGGGGGGAGGGCAGGGGAGAGAGCAGGGTTGCTGGACATGGATCGAGGGAGGGGAGGGCAGGGGAGAGAGGAGGTTTGCTGAACATGGATGGATGGAGATGAGAATTATTACATTTTGCAAAACACAAATCTCGCCTGTTTTAACGGGCTTAACGGCTAGTATTATATAAAAGAAAGTAAGCACTTAGGGCCCCTTTTACAAAGGCATGCTACTGTTTTTAGCGTGCGCTAAAAATAAATATGTGCTAAACGAAAGAGACACCCATATATTCCTATGGGCATCTCTAGCATTCAGTGCGTGCTAATCATTAATGTGGGCTAAAAACGCTAGTGCACCTTTCTAAAAGGTCCCCTTGTAGAACAGATTCCTACCAAACACCCTGTGGGCCTTTAACAAAGGTGCACCAGCAGTTTTAGCGTGCGCTACAATATGCATGTTCTAAACGCTAGAGATGCCCACATATTCCTATGGGCGTCTCTAGCATTTAGCATGCACTAAAAATGCTACTGCGACTTTGTAAGAGACCCCCCTTTATAGAATTGCCCTCTATATGCATTGTGCCATATCCACATACCCCCAAACATTGGAGCTGACTCTGTGGGTGCTGTGGACGCTTGAGCACCCCCAATATTGAGAAATTTCCTTGTATGTGTCCAGGGAGCGGTTATTTTCATTGTGCTTAGCACCCCCAATAATTTTGAAAAGTTGGCTCCTATGCTTCCAAATTCTACAAAAGTCGCTATAAATTGAGTATGCAAATTTGTGCACTTGTGTGTGCAATTTAATTGAATGAGAAGCTGATTAGTGCTGTTAATTGGCTTGTTAACCAATTATTGAAACTAATTAGATTTAATTGAAATATATGCATGTAAATTTAGCTGCGGGATCTGCACCTAAATTTTATGCATGAGTTTAAAAAGGGGGGCACAGAAATGGGAGGGTCATGGGCAGAACTGGGAGCATTTCTAATATTTATGTGCTTTTTTACAGAATGAGGGGGATACTCACCTAAATTAAGTATGTACATTTGCACTGTGTTTCAGCTGGTGCAAATGGCCCTGCCAAACGTTAGCTGTGATTCCTGGGCATAAGCACTAGTCTATAAACCATGCCTAACCTTAAGCACAGTTTATAGAGTAGTGCTTTTTCTGGCGCCAATTCTTTTGGTACCATATATAGAATTCACCCCATATTGCTGAGGCAGATTAATACAATAAATACAATATCAATGCTTATATTCTGCTTTTACCCAGCAAATTTGGTTCAATATAGATCACATAAAGAGGAAACAAGGACAAACTGGGAATTACAAGTCCAAACATCAGAATCCTTAATTAAAGATTACCAAATATTTATCTGTAATCTCTTGATCTTGAAACAAATTTCTGAAAGAGATAAGTTTTAAGCTTCTTACAAAACCTTAGGTAATTACTTTGCAATCTAATTTCTTGTGGTAATATGTTCCATAGAAGACGAGCTTGATAGTACATGGTTAAGGAAAACGTTCTTTTTGGAAGTTGTACCTTTTACTGATGGAAACAAGTTTCAGAAGGGCCTAATTTCACAGGGATGTACCAGATGGTGTAAAATGTATGAAAATGATATAAATAAGATGGTGCCAAACCATAGAATGATTCTATGGATAAAAGTATATAGTTTAAATGTACACCGAGCCTCTATTGGAAAGCAATGTAATCTGAATAAAAGTGGAGAAATTCAATTGTGTATTTTCTTGCTCTACATAATAATCTAGCTGTGGTATTTTGCAAAGTTTGTAGTCATTATTTAAATCTATCTGAATATCCTACATACAAAATATCAAAATAATCTAATTGACTGAGAATTAATTAAGAACATAAGACAGGGAAAGGGACTTGATATGCTGCCTTTCTGTGGTTTTTGCAACTACGTTCAACATGCTTTACATAGTATATACAGGTACTTATTTGCACCTGGGGCAATGGAGGGTTAAGTAACTTGTAGACTCCTGAAGAAGGTACTACGGCGCCGAAACACGGCTGTGTTGAGTCAACCTGTTACAATAAATATTATACTTTTTTCAAATATAGGTCTCCCCTATTGATTGGAAAGAGCCTATCTTCCCCCACGCTTCTCCTTTTCTCTCGGGTTAAGTAACTTGCCCAGAGTCACAAGGAGCTGCAGTGGGAATCAAACCCAGTTCTCCAGAATCAAAGTCCACTGAACTAACCACTAGACTCCCCTCTCCTCAAGACCCTTCACTGGCTCCCTATCCGTTTTCGCATCCTGTTCAAACTTCTTCTACTAACCTATAAATGTACTCACTCTGCTGCTCCCCAGTATCTCTCCACACTCATCCTTCCCTACACCCCTTCCCGTGCACTCCGCTCCATGGATAAATCCTTCTTATCTGTTCCCTTCTCCACTACTGCCAACTCCAGACTTCGCGCTTTCTGTCTCACTGCACCCTACGCCTGGAATAAACTTCCTGAGCCCCTACGTCTTGCCCATTCTTGGCCACCTTTAAATCTAGACTGAAAGCCCACCTCTTTAACATTGCTTTTGACTCGGAACCACTTGTAACCACTCGCCTCCACCTACCCTCCTCTCTTCCTTCCCGTTCACATTAATTGATTTGATTTGCTTACTTTATTTATTTTTTTTTTGTCTATTAGATTGTAAGCTCTTTGAGCAGGGACTGTCTTTCTTCTATGTTTGTGCAGCGCTGCGTATGCCTTGTAGCGCTATAGAAATGTTAAATAGTAGTAGTAGTAGTAGTAGGCTACTCCTCATTACCATATTGGGACAGATCTAAGGTCCATCAAGCCCAGCATCCTGCTTCCAACAGTGGCCAATCCATGTTACAAGTACCTGGCAAGATCCCAGAACAGTACAATACATTTTAAGCTGTTTTCCCCAAGTCCATTTTAACAATGGCTTATGGACGTTTCTTTTTTTTAAACCCTGCTAAGCTAACTGCGTTTACCACATTCTCTGAAAACGAATTCCAGAGTTTAATTGCACATTGAGTGAAGAAATATTTTCTCTGATTTGTTTTAAATTTACTACTTTGTAGCTTCATTGCATGCCCCCTAGTCCTAGTATTTTTGGAAAGAGTAAAGCAATTCACGTCTACCTGTTCCACTAAACTTATTATTTTATAGACTTCTATCATATCTCCTTAATCGATGAAGTATTATTAATTTGTAAAAAGTCCACTGTATCACAATGTTAATTGGTTCTTCTAATGTAAAGAAGAATCTAGTATAATACCTACAATTTATAATGAAAACTCATTTGGTAATTTTAGATTGCCAAAGTTTAAGTACTTCATAGGGAGTTCAACCAGAGATAAACTTAATCAATGAAGCATTGCCTTATCTTTGTTCAGTTTTAGTTTATGAGATCTAGTCCAATTTTGTACACTAAGCATTCTCGGATTAGTGTTATAATTTCTTCTGTCTTCAAAGGTGCCAGCAGGGTAATATCGTCAGCATAACTAACAAAGCACATCCCTAATCGGAACGGTTTATTTCTAAGTGAATTCATTAGAACATTAACAAGAACAGGTGATAGTGAGGATCCTTGGCATTGGCTTTGGCCAGGGTTTGAAACTAAACTACCCATTTGCACCAGTGGCGTAGCCACAGGTGGGCCTGGGTGGGCCGGGGCCCATCCACTTAGGGCTCAGGCCCACCCAACAGCAGCACATATTTAGTGCTAGCTAGTGGGAATCCCAAGCTTCGCCAGCTGAAGACCTCCCCCTGATGGTGCTGAAAACACTGCTTTCCACTTCAGCAGTCTAAGCTTCCTAAGCTACTGATACTGGCCTCATCGCATTTGGGGGGGGGGGAGGAGAACACTTGGTGCCATCCACTTCTTGACAATGCCCACCCAAAATCTGCTGTCTAGCTATGCCCCTGATTTGCACCCAGAGCTTGGACTGTGATGTTCAACTATAAGTATAGTGGTGATATTTAGTCACTGTCTATATACAGTAGCTAAACATACCAGTTAGCTATATACTGAATATCATTTTTATAGAGGTAATTTTGTAAAAGCATATGTGGATGTATATACCAGTATACACATGTAAAATAGCAACAGCCATACTGGATTGGATCACTAGTCCATTTAATCCAGTATCCTGCTTCCAACAGTATTCAATCTAGGTCACAAGTATCTGGTAGAATTCCAAAAAGTGGCAACATTCCTTGCTACCAATCCCAGGGATAAGCAGTGGCTTTCCCACTGTCTACCTTAATAGCAGATTATGGATGTTTCCTCCAAGAATTTGTCCAACCCTTTTTTAAACCTAGATACAATAACTGCTGTAACCACATTCTCTGGTAATGAGTCTGAGAGCTTAACTATTCATTTTAAAAGTATTTCCACATACGTTCATTGAGCGGTCCGTTTACTAAGGTGCACTAAAAATGGCTTGTGGTAGTGTAGGTGCATGTTATGGACGCACGCAGATCCATTTGTCAGCGTACCTGTAAAAATGCCTTTTTAAAATTTTGACCAAAAATGGATGTGCGGCAAAATGAAAATTGATGCACATCCATTTTGGGTCTGAGACCTTACCGCCAGCCATTGACTTAGCAGTAAGGTCTCATGTGTTAACCGGGTGGTAATGGTCTACAAGTGTCAAATGAAATTACCACCCGGGCCACGCGGTAGCCAGGCGATAACTCAGAATTGGCAAATGTTGGGTGCACGTAGGCACTTACACAACTTAGTAAAAGGGCCATTGAGCTTCACCTAGTCTTTGTACTTTTTGAAAGAGTAAAAAAGCAATTCACTTTTACCCATTCTACTCTGCTCAGGATTTTGTAGAACTCTATAGTATCTCCCCTCAGTCATCTTTTTTACAAGCTGAAGAGCCCTAACCTCTTTAGCCTTTCCTCATATGAAAGGAGTTCCATCCCCTTAATCACTTTGGTTGCCCTTCTTTGAACATTTTCTTATTCCCTTATATCTTTTTTGAGATACAGCGACTAGAATTACATACAATACTCAAAGCGAGGTCACACCATGGAGCGATACAAAGGTATTATAATATTCTTTGTCTTATATTGTATCCCTTTCTATTAAATTACCCGTAATAGACTTGTAAACTGCATAGTCACTTCATAGATCACTTTCGGCAACCTGCTAGAAAATTATTTTTCACATGTGTAGCTATTGACCTTCACCGGCTTTGTATGTCCATGGCAGCAGAACTATATCATCTTTGTGTACTGAGGAGGTACCATTCTGCTAGAACTCCACAGCTAAGATGGCTGCAATAGTTCTGCCTAAACCTATGTCAGCCAGAGACTCTTAGGTAGCAGCAGCATAGATTTTCACTGGATTTCCTTTTATATGCTGTGGGAAGCAGTATCTTTTTATTTGGGCTTAGTCATTGGGCCTATTTACTATCAGGTCACTATTCAAATGTCACTGTCAGCATTCTTCTTAAACACCAGGCACAGTATTTGCTTCTGCTTGTCTCTCTTTAATTGTTCGTTCTTTCTTTCTTTTATTATTTTTATGTACTTTGTAAACCATTTTGGATGATAATTTTATCAGGAAAATAAAATAAATTAATATCATATAACAAACAAAGGGGACATATCCTACAATAAAGCCTCCACAAATTATACAATTCAAAATAACCAAAGGCTAAATACTAAAGTAAATAACACAAGCTCTTTATTAAACATACTATACCATAAAATCATTTTGACAAACCCTGGACCTACGTATACAATATATCCATTTATTTGAATAGATAAATAAATATCACAAGACCCACAAAACCATACAAATGCCCACTACAAAAGGAAAAAATGTTATTAATACTTATTTATATCCCGCTTTAAACTCAAAGGTTAAAATAAAAACATACACAATATCACAGAAAAACATCAAACTGTGACAAACAAAATAAAATTTCATTAATACATCATTGACTTCTGGATAGAGCTGTCAAGACAAGCCAATCCCCTATCTATCCATATATGCTTCTACAAGATAAAAAGACTTCAATATTTTTTTTTTAATTTCTGAAAATCTGTACAAAGTCTTAAATAGCCTGCCAGACCCTACCATAAATAAGCCCCAGCTAACAGAATGCACAATTTCTTGTTTCAGATAAATGACAGAGGTTTGTAGCTGTTTCTTCACCACAGAACGTAATTCTCGCTGTGGTTCATACATGAGTAAAAGAGATATAATATGATGTAAGCATAATAGCGATAGAATATCCAATAAGCACACAATTAGAACATTCAAATAACATTGCTATGATACTAATGCTTTGCATTTATCTGTGTAGCTGCTGCCACTCTATGGATTAGAGCTTTTAAATATTGACCCATATATGTTTTGTGAAAAAGTCTCCCTTCAGGACTGTTTATATCCTTCATGAAGTGCTTTTGAGAAGTCACAGGTCGTCCCCCCCCCCCCCCCACCTGACTTCAAAACATGGACTGAAGTGGGAAGCTTAGATTACAAGCACATGAGGAGTGAAGGAGGGGGAAACACAACAACAGATCTAGAATAAAGGAGAAAAGAAATTATGCAGGGAGTCTTTGTGGAAGAGGATCCCATAGTTGAGGGGCATTTTTCACTCCAATCTCAGCTGAAGGGACTAAGTTCACCCAGCAAGCATGGAAACACCAATGTAAAGTATGGCAAGAAAATGTAAAGAACTCACAGACACAAATAAAGGAACTGTTATAGTGCACTATTATAGTGAAAAGTTTAAATCAATGCTGTACATAAATAGAGAATGAACTGGGGAAAATAGATGTTATGGTGTATCCCTGGGTAAGCATTACAGCCAAAAAATATGCTAACCAGCGGGTCTAAATATTGACTTGATTGTTCTTTATATGTTGTCTTACTCCATCTGGAGTGAGTATTGGCTTATTTTACACTACATTATTCATGTTTATGATTATTGATTTTTATATTGTTTTGTTCATTGGATTTGTCAGTCCAAACTAATTTTTTATATGATTACGGAGGCAATTCTATAAATTGTGTCTCAATTTAGGTGCACTGATGATGAGTGCTAGACGCCAATTCTACAATGCCATCTGTATGCCTTTGTAGAATATTATTGTAAGTCACATGGGCGCGCCTAAGGTTAGATATGAAGATCTATGCCATGTGCCAAGTAGTGAGTATAACTGATAGTATTCTATAAGTTATGCATGTCACCTAAAGACATGCCAATGGCTCGCCCATGCTCTGCACACATATATGTTCCCCTTGTAGCTACACACTATTGAGCTTAAGTGCTACCTTATAGAAAGCACCTAAGGGCCCATTTGCAAAGGCACAGTAGGCTTTATACGTGTATAGCATGCATCAAAATGAGACTACCGTCAGGCTAGAGCACCCCCTGGTGGTAATTTCAGATTTGGCACATGCCCGTACCACCAGGACAAATTATTTTTTTAAATTTCCTACCACACATGTAATTTCCAGCATTAATCAGCAGTTGGCATGCACTAACCAGTCACCACGTGTATAGCACATAGGTGGCATTAAGGGCTCAGGCCGCAAATAGGTGAGTGCTGGTTTCAATTTTATCGCAGGCCCTTGTCCTGGCCCATTGAAAAAAAGTCCTTTTTCCCAGACACGGTAAAAACTGGCCCGGAACACACCAAAAATAAGCAGCCACACTGCCGCAGGCCACATTTTGCCGCAGCTTAGTATAAGGACCCCCTAGTGCACATTCATACACAATTGCCAATTACTAGCACCTATAGGGCCAGATTCTGTATATGGCACCTGAAAAATCTGCATGGAAAAAACTCACGCCTAGGCATATTCTCTAAAGTACTCCTAAATTTTATAGAATAGACAAATTTCTGCACGGTATATAAAATATGCCAAGTTGCTTGCCATGTGACTAAATTTAGTTGTGTCCATTTAGGCCATGTTTTACTTGGCATAAATCCCAATGCCTAAATTAGGCGCAGAGCGGGTGTATTCTATAATAATGTGCATAGATTTTAGAAATGCCCATGCCCCACCCATGACCTCACCCCCTTTTCACCTATGCGACTTAGAATTTAAGCATACCACATTATAGAGTACAAAAGTTGTGCGCATAAATCTCAATTCATTCTAATTGATTGTTAACATCTAATTAACAGCTTCAGTTTCTGCGGGGATTTTCAGCAACCATATATAGAATCTGGGGGATAATGTGCTTAAGTGGTGAGTACACGAAGACGCCAATTACTTCCTATGCATGTTTTATTGGAAGCTACTTGGGATTTTGGAGTAGTGTCAATGTTTTTCAATAAACATAAATAAATTGCACTGATGCGTTACATTTGAAGATTGGTTGAATGCGCTTCAGTGCATTTTCCGCCTCCTAAAATTAAAAGGTCTCAGATCACAATGTGCATGAATATGACACATAGAAAAAAGATATATTCTGAAGAGGAAGAGGTGAGTGGAAGGCATTTCAGGAGCATGTTATGCCTACGTATATAACTTTGATTTTCCAAAAGTAAGCATGGAACTGGCATGCCAGTGACACACAACTTACATCATCATTTTAAAATACACAAAATTACACACATGCCTTTAGGTTGCCATTTAGAAGCCCCCGTTTGAAATTTAGACATGTATATTACATACATATCTAAATCTCGATTTTATAAAGTCAGGACATACAGATCTAAAACTCAAATTGTACATACGACAAGGGGGTATAGTATGGGCTTGTTTTGGATGGGACTAGGACAGGGCTAAAATAAACATGTATTCCCCATTTCAGATCAGGATTTCATGTCTATGTCCAAACAGATCGATGTGTGGATTTACATTTGCTACCGCCAACATCTAGCTTTCAGATGAGTGCTTGTGGTGAGATTAGGGGAGGTCGCCCCTTTATGCTCCCTGTGATTTATGTCCCACATGAAGGCGAAACTGACAAGTGATGCTAGGTTCTGTGACAGATTTAAAAAATTAAACGTATTTCTAAAGTGACCTACAAACATGTATGTTCCAGTGCATAGATATTTCAGAACATATAAATATATGTGCCAGCACTTACACTTATGTGGCCATGTTGATCTCATTGATACTTTAGATGTTTATGGGTATAAAATGGATGCTCTGCCATATGTAACCAGTGCATAACTATCTATTCTCATTCCCTGGTTGTTTAAATGCTCTACAACTGCTATAATTCTGTTAGAATTCTGCTAGTCAGACACGGGAATGCTTGGAACCACTCCTGATTGGTCCATCAGGGGCTGAGCTGATGTCAGTCTGATCTACTTAAGCTCACCTCTCCCATCAACTCCTGCTTTGGTGTTTTCTCCAATTCTGCTGAAGCCTTACCTTTGCTGTGTCTGAGCTATTAGCTCTGGGCTTCTGTGGAGTTGTTACTCCTTTCCTGGCTTGCAGTTTTCTATTGCTCTGTCTCTGTCTGCTGGCTGCTGCTTGCATGTGTCTAATTACCTCTCTCACTACACCTGGGTTTCTCTGTTTGCTCTGGTGCTGTATGGTGAGTTCCTCCTCCTTCTGTTCCAGTTTGTTTGTTTTGCTTCCCCTTCTTTCAGAGTTCCCTTTCTGCAGTGTTTGTTTTCTGCTTGGCAGGTCCTGCCCTTTGTTTCTCTCCGTGGGGGTTGTTTGTTTTTCATTGTATTCCCAATTAACCAGTGTTCCCTGCCTCTGGTTGCTGTCTGTGTGCTGAGCTTGGTTTAACCCTTTGTCTGCAGAGCTTCTCTGCTTCTGGCAGTTATCTGTTTATTGCAGTCTTCCCTTTGTGACTGTTTCAGTCTTTTCTTTGCTGTACTACCTCCTGTATTACAGAGCACTGTCCCTTTCTGTGCTGGTGTGTGTGTTAGGCTCTGAACTCCGTTTTGTGGACTTTTCCCTTCCCTGTTTGCTGAGGGTCTCTGCCTACAGTACTTTTATATTGTAGTCCCTCACTTTCTTTGTGTGTGGTGGGCTACGGCTTGATGTGTTTCTGTGTATGCTTCTCTTTCTCCTTGATTACCAGTACCGAGGGTGTTGCTGGTGCCCCGGTCCCCATGGGGGACCCCTCGTTTAGTCTCTTTCTCCCCTCCCTAAGTATGAGTCGGTTCCAGTTAGGCCGTGAGGCCCGCATGCTTGAATTCTGAGTGAATCGGTTCCAGATAGGCTGTGAGGCCCGCCTGATTGCCCTACCTTCCCTTTTCTGAGGTGCAAGTTGGTTGCTGCGTATGTGTGAACAGGGCTTGGTAGCTGGGGTAGTGTGTAGTGCCTGCTCGGCCCACCCTCGGCCTTTGCCTAACCTCTATACTAAGCCTCGGCTGGGGCCCAAGGGCTCACAACCAGACTAACAAGAACCATCTATCTGTGGATTTTTCAGTGGAACGTGGCCGGCCATGACCTGCTGACAATTCGCGGATAGCAGCTAGTGGCTATCTGCCAATTTTCAGCATGAGTTTTGTGGCCATATTTGGCTGTGTGAATACCTGGAATATCTTTGGATGGTTCAAACTTAACTGGCCAGTGCTGAATATCGGCTTGGCCTATTAACTTTGAACCAGCCAAAATTAAACCAGATATTCAATGCTGGTCTCCGGAAATGGCCTGGCATTGGATATCTGGGCTCAGCACCGACCGTGGGAATTAGTCAGGCTAAGTCCTGTGGTCCAAATAGCGGGCCCAATGTATTTTAGAATAGGTTCCAAATTAGCAGATCTCAATAAACAAGTAAATAAATAAAATAATCTTGATATACCACTTAGGAGTGAACTCATCAAAGCAGCTTACAAAGCAAATGTATTTGCCAAAATACGGCCCATGTCAGGTCTTTTAATAAAATTGTTTCACCCATTTCTTGAGGCCCATTGTTTTATGTGAGGACAGTTCTATAAAATATGCAAAAACAGTTATGCACAGATTAGACGTGTAAATCATTAGAATAATATTCCAGCCTGGGCATCTCATTTGCAATTTGCATCCTTTCTGAAATGTGCCTCCACACCACAAATGAACCAGCTTTTAAATATGTACAGGTAACTTGTGTTAAAAACTCAAACGTTGTGTAGTGCATGTTTAAATATAAAAGCATAACTTTTCTGTTAGCTGTCCTATTGAAAATTCAGCCTAAATGTTTGCCTGCTAATACAATATTCTTTAAACAACCTTGGGTTGTACAAACAGGCTGCTTTCCATGTCTTTTGTTACCATGAGAGCTATCCAGCTATATAAAGCTTTTCTGAAAAAAGGGGCTAAGCTGCCATGTCCAATCAGTATACAAAGTCCTATGACGGCAATTTAACTGTGTATAATGTGAACCAGATAATGTAATATCCATTTTGGGACTTTGAAGTCATTAAATCCTTTTGGTAGATCACTGTTTTTGTTGTTTAACTGTTTTATTTTCAATTAACAGTAAATGCAAACATCTAGATTTTTTTATGTTTTTATGTTTTGTAAGTTGTAGAATGGTAGGTCTGGTGATCCCAAGTCCATTTTTACTTCTTTGTAGTTTGCATTTCAAGGTACTAAAAAAATGCAGGACCTGGCAGGGCCATCGGCGGTGCCAAAATGTGTTGTAACAGATGATAAGGTGGAGCTGTCCAGACTGGAATGCTTCAGCTTTCTGATTTCAGGTTTCACTGCCCTAGAGAATTGTCTTTCAGGGCAATTTACACAATGAAAGTGGAAGTGGAGGAGTAGCCTAGTGGTTAGTGTGGTGGACTTTGGTCCTGGGGAACTGGGTTTGATTCCCACTGCAGGCACAGGCAGCTCCTTGTGACTCTGGGCAAGTCATTTAACCCTCCTTTGCCCCAGGTACAAATAAGTACCTGTATATAATATGTAAGCCACATTGAACCTGCTATGAGTGGGAAAGCGTGGGGTGCAAATGTAACAAAAATAAATATAAAATTAAAAGGAGAAAAAGAGGAACTCCATTATGTTAATAGTAAATCTGGAGGAAAGTTTGAAGAGATGTTTTGTGATGATATTTCTAAACAGAGCTGTAAAGGGAAAGTGTTCCATAATGTAGGGCCAATGCAACTGAAGGTCTTGGATCATATAGATCACTGGTTCCCAAACCTGACCCTGGAGGCAACACAGCCACTCAGGTTTTTAGGATATCCACAATGAACATTCATGGAAGATATCTGCATGCACTGCCTCCTTGGTATGCAAATCTCTCTCATGAATATTCATTGTGAATGTCCAGAAAACCTGATTGGCTGGGGTGCCTCCAGGATGCTGAAGGAAAGGATAGTGAATTTACTGGAATCCAATAGGTTACAAGATCTGAGACAATACGGTTTTACCAAAGGTAAATCGTGCCACATGAATCTGATTGAGTTATTTGACTGGGTGACCAGAGAATTAGATCGAGGACGTGTGCTAGATATAATCTACTTAGATTTCAGCAAAGCCTTTGACACAACTCCTCATAGGATGCTCTTGAATAACCTTTACAGGTTGAAGTTAGGAACCAAAGTGATGAACTGGATTAGGAACTGGTTGGCAGACAGATGCCAGAGGGTGGTAGTTAATGGAATTCACTCAGAGGAAGGAAAGGTAAGTAGTGGAATGCCTCAAGGATTGGTGCTGGGGCTGATTCTGTTCAGTATATTTGTGAACAACATTGACAAAGGGTTAGAAGGTAAGGTTTGCCTTTTTGCAGATGATACCAAGATTTGTAACAGAGTGGACACCCCAGATGGAGTGGAAAACATGAAAAAGAATCTACAAAAGTTAGAACGGTCTAATGTTTGGCAATTAAAATTCAACACAAAGAAATGCAGAGTGATGCATTTAGGGAGTAGAAATCCAAGGGAGACATATGTGTTATGTGGTGAGAGTCCGATATGCACAGATAGGGAGAGGGACCTTGGGGTGATAGTATCTGAGGATCTGAAGGTGACAAAACAATGTGACAAGTGTATATTATCATTATAGCTAAGACCTTTGATTCAAGGCCTGACTTTGGTTCAGGATCTAAAATGAGAGAAAACCTTATAGGCCCATGACTCTAACCTGAACTTCAGTGTGACTGCAGAACTCATGATCTGTTGTGACACTTTCATGCAGCAGAATGAGGAATGGGTGTAAGTGGAACAACAGAGTAGCATCATTTAGCAACATGGTGGTCACAGATGTTTTAGTGAAAAACAGAACAAGATAACTCCTCAGGAAGATGACGTTAGTCTTCCAGGAAGAGCTAGTCTATTATTAGCTTTTCCAGTAAATACTAACCAATCAGTGTTAACCATTATATTAGCATATATTCAACAGATGAGATTATTGTCAGATTACCTATGTATGACTTGTTATGATAATGAACGTATATAAGTGAGTGTACTTCCTACTTCAACGGAGAGAGACAGTCACAGCCAGCACCTTTGTGCAAGCAGGGCTGCTCTCCCATGAGAAAGCAATCAATTGGAATAAATCCTATTGCTTTCTCATAAGTAGTCTTGGGTCTTTTATATCTGCAAATTGGCTTTAGCTGGTAATTTGGGGTGAGGGTGAAAAAGACCTTAAATAAAACATTAGAGACTCAGACCCAGAGAACACCTATGTGTAGCTGTGGTACTGTACTCCCATAAGCAATTGATTGTACATATACTTGGAGAATAATAAATAAAAGTTTTTGATTGCTTATATATAATTTGGAGTCTCAGACATAGCAGTACTTTTGTATAGCAATGTTCTGTACTCCCAGTGAGATATCAATGATCTGCTAATTGTACAAATACTTGGTAAGAAATAAGATATCTAATTAAACTCCTAACTGATGCAGCCTTGGGTGATTTATTTCTTCCTAGGTATTGGTGGGTGACCCACCATATTGGGAGGGATAAATTGACCCTAAAAATGCACAAGGCAGTGGCTGTAGCCAGAAGGATGCTAGGTTGTATAGAGAGAGGTGTAACCAGCAGAAGAAATGAGGCGTTGATGCCCCTGTACAAGTCATTGGTGAAGCCCCACCTGGAGTATAGTGTTCAGCTTTGGAGGCCATATCTTGCTAAAGATGAAAGAAGACTTGAAGTGGTCCAGAGGAAGGCGACAAAAATGATATGGGGATTGCACCAAAAAACATATGAGAAAAGACTGGAAGACCTGAATATGTATACCCTAGAAAAGAGGAGGGACAGGGGAGATAGGATACAGACTTTTAAATACTTTCCAGAGAAGGAAAAATGGTAAAACTAGAGGATATGCATTGAGGTTGTGGGATAGTAGACTTCGGAGTAATGTCAGAAAATTATTTTTCATGGAGAGGGTGGTTGATGCCTGGAATGCCCTTCCGGGGAAGGTGATGAAGAAAACAAACTGTGGCGGATTTCAATATGGTGTGGGATGAACATAGAGAATCTCTTAATTAGAAAATGAATGGTATAGAAAAACAAAAAACTTAAGGGGGTTGCATATGTGTTTGCATATCAAATGGTGCTTAGATGGCAACTCTGGCTGTATCAACTAAGGCCAGTGCTGGGCTGACTTGTAAGGTCTGAATGCCGCATATAGCAATCCGATGTAGTGTGGGTTGGAGAAAGCTTTGATGAAAACTCCAAACACTTGGAATATGAGGACAGTGCCAGGCAGACTTTTATGGGCTGTGTACCGCAAATGACAAGACGGATTCGGATAGGCTTTGACGGCAACTCCAGTAGCTGGAACATAAGGACAGAGCCGAGCAGACTTCTATGGTCTATGTCCCAGAAATAACAAAGAAAAACCATGCTGAAGTATGTAATATCACATTCATTGTTGATTTAATCTTGAATTGATAATGAACGTGACTGTAGGGCAGACTGGATGGACCATTCAGATCTTTATCTGCCATCACTTACTATGTTAGATATGGGAACCACTAATATAGAGTCAAAGCATATTTGATGAAAAGAGGGAATGATGTATTTGTCTGAGAGGATCTCAGAGTTCTGGAAGTCGTTGCCAAAGCCACAATTTTGGAGCAGTGCTCTTTAGTTTTATTCTCCTAGTACAATTCAATCGTTTGTTTTCTTTGCTGGGTGAGGAAATTTTATTTTAACTCGGTAGCCCCTTAAGGCTACGTGGCAAGTTGGTGATCAAATAACAGAATATGAGTGGTAGGAGTTCCCCATTACAAACCCTGCACCTTCCATATTCTTATGCCAGAAAAAATGGAAACTAGAGAACACCAAGGCTTGGCTACATTTTGTTCTCTGAGGAAAGTAATCAAATGTTTTTTAAAATATAAATTATCTGTTTAAAAGGAATGTATGTTTTAATATATGGGTTAAAGCTTTGATGGTTGTTTTCCTTTTTTCTTTTTTTTTCTGTTGGATACCAAAAAAGCATACTTCGTGAACCACAAGTTGAGAAAATTCAGGCCTTTGATTGTAAGAATATTTACTAGCTTAATATATCCTGGTATTTCCATCACCCACAGAAACTTTAGCATGACGCAGAGGCAGATTGGTGATCTTCTCAAAGGCATTTATAGCATTGCATTAATGGAATGACTTCCTAGGACATTGTTAAAATACGAATGAAATGGTTTATCTTCTGCAAATTATTAGAATTATTAACTCTTGGCTGCAACCATGATATTTTCAAGGAGAACAGACTGCGATCCTGTGGACTGTAAAAACTACAGCAGCAGCATAGCTATACATCAAAATATGTAATTGAGATTTTTGTTCCATTTTAGCTCACTGTTCACCTTATTTTTTGATCTCTGCGAAGGATCGCATATTCCCTGTTAAGTAACTGAAGCAAGGGTAGCCTCCCAGAATCACAGAAACAATTCTGCCTCAGGGAAACTAAGCAGGGAGGAAAATAAAGCAATAGGGAACTTGTTGATTCCTGTAGCAACACACTAGAAAAAGTCTTTCACTGCTGACAAAACATTTCATAAGACCCCCAGGTCATTCACAAAGGAAAAATATCCAACATTAAGGAATTTTTCATGTGTTCATCTTCCAATGTGGTATATATCATTCAGTGTAAAAAAATACAATGAAGGCTGCTACATTGGAGAAACAAGTCAGATGCTGAAGAAGAGATGTAATTTACATAGACACCATATGAAAAATACTAGTACCAACCAGGATGTCACCTCTGTGGGGCAGCACTTTACAAAACCAGAACACTGTACCAGTGATGTCATGGTAAGAATCCTGAAAGGGAACTTTAAAACAATACAGGAATGTAAGACCTTTGATGGCAGAATGATTAAATATTTTGACACCCACCAGACAGGACTTAACAAAGATCTGGGTTTTCTATCCCATTATAAACCATACAATTGTACTGCTTTGTCACCTTCTTATCTCCATGCATATCTCCCTGTCCCTCATCCACCCAGCTCTCCCTGTCTCTCACCTAACCCACCCTCATCCTGTTAGACTGTCACTGAAATGCTTTGATGTTTCACTTATATATACTGTCATCTACCAACATTTGCTTATTTCCGATCTGACGAAGAAGGGCTACCTTCGAAAGCTAATCAAAAAATTTATTAAGTTATGTTCAATAAAAAAGGTATCATCTTATTTTCTTTTCCATGTTTTATTTTATTTCTATTGATTACCTTTAAAAGTGGACTAACACGGCTACCACATCTCTCTACTGCTGACAAGGAAAGCAAAAGTGTAATTGTAGTGTTTCTGCTTTGTACCCAGACAGCTACGTAAGCCAGCGAATGACTGGTAAGAAGAGAGGGACTTCCCCTCCCCTGACTAATTAAGGGCCCCTTTTACTAAGCGGCGGTAAGCCCAATGTGGGCTCCTAAACAGGAAGTACTGCTGGGCTACTTTACTTGCCACATGGCCATTTCCTGCAGGAAAGAGAGACTTCCCTTTTACCTGCTGCAGTAAAAGTGGGCCTCAATGCGCGTGAAAAGCACACACCGTTATCAGCGTAAGCCCCCTTTTGCCACAGCTTGGTAAAAGGGACCCTAAGAGTTTAGGACTCTTCTGCTTGGAAAACAGACAGCTGAGGGGGGATATGATAGAGGTCTACAAACTACTGAGTGGTGTAGAATGGTTAAACGTTACTTGATTGTTTATTTTTTCAAAAGTACTAAGGCTAGAGGGCACTCAATGAAGTTACATTGCAACACTTTTAAAATGAATAGGAGGAAATATTTGTTGCCCGAGGATATGTTAACAGCGGCTAGCATACTTAGGTTTAAAAAAAGGTTTGGACAAGTTTCTGGAGGAAAAGTCCATAAACTGCTATTGAGATAGACATGGGGAAGCCACTGTTGTTCCTGGGATAGGTAGCATGAAATCTTGCTACTATTTGGGATTCTGCCAGGTACTTGTGATCTGGATTGGCCACTGTTGGAAGTACGATTCTGGGCTAGATGGACCGTCTGCCCCAGTATGGCTATTCTTATGTTCTTATCCATGCCCAAATTTGAGCAACCTAGTCAGAATCTGTATGTGTATTTTACAGGTAGGTGTACACATAGGCAGTGTCTGATGGACGGAATTCACATGATGTTACTTCTAGACTACTGTAAGCACACGTGTATTTCTGGAATTCAGGTGTTCACAATTACTGGAGCTCTATGGCTGGCATAAGTGCTTGCCCCTAAATTATAGGTGCATATTTTCACTTTTACACTACTGTTTTATAAAGGAAATTGTGTACCTATGTTCCTTTACTGAATAGGTTCCTATCGGGCACCCTCTGGGCGCTTATATAGACGTGCCCAGTTATGGATTTACTGCCTATTCCCTGGATTCTATATATGGTGCCAAGATTTGTGCACCCAAGATGTGTGTGCAAATTAATTGAGTAATGAGCCCTTAACTACCAATAATTGGGTGCTAACAACCAAGTACTGACGTTAAGTGGCAACACTTAGGATTTGCACATGCTGCACGTTATTCTGTAAGGCAGAGCATATAACTCTACTCATGCAGGGGCATTCCAGAAAGTTGAGCGTGTAGTTACAGAAATTGCCTCAGTGCGCCTGACTTGGGCACCAGCATTTACACCAGGTTTCAGCAGGCATAAGTCTGGCACCTATAGGTAGGTGTGGCAATAGGCGCTAAACTCTATTCTATAAAGGACATGCAGCCTTTATTGAATAGCGCTCTGCACAATTTTTTTCCACGCCGATTTTTCTGTGCCATTTATAGAATACCCTCTTATGTGTGTATACGTTTGCCCAACTCTGTTAGAGGTAGGACAACATAACTTGGCTGAGCCATCCCAATATATATATATATATATATATATATATATATATATATATATATATATATATATACATACATACATACATACATATACATAACATTTAAATGGTATGTATTATAAATCGCTTGATTTGGCTGACGTAATATTTGAGGCTCTGAAGAAGGTTATTGGTCAGAAGGTCAGGGCTAATTTGAGCGGGAAGGCATGCAGAGTTGTAGTATGAGTCGCGGGATTGACGGAGCTGTGTATGAGAAGAATGGCATTTCACTTGATTTTCTTTGAAATATTTAATTTGAATTCCTACCCTCTCCCATCAAGTTTGTGTTAATTGTTTTAGTAAAATTTTGTGGGTATTTGGGATTTGTCGCAGCTTTTTTTTTTGAGAATAGGGTTAGGGGTAGTAGATTCATGTAAATTAAGTGTGGGCAGCAAGCATATGTGACACCGCCATGCTTACAGGCATGTATGGACTAGTACATCATTGTCTAGTTGAAAAGGTGTTATTAATGTTCATTTTTGAGGAAATATATCTGAAATTTATGTTTTGATGTATCAATAAATTTGCGGCCAAGATTTGCTAGTTTTAAAGGAAAAAAATAGATGCTGACTTTTCGTTTTCCTTGAATGGAAGGAAAACGAAAATTCCAAAGCATGACAGTGATTAAAATGCTGAGTATAAGAAATGAGTAGATTTTCGTTTCCTGCAGTACATTACGCTGAGCGATATTTAGAGAGTATGAAGTATGCTTTAGAGGGGATTGGCAAAGAATTGATTGAGTGAATCAAGTGTGAGTGCTCTGGAGAAGTGGGCTCCAAACAGAGAAAACAAGCCAAACAGCAGAATAAAACTTTAACTTGGATTAACAACTACAAAGAAGCAAAAAGTGAACTGCGGGTTTCTAGACTGAAGTGGCTTCAGATATTTCATTGCGTCCAGTTGCATAAGAGGG
This sequence comes from Microcaecilia unicolor, assembly GCF_901765095.1. Lineage (NCBI taxonomy): Eukaryota > Metazoa > Chordata > Amphibia > Gymnophiona > Siphonopidae > Microcaecilia > Microcaecilia unicolor. The sequence goes on from NC_044035.1 coordinate 59,708,031, forward strand.
ATTTGGTGACACTGACTGTATTCCATGCAAAATGTGGGCAGGACTTTCAGAGCCACTTCAGGAAAAGTTAGGTAGAGCAGCAGAAGCAGTTGGCATGTCTGTTACTAAACTGTGACTTTTTGAAATCTCAATAAATTTATTCATGCCTAAATATTATGTACAGCAACTACAGACAAAACAGTTTGTGGCAAACAAATGATATGCTAATGTTTCAGACTAAAGGCTTGATTTAAGTGCTTTTTTCCCATTGACATATAATGAAAGAACAGTATTAATGAATCAGGCCCTAAGTGTGTCTAATAAGCACTTTATTGTCTTTTAATAACAACAGTTGTAAAATAGCAACAGACTGTTAAATGTGTAGCTCTTTGTATAGCTTGCAATAGAGTGTGTGAAGGGGCATTTTTGATATGGCGTTCAAATGGCAAAATAAACATTTATTGGAAAATGTTTAGTTTTTTCTCCCTTTATGGACTTGAGTTTTTAAATGTTTAAATGTGAATTTTGAAAATACACAAAACAAATGTTTTGAAAGAGGGCACACCGAAAATGTCATAGAGATAAATGTTTCCGTCAATCTAAAATACATCATGCAAAACATGCAATAGCGGTGCATCAAGAAAATGTCCACGGCAATGGCAGGACGTTCCCTCCATGTAAAAAACATGCATATATACTTCTGGTCACAGTCATGTCTCTGAGAAGGGAGCTGAGCTTCACAGTGGCTAAGACAGAGCTCTTGGTTCTTAACAAATATTTAAACGCCACCATCAAATGTTCCCACACAATTTCTCCATGAGGGCATGGAGAACCATCAAAGGCACCCTGGCAATGTGAGTGTGCAGCATTGCCCCCAGGATCACAGCACCACTCAAGTGCAAGCAGGGCCGCTGAGAGACTGAGCTGGGCCCGGGGCAGGGCTGCTGCTGCCACCACCCCCAGGATAGCAGGATCACTGCTACCACCCCCCCCCACACACACACACACCACGACTTCACATACCTTGGCTGGGGGGGGTCCCCAAGCCCCGCCAGCAGAAGCCTTCCTCCAGGGCTGTTCTTCACTCCACCGCATTACCTGCCCTGCCCCTAAGGCTGCTTTTCCTCTCACGTTGCACAGTGCAGCTGGTAGGAGACCATTCTTGTGCGGCTTCTTCCCCCTTCCATTGGAGAGTTGGGGGCCTGCTATAATGTGGAGATTTCAAGGGCCTGCAGCTTGGGCCTTGAGGGGTGTCTCACAGGATAGCATACTGACTTTTGGAGCTGACAGTGGTATGTCCATTGAGTGTGGGTTAATGAGGGGGTGGGGGGGGGACAACTAATGCTGTGACTGCCCTCTGTGGTTAGTGTACTATCATCTTTGAACACTCCTTTGTCAGATATGTATTTGGCATAGGGGTTAGGGCTGTGTACTTTAAATGCAGGGGATATGGGTTTGATTCCCACTGTTGGGGTTGCTGTTTTATTTCCCTGCCATAGCGGCTGCAATGTGCTATGTATGTGGGTGTGACACGCTGGTTAGTATTGCATTGGTTGCTGGAAGATGCTGTCCAAAGAGTTTCCCCTCTCCCCCTTCCTTTCCATGTCATCTCATAGGTTGAAGGTTGGCTGCATCACATTCTGGTAGATAGGGGGTTGTGGGTACACTGTAACAAGGGTAGCCTTATACTCAGGCCTTGATCGGGGAAACAGCTGTTATAGGGGTGCTATGTTTTTGGTACTTATGTTGGTCCCTGAGGTGCTCCTTCATGCACCAGATTAGAGTGAGGTCTTCTCGACGGACCTGCTTGTACTGGCGCCGGACTGACTCAATGTCCTGGTGTATCCCAAAGCATCTGCAAAACACAAGTTGGTGGAGGCAGGGTTCAGGTGATGGGCTCCTCGCATAGCCTGTGACAGATGGCAACAGGCAGATGGGGGGGGGGGGCTGAGGGGGTGGGTTTGCATTACAGAAGCACAGGTGCTGTGTGAGCTGAGGTGGCAATGGGGACAGAGGGTGGCATGGAGTCTTTCTGTGGCGCATGTGCACTGTTGCTGCGATGTGGGGGTGGGCAGTGGGGCAGAGCAGATGTGCCTTTGGGTGGCTCAATGTGCTTTAGTGAACTGCTGCCAACATTCCCTTCAATATGAGGATGAGGAGGGAGGGGGTCCAGACATGTGTATTTCAGCATTGCATGGTTAGTGGAGGGGGCCTCATAATTAGTTGTCTTTGGATATTCTGTATATAGCAGGGTTTTTGTTTTTGTTTCATATGAAAAAGCAATAACAATGTATTGCAACAACAAGGGATCTCAATGCCTGTGACTCTGCCTGTGTATGGTGCCGCCAAGAGGGCATAGCAGCTAAGGGCTCCCATGAAATGGCTGCCACGCCTGCTGTTGGGTTCACCCACCCAGATACCCACATCCAGCTCCTGCTGCAAGTCTCAGACATGCACAGAGACTTGCAGCAGGACTGGCCCAGATTGTGGGCAAGCTGGGGATGCTCTGTCAGGAGTAGCAGCAGCCTCAATGAGGCCAATGAACAATTACCAGTGTGTATACAGCTTTTAGTGTTTATTTGTTAGAAATACAATGGAGCGCTTTTTCGAAAGAGAAGGACATCCATCTTTTGACATAAATCGGAAGATGGACGTCCTTCTCCCAGGGATGTCCAAATCGGTATAATTGTAACCCAATTTAGGACATTTTCAAATGCACTCTGTCGCAAGGACAGCCAAAGTTCAAGGGAGCATGTCGGAGGCATAGCGAAGGCGGGACTTGAGCGTGCCTAACACTTGGACGCCCTTGACCCATAATCAAGAAAAATCAAGGACGTCCCTGACGAACAAATGGATGTTTTCACCCAGACCTGTTTTTATTACGACTAAGGCACAAAAAGGTGCCCAAAATGACCAGATGACCACCGCAGAGAATCAGGGAAGACCTCCCGTTACTCCCCCAGTGGTCACTAACCCCCTCCCACCCTCAAAAAACATCTTTAAAAATATGTCGTCCCAGCCTCTATGCCAGCCTCAGATGTCATACTCAGGTCCATGACAGTGCATGCAGGTCCCTGGAGCAGTTTTAGTGGGTAATGCAGTACACTTCAGACAGGCGGACCCAGGCCCATACCACCCCTACCTGTTACATTTGTGGAGGAAACAACGAGCTCTCCAAAACCCACCACAAACCCACTGTACCCACATCTAGGTGCCACCTTCAACCGTAAGGGCTATGGTAGTGGTGTACAGTTGGGGGTAGTGGGTTTTGTGGAGCTCCACACACAAGGTAAGGGAGCTATGTTCCTGGGAGCATTTTATGAAGTCCACTGCAGTGCCCCCTAGGGTGCTCGGTTGGTGTTCTGGCATGTCAGGAGGACCAGTGCACTACAAATGCTGGCTCCTTCCATGCTCAAATGGCTTGCATTGGGATGTTTTTGACATGGACGTCTTTGGTTTCAAAAATTGCAGAAAATAAGAAACGTCCATATCTAGGAACGTCCAAATTTAAGGATTTGGACGTCCCTGATATTTTTGAAACGAAAGATGGACGTCCATCGTGTTTTGAAAATACGGGTTTCCCTGCCCCTGGATTTTGCCGTTTTGCAAGGACATCCAAATCGCAACTTGGACGTCCCTTTCGAAAATGCCCCTCAATGTTTACATTTTTTGGCATACAAAGGTCTTTGTCTCCATTCTGTAAAAAATGTGTTGATTTCCTGACAGGTGCTATGGTGCCAACACTACTAGGCAAGTCCTGGGAAAGGGAGACTGCAGAAATAGTGGGGGACAGGGGAGGAAGGGTGACAAATAGGGGGAGAGAAGTGTCCAAAAGGCTCTCAGTGTCTACAATCAGAGCAGCTCCCCCTGAATGTCAAGAGCTTGACCAGAGGACTGCACTTAAGGAGAGGGACCTAATGGGTCCTGCAGCAGAAAAAGGTCCTGTGCGACTCCAACATGACCTACCCTAGGATCCCAGGCCACACCCCAAATCATCATGCTGTGCCTCCAGTAGGCAAAAATTAGGTGACAGCAAATGTCTTAGGGCCTGACACAGCCAGAGATAAAGATGGAAGTAAAGTTTCCATCAAAGTACTTGACACCAGGTGTAAGGTCTAATCAAGCTGTTACCTAGTTCCTGAGGGGAGAGGGGTGGAACCAGGGCCGCCGAGGGGGGGGGGGTGCAGGGGGGGACAAAATTCCCCAGGCCTCCAAGGGGGGCCTGGCGCCGGAGTCAGGCCGCCGGCACTGCAGTCCCCGGTCTCACCTGCCTGCCCGCGGTTCCATCCACCACTGGGCCCCCTGCATTAAAATCGGCAGCGCTTCAGCTCCATTTGGAAAGGCAGATCACCTCCTTTCGGGCCCTCCCTGTGTCCCGCCCTCACGGAAACTGGAAGTTACATCAGACGAGGGTGGGACACAGTGAGGGAAGGCCCGAAGAGAGGCGATCTGCCTTTCCAAACAGAGCTGAGGCACTGCCAATTTTATTGCAGGGGGCCCGGTGGCAGACGGCGCTGAGGGCAGGCAGGTGAGACTGGGGACTGCAGCATTGGCGGGGGGGGGGGGGGGGGGGGCGGCGAGGGCGTCAACGGGGGGGGCCCGGCCTTGCCCCAGGCCCGGCTTAGTCTCTTGGCGGTCCTGGATGGAACATGCAGGACTATATCTTCCTTTCCACTTCTTTCTCCCAGATCATGGCTGTAGGGCATCTGGGAGTGGAGCATCTGGCTCATGAGGCCAGATATTGCCCTACCAGTTCCTGGGGCCAAGTCAGCCCCTTAATTGGTGAGAAGATGGCCAAGACACATGCGACACAATGCAACCAAAGAACGTAAAGGACATTACCTGACCCTTCCTCCCCCCCCCCTTTCTAAATTCCCCCAATCTACACCTACCTTACATGTACCTTATCTATCACAACATCATCTTGTATTCATTCGTACCATGTATTTGTTCAGACCGGAATCGGCTAACGTAGTTAACGTCAATATGTAAGCCACGTTGAGCCTGCAAAAAGGTTGGAAAATGTGGGATACAAATGCAACAAAAAAAAAAAAAATAATGTCTGAGAGACGTGCAGGGAATGTGGTCGGCGCATGCACATGTCTCTGACAGATGTCTCAGCAACTGCTTCTTCTTGCAGTGTAAAGAGTGGTAGTGTTTCAGTGGTCATTCTCATTACTGATGTCTGCCTTTGAGCCTTTATTGACACAGCACTTGTTTGGCTGTGAGTCTAATACTCTGTTTTCCTTTCCAAGTGTTTCAGGGGTCTTGCAATGCAAATAGTTTGGCAGATTTCAGATCTCCTCTTGCCCAGAGTATGTTCTTTTTTTTTAAGGTTTAGGACCTGGAGCTGTACATGTAAACATCTGTGTCATCTCAGTTCATCATGTCTACACAGGTTTTTCTTGTTATGCTTTAAAATAGACACCATGGGGCTCATTTTCAAAACAGAAAAACATTTAAAAAATGGAAAAAAAAAAGAGGCAGAAGGACCTTTATTTACAAAAATGTCCAAATCGCTATTTTTGAAACTCATTTTTAAGATGTTTTCTTCACAGTTCATCTAAATTTCAAGGGGTGTGTGTTGACAGCATGTTTTGGGTGGGACTATAGCAGGCTTATGAATTGGATGTTTTTCTGCAATAATGGAACATGGCAAAAAAGTCCCGGGCAAAAAAAATAGGACTTTTTGGCTAGATCTGTTTCAATAACGACTAAGTGCCAGAAAGGTGCCCAAACTGATCAGAAGACCACTGGAGGGATGAAGGTATGACCTCACCCCTTCATCACCCAGTAGTCAATGACCCCCGCTAACCCTCACTAAGAGGTGAAAGTGACAGTTCATACCAGGCTCTATGACAGCTGCAGATATAATGGCCATTCCTCTTACAGCAGGAAGCAGGAACCCAGAGTAGCCTAGTGGTCAGTGTAATGGACTATTGAGAAGGGGACCCAGGCCCCTATTTCACTTTAACTGGTACACTTGTGGTGGAAAGTCTGAGTGCCCCCAAACCCATAAAATACCTACTGAACCCACATATAGGTGACACCTGCAGGCATAGGGCTATTGTAGTGGGATACAGTTGTGTACAGTACATATTTTGCGATTCCTGGAGGACTCACAATACAATATAAGGGAGAGGTGAGACCCAAAGCTGGAGTTGGGCATGGCTAGAGGAAATATTACGGACAGACAAAAATGGTAAATTGCAAAAATACATATTTATTCACAAGAAACAAAATGCCTGGGTCTGTTTCTTCACAGAGCTGAGTAGTAGTAGTAGCAAGGATAAACCCCTGTGGTTCAAGAGCACAGTTATTAATATTTATTGTCATATACTCTTGGGCCTGTTGCTTCACAGTGCCCAAGGCGTAGAATGGGAGAAACCCCTGGCAGTTCAGGAAACAGCAATAAGCCAGCCTCTGGCAGCGGCTAAAACACAGTCCACGGCTGTGGGGGTTGCAATGCCCCAAACACAGTTCTCATTGACTTGTCAGGTCTGGCAAACTCACAAAGTTCAGTTAGTAACAAGGACTTACCTCAGCTCGCTCACAACGTTCAGATCAGGGGCGTAGCTACGGGTGGGCCTGGGTGGGCCCAGGCCCACCCAATTTCAGCCCAGGCCCGCCCAGCGCCAGCCCCAGCACCCATTGCCGGCCACTGCTGCTTTTCCTGTTGAGCAGCAGGGCCGGCGCTACAAAAAGAAGAAGCGCTAACGGCACTAAGGACCGTAGGATGAGAAATGTTTAAAAAAAAAAAACGCGGCACCGGCAGGCACTGTCTCGGCAGCCTTGAGGCATTGGCTGCTGGCTCGCAGACTCCTCCCGTCTGCGGGAGGAGCCTGCGAGCCAGCAGCCAATGCCTCAGCAGCCAATGCCTCAAGGCTGCCGAGACAGTGCCTGCCGGTGCCGCGTTTTTTTTTTTTTTAACATTTCTCGTCCTACGGTCCTTAGCGCCGTTAGCACTTCTTCTTTTTGTAGCGCCGGCCCTGCTGCTCAACAGGAAAAGCAGCAGTGGCCGGCAATGGGAGCTGGCACTGGCATGCAGGGCGGGCCTCGTCGAAGAAAAGAGGGAAAACATGGAAGGATGGGGAGAAAAAGAGGGAAAACAGATGGAAGGATGGGGAGAAAGAGGGAAAAGATGGAAGGATGGGGAGAAAGAGGGAAAACATGGAAGGATGGGGAGAAAAGAGGGAAAACAGAGGGAAGGATGGGGAGAAAAGAGGGAAAACAGATGGAAGGATGGCAGAGAATGAGGGAAAACATGGAAGGATGGGGAGAAAGAGGGAAACATGGAAGGATGGGGAGAATGAGGGAAAACATGGAAGGATGGGGAGAAAAGAGGGAAAACAGATGGAAGGATGGGGAGAATGAGGGAAAATATGGAAGGATGGGGAGAAAAGAGGGAAAACAGATGGAAGGATGGCAGAGAATGAGGGAAAACATGGAAGGATGGGGAGAAAGAGGGAAAACATGGAAGGATGGGGAGAAAAGAGGGAAAACAGATGGAAGGATGGCAGAGAATGAGGGAAAACATGGAAGGATGGGGAGAAAGAGGGAAAACATGGAAGGATGGGGAGAAAAGATAGAAAACAGATGGAAGGATGGGGAGAGAAAGAGGGAAAACGGATGGATGGGGAGAGAGACTCTGGATGGAAGGATGAGGAGAGACTGGAAGGATGCAGAGAGAAAGGCGAGAGACTGGAAGGATGTGGAGAGAGAAGGGACACTGAACAGAAAAGGGTAGAGTGATACAGAGACACTGGTTAGAAAGAGGGAGAGAGACATTAGATGGAAGGATCAGGAGAGAGGATAGATGGATGGAAGGATGGGGAGAGAAAGAGGGAAGACGCTGGATGGAAGGGTAGGGAGAAAGAGGTGACACTGGACGGAAGGATGCAGAAAGAAAGAGGGGAGACTACTGGAAGGATGGGGAGAGAGAGGGGAGACTGGAAGGATGGGGAGAGAAAGAAGAGAGCTGCTGGATGGAAAAGGAGAGTAGTGAAAGACTGGAGAATAAGAGGAAGGGGCATAGGGAGAACAAGGGTGAGAAAAAGATGAAAAGCCATAAGTAGATGAAGGAAATTAAAGAATGGATAGTAAGAATGAATTAAATCAGGACAGAGAAAGAGAGAGAGAGAGGCAGAAAAATATTGAAGAAAGCAAAGAAAAAGGAGAGAAAAATGAGAAATGGCCAGGAAACCGTGGCAGAAGAGTTAAGCGAAAACGAAGGAAAGCAGAATCTAGAGACTGGGAGCGACACAATGAGAAAAAGTAAATGGCCATACAAGAAAGGTAAAGAAAATAATTTTATTTTTAATTTAGGATAAAGTAATATGGTACCTGTGTTAATTAAGTTTCAGAGACCAATACTTCCTTCCTTAGGTCAGGCGAGGATACCGTAACAGCATTATACTGACCTGAGGCAGGAGGTTTTGGCCTCTGAAAGCTCACTGAAAAGGGTGTTAGGCTATTAAATAAATTTTCTGAAATCTGATGCACTGAAAAGCAGCACTTTACCCTGTGTGACAAATGCATCTGATTAGCGTGACTAAATTTTGCTGGGGGAGGGGGGTAGAGAGAAAATTTTGTGCCCACCCACTTTGGGTTCAGGCTCATCCAAAATTGGCAGTCTGGCTACGCCACTGGTTCAGATATATTCCATCAGGGCATACACTGAGGCTTCTCCTCTTCCTCCCGTGGGTGGGCCTTTCTTGCCTCTGCCTGGTCCTTCCCTTTAAAGTTCCTGGTTTCAACTCTGCCCCGCCTGGCTCACTTCCTCCCACAGCGGGACCTGTGCTCTTAAGGTGGCCCTGGTTAGTTATAGAGGGATCTTTCTTAAGGGTGAGGGGCAGTGTTCTATATACACTGTCACAGGGGGATGATGTGATATATACCTGAGACCTTTTATGTGAAATTCAGAGCAGTGCCCTCTAGGCTGTCCCACTGCTCTGCTGGGATGTCTGTGTTGCCAGTCTAGTAAGACTGCTGGCCTCAAGACATCCTAATGGCCCGTTCTTGTTCATTTTCCTCTTGGATGTTTTTTGTTTGAAAATGGCCCTTAAAGAAAGACATACTGAGCACAAAAATGTCTAAAATAGGATGATTTTTGAATTTATAAATGTTATTAAACAACACAATATGACCACGCTATACATATGGTACTTCAATTAGAAATGTCTACTAATGCCAAGTGGCTTCCAACTTTTCACAATTTGCTTTTCATTTTCTTCCCCCCCCCCCCCCCATATTTCTTGGATCTCTCCCCTCCACCCACCCTCCCCCTTTCCTCCCCCCCCCCTCCCTTATCTCCCCATCATGGAATGTTCATATTCTGGTTCAAAAACGATCATGTTTGGCACTGGATTTTTGGACATTTTGCAAAAAATCAGATTTGGATGTCATATTACATAAGTACATAAGTAGTGCCATACTGGGAAAGACCAAAGGTCCATCTAGCCCAGCATCCTGTCACCGACAGTGGCCAATCCAGGTCAAGGGCACCTGGCACGCTCCCCAAACGTAAAAACATTCCAGACAAGTTATACCTAAAAATGCGGAATTTTTCCAAGTCCATTTAATAGCGGTCTATGGACTTGTCCTTTAGGAATCTATCTAACCCCTTTTTAAACTCCGTCAAGCTAACCTTCCAGTTTCACTTCTAAAAAGATGAGCACAATTGTTTTGTAATGCTTTAGCAATTTCTCTTTCTGAAGGGCAATGAATCAAGTGTCCAATGAGGAGGAAATACCTGAAGATTGTAACAACAAAGTAACAGAAAACCTCTTTTTAGGATAGAAAAAGATTGAATTAATCCAATCTCTTTTGTGTTTGTTACAATGCCATCAAATATATGCACATATATTTCTCGTCTTATACAGATATCTAAAATTAGATCCTCAGTGAATTTTGAGCATATTTTAATAAATATAACTACATTTATATTTAAAGGCAGTCAATCTGAGCTTGTTTAACATAGGTGGCATGCATTCCATGTACAATGTTAATTTTAAGAAGCCTGTAAGTGTAGTTGTTCTTTATAAAATCTTTCTATGATGCATTTTGTTGACATAAACATTAAGCTGTGGGGTGGAATTTGTAGAGAACAAGTTCTTTTGATCTAAGTGTGTTTGGGTTATTGTGGTTCAAAATGATTTGTACTTTCAGGACAATAGGGATTGTGAACCATTTTAGATGGGGTACATGAGGAGGTGAGACTGAGAAAGAAAGAGATCTCACAGATTCTAAAACTGTTAATTGTGAAGACTATTGTGGTATTAAATGAGTACCATATTATTTTTAGGACAAATATGACACCGAAGAGAAGATGAACAACAAAAGAACAGCTTGAGAGACTGACATATTCAGTCAAAAAGACCAAACAGAAAAGAAACCACCTAGCCAAGCACGATACAGCTGCTGCCAACAAGGAGAACAAAGTACTCAGAAATAGCTCCAAAATACTGACTATAAAAAGTAATTACTATACAGTATTTGAATCATCAGCCTATAGAAAATGTGACGAAGGGAAGGATTCTCTCGGGTCTCTGTATATCAGCAAAACATGTCACCATGCAATATGCAATTAAATTGGAAGAGCTTAGATTAAATAGAAGCTTAATCTTTCAGACATGGTACCATCCTGTGGCAGAAGGGGTGAAGAGCTCAGTACTCATTTTTGAGACATAAAGGGGCATACCTTGATAAAGCTGAAGCGAAACATGTGTCCGTATGCAGCCCCGGTATATAGCCTCATAAGATTTAAAGGGTTTTTAAATAACCCCATTGAAAAATTTTGTTGAAGATAAGTACATACTTTTTCTGATTAATGAATATTAAGCTGTTATTAACAAATGTAACATAAAAAATCAAGTAAAAATTGTTTGCAAGGTATTCTATACCATGACGATGACGAGACAGGTGGGAATTACTACCGCATGAAAATTTGATAGCAGAGTACCGCCAAACAACGGAGGAGGCAGAACACAAACAGGGGATACTTCTACATCAGAAAGTCACAGCAGACAAAAGTAGAGGCTGAACAAGGACAAATCCAACACTGGAGATGTTATGAAACAATCCTTTATTGATGCAGATATGGAGGAACCCGACACAGTCTGTGTTTTGACATATATCAATGCCTACCTCAAGGGTCAAATTACTAACGAGTAGACCACCACTGGCAAACTCTGTAGGGTCTGCTTGAGTTAGTAATTTGATGATGTAGGCGTTGATATACGTCAAAACACGGACTGTGTCGGGTCCCTCCATATCTGCATCAATAAAGGATTGTTTCATAACATCTCCAGTGTTGGATTCATCCTTGTTCAGCCTCTAATTTTGTCTGCTGTAAACTGGAAGGGGTCCAGGAGGACAGAGTGGCTCTGGGAGTGACTAATACTTTCAGTGGGGGCAGGGTTATTAATCTCAAGGCTGGGGACTTATTTCATGAAGCTCTGATATAAATGATTATGTGCTCAGTGAGTGGCAGGGGGACCCAAGGACTTCATCTTGATTCCATGAACCATTGAGTTTTTTTTTAATTTTTTGAGGAGGTAGAAGTGTTATGATGGTGCCATGGAGCACTGCCATACATCTTATCTGGATGATAATCTTGGGAGGAAAGTTACCTATAACTTTTGAGGTGCTAGTGGTTAGTGCAGTGGACTTTGATCCTAAGGAACTGAGTTCGATTCCCACTGCAGCTCCTTGTGACTCTGGACAAGTCACTTAACCCTCCATTGCCCCTGGTACAAAATAAGTACCTGAATATATGTAAACCGCTTTGAATGTAGTTTCAAAAACTTCAGAAAGGCGATATATCAAGTCCCATTTGCCCTTTCCCAGAGTAGCATAACACAGAAATCTTTTTTCATAAGTGATGCTATTTTCTGTTGGCATGAAAAAGAGTTACTTTAACTTACATGCAGCAGAACAAATGATGTACTGTACATTGTACTGATTTATTCTGCAGAAAATGAATGCAGTATGCTGTACCTTTTGGGAATGATGCATATATGCACACAACAACACAATTTTACCACAGTTTATATGTTAAAATGATTACTTGTCATGCGTGAATGAATTATCATAGCTCATCAGCTCTTTAATGTGGTGGGTCCTTTAATGTGGGAAGCTAGAAGGCAAATCTAGAATTTAAAACTATACAAAAATTCAAAATGTGAAATAAACCAAGCATTTTTGCCTGTTTACATGACTTTTGTGTATATATTTTCTTTGCATTACTCCAGATTTTACAGATTAAGAGGTTCAAGTACATTTATTAGGGATGTGCATTTCTTTGAAATGAAATGGGAAATGTCACTTTAAATGGGCTGTGTCGGCATTGCCGTGCGGCATCTGCCAGCACAGCTTGGTAAACATGGGGGGTTGGGGATTTTCTATGTCATCACTAGTGAGCACTATTGCTGAAATAGTGCACCCTATTGCTCTACTATGTGCACTATTAAACAGTAGGGCAGTGGAAAGGGATAGAAAATAAGACGTGGAGGGGCATTTTCGATATGATGTCTAAGTCCGACTTTGGACGTTTTGCAAAAAACATACAAAATCTGAATAGGGAAGAAGGTCATTTTCAAAAAAAGAAAAACATCTATCTTTTGTTTTTGAAATTACTGTTTTGAACAAGGTTTTGTGATTTTTTTTTTTGGTCCATTTTCAAACAAAAAACGTCCAAGTGCAAAATGCACAAAATCAAGTCATTGGAATGTAGGAGGAGCCAGAATTTTTAGTAGACTGGTCCTCCAGACATCCCAGGAAAGCAATAGGGCACCATAGGGGGCCCTGCAGTGGACTTCATAAAATGTACCCAGGTATACATCTCACCATTGCTCCCTTATCTTGTCTGCTGAGTTCCCCAAAACCTACTACCCCCAACTGTATACCTCTGGGTGAAGGGGGCACCTATACGTGGGTACAGTGGGTTTCTGGTGAGTTTTGGAGGGCTCACAGTTTCCTCCACAAGTGTAACAGGTAGGGAGAGGTATGAGCCTGGGTCCACCTGTCTGCAGTGCACTGCATCCACCACTAGACTATTCTAGGGACATGCATGCTGTTCTAATGGACCTGAGTATAACATCTGAGGTTGACATAGAGGCTGGCAAGTAATGTTTTTAATCACATTTTTGTGGGGGTGGGGGTGGGTGGGAGGGAGTTAGTGACTACTGGCATAGGAGCCAGCTTTTCAAAATTATTGGGGGTGCTAAGCCCAGTGAAAATAATCCTTCCTTGGACACATACAAGGAATATTCTCAAGACTGGGGGTGCTCAAGCACCCACAGCACCCACAGAGTCAGCTCCTATGACTACTGGGGGATTAAGGGGAAGTCACCCCTGATTCCTTCCAGTGGTCATCTGGTCAGTTAGGGCACCTTTTTGTGCCTTATTCATTAGAAAAACAGGTGTAACTCAAAACATCTTAGTGTTAGTCTTGGACAGTTTTGTTCTGTTCCATCATGGTTGAAAAACATCTAAGTGTTAGGAACGCCCAAATCCCACCCTTGACTTGCCCCCTTGTGATTTGAATGAGCGTCTGATGGTCTTCATAGAAAAACATCTAAATATTGGTTTTCAAAATGCCAATTTGGACGTTTTTGTGAAAAAAATGAGCCCAAAAGAATACTATAATGCCTCTATATTGCTCTATGGTGCGACCACACCTTGAGTATTGCATGCAATTCTGGTCACCATATCTCAAACATGATACAGTGGAATTAGAAATAGTTCAAAGAAGGGGAACCAAAATGATTAAGGGGATGGAACTGCTCTCATATAAATAAAGGCTAAAGAGGTTAGGGTTTTTCAGCTTTGAAAAGAGACAGCTGAAGGGAGATATGATAGATGTCTACAAAATCCTGAGGGGTGTAAAATAGGTAATTGTGAATCATATTAACATAGTAAGTGACAGCAGATAAAGATCTGAATGGTCCATCTAGTCTGCCCAACAGTAACATTCATTCTCAATTCAAGATTAAATTAACAATGAATGTGCTATTATATACTTGATCATGGTCTTTCTTTGTTGTTTCTGGGACATAGACTGTAGAAGTCTGCCTGGCTCTGTTCTTATGTTCCAACTACTGGACTTTCTGTCAAAGCCTACTACAGCCCATCCAAATCCATCTTGTCATTTGCGGGACACAGACCGTACAAGCCAGCCCAGAGTTGCCATCTAAGCACCACTTGACATGCAAACACATATGCAACTCTTAAAGTTTTGTTTTTTAAACTATTCATTTTCTAATTAGAGGTCCACTGTGTTCATCCCATGCCTTTTTGAATTCCACCACAGTTTTTTTCTCCACTACCTCCCTTGGGAGTGCATTCCAGACATCAACCATCCAATCAAAAAGTACAAAGACTAGGGGAGTCACTCAATGAAGTTACATAGTACTACTTTTAAATGAGTAGGAGGAAACATTTTTTCACTCAAAGAATAGTTAAGTTCTGGAACTCGTTGCCAGAGGATGCGGTTAGCATATCTGCATTTTAAAAAAAGGCTTGAACAAGTTCCTGGAGGATAAGTCCATAGTTTTAATTGAGCAAGAAGCCACTGTTGTCCCTTGGATAAGTAGCATGGAATCTTGCTACTCTTTGGGATTCTGCCAAGTGCTTGTGGCCTGGATTGGTCACTGTTAGAAGTAGGATACTGAGCTAGATAGACCATTAGTCTGCATCAGTATTTATTTATACCCTGTGCTTTCCCACTCATGGCAGGCTCAATGCAGCTTACATATACTTATTTGTACCTGGGGCAATGGAGGGTTAAGTGACTTGCCCAGAGTCACAAGGAGCTGCCTGTGCCTGAGGTGGGAATTGAACTCAGTTCCTCAGGACCAAAGTCCACCACCATAACCACTAGGCCACTCCTATTCTTATGTTCTAATAAGGTGCACTACTTAAACAACAGTATGCACTGTTGACGCTATTGCCCAAAATCAGAAAGAAAAACATATAAAAAAATAAAAAAAAATTTAAACTAGAATAAAATGAAAAATTCCATTAATGACACGTGAGACTAAATTAAATGTTTTTG
Organism: Microcaecilia unicolor; assembly: GCF_901765095.1. Lineage (NCBI taxonomy): Eukaryota > Metazoa > Chordata > Amphibia > Gymnophiona > Siphonopidae > Microcaecilia > Microcaecilia unicolor. The sequence goes on from NC_044035.1 coordinate 59,723,065, forward strand.
GCCTGCAAATCCCTTACATTTATAAGCATTGTATGGGAACCATTTCAATTTTATTCAGTGGAAAAAAATAATGTTTTTTATAAATATTTTTGAAAGGTGAAAATCAATCTCAAATGTCAAGTATCTTTGACTTTCTCATTAAGACAATGTGATGTATGTGAACTCAATCACCAATGAATTATTCTCCACTTGATTTTACACACATTAAAATATTGCATTCCTGAACTATTGAGCAATTCACTACATTAATAATTTAATAGATTGATAATCACATAATTTGATAATTTATCTTAAAGAATGACAGCTTAATTCTAAATTAAATCTTCACTTAAATCAGGAGCTTAACAGGTTTGTTTATTAAGTGAACAGCAATTTATCACTATCTCTAGCACAATCATAACACTACCATTTTATTGAGAATAATTTCAAGTCAGTATTAGAAAATAGTTTCAACATAGGAACCACAAGCATCCCTTAGAGTGCTTGCAGATTCCAATGTAGTAAATGGCAGCTGAAAAAATTGGTGAAAGCGTGTCTAAGGGGAAGAGTTATTAAGGTGTATTAATGCATGTTTTTTTCCATAATGTGCATTCAATGGCAATAACCTGATTTATATTACTATAACAGGTTAGTTTAGGTAACCATCCAGCTCATTTTCAAAAGAGAAGGGCGCCCATCTTTCGACACAAATCGGGAGATGGGCACCCTTCTCGCAAGGCCGCCCAAATCGGCATAATCGAAAGCCGATTTTTTTGACACCCTCGATGGCTTTCCGTCGCGGGGACGACCAAAGTTCACGGTGGCGTGTCAGCAGGGTAGCGAAGGCGGGAATGGGGCGGGACTAGGGCGTGATTAGGAGATGGACGTCCTCGGCCGATAGTGGAAAAAAGAAGGGCGGCCCTGACGAGCACTTGGCCGACTTTACTTGGTCCATTTTTTTTTCATGACCAAGCCGTGAAAAGATGCCTGAACTGAGCAGATGACCACTGGAGGGAATCGGGGATGACCTCCCCTTACTCCCCCAGTGGTCACTAACCCCCTCCCACCATAAAAAACAGGTTAAAATACTTTTTTGCCAGCTTCTATGCCAGCCTCGAATGACATACTCAGGTCCATCGCAGCAGTATACAGGTCCCTGGAGCAGTTGTAGTGGGTGCAGTGTACTTCAGGCAGGCGGACCTGGGGGGTGGGTTGGGGGGCTCAGCACCCAAGGTAAGGGAGCTATGCAGCTGGGAGCAATTTCTGAAGTCCACTGCAGTGCCCCCTAGGTTGCCTGGTTGGTGTCCTGGCATGTGAGGGGGACCAGTGCACTACAAATGCTGGCTCCTCCCACGACCAAATGGCTTGGATTTGGCCATTTTTGAGATGGCCGTCCTTAGTTTCCATTAGTGGCAAAAACCAATGTCGGCCATCTCTAAGGGCGGCAATCTCTAAGTGCGACCCAAATTTTGAGATTTGGCCGTCCCCGACCGTATTATCGAAACGAAAGTTGGACGCCAATCTTGTTTCAATAATACGGGTTTCTCCGCCCCTTCGTGGAGCCGTCCTTAGAGATGGGCACCCTTAGAGATGGGTGCCCCCGTTTGATTATGCCCCTCCATGGGAAACATAATAATGAGATGCTTAGGGGCCTTTTACTAACCTGAGATAAGCACTATTGCATGCTTACCAGATGTTACAATTCACTACTGCGGGATGCACTCAGGCGTCCATGGTAGTTTTGGAATCGGCATGTGCTACCCATGTACTGGGATCAGGTTTGGGGGTGGAGAGTAGGCATGGCTATGCTAATTGGTTAGCATGTGGGCATTGCTGCATGCTAACTGATTAGTTTAGGATTAGCACGTGAGCCCTTACTGCCTACAAAATAGGTGGCGGTAAGGGCTCACACATTAATTGCCATGTGCTAGTGGGGAAATTAGCATGTGGTCATTATTGGAAAATAGAAAAATCTGCCTTTTACTGGCAGCACTAAAAGTGGTCTCAGTGTGCAGGAAAGACCTGAATTGGGGCTACCGCAGGCTATGTTTTAACTCTGCTTGGTAAAAGGGCCCCATAGCATGCAAATGTTTGCAAAACACCTCAATATTATATAAACTGAATAACTTACTTGTGGTGAACACCATAAGAACCATATTGGGACAGACCAAAGGTCCATCAAGCCCAGCATCCTGTTTCCAACAGTGGCCAACCCAGGTCACAAGTACCTGGCAAGATCCCAGAACATTCAAACAGACTTTATGCTGCTTATCCTAGTAATAAGCAGTGGATTTTCCCCAAGTCCATATTAATGGACTTTTAGGAAACTATCCAAACCTTTTTAAAACCCTGCTAAGCTAACTGCTTTTACCACATTCTCTGACAACAAATTCCAGAGTTTAATTATACATTGAGTGAAGAATTTTTTTTTCTGGTTTGTTTTAAATTTACTATTTAGTTGCTTCATTGCATGCCCCCTAGTCCTAGCATTTTTGAAAAGAGTAAACCTCTACCCATTCTATTCCACGCAGTACAGGTACATTATTCCAAGAACCCATGTCCCAATGCTCCTGGGTGGCATCTTAAAGGGGCCAGAGTTGAACATTGCTTTACTGATGGCAGAGCATAGAGAAGGGCAGCCAGAAACTTTTCATTTTGAAGTTTCCTATTTTGTTTCCAGGAATGTTCATTTTATTCATTGTCATTTGCTCATTTTGTCCATTACTGGAGCAAAGTCATTGAGTATGCATGCGGGATGATTTGAAGAATGGCTGCACTATCAAGAAAGAGTGCACTCTGTTTGCACACCGCCGCCAACATTTTATAAATGGCACTTAAAATTACCGATGCAAATTTGGGCACACATGCTATTTAACTGAATAATGCGCCAATTAGTGCTGATAATTGGGTGCAAATAATTATCAGCACTAATTGGCCTTACTTGAAATTAGCATACACATTTTTAGTCACTTGGATCCATATATTTCGCAAGCAGCTTCGAAAAGGGGGCGTGACCATGTGAGGACCATGGCATATATGGGGCATTCATAGAATTTATGCACTCTCTTATAGAATAAGGAAGATCTGCACCTAATTTCAGGGCCACCGAGAGACTGAGCTGGGAACGGAGCAGGGCCACCGCTGCCGCCACCCCCCCAGACCACCACGTAGCCAGACTATAAAAATTGGGGGGGGGGGGGGGGCTGGAGCCCAAAGTGTGTGGGGGGGGGGCACATTTTGCCCTACCTCCCTGCCCCAACTGCAAATACCTTGCCTGGCAGGGGTCCCCAAGACCTGCCAGCAGAAACCTTCCTCCAGCGCTGTTCTCCACTGGATTCTATATATCGTGCCAAGATTTCTGCACAGAAATCGAAGTGTATTCTGTTAGCAAGCTAAAAAGCACTGATAATGTTAACAAACAATTATCTTCACTAATCTGCATTAATTAGAATTTATGCACACTACCCTGCTAAGCGTATTCTGCAAAGCAGTGTGTATAAATTCTATTGCGCACTGCCGGAAAGGAGGCGTGGCTATGGGCATGGAATGGGTGGGTCATGGGCGTTCCAGAAAACTATACACAGTGTTATAGAATGCACCTGCTTTGCTCCTAACTTAGGTGCTGATATTTACACCAAGCATCTTTCTAGCTTTCACCGTCACCTTTTCTACCTATTTGGCCACCCTAAGATCACCACATATGATCACACCCAAGTCCCGCTCCTCTTTCTTGCACAAACATTCACCCTCTTAACTATACAGTTCCCTCAGTCTTTTGCAGCCCAAATGCATGACCCTGCATTTTTTAGCATTAAATCTATGCTGCCAAATTCCAGACTCTTCCTATAGCTTCGTTAAGTTTTTTCTCCTGTTATCCAAATCAACAGGGGTGTTTATCCTATTGAAGATTTTGGTATCATCCACAAAGCAGCAAACCTTACCAGACAGGCCTTCAGCAACATCACTTACAAAAATGTTACAAAGAACTGGCTCAAGAACCGAACGTTGCAGCACACCACTGGTAGCATCCTTTTCCTCAGAATGAGATCCATTTACCTTTACCTTCTGTCACTTTCAACTCTACCAGTTCCTAACTCAGTCGGTCACCTGTTAGATTATAACCCCTCTGGGGATAGGGAAGCATTTACTATACCTGAACATAACTTGCCTTGAGCTACTACTGAAAAGATGAGAGCTACAGTGAATCTAAATCCCATTCCCTTAATAAAATACCAACAACCCTATACCCCCACCAATCTGTGAAATAAATAATCAGAACTTTGCTGCAGTATCTATAATATTGAAGATCATTTGAAATAAGCAAATAAAAAGGTGAAAATGGAGGTTCATAAAGTCATTATCTTCCCAATCAAGCATAGCCACTGCTCTGAGATCGGTTTTATCCTGGGAGGATAAAGAAAAAGTACTTCTGTGATAAACTACAGATAAGCCACAATTCACTCAATAGACATGTTCAGTACCTAAACCTGCTGGGATCATTTTATTACCCTAATATTTATGGCAACTTTCAACACTGTATTTTGAGCAACGACTTTGTGTTTGTTCTTTGGAGGGATGATTTACAATATAGTTACACAATATAAGAACTAAACAGAAATCTGCAGGACAAAGGAATTTGGATGTAGCTCACTCATTTTTTTAGTAGTTCAGAGCAAGTGACATTTGTGCAGTAGGTAATTTCCTATCCCTGAAGGGCTCATATAATTCCCCCTCCCTCCCATATTTAAACTCTACAGTTGACATTGCTTTAAAATTCTGGCCATAGTGGATATTGAGCACCGGGCCACATCTGCATACCTGTGATGAATATTCAGGTACAAGCTATCTGCTGGTACAAGCTATTTTGTTATCCTAACTTATGTGGTATCAGCGCTGAACACCAGCTATACCCAGTTATGGTCCAGCTTTATCCAGAAAGCACTAGGATGATCAGTAAGAATTTTCAGTGGCTGATATGTGCCCCTGAATATCAGACCCTAAGGGGTCCTTTTACTAAGGTGTGCTGAAAAATGGCCTGCACTAGTGTAGGCACGTGTTTTGCACACGCACAGATCCATTTTTCAGCGCAACTGTAAAAAATGCCTTTTTGGGGGTCCGAAAATGGACATATGGCAAAATGAAAATTGGTGCGTGTCCATTTTGGGTCTGAGATTTTACCGCCACCCACTCACTTAGCGGTAAGGTCTCACGCGTTAATCGGGAAGTAATAGTCAACACACGTACAATGCTGATTACCGCCCGCGTGCCAGAAAATAAAATATATTTTCCGGCACGCATAGTGGATGCGCATAAAAAATGAAATTACCGCCAGGGCCACTTGGCAGCCGGGCGGTAGATCAAAATTGATGCACATTGGACGCACATAGGTGCCTATATGGCTTAGTAAAAGGGCCCCTAAGTTTGTATCTGAGGAAATGTGATCTTGTGGAAGTCACTTAACCATACAAGGCGCAACAGTAGAATTGGAACCTAGTTTCCCTGGTTCTCAGTTCTCACAGTTACTACAAACGTAGAATTGGAAGTTAAAAGTCCCAACTTTATAATGACATCAGAGGAAACAGTCATGTTCATATTATCTCAGAGTATACGGCATGTAATCAGTACTATCCTGGGTCCCCCTCTATAGTAGGTATGGGTACAGCAGCAGTAACTTCTGCACATCCTACTTTGTGGGTTTACAAATATTTATGTTCCTTCAGCGGGAGGAAAACCTTGAGTCTACAGAAAATATGAGAGACAGACCTTGCAGAGCTCTGTTTTGAACCTGCTAATACCCTTTTAGTAGGGAGAGTTTTCTAATCAGCCTACATGACTGCCTGTCTCCCTTTTAAGATGCCCTGTTTCTGGGAGCTCCCTTTTTCTCCAGTTCCAATTACTTCCTGTAGAAACCTTGTGCAATCACTGGCACTTTTGCCTTTTGCCCCCTCTAGTGTCTGAGACTTCCTGGATTTAGGAAACTCCTCTTCCCTTCTCCCAAATTCCAAATACTCCCTTTGGCAACCTGCTGCAAACCCCCAGCACTTCAGGTGTAGTGCCTACTTGGCCTTGGGAAACACATCTCCCCTTTTCCCAGCTTCTGATTTCTCCCTACGGAAACCTACTACAAACCAACAGCATAGCTGTCTGTCTCAGGAGTAGAGACTTCCTCTTTCCTGGTGATACAGAATGCCTGCCTCAGAGGCTGGGGGAACTTTTAACCCATCCCTCCATCCTACTACTACTACTACTTATCATTTCTATAGTGCTACTAGACGTACGCAACGCTTTACATTTGGACATGAAGAGACAGTCCCTGCTCGACAGAGCTTATCCTGGACAAACTTCTCTTATTCTCCCTGTCTGTAAACACGTGGCTTCCTTCCTGTTTCTTTTCCCATCTCTCTGATAAAGGAAAGCTCTTCCTTTAAATGCTTGCCTCAGGAAGCAAAGGGACTGCTAATTAGTATAGCTGGAAGCCTGTTGAGTAATCAGTCCTGGTCCTGCTCACCTCATACCACATTGCCTCATGGGAATTGTGGGCCACACTTCTTAGAGGAAAAAATCCTACATTCTAGCTTCCATTTTCTTAAAGTGAGGACAAATGCACTATTATTTAAATCATCTCCTCCATGACAATCTTCAGAATGGCAAGCAAACTGTAGAGTCCCTCAAGAATCTCCACTATCACTGTTACTCTTTAATATTTATATGAGCTCACTGGGAAAATATCCTAGCTGTTTCCTTTGCTGGCTTTTTTATTATGTGATCTGCCCTGAGCCCTTTGGGAGTGGGCAGAATACAAATATGAAAATTAGACAAGTGAACCCCAGTTCCTTGTCACAGTGTGTACTGGTACATGTAAAGTATGCTGCACACAAAATTATTTGTGACTATGTGGAATTACTACTACTACTACTACTTAACATTTCTAGAGCGCTACTAGGGTTACGCAGCGCTGTACAAAATAAACAAAGAAGGAATTCATAGTGCATCTGATTGCAAACAATTGTTCTTTATCCTCCATATGTAACAAAATGACATCACATAGTATTAAGAAATATCCAGGCCAATCAGCAGCCAGTGAATGTATAACTTTCCTATCCATGTTTGTAAAAAACTATGTGGATATTAATGGACCAAAAATAGGACTGAACAGCCGAATACTATGGTACTCATTTTAACTAAGCTGCATAGGCGCGTATGCACGTCTTACACATGTCAATTTTGTACTACCGCCCGGCTACTGTGTGGCCCGGGTGGTAATTTCATTTTTTACGTGCGTCCACTAAGCGCGCCGGAAATTTTCCGGCACATGGTGCTAACCAAGCAGTAATCGGCATTGTATGCCGTAGACAATACCACTTGGTTAACGTGTGAGACCTTACCGCTAGGTGAATGGGTGGTAGTAAGGTCTCAGGTCCAAAATGGACGTGCACCAATTTTTATTTTGCCGCACGTCCATTTTTGGCCCCCCCCCAAAAAATGCCTTTTTTTGCAGGCATGCTGAAAAATGGACTTGTGTGCATCCAATACATGCATCTACACCAGCGCAGGCCATTTTGGGGGGCACCTTAGTAAAAGGACCCCAAAATTACATGGTAGCCTATGGAACTTTGTAAGTATATGTGCTTTGAAAATGAGCATCCACATGTATGAGATGGAGTAGGGCAAAGGCAGGCTTTAAAATGATCCAGGTAGTGGTGAAATTCAGATTCCAAACTTCCTAAACTAAAAAATTAAGTTATCCGAACAGTGTGTGAATTTTGCTACTATCTCGATAACTTAAAAGTCTGCCATTCCCCACCCGAAACCCAGATCCATCTGATACATATTGCATTTTGTTTACTAATGAGTTTCTTAATCTTTTTACTAGTTACACTAATATGATTGCTAAATCCAGTAACAGTTCCACAATTTTCTTTCTTATACCGCTCTCTTTTATTTTACTGCTATCTTTAATGTTAATGTGCTTATACAATTTTAAAACAGTGCTTCATGCCTTATTACTCTCTCATTCTACCATTCATTCACATTCTCTCCTCTCAACGGATCCCTCCTAACCATTTCTATAAGGGTTACATTGAACATGATCACAATATCATTTTCTTATTTATCTACATTCATCAACTTATATTTATCCACTGTATATTTACCAGATCATGTTACATGATAAAGTCCAAAATCAGTTATTGTTACCACAGTCTCATTAGTGTTCCACTTATCTGGCTGGTGAATTGCTCAGTCTTTTTGATGGTATGTTCGGTAATCCGTCTTTCTTTCTTGCAAAGGGTCTCACTTTCTTTTACGTTGAAAACCTTCCTTTCCTCCCTCTGGTTCTTAACTTCTGGCGAGTCAATAGGACTTGTCTTAATGCCAACGTTTAACCGTTAGTTAAGCTTGTCAAGGCCCTACGCGTTTTGTAGCGTCATCAGGGGCATCGACTCTCAGCTGTTATTAACTCTTTCTGTGGCTTCTGCCAGAATGGTCCCCTCGCCGGTAATCAGGAAATGGCGTCTAACTCCTCGCTCAACGCCACTCAAGCGCAGTTTTGTCATCATGCATATTGTATTGGTATGTTCAGCCTAATTTTGGCCTGATAATTTCCATATAATTTTCTAAAATACATGGATAATGAATAGCGCTGGTATGAAAATCACAATATAAAAACATTAAGCACTGCTGCTTATATACAGTTTCAAAGTAATAAATAGAAATAAAATTTTAAAGAGGGAAATAAGATGATACCTTTTTTTATTGGACTAACAATACATTTTTGGTCTACTATCAAAGGCAAGAACCATCTTCCTCAAATGAGGATGAGAATATCAGAATATGTAAGTGGAACAAAGCTTTCCTCTGAATATATGTATTAATTTAAACACCAGTGATTAAATTAATATGGTTGTCATGCCTGCTCAATATTGATCCCATTGTATAAGCATATATTGCATTAGGAAGGGTAGAAAAAGGCAGTACTCTACTGTCAGCTTTATAGAAGACTCAGCAAGGGGTCCTTTTACTAAGGTGCGCTAATGGATTTAGCGCGCATTATGTAGTCCTTTTACAAAGCCATGGTAAAAAGTGGCCTGCGGTACTGTAGACACATCTTTTAGGCGTGAGCTGGGCCATTTTTTACCGTGGCTAGGAAAAAGGCCATTTTTAATGCACCGGGAAACGGTCCTGCGCTAATATTAAAACTAGTGTGTGCCTATTTACGGCCTGATCCCTTACCGCCACCCATTGACCTAGCGGTAAGGACTCACATCTTACCTACGCGGTAACCATGCAGCGCGCACCAGTATGGACACGCTGCTGGCTACCACCGGGAATGCCCCCACAGTAGAAAATAGAAAATTATTTTCTACCACGGGATTTGGCATGCACCAAAATCAGAATTACCGCCAGGTGCACATGTTACCCCGGTGGTAGTGCCAAATGCGCATGCGCTACCAGTGCATTAGCCCTCCTTCGACTTTGTAAAAGAACCCCTAAATGATAAGACGCCCATTATATTCCTATGGGTGTCTTGTCATTTAGTGTGTGCTAATCGTTAGCGCATTAAATCTGTTAGCAAACCTTTGTAAAAGGACCCCCAAATGGCCAACATTAAAAAAAATGTTTATGTTTATTCATACATTTGATATACCGCTTTATCAGAGTTTGATCAAAGCGGTTTACAATAACAAAAATTCATAAAATCACTAGAAAGGAACGCCATTTCAATCACAGCTGCTATTGTTCAATATCACTATTTGATGAGAACTATTCTTTATCCTAGTTCATCTTAATGTGTGGTGGGAGCCAAACATATGTACAAACAAAATATTTAAATCTCAGTGTTTAGAATGTAACACAGCAATTCCCAGAACTACCACCTACATTGTGAAACAGATGTTTTGTGGGCTACAAGCATGGAAATTTTAATCAGGCTGCTAAAAGTAATTTTATCCCTTTCAAGGTTGTCAAAGGGAACACAATGTAGAAACATACAGAAATCTGTTTGACACCATAACTTAAATAAAATAATGACTGTCCCATACTAGCAAGAACATGACAATATTTTTTGAGCATTTGGGAGCAAAGCTGAGGCGGGGATAGTGCTGGGCAGAATTATAAGGTCTGTGCCCTGAAAAGGACAGGTATACACAAGGTAAGGTATACACAAAAAGTAGCACATGTGAGTTTATCTTGTTGGGCAGACTGGATGGACCGTGCAGGTCTTTTTCTGCCGTCATCTACTATGTTACTGAAGAAAACAGGATTTACGCCCAAAGACAGTAACAATGGTGCTCATTTTCAAAAAAGAAAAACAACTCAAAAGCAGCACAAAGTGCCTGATGGATGGATGTTTTTCATGAGAAATCATCCAAGTTGTGATTTTCAAAACTCAGATCTGAGAAAGATTTCTCCACAGTTCATCTAAATCGCAAGGGGGCATGTTGGGGCATGTTTTGGGGGGATTTGGATGGGCCCAGAATCTGGATGTTTTCCCAGAATAATGGAACAAGATAAAAACATCTAGGGCAAAAATTGGGATGTTTTTATTTGCACCTGTTTCAATCATGACTAAGTCACAAAAAGGTATCATAACTGACCATCCACTGGAGGAATTAAGTCATGACCCCCTTCCCCAATCCCAGGCTCTGTGACCACCTCAGATATTATGGACAGTCCTATTAGAGCAGCAAGCTAGTCTCAGGCCCATATCCCACTCTAACTAGTACACTTGTGGTAGAAATTGTGAGCCTTCCAAAATCCACAAAACACCAACTGTACCAATAGATAGGCGATACCTGCAGACCTGAGGTCTTTTGTAGTGGGGTACAGTTAGGTACAGTAGGTTTTTAGGTGATCCTGGAGGGCTCACAATACAAAATAAAGGTGTTATGGTGGGAACTGTATCTAGGTGCCATTGTTTAAAGTCCACTGCACTAACCATTAGGCAGTGGCGTTCCTAGGGGGGGGGCGGTGGGTGCGGTCCGCCCCGGGTGCACGCTGCTGGGGGGGTGCCGCACGTGCCTGTCCACCGTTCGTTCCATGCTTCTTCTCTGCCCTGGAACAGGTTACTTCCTGTTCCGGGGCAGAGAAGAAGCATGGAACGAACGGAGGACAGGCGCGCGCGGCACCCCCCCAGCGGCGTGCACCCGGGGGGGGGGGTTCTTTCTCGGGGGGGTGTCCTTTTGCCGGGGGGGGGGCGCTGCACCCGGGGGGCGGGGCACATCGGCGATCCGCCCTGGGTGTCAGCCCCCCTAGGAACGCCACTGCCATTAGGCTGTCTCTCTGTTCTGCTTGGATGTCTTTGTCGCTAGTTTACTAGGAATGGTGCCACACAACCATCCCTATGGCTTCCTTTTGTGCATTTTTCTCTAGGACTTTTTATATTTTTCTGAAAATGATATCTAAAGAAGCATGTACTGAGAAAAAAGTTATTGATTTTCAAAACAAAAAATCAGATATTTTTCTGGTTTGAAAAATACTATGTTCAGGATGAAAATTTCAGCAAAACATCTAGAACTGAACTTAGACAAAATATCAAAAATGCCCCTCCACATGTGCAACATGGTTTGATTAGCTGGTGTAATAAAATGTATCACAGTCTGCAAAGGATCCACTACCTAGGAAAGGAAGTGCCCTTTGTGGGCATAAGAGAAGCAGCCATTTTATAAGAACTAAAAATAAAAAAATAAAAACATACAAAGGCAGGTCAATATTCAAATGGAAATATCCGGATAAGTGCTGCAGTCATCTGGATATTTCCCTTAGCTCTATCTATCTGAGGATATTCAGGGACTTTATCCAGATAGTGTTGCTCAATGTCCTTATAGATCACCTCGGCACTATCTGGATAGTGCTTGGTGAAGCATGTATAGAGCATGGACTGTTCCTGCAATTATCCAGTTAGCATCAGTATTCAGACCACTAACTGGAGAACTATTCCAATAAAGTTAGGATAGGAAAATTGCTATTCAAAATTGATCTGTTAACTATCCATAGAGGGAGTTTAATATCACCTCTATCCATATATATATATATATATATATATATATATATATATATATATATATATATATATATATATATATATATATATATATTTTATTCTTTTTTTATAAAGTTTTTAATACACTTCCAAAGCGAACTTTGTCAAGAAATATGCCTTAATACATCAAAGAAACAATATTTTGGGGGGGGGGGGAATACCCCAACAGCTGTTTTTGTTAAAACAGTAGACCACAAGATAGGGGAGACTGAAATGAATATCCTTAATAGAGGATAAGGATACTAAAAAAGAAATAATATCACAGAAAGGATGGATGTCAAGAATTACGATTACATTCTACGTTTAATGTCCAAATATATAAGAAAGCGTCTCTGTGGTCATTTGGGAAATCGTGCATCAATTAATGTTCGCAATTGAGATGGTTCAAAGAAATGATATGTCATATTCTCTATCTGAATCACACATTTACATGGAAATCTTAATTGAAATTTAGTACCCAAAGTCAGTGTCTCTTGTCTCATGGACAAAAATCGTTTCCTTCTTTCTTATGTCACCCTAGACACATCCGGAAATATCTGGATCTTTTCTCCCATAAAAGATACTGGAGTCGTTTGTCTCAAGTAAAGACCTCTATCCATATAGAGCAAAGAATATCTGGATTTTATTTTTTAAAATGTTGAATTTGGCAGCTGAATATCAGGATGAAGATTGCTAACCAAGAGTGAAATGTATTGATTGCACTGACAGAGACATCATGGGACAAGCTATAACACAAGCTATAACACTGCTGCTAACTGATACACATTTATTATGCGTGTAAATATTTAGAATAATGGTATTTATATGCAAACGTGCACATACACGTATAAATGCCAAAATTCTGCTGAACTACTATTCTGTAAATACAGATTTAACTTACTTAGGGGCTCAATCACAAGGGGGCATGTTGGACACAGGATTGGGGTTTTCCCAAAACTGGACGTTTTTCTACCATAACAGAACAAAGCAATAATGTCGAGGGCTAAATGTTAGTCACTCAGTATTGTCCATAAAGTCATATTCAGAAAAACCATGTGTTGAGATATGCTCTTGAGCAAGATCTTTCTCACGTGTAATTCTTATGTTTGTTATTTGAATTCCACATAAGTACATAAGTAATGCGACACTGGGAAAAGACCAAGGGTCCATCGAGCCCAGCATCCTGTCCACGACAGCGGCCAATCCAGGCCAAGGGCACCTGGCAAGCTTCCCAAACGTACAAACATTCTATACATGTTATTCCTGGAATTGTGGATTATTGCAAAACATTAAGAAGATTCCACAATAGCCTTTGTTCTCCTCTATCATTCAAAATGTAAATGTTTAGTTTAAGTATTTAATTTGTGGAACGGTCATTAACAAGGTAGTGAGCTGAAGAAAAGTCTTTAATTCAAAGGCATATATCACATGCTAATAAATGAACAGTAATTAGCCAAATCTCCTTTTATATTTGTTCATCTGATGTAATTTAAGTGTGTTCCTACGAAACATACCACAATGGACTGACTTTTACATTATTTACACCTATTTTTATTAAACGTGTGTCATTTCACAATGCCCATTCCCTTCCCAACAAATACAAAAAGACAAAATATTTAATGGAGAAATAGGGCCACAACTTTATTAAATTACATAACTATTTGTATTCAATAAATGTCATGCCCATCAAATATATAAATACAATTTTAATTACCTGGCTAGATGGTGTCATACTAGCCAAGCATATAACATCCATAACTTCAGTCATCTCAATGGCAATTATAAATTATTCACACATGCATGGCACTTCAATCCTCAAGCGGTAACGCAAGAGAATAGTCAAAACTCAAAACTCAAATGCTTAAACTCATCTTATTCAGTAAAAATTACAGGGCATACTTTTCTACACTGCACAGTTGCGACCATAAACCCATCCCAACCGAACCAAACCAATTCAACGGGCAGGTGGGAGGGATCACAAAACTCTCTCACAAACCACTGTCTTCAGCTGGAATGCTGCCAAAACTTGATTGGCTGCACTGTCTCCCAACAACAATTAATCAAATAAAATCAGAAAATACCTATTAATCAAGGGAATGAGTGTTCAAGCACATGTTATTTCGCCCAAGGTAAATCTATGGGCTTTATTCAACATGTGCCATTTCACAATGCCCATTCCTTCCCCAACAAATACACAAAGACAAAATATTTAATGGAGAAACAGGGCCACAGCTTTATTAAACTACATAACTATTTGTATTCAATAAATTTCATGCCCATCAAATATATAAATATAATTTTAATTACTTGACTAGACAGTGTCATACTAGCCAAGAATATAACAAACATAACTTCAGTCATCTGTGTCCCCCACGGTGATACCAAGGGACGTTGTAAGCAATGGCAGTCATAAATTATTCATACATACATGACACTTCAATCCTCAAGCAGTAATGCAAGAGAATAATCATATTCCGTGTTCAAAGTTCAAATACTTTTTTTTAAATGTATTTTTTTAAGTTTCAATACATTCTACAAGAAAAAAAATTCTTTTGCATAAGAAAACAATTTGTTTATTAATCCATTAATTTCGCAGCACTATTGTAAAATCAGATATGAGTTTAAAAAGGCAATGCTCCAGGTGAAGCTCAAACTCACAACCTCAGCATGACTTTTGGCAAATACTGCTATATAAGTACCGCATGCTAACCGATTGCACCACTGGAGTACTGTTAGAAAAAGGTCCTTGCGCCTGACTATTCCTAAGATAGGTCTTAAATCTTGCATTAGTACTTCTAATGGCTAAATATTTTTATTGGTTTTGTTACAAAAGAAAAAGCAACACAAGTAACAATGCTAATCTAATACAGAGTGAATGGACTTATAGGTCAATAAGAGGAGTTTAAACTGTATGCGGAAACGGATAGGAAGCCAGTGAAGTGACTTGAGGAGAGGGTTAATATGAGCATAATGACACTGGCGGAATATTAGTCATGCAGCAGAATTTTGAACAGATTAAAGAGGAGAGAGATGGCTAAGTGGGGTACCTGTGAGAAGCAAGTTGCAATAGTCTAAGCGAGAGGTGATAAGAGTGTGGATGAGGGTTCTGGTAGTGTGCTCAGAAAGGAAAGGGCAAATTTTGGTGATATTATAGAGAAAGAAATGACAGGTTTTTGCAGTCTGCTGAATATGTGCAGAGAAGGAGAGGGAGGAGTCGAAGATGACCCCAAGGTTTCGAGCTGATGAGACAGGAAGGATGAGAGTGTTATCCACAGAAATAGAGAATGGGGGAGGAGGAGAGGTTGGTTTAGGGGGAAAGATAAGAAGCTCAGTCTTGGTCATGTTTAGTTTTAGATGGCGCTGAGACATCCAGGCAGCAATGTCAGATAGGCAGGCTGATACTTTGGCCTGGATTTCGGCTGAGATTTCTGTTGTGGAGAGGTAGATCTGGGAATCATCAGCGTAAAGATGATACTGAAAACCATGGGATGAGATCAGAGTACCAAGGGAAGAAGTATAGATGGAGAAAATAAGAGGTCCCAGGACAGATCCCTGAGGTACACCAACTAACAGTGGGATAGAAATAGAGGAGAATCCACTAGAGTATACACTAAAGTTCGCTGGGAGAGATAAGAAGAAAACCAGGAAAGAACAGAGCCCTGAAATCCAAGTGAGGACAGCGTATCAAGGAGTAGGTGATCAACAGTGTCAAAAGCAGCAGATAGATCGAGAAGGATGAGGATAGAATAGAGACCTTTGAATCTGACCAGGAACAGATAATTGGAGACTTTAGCAAGTGCTGTTTCAGTTGAATGAAGGGGGCGAAAGACAGATTGAAGTGGATCAAGAATAGCTTGAGATGAAAGAAAGTCAAGGCAATGGCGGTGAACAGCACATTCAAGTATCTTGGATAGGAAAGGGAGGAGGGAGATGGGGGCAATAGTTGGAAGGACAGGTAGGGTCCAATGAAGGATTTTTAAGGAGGCATCAGGAACAGTCGCAGTGGACAGTGAAAGATTGAGGATATGACAGATAAAAGGGATAACAGTAGGAGAGATAGTGTTAAGTAGATGGGTGGGAATAGGATCAGAGGAACAGGTAGTTAGTTTTGAGGAGGAAAGAAGATGTGTAGTTTCCTCTTCAGAAAAGGAAGAAAAGGAGGCAGGGGTTGGAGGGTTGAGAGAATGGACTAAGGGAAGGAGAGGTGGAGGTGACCTGGTTGAGAATTCAATTTCAATCTTGTGAACCTTATCATGAAAGAACTCAGCCAGAGTCTGGGGGAAAGTGAAGGGGAGGTTGGCGGTGAATTCACTTTGAGGAGAAAGTTCAGTGTGGCAAAGAGACGTCGAGGGTTTGAGCCAAGATAATTTGTCAACTGGATGTCATAGTTCTGTTTGGCAAGTAAAAGAGCAGACTGGAAGGAGGTCAGCAAGAATTTGAAATGTATGAAGTCAGCATGGGCACAGGATTTCAGCCAAAGGCGTTCGGCAGAGCGGGCACAGGAACGTAGGTAGAGGATTCTAGAGGTCAGCCAAGGCTGGGGATTTGGTACGTTTTACAGAATGGGGAATGGGAGGAGCGAGAGTATCCAGGGCAGAGGAGAGAATAATATTATAGGAAGAGACAGCCTCATTGACAGACTTGGATAACATAGTGGTAAAGAAGAGATTTGAAACACCGGAGGACAGAGTAGAAGGGTCAATAGCCTGAAGATTCCTAAATGTATTGGTTAAGACTGGGCGGGACTGGGGAGGAGGGTGTTTAAGTGTGAAAGTTATTAGATGATGGTCAGAGAGGGGAAGAGTTCAGGCACAGAAACTGGAGAGTGAGCAGTTTGAGAAGAGGATAAGATCAAGACAGTGGCCATTGTGGTGAGTAGGGGCAGTGGAGCACAGTTGAAGATTGAAATAGGATGTTAAAGCAAGAAACTGAGAAGCATAAGAGTCAGAGGGATCATTAGCATGAATGTTAAAATCCCCAAGAATGAGAGAAGGAGATGAAGGTTCAAGAAAGAAGGAAAGCCAGGCATCAAAGTCAGTGAGAAAGGAAGAAAGGGACTTATCAGGGGGTCGATAAATGACTGCTATTCGGAGAGGCAGAGGAGCAAATAGACGAATGGAGTGGGCTTCGAAGGAAGAAAAACAGTGAGACTGAGGTGGAAGAAGAGGTTGAAATTTACAAGAGGGTGAAGGTAGTAGCCCGACAACACCTCCGCGGCCAACTGGGCGAGGAGTATGGGAGAAAAGATAACCTCCATGGCATAGGGCCGCAACTGAAGCAGAGTCTTCAGGGTAAAGCCAAGTTTCAGTTAGGGCAAGCAGATGGAGAGTACGAGAGTTAAAGGGGTCATGGATGTAGGAGAGTTTGTTACAGACAGAGCGGGCATTCCACAGAGCGCAAGAGAAAGGCAGGGAAGAAGGGGGGAGGAGAGGAACAGAAATTAGATTGGAGATATCATGGTGTGACCTGCACAAATAGGATGAGAGCTGATGTGGAGGACCAGGATTGGGATTAATGTCCCCAGTGGAGAGCAGGAGAAGGAGCAAGAGAGTACGGAGAAGAGTAGGAGAGGTATGACGACAGCGACGAAGGCGAGATGTACTCAGATAGAAAGGAGATGGATGAATAGAAGGAAGGAAATGTTGAAGGTTGAGAGCTGAGAAAAAAGGAAGAGGAAAAAAGAGATGGTGAGATGATGAATACAGAGGATGGACAATGTGTTCCTGCTGTCTACAGTAGTTTCAGATGGAGAAACAGATTAGGAAGGGACAGTACCAAGAAGAAAAAGTGTACTGGAGCCATAAGTAGAAACTGTGAGAAAAATAAATGTAAAGAGAAAAATGTCCCAGCACGCGGCACCTAGAGCGGAAGCCCTGAAAGGATCGGAGTGGACCTGGGAGTCACCCTGGAGAAGGCAATAAAGGATATGCAGATGAGTCCTCCACAGCACCTGAAAGGCAGCCGGTGGTACAGCTAGGCACCTCTCAGCCGAGGAAAGGCTTACCAGGGGTTAGACTGAAGCCAGCATTCCTCCCCCTGAGGGTCGTCTGATCCTAGCCAAAAAAGCACCTGGAAACCCTGGGCACCTGGAGCGAGGGCCCTGGGAAGATCGGAGTGGACCTGGGAGTCACCCCGGAGAAGGCTGTAAAGGATATGCAGATGAGCTGCAGGTCCTCCACAGCACCTGAAAGGCAGCCGGTGGTAGAACTGGGCACCTCTCAGCCGAGGAAAGGCTTACCAGGGGTTAGGCCGAAGCCAGCATTCCTCCCTCTGAGGGTCGCCTGATCCTGGTTCAAGCAGTGATCCTCTCTAAATTAGACTGTTGTAATGGCCTATATTGTCTTCTTTCAGCTAATTTGACTGCTAGACTGTAATTACTGCAAAATAATGCAGCTAAGATGATTATGGGGCAGAAGAGATCAGATCACATTACACCTACATTGATCAAATTTTATTGGCTGCCTATTAAAGCCCGAATTATTTTTAAATTTGCATGTTGGGTGTATATGATGTTCTGCAGTATACATCCAGGATATTTATTTTCTTTATTTTAATTTCCTTTATCTCCTACTTCATCACATGCCAAAGATTTATGTCTTCTTCATTTTCCATCATTTGTAAAAGTAAGATTTAAGAAATCTTTTTCAACATCATTTCCATATCAGGCAGTTTCTACATGGTGTTCACTCCCAGTTGATATTAGAAAGATTAACTCTTTATTATTGTTTTGAATACAATTGAAAGCTTATCTGTTTAACATTTTTTTGCTTTAGTGATAGCAGTTTTTTCTGGTATCTGTTTCTCTTCATCATTGTGAACCCGTTAGTGGAACCAAGCACTGTTACCATTACCATCCAAGAAAATCAGTTTTTTTTTTCCTGCTAGTTCTTTTTGGATTCCTTTAGAGATATTGCGGGGTATAAATGTACCAAAAATAAATAAATAAATAAAATAAGGGTCGATTAAAAAAAAAACATGCTACACAGCAAGTATAACTAATTAAGGGCCCTGTTTACTAAGGCATGTTAGCATTTTTAACACACCTACAATTAGTGCATGCGCTAACTGTGTAGGCACCTATAGGGATATTGTAGGTGCGTACACAGCTAATGTGCACACATGGTTAATGCGCATTAAAAATGGTAAGGCGACTGCAACGCAGTTTAATAAACAGGGCCCCAAATTTCACTAGTTATCTTTAGGAGATTTTACCACCAAAACGTACTAGCTTAGCTTTACCCTGAAAATTTGGATAAATCTACCCAGACCAACTAAACTTGTCTGATATTTGTGAGACTAGGGTTGGTTGGTGGGGGCAGTGTATGAAATTATATCTCATGCATATTCATTGTAGATATCCTTAAGCAAATCACCTGTTTGCTGCATTTGAGAACGGAAGTTGCCTACTCCTGGCATATCATTTCGATTACAAGAAATCTCAACAGCAAAGGGTACAATATTCCAAGAGATATGTGAAGGAGCATTTTCTATATGACATCTAAATCTGAAATGAGATATTTTGCTGAAAATGTCTCAGTCCAAAATCTTGACCATAAGTGCATTTGTCTGCAAGATGAATCTGGCTTAATATGAGGGGGTATAACCTTGAAACAGCAAGTGGCGAAACACGATTCATGTTGGATACTCTACCCTTGAAATCACATAAGTACATTACTTAAACTCATTAGAATAGATACATAGTTTATGGAAGAATTAAAAGAATTAAACTATTAAAATAGAAAAAGATCAGTGACGATGAAGGTGCATAATTCTCAATGAGATAAGTTTATACTCTTTGAATAGCACTGCTGAGGTCTTTGATGAGTTACTCTATATTAAATTTCAATTTGTTTTTGTCAACTCTAGCATAGCTGATTGGAATAGCATTTTTGGAGCTGGTGTTTCACTTCTTGCCATTAGTTATAAGTCAATCCAACATCTAGCACACAGCCATAATCAAACCAGAAAAATGTTTCAGGCTGAACACGTCTATCTGTAAGTACCATTTCTAGAAAAAAAAAGTCCCAGGGAAAAACAGAGAAAAACAAGCCATAGGGACATCTGTCTGGCAGCATTCCAAGTGAACTGGCCACACAGACATCCCAGAGGTGCTACAACATGAATAACTACAATCCGTGAGTTGAAGTTTTATTTTAACTACATAACTATTTCTAAGATTCTGAGTCTGTTACATTCTATTAAAACTAAAGTCCATCATCAACCTCCTCTGCATTAAGTCTCCAAAGAAATTCACATAGAACTAGAAGTGCTAAGTACAGCCATTTGTTTCTCTCTTACTGGAAGCCTTTGATTACCCAGGACTGGTTTGAATTTATAACTTTAAAAAAGTCTGTTCTCTTAGATTACTTAAAGCCTTTAATCCTACATTGCTAACTTGTAAGATTGCTGATCCACAGGGTGGACTGCAGTGCCATTGAGTGAAATTTGCCTAACTAGCTTCTGAGTCAAAGAATATGCCTTGGTCTGACAGACCAAGAGACCTCGGGGATCTCAGTGGTGTGTAGGAGAGGAAACTATAATCCCCACCAGCCAAAGAGAAGGCAAAAGTACAAGAGGCCAAACACCTACATAAAAGTACTTAAAAGTTCACCTCATTGCCACACCAAAGCTACCCCCAGTACCCCTAAACCACCCTTGGGAATCGTAGGACTGGTGAATGCCAGATAAGCTACAAAGAAATCCTCAGTGATCCATGATGTCATCCAAGACCAGCATCTTGACATTTTAGGAATAAGTGAAACCTAGCTAGATGAAAGTGGGGGTTTACCACTGGCTGCACTATGCCCAACAGGTTTCAACATCCAACATCAACCAAGATCAGGAAGACAGGATGGAGGGGTAGCAGTTTTGATACAGGACACAATCAAACTGCACAGATTCTACATTCCCCAGCTAAATGAATCAGAATATCTTTTAATCCAGCTTGAAGAGGAGAAGCCAATCTGGCTGCTTGTGGTATACTGAGCACCTCATAACAACACATTATCTATGCAAGAACTCCTAGACCTGATTACTCAAGTGATCCTGAATTACCCTAGGATGGTGATCATAAGAGATTTCAATCTACACATCGAATCCCCAGATACCACCACAGCTGCCTTTCTAGACACAATGACCGCACTAGAATTCACACAGGTGATCAATTCTCCAACCTACGAAAAGGGTAACATATTAGACTTGGTATTCTACAAAGGGGTTGACATCCCAGAATTCTGGTATAGCAGTATTGAAATTATACCCCTATCATGATCAGACCATTTTCTAATTAAATTTTCCCTAAATGACCACCTGAAACAAATGGCACCTCCAAGAGTTTGGAAGCAGATCAGAGACAAAAAAAAAAGCTGACTGTTGAGAATTTCCTAGAGGCCTTGGACTATCCATATATGGATGAAATAACAACTACAGTGTCAGAACAGGTAGACATTTGGAATACACACTTAGCCAAGACCTAAGAGAAAATGGCATCACTAAACAATGTCTTAGCCCCACTTACAAACGCTCACCTTGGTTGTCTCCAGAACTTCGGATCCTTAAATGTGAAGGATGAAAACTGGAAAGGAGATGGCATGAATCTTGCCTGGATGAAGAGAAGCTAAACTGTTGGAAGCACACAACAAAGTATCGCCAAGCCTTAACAGCGACCAAAAAACAGAATTTCTATCAATGTATTGCACAGGCTGCCAATTCAACCAAACAGCTGTTCAGCATAGTAAACAGCCTACTGCAACCCCCACAACAGAACCAGCCTGCCCAGTCAAATCTGAACTGCAATGATTTTGCTGCATACTTTGCCAACAAAATTAAAAGTCTCCACCAGGATTTACAGGCAAGTCCACCCAGTCTCCAATCAGTTAACCAGGAGTGCACAAACTCGCCCCTTCCTAATCCAATAACAGAGGAGAGCCTTGACAAAATCCTAAGAGACCTTCAACCTACTACCTGCTCCCTCGACCCCTGCCCATCATAGATAGTGCAGCAGGCAAGTATGAGTCTCAAAGAAGGTGTCACAAAAATTGTGAACTTCTTTCTTTCTAATGGATGACTATCAACAATATTAAAAAGGGCAGTGGTTCACCCTTTGCTAAAGAAAAACAACCTTGACCATGAAACTTGAAAGTTACCTGCCAGTATCCAATATCCCATTTCTAGGGAAACTTATAGAACAAACAGTTTGCGTTCAACTCAGTGACTGGCTAGATGAGAGAAACTGGCTAGAACCATGTCAATCTGAAGTCAGACCCGGTTATGGAACAGAAACGGTCCTCGTATTCCTACTGGATGATCTTCACAGAAACCAAGACAAGGGATTTGCCTCGGTGTTAGTACTGCTAGACTTCTCGGCAGCTTTTGACACTGTGGTTCATGATATCATGCTGACACGACTGGCAGAAACAGGTATCAACAGAACAGTACTTGCTTGGTTCAGATCCTATCTATCAGATAGGCAACAATCCATAATGTTTGGCAGCACCTCATCGCTACCATGGGCACTGACCTGTGGGGTACCACAAGGATCAATACTGTCATCTATTCTGTTCAATATCTACCTCGAGCCACTAGCCAAGATGATTCAGTCAATGGACACTCAGTTCTACATGTACACAAATGATGTGCAGCTACTCATACCCATTGAACCTGACTTACCTACAGCCTTGAATAAACTGATTACCTGTCTGACATCAATTCAAGAATGGGCTAACTACAACAAACTTTGCCTGAACTCAAGTAAAACTGAGCTTCTCTGGGTTCCAAACACAAGTGGACACATACCTGACATCAAAATCTCTTTTGCGAAGTACGAACTCCCCTCAAATCACAAGTCAGGAACCATGGAATACAGTTAGATTCAACACTTACTCTGATTCCCCAAATCCAAGCAACCTTTAAGAGCTGCTTCTACTACTGCGACAACTGTGCTTCCTCTCTCCTTGCCTCGAGAAAGCAAATCTTATCCCAGTTGTGCGTGCCATGATAACATCAAGACAGGATTACTGTAATGCACTCTACACGGGTCTGACTACAAAGGGTCAGCACCAACTTCAATTGATTCAGAATGCTGCAGCAAGACTAATAGAAGGTTGCAAGTGACGTAACCACATCACACTATTTTTGCAAAAACTTCACTGGCTACCAGTACAATACAGGGCTAAATTTAAAACTCTGTCTGATCTTCAAAGCCCTTAAAGGAAATGGTCCCAAGTTCTTGAAAAACAGGATGCACATACTGTGCAGGACATGTTTATCCACTTCTATCCTAGCTGAGATAACATTTTGTCATCCCTCTGACCTCATGTACAAATTTCTTTGAACTAGTCACCTTATTTTCTAACTCCTCTTACTCTTATACTTATCTATATGCTTCTTCTTTGCTTATACCCTACGCTATTAAAATGTTCTATTACATATTGTGTTGACATTGTAAATAGTGTTTTATGCCATACTTTGTATTCTTATTTGAATATTTTTACTGCTGTAATTGTCTATTGCTTACATTTGATTTATTCTTACTGTACACCTCCTTGCGTGAATACTTTCAAAAATGCAGTAAATAAATCCTAATAAATAAATACTGGACATTGCAGTGGATTTCACATAAAGGGAACCAGATAAAAATCCCAACTAAACCTCTTCATATTGTATGGTGAACCCTCCATGAACACAGAGTTAGCACACAGATAATATGAAGTGCCTGTAGTGATGTAACCAGTTTTTATTTGAAACATCACTGTTCCGGGCTCTGATTGGCTTGGAGTTTCAAATTACCCAGCAGATGCTGGCTGTTGCTTCAGTCTTAGCCCGAGAGGAAAGAGAGACAGATCTCTTTACTGAGGCTCGGTGAATTATATATATCCTGACCTTCCCAAGTACTGTTTAGACAGTATATAGATGTTTAGTTAATGTTATAATTGATCCATATTTCAGTTACCTGTTATTTTTTGCTGACTACATATTTTTTGTTCATTGTTCCAGTGTGACAATAAACCTGTTTAGTTCATTGACTCTGCTGTCTGGACTGATAAAGGGGAGCACTGGGAGTGTGAAATTGGGTTTCCATTCGATTTCTGCTCATGTCTGAGCACCATATGTGTGACAAGAACATATCTTTGGTGCATTTAGTTTCAGATAAAGAATTTTGCTTTGATTTTCTCTTTGAAGGCTCCTCATCCTGCCACCACTTACGATATCACAGTATGTGTGCATATACCCATGTAAGTACTAGCAAGGCACCTAAATGCTATTCAAATACCCATAATTAACATAGCATGGGGGGCATACACAGAAGAGGAGCATGGGCAGGACTTAGGCGGGGCTCCCACTTCCACTGCTACTACTACTACTTAACATTTCTAAAGCACTACTAGGTTTACGCTGCGCTGTACAATTTAACATAGAAGGACAATCCCTGCTCAAAGAGCTTACAATCTAAAAGACGCATGGGCAGTCAGACCGATAGGGGCAGTCAAATTGGGCAGTCTGGAATTCCTGAAAGGTAAGAGTTAGGTGCCGAATGCAGCATTGAAGAGGTGGGCTTTAAGCAAAGACTTGAAGATGGGCAAGGAGGGGGCTTGGCGTAAGGACTCGGGGAGGTTGTTCCAAGCATAGGGTGAGGCGAGGCAGAATGAGCGGAGCCTGGAGTTGGCGGTGATGGAGAAGGGTAATGAGAGGAGGGATTTGTCCTGTGAACGGAGGTTTCGGGCTGGAATGTAAGGGGAGATGAGGGTAGAGAGGTAGTGAGGGGCAGCAGACTGAGTGCATTTGTAAGTAAGAAGGAGAAGCTTGAACTGAATGCGGTATCTGATTGGAAGCCAGTGAAGTGACCTGAGGAGAGGGGTGATATGAGTATATCGGTTCTGGCGGAATATAAGACGTGCAGCAGAGTTCTGAACAGATTGAAGAGGGGATAGGTGGCTAAGTGGGAGGCCGGTGAGGAGTAAGTTGCAGTAGTCAAGGCGAGAGGTAATGAGAGCGTGGACGAGAGTTTGGGTGGTGTGTTCAGAGAGGAAAGAGCGAATTTTGCTGATGTTAAAGAGGTAGAAGCGACAGGTCTTGGCTGTCTGCTGGATATGCGCAGAGAAGGAGAGGGAGGAGTCAAAGATGACTCCAAGGTTGCGGGCAGATGAGACGGGGAGGATGAGGGTGTTATCAACTGAGATAGAAAGTGGAGGAAGAGGAGAAGTGGGTTTTGGTGGAAAGACGATGAGCTCGGTCTTGGACATGTTCAGTTTCAGGTGGCGGTTGGACATCCAGGCAGCTATGTCGGATAAGCAGGCTGATACCTTAGCCTGGGTCTCAGCGGTGATGTCTGGTGTGGAGAGATACAACTGGGTGTCATCAGCATATAGATGATACTGGAAACCGTGAGATGAGATCAGGGAGCCCAGGGTAGAGGTGTAGATTGAGAAGAGAAGGGGTCCAAGGACAGATCCCTGGGGAACACCAACAGATAGCGGGATGGGGGTGGAGGAGGATCCATGAGAGTGAACTCTGAAGGTGCGGTGGGAGAGATAGGAGGAGAACCAGAAGACAGTGTGGCAAGAAGTAAATCATGATTGACAGTGTCAAAAGCGGCGGATAGATCGAGGAGGATGAGGATGGAGTAGTGGCCTCTGGATCTGGCAAGGAACAGGTCATTGCAGACTTTAGAGAGTGCTGTTTCTGTCGAGTGTAGAGGGCGAAAACCGGATTGAAGTGGATCAAGGATGGCATGAGAGGAGAGGAAATCGAGGCAGCGGCGGTGAACAGCGCACTCAAGTATTTTGGAGAGGAAGGGTAGGAGGGAGATGGGGCGGTAGTTGGAGGGACAGGTGGGGTCAAGTGACTACGGCGTGCTTGAAGGTGTCAGGGACAGTTGCAGTGGAGAGAGAGAGGTTGAGGATATGACAGATGGAGGGGGTGACAGTATGAGAGATGATGTTAAGTAAGTTGGTGGGGATGGGATCAGAAGAGCAGGTGGTGCATTTCGAGGAGGAAAGAAGGTGAGCGGTTTCCTCCTCGGTGATGTCAGGAAAGGAGGAGAAGGAGGCCTGGGTTGATTGGTTGAGGGAGAGGGTTGAAGGGTGAGGAGGAGGAGATGGCTTGCTAGTGAACTCAAGGTTGATCTTTTGCACCTTGTCGCGGAAGTAATCGGCCAGTGATTGAGGAGAGAGCGGGGGTGGGGGTGGGGTGGGAGCGGAGGGCACTTTAAGGAAGGAGTTAAGGGTGGCGAAGAGACGACAGGGGTTGGAGCTGAGAGAATTGGTCAATTGGGTGTAATAATCCTGTTTGGCAAGGAATAGGGAGGATTGGAAGGAGGATAGCATGAATTTGTAGTGAAGGAAATCTGAGTGGGTGCGGGATTTCCGCCAGAAGCGTTCAGCAGATCGGGCGCCGGCGCGAAGGTAATGGATGCAAGGGGTCAGACATGGCTGGGGAATAGTACGCTTAGTGGGACAGGAGGTGGATGGTGCTAGGGTGTCTAGAGCAGAAGAGAGAGTGGCATTGTAGGCGGAGACAGCCTTGTCGACAGACTCGGAAGAAATGATGGAGGGGAGGAGATTAGAAATACTAGAGGATAGGGTGGGAGGGTCAATAGCCTGGAGATTCCTGGAAGTAGTGGTTAAAGTTGGTCGGGGCTGAGGGGGGGGGGGTGAAGAAGTGTAAAGGTGATCAGGTGATGATCGGACAGAGGAAGAACTGACGCGTGGAAATTGGAGGGAGAGCCGGAAGAGGAGAGGACGAGGTCAAGACAATGGCCGTCTCGGTGAGTAGGGATGGTGGAGCATAGCTGGAGGTTGAAGGAGGATGATAGAGTGAGGAACCGAGAAGCGTGAGGGTCGGATTGGTCATCAACGTATATGTTAAAGTCTCCGAGAATGAGGGACAGAGATGAGGGTTTGAGAAAAACGGAAAGCCAGGCATCAAAGTCGGTAAGGAAGGAAGAGAGGGATTTATTAGGGGGGCGGTAAATGACTGCCACTCTGAGTGGCAATGGATAGAATAGCCGGATGGAGTGTGCTTCAAAGGATGAGAAGCAGTGAGACTGTGGTAGGAGGAGGGGTTGGAAACTACAGGAGGGCGAGAGTAGAAGCCCAATGCCTCCACCGCGACCAGCTGGGCGGGGAGTGTGGGAGAAGAGATAACCTCCATGGCAAAGGGCCGCAACTGAGGCAGAGTCATCAGGGGAGAGCCAGGTTTCAGTTAGGGCGAGCAATTGAAGGGAACGAGAGATGAAGAGATCGTGGGTGAAGGGTAGTTTGTTGCAGACCGAGTGGGCATTCCACAGGGCAAATGAGAAGGGGAGGGAAGAGGGGGAAGGAGGGGAATAGGGACAAGATTGGAGACCTCACGGAATCGTTTGCATGGATAGGGGGAGGACAGATGAGGGGGGCCTGGGTTAGGATTAATGTCTCCCGCGGATAGCAAGAGGAGGAGCAAGAGAGTGCGGAGGAGGGTGGGGGAGGTCGGGCGACGAAGGCGACGAAGACGGGATGCACGTAGGAGGAATGGTGATGGGTTAATGGCAGGAAGGAGGTGTTGAAGGTTAAGAGCTAGGAAGGAGGAGGGGGAGAAGAGAGATGGTGAGGTGGTGAGGGATGGGGGTGCTATAACTTACATGCATCTTTGCTGCATTAAGGCACCAGCACACATGTCAGTTCTAGGGCTGGTGTAATTGTGTGCACCTAACTGTTACACATGCTGATACCAGGTTACTCTAGTGTTCTGTAATAGAACCTACCATGCAGCCTTGGGGCTTCTGTTCCCTCTAAGCTGAGCGGGAGTCCTCCACTTATTGCCCTGCCAGTAGGGGGGTGTTGTTTCGTTATCACATTTTCAATAGTGAGGGACAGGTAAGATCTGCAGGACTCTAGGGAATTTGCCTGTCCCTAGTGCTTGAAAACACAATATTGAAGCATTACCCCCCACTGGCAGCAATGGAGCTGAAGGACTCCCGCTTAGCTTAGAGGAAAAGTGCTCGGGGCATCTAAACAAAGGCACATACTTATAGAATTGACTGTCATAAGGCTAGCAAATACATTTGATCTGAATGTGCCAAAACCAGGTATAATCAGAAGCATATGGACCAAATGCATAGGCACCCAATATTTATGCCTATATGACAAGAGTAGCCCCTGGCTTCTATAAAGGTTGCCCAAATTTGGGTGTGGATCCTAGACCTGCACACAGACTAATTAGTTAATGAGCTGTTAACAATCGATTATTTGGATTTACGTGTGGATCTGCCTAGACACTATTCTATAACAGTGCACACTTAACTTATCTTGTGTGCACCTCAAAAGGGGGCATGGACAGGAGAATTGGCGGGTAAGAGACATTTCCAAAATTTAGGCACAGCGTTATAGAATAGGGTCATTTATGTGTTCAATTGCCATTGGTTGCACGCCAGCATTTTCACCAGGTTTCAGCAGGCATAAGTACTTGTACCCAAAGTTGGGCAGGGGAATCCATGCTAAGCAACTTTATTGAACTGGCACTTAGTGCGAATCTTAACGATGCCTACCTTTGGGTGCCATTTACTGACTCTGGCCCTAGATATGCAGGGCTGCTGAAAATGCACCTAATCTACACATATACTCTGTGTACAATTCTGGTCACCGCATCTCAAAAAAGATATAATGGAATTAGAAAAGGTACAGAGAAGGGTGACAGAAATGTTAAAGGGGATGGAATGACTTCTCTATGAGGAAAGGCTAAAGTGGCTAGGGCTTTTCAGCTTGGAGAAGAGACGGCTGAGAGGAGATATGATAGAGGTCTGTAAAATACTGAGTGGAGTGGCTGAATCTCTTGTTTACTCTTTCCAAAAACACTAGGATTATGGGACACGCAATGAAGCTACTAAGTAGTACATTTAAAACAAACCAGAGAAAATATTTTTTCACTCAACATGTAATTAAACTCTGGAAGTTGTTGCCAGAGAATGTGGTGAACGCAGTTAGCTTAGCAGAGATTAAAATAGGCTTGATAGTTTCCTAAATAAAAGTCCATAAGCCATTATTAAGATGGACTTGGAGAAAATCTACTGCTCATTTCTAGGATAAGCAGCATAAAATGTATTGTACTGTTTTGGAATCTTGCCAGGTACTTGTAACCCGGATTGGCCACTGTTGGAAACAGGATACTGGGCTTGATGAACCTTCAGTCTGTCCCAGTATGGCAATGCTTATGTTCTTATGGATGAATTAGTGGCCATCACTGGACATCCCATTTGAACACTGACCTGATCGCTACCTTTATAAGGGGTATCTTTACTAAGGTGCATTAGCATTTTTAACGTGCCTGTAAATTTAAGGCATGTTAAATGCTAACGCGCCTATACATTTCTATGGGTGCGTTAGTGTTTAACGCGCGTACACCATTTAGGCACATTAAAGATGCTAATGCGGCCATAGCGCTGCTTAGTAAACCTAGCCCTAAAACAAGCTACAAATGAGTGCCCTTTCGCCCTCTTAGGGGTCCTTTTACTAAGCTGTGGTGAGCATTAATGTGTGCTTTCTGCAGCTTAAAATGCCTTATTGCAGGGTGTGCTCAGGCATTCTGTGGTAATTTTGGCATCTGTATGCATCCCACACAGGACAGGTCAGGGGCGGAGACTAGGTGTATTCTTTGCTAATCGGTTTGTGCAGCTATTTTGCCACGCTAACCAGTTAACGCATGATTAGAAGGTGAGCTCTTACCATCTAGAAAATATGTATTAGGTATTTGTTATACCACCATTTCTAGGATTAAATGTCGGTAAGTGCTTACGCACTAATCTGAAAATTAGCATGTGGACTTTAACTCCAAAAAAATAGAAAACTTGGCCATTTTACCCACGCATGAAAAATGACCTTAGCACATTGGAATGGCCCCCGTAAGCATGTGCTAAGTTCACTTTGTACCACAGTTTGGCAAAAGGGGCCATTAAACTAGGCTACCTGTGAGGGGGCGATCCAAGATGGCGGCATAGTAAGTCGCACGGAAAGCAGCTCTGAGCCCGATTCGGCAGAAAAAATACTTCTAAGCAGAATGCCACATACAAAACGAAAAGGGGTAACGCGGGTAGCTCCCCCACCTACCTCGACTCCCACGGTGCCTCAGTCGGGTATCGGGCGCTTTTTTGTGCCAGTCTCCCACACAACAGGAGATACGGAGCCTTTAGCAGGGTTCTCTGGGGAAGCGGAGGCCCTGCAAGGCGAAGAAATATCTCTTTCTCCACCTGCAATTGAGAAACCTCCATGCCCGGCGTCAACGACGGAGCCCGATGAGCAGAGACGCCCTACCGGAAGTGTTGAGGGCGAAACTGTTTGTGAGGGGCGGGAAATGTCGGGGAAGTCGCCGAAAGCAGAAGAAAGATCAATAGGAACATCGAAGGAGGTAAATCTGGCAATGATATGGACAATGCTGAATAAAATGGATGCGACACTACAACGAACATCAGGAGAAGTGAGTGCTTTCGAAAAAAAATTCCAAGAATTGAATTTTAAAGTTGACCAGTTAAAAACAGATTTTGCTGAAAAAGTAACTGATCTTCAGAATAAAGCAGAATCTTTTCAAGAATTTAAATTTGGTCTGGTTAAAGACAATGCAGATATTCGAAGAAAGTTGGAACAAATTGAGAACTTTAACAGAAGATTAAACTTGCGTCTGTTGTATTTTCCCAAACTCCCGGGGATTAATCCTTATGACTTGTTTAAAAGATACTTAAATGAAGTCTTAAAAATGCCCCTGGAAGCGATGCCGCCTGTAAATAAGATTTACTATATTCCTAATCCCAGAGGAGAGAAAGGGAAAAAACAAGACGAATTACAAGCTAATTTAGACCTTGAAAATATTTCAGCAATACTAGAATCTACAGTGGATGAAAAAGCAGAGCGGTCAACTTTGATAGTTTCTTTCATTTTTGAACAGGACTTGAATAATATTATGAGATTCTATTTTAAAAATTTACAAACTTCTTTTGGTGGGGTAAAAGTACAAATCTTCCCTGATGTTACAAAATCGACCCAGCAAAGAAGGAAAGCCTTTTTAGCATTGAAAGTAAGAACTTTAGAGATAGGCGGGTTGTTCTTTCTTGCTTACCCGTGTAAATGTTTAGTTAGGCTGGGTCAGGTTAAATATACCTTTTATTCACCAGAAAGTCTTAAATCATTTCTAGATTCTAAGCAATTGTAAACAGTTTAAGTAAATGGGAGTATTATGCCACCAAGTTTCTTTTGTATATAGAAATGAAAAATTCTTCCCTAACTCTGATTGCCTCATGATTTTAAATGGGGTCTAAGGAAGCATGATTATTCTGTTTGATAAGATTTTGAAAAGTATGTTAATACTTTCTCTTGCTTTATTGTTTATATGAAGAGTTATTACACTTTGATTAACCAATTATTGCTGTATTTCAAAACAAGTGTATTCTTGTTAAAAGTGAAAATTAATAAACAAATTGAAAATAAAACTAGGCTACCTGTTATAAAATTACCCTCATAGCTACCGGTGGCTAATGCTTTCTAAGCATATTCAGGGCTGCTGCCTCTTTCTACAGTAGAGATGAATACAATGTTTTAAATTCCGCAGCCTACATTGAAAACAATGCTCACATTCAAGTCTGAATGTTGAGAAAAAAAACATGTGAAATGATATTCTGAAGAATCTAGTTGTGTCAGTCTTTTGGACCCAGTTGTAGTAATTTGACAATTTGCAGGAATCCTGCCAGGATTCCACTTGCGACCAAAAAACAAAAAAAACCCTCTGGCAGCATGCCAAGATTCTACTGTGCTGGCAGCTTGCCAAAGCACTCAACATTGCATTTGATCGCAAATGCCACTTTGGGGAAGGTGTGCTACAGCCTTAAAAGAGACAGGCAAACTATGTTGAAAAGGATCAAGCAGGAAATTCCTAAGAACTGGGCATCTCATTAACACTAATACATATGCAATGCCAATTAAGGCCCATGTTCAATAAGGGAGCTTTCCATACTTTGCCTGGAAGGCAGAAATCCATCTGTGCTTTTAATACAGCATGATACAAGCAACAAGCACAGATGTTTCAGAAAGGAGACTGGCAGAGAATGAAATATGTGAATTTGGGAGCCAGGTCAGTCAGAGATGTCCCTAAAACAATACCAAACAGAAGCTTTCCTTAAGTTTTATTTATCATAAGAACATAAGAATAGCCATACTGGGCCAGGCAATGATCAATCTAGCCCAGTATCCAACAGTGGCCAATCCAGGTCATAAGTACCTGGCAAAAACCCAAATAGTAGCAACAGTCCATGCTACCAATTCCAGGGCAAACAGTGGCTTCCCCATGTCTGTCTCAATAGCAGACTATGGACTTTTCCTCCAGGAACTTGTCCAAACCTTTTTTAAACCCAGCTACGCTAATCGCTGTTACTACATCCTCTGGCAAAGAGTTCCAGAGCTTAAATATTCGTAGAGTGAAAATATATTTCCACCTATTTGTTTTAAAAGTATTTCCCTGTAACTTCATTGAGTGTCCCTTAGTTTTTGAAAGAGTGGAAAATCAATTCACTTCTACTCATTGTGCACCACTCAGGGTTTTGTAGACCTCAATCATATCCCCCCTCAGCTGTGTCTTTTCCAAGCTGAAGAACCCTAACCTCTTTAGCTTTTCCTCATATGAAAGGAGTTCCATCCCCTTTATCATTTTGGTCACTCTTCTTTGAACCTTTTCTAATTTTGCTATATCTTTTTTGAGATACTGCGACCAGAACTGAACGCAATATTCAAGGTGAGGTCACACCATGGAGCGATACAGAGGCATTATGATATTCTCGGTCTTATTTACCATCCTTTTGCTAATAATTCCTAGCATCCTGTTTGCTTTTTTGGCCACTGCCGCACACTGGGCAGAAGATTTCAGAGTATTGTCTACAACAGCACTCTTTTTTCTTGGATGCTGACTTCTAAGGTGGATCCTATCATTTGGTATCTATGATTCTGATTGCTCTTCCCAATGTGCTTTACTTTGCATTTGTCCACATTAAATTTCATCTGCCATTTGGTGCCCAGTATTCCAATTTCTTAAGATTGTCTTGCAATTTTTCACAGTCCTCATGTGTTTTAACAACCTTGAATAGTTTTGAGCCATCTGAAAATTTAATCACCTCACTTGTCGCTCCGATTTCCAGATCGTTTATAAATATGTTAAACAGCACCAGTACCACTACAGATCCCTGCAGCACTCCACTATTCACCCTCCTCCATTAAGAAAAACGGTCATTTAAGCCTACCCTCTGTTTTCTGTCCAATAACCGATTCCTAATCCACAACAGAACCTTGCCTCCTATCCCATGACTCTAATTTTATCAGGAGTCTCTCATGAGGAAC
Source organism: Microcaecilia unicolor (assembly GCF_901765095.1). Taxonomy (NCBI): domain Eukaryota; kingdom Metazoa; phylum Chordata; class Amphibia; order Gymnophiona; family Siphonopidae; genus Microcaecilia; species Microcaecilia unicolor. The sequence continues at coordinate 59,756,407 of NC_044035.1, forward strand.
TTTATCAAAAGCTTTCTGAAAATCTAGATACACTACATCAACTGCATCACCTTTATTCACGTGTTTTTTCCACACCTTCAAAGAAATGAAGTAAATTGGTGAGGCAAGCCTTCCCTTGGCTGAAACCATGCTTACTCTGTCTCATTAAATCATATTTATTTATGTGTGACAGGGAAAAAAAAACACCCTGGCACTTCAATTTAATTATGTGGAACAATACAGAGACTGACATATAGGGATATACACTTTTCTGCTTTTTGTGCATTTTTTGGGTTTGGTTCACACATTTGTTATAAAGCACATTAGAACTCAATTGAATGAGGCCCTTTTAATCTAGGGACCCATTTAGTAAGGCACGGTATACCTAAAAGGGCACTACTACAGTTTGGACTGAGGCGTCCCGTGGTAGTTTTTGGCTCAGCACATGCTGGAAAATATTTTTTTATTTTCCAGCACGGGAGTCATGCCCATGAGCAAAGAGTTGGCGTCATTGTGCTAATTGTGTAGTGAGGGCACATTACCATGCACTACCTGATTAGCACAGAAGTAGTGCAGGAGCCCTTACCACCTCCTAAATAGGTGTCTGTAAGGGCTCCTGCGGTAATGGCCACAGGCTAATGGGGAAATTAGCGTGTGGCCATTACAAAAATTATGTCATGGTGGTCATTTTACTGCCGTGTTAAAAGTGGGCACAGCATGCAGAAAACTCACGCATTGACACCAGCGCCGGCCACTTTCTAATGCGGCTCGGTAATAGTGCAGTAAAATAATTGCTGTTATGTGCAATAACTACAAAACTTGGCAACTTCAAAGCTTCTGTGGCAATCGTTAAGGGAATGCATAGCATGTTCACATGCAGAGAAAAACATTTGTCATGCATCAACAGTACTGCCATTACCAAGGGTGTACTTCTCACCTCCTACTGCAGTGATATTAAGGGGGCAATTCTATAAAATAAGCAGCAACATTTACACATACGTTAAACATGTAAATGTTTGCAGCAGGTTTATTCAAAGATTTTTTTTTTTAAATTGAAATGACCTGCATTATCTGAGGCTTTTACCTCCCCGGCTTTTGATTCTATCTTGTATTTGAGTGTCAACAGCAAGTCTAACTAATGATAGAGATGTACATGGCTATAGTGAAGTGAGATCTTGATTTTGCTTATCTAAAACTTCACTCCTCTGTGTATGGATTGTAATGTTTAGAACACTAGCATACTGGAGCAGTAAGTGCTGTTATAGCAGTGTGCTATCATTACATACTAATTCATGTGCTTTTTAAGGCAGTTTAGTAAAAAAAAAAAGCATCTATGTGCATTCATTTGTAGGTTAATGTATGATAAATAATTTCTGCCTACACTAAGGAGCACTTTTACTAAGTTGTGTTAAGCAGCTAACAGGGGGTTTACTGTGCAATGGACAGTAGCATAGACCCATGCTGCTGTCCTCTGTATTAAAAAGGCAGACGCTGCAGTAAAAATCCCATGTTGGCACCTAATGTGGGAATGGGAGGGATCTGGGCATGACCTGGGCAAGCAGAGATGTGGCCAGCTGTGACAGTTAGTGCTCAGGTCAGTTCCGTGCTCTAGTTGTCACAACTGCTGATAGCACAGATAGAGGTGTAGCCAGGTTGTGACGCCAGGCGGAGCAGAGAGGCGCACGCATGCACTGCATAGGTGCGACAGATCACCTGAAAAATAGGTGACGTTGCCGTTTGAAGTCCGTTTGGGGTAGCGGTTGCTCCCCGGTTCCTCACCCACCTACCTAAACCTCTGAGCGCAGTTGCATCTACCATCACCTCAAGAGGAGACTGTAAATGTGACCATACTATTGGCACTCCTGTAGAATGACTGCTGTTAAATGGTTTGCAGAGGCACTTCAACTTGCACTGCATCTTTGAGAATCACTACCTTCCCCCTCCCCCCCCGACACCACAAAATGCTCATGATCCCTTCCCTTCCACCTCCCAACTCCACAAAGTGCTACCAATCCCATCCCTCCCACCACTCAACACCAGAAAGTGCTCCTGATCCTCTCCTACGAACTCCCGTCATTACAGTTCCCCCTCATGCACCGTATCTCTAGACTACCAAGGATTTCTGAGGAAGGTGGAGGATCTTTGGAGAGGAGGCAATGTGAAGGGAGATCTGAGGGTGCCTTTAAGAGGATGGGAATGTTTTCTGGGTTGTGGCATATGTCTTTGGGGGAGGGGTTTGGAGGTCCTGTGGAGGGGAGTCTTGAAGATGGAGAGATGGGCTGTTTTTGGGGAGGAGGGCTGATTGGGGGGAACCCATAGTACATAATGTGTATTAAAGCGTGTTAGGTTGGAGTGGGCTTTCAAGGCACCTCCAGTAGTTGGAACACATGGACAAAGCCAGGCGGACTTCTACAGTCTATGTCCCAGAAACATCAAAGAAAGACCATGATCAAGTATGTAATATCACGTTCATTGCTGATTTAATCATGAATTGATAATGAGTGTGACTGTTGGGCAGACTGGATGGATCATTCAGGTCTTTATCTGCCATCACTACAACTTTAGGAAAGTTGTGTCTTCTCCCTGCTGCTCTTCATACCAGCTATAATTGGTCAACAATTATTATTTAGATTAGCAATCTGAAGTGCAGACTATATTATCATCTCACTTTCCTCTCCAGTGCCAAGTACACCGAGAAGCATTATGGAATAATGAAATATTTAACTATTTTAATTATTCCAGTCTTCCTCTGCTGAGAATAGCCACTCTCCATCTGCGAGACAAGCTTTGGCAGTGGATCACACTCACAAAATAAAAGAAGCTGAAACATACCAACTCCGTGTACTATTCATTCTGCCATGAAAATAGAGGATACAATTATCTTTGTCCTGCAATATTGAAAACAATTTGGACATCTGTTGGGCCACGTTGGAAGGAATGCAATGATGATTGGCTGTAATCTGTGTTTGTTGATGTAGATAAGTGTTTTAAGTAGACAAAATCAAAAATTGCCAGTAATAAATTATATCTATCTATCTATCTATCTATCTATCTATCTATCTATCTATCTATCTATCTATATGTATGTATATGTATATGTATATATATTATATTATATACTCACATACGTAAATAAAATGTGGACTACACACTGTTTTTCTGGATTTAGCTCACACTTTTTTCAGTTGTAGATCAAGGTCGTTAAATTAAGGTACAGTAGGCCTCTTCCTGCCCATAGAAGGCTCACAGTTTGAGGGGCTCTTATTAAGCTGTATTAGCAGCTAATGTGTGCCTAACACAGCTTAAAATGGTGCATTGTGGGATGTGCTCAGACATCCTGTGGTAAATACCAATTTAGCTCACACTAATTCATGCACGCGAGGAGCGTGTCAGGGGGGTGTTCCTATACTAATCAGTAAGTTCAACTATATTACCATGTGCTAATTGATTAGCATAGGATTACCGCATGAGCCCTTACCTCTTACAAAATTGGTGGCGGTAAGTGCTCATATAGTAACAGGCAGGGCCGGGCCTAGGGTCTCCGGCACCCCCCTGCAGTTGGCCCCGCCGGCGCCCCCTGCAGTTGGCCCCGCCGGCGCGCCCCCCCCGAAAACAATCGCTACACTACCCGCCCTCTTCTCCCCAGATCCTTTTCCTTTTTGTTTAAATTTACCTCTCCGGCGCGCGGCAGCGTAGCGTTAGTGAGAAGGAGGTGGCGCTCCCCCGCCCCGACGTGTCTTCTTCCCTTCGCTCAGTGTCCCGCCTCAGTGTCATTTCTGACGTCAGAAGAAGGCAGAACCGAGCGAAGGGAAGAGACTGACACGTCAGGGCGGGGGAGCGCCGCCTCCTCAATAATGTTACGCTGCCACGCGCCGGAGAGGTAAATTTAAACAAAAAAAAAAGGAGAAGGATCTGGGGAGAAGAAGGCGAGGTAAGCATGGTGCGGCGGGGCGCCCCCCAGAGGATGGCGCCCTCCTGCCATGCTTACCTCTCTTACCGTGTTGGCACGGCCCTGGTAACAGGGCAGCGCAGGCCCTTACAACTACGTCAATGGGTGGTGGCAAGTGTTCCCCCTCGAAATGGCCACGCAGCAAGTGGTTCACTTGCCACACGGCCATTTCTTTAAGAAAAGGGAAACCTGCCTTTTACCCGCTGCGGTAAAAGGGGTCCTTGGCGCTGATTTTTTTCTGGCACTGAATTTTGAGCAATCAAAAAAAATAGGGATTCAAAGAGACAGTGTATATCAAATATGAAATCTCTTTCTAATATTTGTCCAGCAATATGTATTTTTATACACACTATGTGGAGTATGACAAAAACAGGAGGGAAAAGCTTCAGATTCCCACTGCCACCTTTAAACAGAACTTTTTGGCGGTCAGATTTATGCCGAGTTTTTATGACTTTTGGGACTGGAGGTTTTTTATGCCAATGAAGTGACTAGTGGGGATCTGAGGCTTTTTCTTCCTGTTTTTGTCATACTCCGCATACTGAATTTTGAGCATCATTTATAGAATCCTCCCTATGTGTACATAAGGAAGAACAGTGACAACTTTTATGTGACTCATGCATAGGTATGTTCAGGGGGGGGAGTTTGGATGGCAAGCTGGTGGACTCACAATGGGGAAAATTCTATATATGGCACCTTAAAAATCGGCGCTGTAAAGCCATGTGGTTAGCGTGATTTATAAAGTATGCCTAGAGTTAGGCACAGTTTATAGAATATACTCAAGTGCCATTCTTGTGCCTAAAATTTAGGCTCACCCATTTAGGCTACCTAAAACCAGGCCTAAATACCTGCACCTAAGTTAGGCGCTGATCAGGTGTATTCTATAATAGTGCATATAGATTTTTGAAATGCTCACAACCTGCCCATTCCACCCCTGTGACCACTCTTCCTTTTTGACTGTGCACATTAGAATTTACATGCATCACGTTCTAGAATCTGCCTAGAAAGTTGTGCACTTAAATTCTAATCAAAGCCAATTAGTGCCACTACTTGGTTATTAAGTACCAATTATCGGTGCAGATTGGCTTGTTAATCAATTAAGTTGTACGTGCAATTTGGCTATGTGGCCATATTAGTCACACAACTCAAGGCACAATATATAGAATTTAGGGGAATGTATGCGTTTTGTTTATAAAATACACAAGTAAGCACATACTTTATGCGTAAACATCCATAATGTTTGGCAGTAGCTCACCACCACCATGGGCACTGACCTGTAAGGTATCATCACATGGATTGAACTGCCATCTATTCTGTTCAATATCTACCTGAAATCACTAGCTGAGCTGATTTGGTCAATGGACACTCAGTTCTACATCTACGCGGATGATGTTGAGCTACTCATACCCATTGAAGCTGACTTACCTACAGCCTTGAATAAACTAATTACTTATCTAACATCAATTCAAGAATGGGCTAAGCACAACAAACCTTGCCTGAACCCAAGTAAAACTAAGCTTCTTTGGGTCCCTAACACAAGTGGATACATACCTGACATCAAAGTCCCTTTTGAGAAGTATGAACTCCCCCTCAAATCACAAGTCAAGAACCTTGGAATACAGTTAGATTCATCACTTACTCTGATTCCCCAAATCCAAGCAACCTTCAAGAGCTGCTTCTACTATATGCGATAGCTACTTTGTCTCATCTCCTTACATCGAGAAGGTAAATGTTATCCCAGTTGTGCATGCATCAGTCTAGCCAGAATGTCTGCTGCTTTGCCCATAGTAGTTTATAAAGACACAAGATGAGCCCTAAGGTATGTTCCCCGCCTAAATCCAGGCAAATTCTATAACAAAGCGTGTAACTTAATTGGCTTAACAAACTAATCAGTGTTGATAACAGCACTTAACAAGCAATAATGAGAATTAATTGGCAATAATAAGAAATTATGTGCACAGCTCGCTAAGCATATTCTGTAATGAACTGTGCCTAAATTCTAAAGCGTGCAGTTCAAAAGGGGCGTGACTATGGGGGGGGGAAGGGTGTTCCCAAATTTGCATGCATAGTTATAGAATATGGCCCAGTGTATGTAAATCTATGCCACATTTTCACTGGTGTAAATAGAGGTGCACAGTTTTAGGCGCTGGAATATCAACTAAGCATATTCTATATGCCTCGCAAAAATGTAGACGCCACTTATAGAACACGCTTAGGCGGAATTGCTTACCGTATGGATTTTTAGGTGCCTTATATAGAATCTGACCCTAAGTGGACATTTTGAGCAGCACTATCAGTTAAATGCCACTGAATATGACTAAATGGCCCCAAAAGAGCGATTTAACTGGCCAGGATCCATTTCTGGCTGGTTAAATCACTTTGAATATTGACCCACTGATTTCTTTGGTTCTCAATCCACACTTGCTATACCACCTTTGCTAACTCTCAGATCAAGGTGGTTCACAATCTTAAAAATACAAAGCAAAACTGAGAAAAGGAATTACAAAATCAGTGTGAAGGAAAAGCAGGGAAAATAAAATAAAATAAAATAAGTGATTGTAGAAACAGAGAGGAAAAATACAGGTTAGGATGGGGAAGTAGGTGTTAGGAAAGAGGGGAGGGGGTAAAGGAAAGAGAGATTTAAGACGGTGTAGTCCTAGTGATAGGAGATTGCAATCTGCCTGAGAATGATCAAATGCAAGATAGAAGAGACAAGTTTTTAAATTTTATAAGGGACTGTTCAGCTCAAATGGAAAGGGGTAAAGAATTCCATAGGGACTAGGCCTTTACTTTTTGACCAGAAGATGTTCACTCCTACTGGAAGTTTCCTAAATCTAGTCCAAACTGTTAATTTTCTTTTTTTTTTTTGTTACATTTGTACCCTGTGCTTTCCCACTCATGGCAGGCTCAATGCAGCCTACATGGGGCAATAGAGGGTTAAGTGACTTGCCCAGAGTCACAAGGAGCTGCTTGTGCCTGAAGTGGGAATTGAACTCAGTTCCCCAGGACCAAAGCCCACCACCCTAACCACTAGGCCACTCCTCCACTCCACTTTGGCACTGAAGCCCATCTTCAAACCATTCCTTCACATACCAAACTTTGGGGCCCTTTTACCAAACTATAGTAAAAAGGGCCCTGTGGTAGTGGCAGGGGCCATTTTTGCCATGTGCTAAGGCCCTTTTTAACCGCCACCCATTTGAGGTTTGATTTCTGTAGTGTGGGAAATGGCACACGCTGGGGCTGGAACTACTGCCGGCGCCCGGGGCCATCGGTACCTCCAAATTGGTGCGTGATAATCCCACATTCGACCTACCACTGCTTTCTAAAAGGGCTCCATAGCTCCTTAGCTTAGATAGTTCGTGATCCACTGCTCTTAGCTGCCTGGCACTGCAGCTTTGGCACTCACTTACTAGTTGGATAAGACAAGAAAGCTTTTATAAGAAGTTCAAAGTAGCTGTAAAAACCTGGTTATTTCAGGAAAGCTACATCTTATTCTGATTAGAGTACTGGCCTTTTCAATTAATTCCTTTGCTGTTCTTGGCTTTGGGAAACAGATGTCACTGCTCCTCCTTTTCCGCCATTTCTTACTGCCAGTCTTATTGGAATTAAATTACTGTGCTATCTTCCTTCTGTTGCCCCTCTTCATCTGTGGTTCTCTCTCACTTGCTATTGATAGCTCATTTAATTATATATAGTTTTAATATATTTTTTTGTAAACTGCTTTAATGCTCCCTGTACAAAGTGATATATCAAATCATGTGAAATAAAAATAAAAAATAAATTTAAAAAATGGCTTTCTATAAGACATTTCTGTAGCTGGAAAAAGGGTACTGTTAGTTGAAACAAAAACACTTTGACCTACCTTAATAGATAAAGTAACATAATAATATACATACTTAAGACAATATTAAAAGTCATTTATGATAGTGAGGTGTCCTTTTACTAAGCTGCGGGAAAACGGGTCTTGCAGTAGCAGCGGGGGCCGGTTTTCCTATGCATCTTGACCCTTTTTAGCACAGTGGGTAAAAAGACCCTCCCCTAAAAAAAATGGCCATGTGATAAAATAACTCCTACCGCATGGCCATGCGGCGGGGAACACTTACCGCCACCCATTGAAGTGGCGGTAAGGACTCCCACGGTAACCCGGTGGTAACCAAGCAGTGTGTAGTGATGCCCGATTAACGCCGGCTTAGTGCCTCACGACACACGCCGGTGGTAGTTCAGTTTTAGCATGCAGTAAGCTCACATTGGGCTTACTGCTGCTTTGTAAAATGGCTCCTCAATGAGCTCATGAAACTAGGTTATGCTTAAAAGTATGTATGGAGTAAGTTGGCATGTATATTTAAAGTAGGCGTGCACAGAAAGGAGTTTGGGCAGAACAAGGGTGGCGTCACAATGTATACACTTATTTTACTTATTTTAAAGTACATGATAAAATTTATGACTGCTTTTCAGCAGGCATAATGCTCGTGCCTTGAATGTCAGTGCTAATGCTGCTGGATTTGCGCAGGCAGTTTATAAAGACACATATCCCCTAATTCCATAAAAGTCACCACAAATTGTGTGCGCAAATTTGGGCATGCACTCAGTTTGCATGTGCAATTTTAATTTCATTTAGCAAGCAATTATTGGCACTAATTAGATTTAATTGGCATTTACGTGCGTAAATTTAGGCGCGGGATCCGCACTTAAATTTTAAATGCACGTTAAAAAACAGGCATGGGAATGGGAGGGTCATGGGTGGAATGGGGGCATTCTTAGCAGTTACACACGCTGTTATAGAATAAGGGTGATACGCACCCAAGTTAGGTGCATATATTTGTATCACATTTCAGTTGGTGCGAATGGACACATCTAAACTTGCATGCAATTCCCAGGCTTAATGCACATTCAGTCTCCTGAAAATTCATTTTCAATGTGTGAATCATACTGATGGCTTTCTACCATTGACAAAAACAAAGCAAGAAGAACAAATGGAAAGGCTAAAGATCATCAAAAGAAAATCACTAGCAACAAACACAGATTCAAATAGGACAGAAAGTTTTTAGAGGCTGTAAAGTTCAGCTCGGGAGTGAGATGGGATCACAAGGTGTCTGACCACAGGCCTGTACAACTCTGAAATGCAGTGGACAAAGAGCAGATTAAGGTGGGGAAGAGTGGTTGGTCCCTGTGGTTCAACTTGAGATGTAGCAGAAGAGAGGAAGGATTGTAACTACAGGATGTCACACCACATACAACTTTAACTATTTGACAGGTGGGTGGTAAGAAGGGGAAGACCAGCTAGATTTGGGCTTGTTGTTTCATAGTAACATAGTAAATGACGAGAGATAAAGACCTGTACGGTCCATCCTGTCTGCCCAACAAGATAAGCTCATTGTACATGGTATGTGTTACTTTATATGTATACCTGAGTTTGATTTGGCCTTGCCAATCTCAGGGCACAGACCGTAGAAGTCTACCCAGTACTGTTCTTGAACTAAGTTCTGAAGCTAACGTCGAAGCCCCTTAAAATTTACACTCCAGCCCATCCCTACCTATTCAGTCACGATCATGGCGTAGACCGTTGAAGTCTGCCCAGCTCCCTTTTTGTTTCCCCAATTACAGGCGTTGCTACCCAATCTCCGCTAAGATTCCATGGAACCATTCCTTCTAAACCGGATTCTTTTGTGTTTATCCCATGTATGTTTGAATTCCATTACCGTTTTCATTTCCACCACCTCCCGCGGGAGGGCATTCCACATATCCACCACCCTCTCTGTGAAAAAATACTTCAGAACGAAGATTGAGCTATGATCAAGTTAGGCTCTTAGGGGTAATTCTGTGAGGAGCTAACTAGTTTTAGATGGCAGGAAGGCACTTAGGGGCACTTTTACAAAGTGGCGGTAAGCCCAACATGGGCTTACTACTCGCTAAAAGGGAAGTACCGCTGGCTATCACAGCAGCCCGGCAGTAGTTCCCATCCCCAGCGCGTGCCATTTCCGGTGCTACAAAAATATTTCTACCCTGACGGTAATCGCTGGGTACACACTGGTGCTACCACCAGTGTGTACCTGGCAGTAATCGGGCAGTGCCATGCGCTGCCCAGTTACCGCCAGGATAGCGCGAGAGCCCTTACCGCTACCTCAATGGGTGCGCAGCAAGTGCCTTACTTGCTGCACATCCATTTCTTTTTTTTTTTTAAAAACCTGCCTTTAACCTGCTCTGGTAAAAAAGGGCCTCGGCATGCGTGAAAAGCACATGCCGACTCCAGCACAGACCCCCTTTTACTGAAGCTTCGTAAAAAGGGCCCATAAATGGAAGTATGTGCTTTGCAAATGGCCACTTGTGTGCTTAACTTCAAAACTTCACTGAATTTCCCACAGAAATATAAGAACAAACAGTGGAAAATAATTTTGCTACAATTAAAATTAGCATTAGCAAAAATGTTTTAATAATAATAATATTGGAAGAAAAAAGGCCTCAACAGAGCCAGAGCCTGTGGTGCTAATATTTTTGCTGAAGTGGGCATTCACCGTGGCTACCAAAAACCTCTATAACCTCCAAATCTGTATATTTTTATAAATATAACATGCTCAAAAACTTTCAAAATACAAACAGCACACTTATCTTGAACAGGGTCCCATTTCGCTAGCACTTTTTCAAGGGAATAAATGTGCTTTCATCCACTGCTTATATCACATATCGCTTTCTCTTCTCAGTTGCTGTTTGTAGCCCGGCAGTAGTTCCGGATTGACGCGCAGCAATGCCAACCCTTTAATAAAAATGCCCCTCAGTGGATGCAGCAGTGGTCAAAGCAAATGTTCAGCTGTACTATCTGGTTAAGGGCTGTTGAATATTTGCTGTAGGGCCAGACAGCACGATTTAACCAGGCAGCAACCTCTTCTGCTTGGTTAAATTGATTAAAATGCCAACCTCATAAAGTTTTGCACCTAGTAAAAGCAAGCACCTAAGGGGCCCTTTTACTAAGCCATGTAAGTGTCTATGTGTGTCCAACGTGCGCCAAAATGGAGTTACTGCCAGGCTACCGTGTAGCTCTTGTGGTAAATTCATTTTTGATGGGCGTCCGAAAAAATAATTTTTATTTTCGGACGCGCGTATTGGACGCGCGCTAAGTGGAATTTGACACGCGCAGGTCATTACCGCCTGGTTACCGTGTGAGACTTTACCACTAGGCCAATGGCTGGTGGTAAGGTCTCAGACGTCGGAGGCGGGGCCGGTGACGGCGGGGGCGGGGCCGGTGACGCGGGGGTTGGGGTGTCAGGGGCGGGGTTTGTGTTTGGGCGGGTTTTGGGCTGGTTTCTGGCCTGGATTGGGCTGGAAAAAAAATTTCTACCTGGCAACCCTGCTTATAGCAGCAGCTTCAGAGAGCATTTTCCATCTCACAGATAGGCTGCAGAGAATACCTTCTCCTGCTTTAGACTTAATCCTACCCACCCTACCCCTCTACCCACCCACCCCTAGAGTGAAATGTCTTATATAACCTCCCTATCAACCCACTCATTACTTTACCTCACCCATTTCTATTCTTCTATCACCTTCTCCCACTACTCCAACCAGAGTTACACCTAATCACACTGACCACCCTTCAACATCTTCTGTCCTTCTGTGACTGTTCTCTTGTGCTTGACTGCTTAAATATTTTAAATTTAAATGCTTTACTTTTTGTCTATTAGATTGTAAGCTCTTTGAGCAGGGACTGTCTTTCTTCTGTGTTTGTACAGCGCTGCGTACACTTTGTAGCGCTCTAGAAATGTTAAATAGTAGTAGTAGTAGACCCAAAATGGACACGCAGCAATTTTCATTTTGCCGCATGTCCATTTTTGGCAAAAATTCTAAAAAGGGCATTTTTTACAGGTGCGCTGAAAAATTATTCTGCTCGAAAACACGTGTCTACGCTACCGCAGGCCATTTTTCAGCGCACCTTTGTAAAAGGGCCCCCTCAATTTGTAGGTTCGGCCCCAGTCAGTTTTTCAATCTTGTGGACTGCTTCTTTCATTTTTGTGACTATACCTTGATAAGCACGCTCTGTATTCAGTTTGTAACACTTTCCATGAAACATAAATATGCAAAATGTGCTGACACAGCACTCGGATCACTCCGGCAGGCCACAAATCTTCCCTAATGTTCATCTTAAATTGCAGGCAAATCTGGGAAACAAATTAATGGCATAAATCAGATTATCATTACTCATGAAAAGGTACAGAATTTTGCTGTAACCCTTTCTGGAATCTGAGTGGGTTATTTAAGAGTAAAGCAATCCTATAAGGAAAACATCTGTTTGTCATCGAATGACCTAAACAGGGGTGCATGTACAACAGAAGGACGAAGCAGACATCTGTGCTATCATTTAAGATACCCCACTCATCATTTTAGATCGCTGCCGTGGCTCTTCACACACATAAGCTTATTATTCTGCATGGCAAATCAGAAAAATGGAAGCATTTCCAATTTAGCTTTGGCATCTTAACTAAAACTAAATCAAATTAGTAAAACTAGTCACATTAATTAATGAAAATGTTTTCAGACATGCATTCTGTCAAATGTTAGCACAAATTACATTTTTCAACTTTATCCGTGTCAAGTGTATTTTAAATGCTACACTTAAAAGAAAAATCAATAAGAATACTTTTCTTAGCCACTGTCTGTCTCTCCGTCCATCTGTTTGTATATATCTGTTTGTTTGCACATCTGCAATGCTTTGGTTGTACCACAGAAAGGCGGTATATCAAGAATCTAACAAAGAGATGCATAGAGCTTCATTCTGTCTTCAAGAGCAGGCCAGAGAAGCAGGAGTCAGCAGGAGTCCCTGTGTCCTGCCAGCAAGAAGAGAGAAGCAATGGCAGTAAAGAGCTGGCAGGAGTCCTCAGATCCCACTGGTATAGACTGGACTGACTGCCTTCAGAGGAGGAAAGAACTCTTGAGGAAACGACAAGAGAAGGGGCAGGGTTGCAGAGGAAGAAAGAAGGGACAGGAGCAAAAGAGAAAGGGCAGGGTTAGAGGAGGAAAGAAGAATATAGGAGCGGAGAATAAGGGAATGCCAAATTAGAGAAGAGGAAGGAAAAGATGGGCGGGGTGAAAGGGAAGGAGCAGAGTTACAGAGGATGAGATGTGTGGGGCAGAGCATAAGGGAAGGGGCAGGGTTAGAGTGGGGAAAGGAGAAGATAGGAGCGAAAATAAGGAAAGGAGAAGGTTAAAGAAAAGGATGGAAAGGAGGGGCAGAGAATAAGGGGTGGGCAGAGTTACGGAGGAGAAGAGAAGTAAGGGGCAGAACATAATGGAAGGGACAGGTTTAAAGAAGAGGAAGGAAAGGGGGGGTGGAGTATAAAGGAATGGGCAGAGTTACAGAGTAGGAGAGAACTGAAGGCAGAACATATGGGTAGGGTTATGGTTAGAGGGGGGAAAGAAGAAGATAGGAGCAGCGAATAAGGAACGGGCAAGGTTAGAGGAGAGGAAGGAAAAGGGTGTGGAACATAAGGGAAGGGGCAGAGTTATAGAGAAGGAAAAAAGTGAGGGGCAGAACATAAGGTAAGGGGCAGGGTTAGAGGAAGAAAGGAGAAAAGGAGGCCAAGCATAAGGGAAGGTGTTTATGTTTATTTGATCTACACCTTTACAGTAATAGGTCAAAGCGGTTAACAAAATTTTAGATAATAAAGTTAAAATAAGTTAAAATAAGATAAGGAAAAGAAATACATTACTTGGATAGGAAAAGTAAGCAGCTGAGCAAGATCATGCATAACACATTAAAAAAAATGTTAAAGCAGTCATTCAATTCTGCATGGCTAATGGGACAAGCTGTCAACAGACAAATTAAACGCCAGTTGAAAAAAAATTGCTCTTAACTACAGTTTTTTTTTTTTTTTAATGTTTATTTATATTTATTGAACATGCACAAATCGCATAGAAATAATTGTGAACAAACAGTATCAACACTTCCCTCTGCTACATCAACATTAGTTTTTTGCTTTGTTTCCATTACTCTGTAATCCCCTTATATATCCCTTACCCCCTCCCCCACCCTCTACCCCCTTCCCCCCACTTAGTTAATTGTCAAGGCAGGGTCCGGCTGCGCCGACCACTCAATATATGAGTCCCATATTCGATGATACACTACCAGGCGACCTTGTCGCATCGCCGTTAGCTTAGACATCAGATGAATGTAGTCCAGTTTCCTTATAACAGTCCTGAGTCCCGGCAGAGTTTGTTGTTTCCATGCCGCTGCTAGCACCAACTTGCCAGCCACCAATATCTGGGTAGCCAGCTGATACATATATTTTTTGGACCCCTAGGGTCGCATATGCAGAAGGCAAAAGTCCATTGTCATAGGAAAGTCTGATTTCATTATGCTTATGATCAACCTCACCACTCCTGTCCAATACTGTTGAGCATGAGGACAGGCCCACCATATGTGAGCCATATCTCCCAACATTTCACATTGACGCCAACAGAGAGCCGACCTCCCTTTAAACATTTTAGCTAATCTCTGTGGTGTGTAATACCAACTATACAATATTTTGTAGCCATTTTCTACAAGAGCATTGGAAATTGACACCTTAAGCAACGAAACAAACACTCGTTCCCATACTGAGTATTCATGAGAGACCCCCAGTGATTTTTCCCATTTATGTGTGTAGTATAGAATTGGCTGTGTTTGCAATAAAAGTGCTTTATATAGCCTAGAGATTCCCCCTCTACCCCCTCCTCCGGCCATAGCCCTCTCTAATTGCGTTTCCTCCAGGCTCAACTCTTCCTTTGCTCTCCTCAAAACGTAATCCCTTAGTTGGGTATATTGCAATGCATTGGACGTTGGGATCCCGTCTTAACTACAGTTTTAAATTTAGGAAAGGAGAGTTCCGATCAGAGGGCTGGGTGTAGGTCATTCCAAAGATTAGGGGCTAAAATATAGAAAGCTGAAGTCCGCATGGATTCATGGTAGGCCAATCGTGGAGAGGGAAGCACCAAGCGATGTGCATCCAAGGAACAAAGTCAACGGGAAGGGGTGTAGGGAATTATAACAGAAGAAAGATAGGAGGGGAGGGGGGACCAGAATGAAGTACCTTGTGAGCAAGAATCAAGATTTTGAACCAGATATAATGTAATTTCTGCCAAGTGTATTTTTTGCTAATTGTACTTGTCTATCAGCTAGGTCTTCTGAAGAAGGCTGATAGCCAAAACACGGCTTGTGTTGGGTCAGAACTGTCAACACAGCCTCTTTTTTATATTTGAGAATAAACCTTCATGTGTTTTAGAAGCTTGTGGACTTCTGGTTTTTTTTTTTGCATCTACTGGTTATTTAGGAACACATCCTGTGAAGTATTCCACCCCTTGTTTGCTTACTCATTTGTGTGGAAGCATTGTTTTCCCCCTTTTTTTTTGTTTTGAGCACATAAATACTGACACCCAATGAAGTTACATGGAAATACTTTTAAAACGAATAGGAGGAAATATTTTTTTTCACTCAATGAAAGTTAAGCTCTTGAACTCATTGCCAAAGGATGTGGTAACAGCGGTTATTGTATCTGGGTTTTAAAAAAGGTTTAGACATGTTCCTGGAGGAAAAGTCCGTAAGTGTGTTATATGGGGGAAGCCACTGCTTGACCTAGGATCAGTAGCATGAATCTTGCTACTATTTGGGATTCTGCCAGGTATTTGTGACCTGGATTAGCCACTGTTGGAAGCAGGATACTGGGCTAGATAGACCATTGGTCAGAGCCAGTATGGTTATTCTTATGTATTTCATAAAAGTATGTATAAAAAGATAAATCTAGGGTTGCAAAACCTCTGTGCAGTGTGAGGGCTCAATGTTCCCAATGGAATACCTATCAAAACCAGTGCAGAGTCTGTATAGCCAAATGGAATGGATTCATTACTGCAAGCAGCAGAATGTCCATATTGCCATAAAGCTTTCTATCCTTTCAAAAATAAGGTTTCCCATGCCAATAGACAACAGATTATGACAGCTACTTCCACTATCATCCTGTGCATTTCTGGAAAGCAAACATTTCAACCTTCAAAACTCTAAGGCAGTAATTCCCACCCCTCTCGCCAGAGGCACCTAGCTAGTTAGGTTTCAGGATATATACAAAGAATAGTAATGATTCTGTCTGTCTGTCTGTCTGTCTTTCTCTCTCTCTCTCTCTCTCTTTCTCTGATTTTTATTGGGGGTCCCTGATGAAAAGGTTGAAATTACTCTCCCTACAGCATTAATGTTTCACATTCCTTTTCTGAGCTGAAGTTGCTTCATTTTACAAAGCAAGGGCTGAGATTTAAGCAGTCATACTGTGAGTGATGGATGTAGGATTTCATCTGGGATCTCCTGATTCCATCCTTCTTGCTATCCAATATATTTACTGCTGCTGTTGAAAATGGATGGAAACATACATCTGAAATAATCAAATACATACATAGGACTAGATTCTATGAATGGTGCTGGAAAATTGGTGCTGAAAAATTTAAGCATTGAGTACTATTCCTTAAAGAATCCATGTCCTTTAAAATAGCACTAACCCCCCTGTTTACTAAGCCAAGCTAATGGCTGCCGCTCAGCAATGCTGACACAGCCCATGCAAAGTGAATGGGCTGTGTCGGCATTAGCGCACGGCAGTTGCTAGTACAGCTTAGTAAACAGGGGGTAAGTGCATAACGACACCTAACTTTAGAGGCCAATCCAGTCTATTCTGTAAAAATGTGTGTAAATTCTGGGAATGCTAAGGAATGCCCCTGTCCATGCCCCCTTGAAATTATGCACTATAGGAGTACCTCACACAGGGGTCCTTTTACAAAAGTATGCTGAAAATGGGCTGTGGTAGTGTAGGCGCATGTTTTGGGCGTGCACAGATCCATTTTTCAGCGCGCCTGTAAAAAGGCATTTTTTTTTGAATTTTTACTAAAATGGACGTGTGGCAAAATCAAAATTGGCACACGTCCATTTTGGGTCTGAGACCTTACTGCCAGCCATTGACTTAGCGGTAAGGTGTCTCACGTTAACTGTGCGGTAATTGCCTATGCACATCAAGTCAGAGTTACCACCCGATTTTCGGCGCACGCCACTGCACGCATAGTGGACATGCATAAAAAATGAAATTACCGCATGTGCCATGCGGTAGCCGGGTGGTAACTCTGAATTGGCATGCGTTGGGAGCACGTAGGCACCTACGCAGCTTAGTAAAAGGGCCCCACAGTGTTATAGAATATGATGTGCACTTAACTCCCAATTAATGTCAATTAACACCAATAACTGGTTGCTTGCAGCCAATTATTAAGACTGATCGGTTCATTAATCAAGTTGCACATGCAAATCAGCTACGCATGCTGATTTGCGTGTGCAAATTTAGTCACCATATATAGGATCCAGGGGATAGTACATATGATTGGAAATATGACTAAATGGAACATGTTATCTTTCAATTCAGTTCAAGTTAACCTGGATTTTATAATCTGCTTCACCAAAATAGATTGAAGGCAGATAGCAATCAAAATTTAAAAATTCAAGAGCTGAATATTTGATAGTGCCAGTAATGCAGTAAATATTTTAACCAACGATATGATTATTAAAACATTAAATCACCTGCATAATAAAAATCAACAAATATGAACAGAACATAATGAGCCCAGAAAAAGGAAAATACTGATAACGGCTTCACGAAGAGGCATTATTAAACAACATAAATACATAAACTAAACTAAGCTAAAAAAAAGAAATCCTCTGAGAACAGCCTTGCCTTGAGATTCCTACAGAAGCATAAGTAAGAAGGCTCCATCTTCCCTTCCTTTGGCTGTTTACTCCACCATATCAGGGCTTTTCCTCTCACCTTTTTCTCTATAGTATCTCTTAACTTATAGTCACCCAAAGAACATAAGGAATAGAGGGGAAATGGACCTCCAGTACTCCTCCCCTAAGCATCATTGCAGTCATATACGTGCAGTATCATGAAAAGATTATTATTTCTGCGGTCCACAGTCAAACATGTCTGGGTTTGTGTTATATTTAACCAATAGTGGTAGAAGATTGTCACAGACAGTAACAGAAATTCCCAGAGACTGAAAAAGAGCAGATATAGTACTGCTGCACAAGAGCGGGAACAGAGAGGAGGTGGAAAATTACAGATCTGTTATTTTAACATCAGTGACAGTGAAGAATAGGATAATACGATGCCTTGAAGACAGAGGGTTACATGATCATAGGCAAACTCGATAGACTTTTTTATAATAAGGTGATCAGAGTAGTAGACAAAGAGTGCAGTTAGAGATAGATTTAAGAAAGAATGCCAAAATTTAGGCACTAGGATTAATTCATGCTAAGTGCAAATTCTGTAACCACAGTTTCATGCTGCCACCATGAACATTTCCCAAGCACCAAACCCCTTCTTCACTTCCATACCCTTCCATTGAATTCCCCAAGTTTTTGAAAAAGTTCTGATGCCAGAAGGTCTGAGTCTCCAAACATGTCCAGGACATAGGAGCCAACTTTTCAAAATGATTGGGGGTGCTAAATTTTTTTTTACAGGTGGTGCATCCCCCCTCCCTCCCCCGTCCCCCTCTGTCCCCCTCCCCTGTCCACCATCCCCCTTCCCTCATCCCCCCTCCACCTCCCTCCCAGTTCCAGGCCCCCCTCCCTCCCTCCCAGTTCCAGGGTCATCGTCCCTCCCTTCGAGATCCAGGCCCCCTCCCTCCAAATTTTAAAAGTCATCTATCTTACCTCGCCCTTGTGGAAACAGAAAATGAGGGTGGGACCAGAGCTGAGAGAGAGAGAAGGGAAAACGGAACTAAGCTCCAAGACGAGCCTGCATGCTTTTTACCGCTGCTGCTGCCCTAACCCCGACAAGGTAAGATGACTTTTAAAATTTGGAACTCGAAGGGAGGAGGGAGGGAGGGAACGAACTTCCGGTGGGTGAAATATTGGGGGTGCTCAAGCACCCACAGCACTCACAGAGTCGGCGCCTATGGTCCAGGAAACAAAAGTTTACCTAAAAGACAACCTAAGAGCTTTGAGTTTTATTATACTTTGGTTTGATGGTCTGTCCACTTCTAACATTTGGTGTGTATTAGTTTGGTACAACGCAATATTTGTGTGTCAGTTTTAGTTATGCCTTTTAGCACATCATTTGTTTTACATATTAATAATCGCTCCAGATTAGTTTTACTAATATTGCTTTATTAAGCAACAATGCTTAAATAGTATGTCTCTAAAGTTTTTTATTTAACCTGTATGTTAGTTTTATTATCTATTGGTTTGTATGTAATAACTAATCTATGCTGTTTGCCTGCCTCTAATAATTCATTGATGGTTTGTTCTTAACTCGTGTTTTATGAAGATGTTTTAATAGTTTTTGATTGGTGTTTTTGGATTGGTATTTTATGTTATATGATTTATTGTATGTTTTTATGTTTTGCCACTCAGCTGTTTTAGCTCCTGATGCAGCCTCTACTGAGGCGAAACATGGCCACGTCGGGACATTTTACAGAGTGGCACAAATAAAGCCTTTTTATCATATTAGACATGTGTTTTGCTCTTCTTTGGACTCCCATGGGGTTGGATGACAGTGTGTTAAACCTCTACATTCCATACTTTCCCATCTCAGACATAAGGCTAAGAAAAAACAATCCTGTACTCAAACCCTGCACTTGCATGCTCCACAGGGTATATGGCAAGAGAGTATGCCATTCCAAGACTAAAAGAACAGCAACAATGATCATAAGCATGATATTTGATAGCAATTTATGGCATGACCCTTTATTTGAGATAATCAACTCATTGTTCCTTCAATATTCTAGCACTGTGTACAGTGGTAGCTAAGACCTTTTTTTTTTAATGTTTACCTGCAAAAAAGCTAACACCTGATGTGAAACTGGTATTAAAATCTTGGCTTTAGTGAGTAGATCTTAGCAGGGGGAGGAGAGAATAGAATACCATAGTATTTATTGTACACTCATGAAAGTCTCATGTGTACATGGTATCCCTTCATTTACACGCACCTGTCCTTTCAGACTAGCTTAGCATGCATTATAAGACCTTCTTGAATAGCATACTCTTTTTAGCTCTCCTAAATTATTTTAATGTGAACATTAAGCGTTATTGCATAGGTCCCAAGAGCTCCACTATATACACTGTATGCGAGTGAAAGCTGTTATCCATTAATGCAGCACGATTATGGGACTGCTTGCTTTTGCACCTGTGTCTCACTGTTTCTCTCTAAAATATTAAATATATTTCAAATACATTCCTGCATTTGACTGCCAGTGATCTTTTTCATTTTAGTTCTTATTCTTTTGAAACTGCAAAGCGCCTCAGGCTGACAATCATGGAAAACATTCAGTACATGAAATTAGTAGTAGCAACATCAGAGTATCTGGAAACCCATCCAATTAACATGACTATAGTTCTTCAGAGGAGTCAAAATTTGTTGCTTCGAACCGACTTAATGGAAAATGGAATCAATCTTAAGAGTCACCACTCAGGGAAACGATCTAGGAGTCGTGGAGGGGCATAATCGAACGGGGATGACCATCTGTAAGGACGCCCTTATCTGAGGACGTCCTCTTGAATGGGTGGGGCATCCCGTATTATCGAAACAAGATGGGCGTCCATCTTTCATTTTGATAATACGGTCGGGGACGCCCAAATCTCAACATTTAGGTCGACCTTAGAGATGGTCAACCTAAATGCTGAGATGGTCGACCTTAGAGATGGGCGACTTCGGTTTTCGTCGATAATGGAAACCGAGGATGCTCATCTCAAAAATGACCAAATCCAAGGCATTTGGTCGTGGGAGGAGCCAGCATTCGTAGTGCACTGGTCCACCTGACATGCCAGGACACCAACCGGGCACCCTAGGGAGCACTGCAGTGGACTTCACAAATTGCTCCCAGGTGCATAGCTCCTTTACCTTTTTTTTTTTTTTTTTTGTTACATTTGTACCCCGCGCTTTCCCACTCATGGCAGGCTCAATGCGGCTTACATGGGGCAATGGAGGGTTAAGTGACTTGCCCACAGTCACAAGGAGCTGCCTGTGCCTGAAGTGGGAATCGAACTCAGTTCCTCAGTTCCCCTAAGCCCCCCCCAAACCCACTCCCCACAACTGTACACCACTACCATAGCCCTTATGGATGAAGGGGGGCACCCACATGTGGGTACAGTGGGTTTCGGGTGGGATTTGAAGGGCTCACATTTACCACCACAAGTGTAACAGGTAGGGGGGATGGGCCTGGGTCCACCTGTCTGATGTGCACTGCACCCACTAAAAACTGCTCCAGGGACCTGCATACTGCTGCGATGGAACTGGGTATGACATTTGAGGCTGGCATAGAGGTTGGCAAAAAAAATTTTTTTAATTTCTTTTTGGGTGGGAGGGGGTTGGTGACCACTGGGAGAGTAAGGGGAGGTCATCCCCGATTCCCTCTAGTGGTCATCTGGTCAGTTCGGGCACCTTTTCAAGGCTTGGTCGTGAAAAAAAAGGGACCAAGTAAAGTCGGCCAAATACTCTTCAGGGACGCCCTTCTTTTTTCCATTATCGGACACCTATCTCTTAACCACGCCTCTCTCCCGCCTTTGCTAGGCTGCTGACATGCCCCCGTGAACTTTGGTCGTCCCCGCGACAGAAAGCAGTTGAGGACGCCCAAACTCGGCTTTCGATTATGCCGATTTGGGCGACCCTGAGAGAAGGATGCCCATCTCCCGATTTGTGTCGAAAGATGGGCGCCCTTCTCTTTTGATTATGCTCCTGGCAGTGGACAATACGTTGGAATCCTCAGCTCAGTGTACAGTGGCAGTCAAAAAAGCAAACAGAATGTTAGGAATTGTTCAGAACATATCTCTTGAGATGAGCAATAAGAATTGAACCTACTCCCTCAAACAGGGATATAATGGTTGGAATGGGTATGGACTGAGCACATTAATATAAAATTCACTTTATGAATCTCTGTATAGAGATGATACTTGAGAATTCTTGATTCTAATTTTGAGATTTAGTAGTAAGTATTAATTAGACTCAAAAAGGATCTTTGTGTATTTTTATTTTATTTTATTTGTAGCATTTGTATCCCACATTTTCCCACCAATTTGCAGGCTCAATGTGGCTTACATTTGCTGTAATGGCGGTTGCCATTTCCGGTAACAGAATTATAAATGGTATTGCGTTAAGGTGCATACATACATGGTAACATACATGGTAACATACATGGAACATAATATATATGGAACAGATTATGGATTTAGTTAGTTAAAATGTAATGCCCAGAAGTGCAGAGTGATTCACTTGGGGTGCAGACACCCAAAAGAGAAATACCAGACAGGAGGGGAGAGATTAGTAAGCTCGGCTCAGGAGAGGGACCTTGGGATGATGATGTCTGAGGATCTGAAGGTGAAGAAACAATGCCATGGCCAGAAAGATGCTAGGCTGCATAGAGAGGGGTATAACCAGCAGAAGAAAGGAGGTGTAAATGCTCTTCTACAAGTTGTTTGTGAGGCCCCACTTGGAGTATTGTGTTCAGTTTTGGAAGCCGTATCTTGCTAATGATGTAAAAAGACTTGAAGCGGTGCAAAGAAAAGCTACAAAAATGGAATGGGATTTGCGTTACAAGATGCGTGAGGAGAGACTTCCTTACCTGAACATGTATACTCTGGAAGAAAGAAGAAACAGGGGTGATATGATATAGACCTTCAAGTATTTGAAAGGTATTAATCTGCAAACAAACCTTTTCCTGAGACAGGAAGGTGGTAGAACTAGAGGACATGAATTGAGGCTGAAGGGAGGCAGACTCAGGAATAATGTCAGGAAGTATTTTTTCACAGAGAGGGTGGTAGATACTTGGGAGATGGTGGAGATGAAAATGGTAATGGAATTCAGAAATGCATGGGATAAACCTAATGGGATCTTGTTTAGAAGGAATGGATCTACAGAAACTTAGCAGAGATTGGGTGGCAACACCGGTAATTGGGAAGCAAACCCAGTGATGGGCAGACTTTTACAGTTTGTGCCCTGAAAATGGGCAAGGACAAATCAAGGTCAGGTATACATATGAAATATCATATACCTTGTGTAATGAGTTTATCTTGTTGGGCAGGTCTTTAAATGATGTGATCTACTATGTTATATGTTGCTATGGGGCCCATTTACAAAGGCGCACCAAAAAGTGGCCTGTGGTAGTGTGGGTACGTGTATTGGACGTGCATTAGACCATTTCTCCAGCACATCTAGAAAAAAGGGGGCTTTTTTGGGCCGGGAAATGAACATATAGCAAAATGAAAACCAGCGCACATCTATTTACAGCCTGAGCCCTTAATACCATCCATTAACTTAACGGTAAGGGCTCACGTGTTACCCACATGGTAACCATCCAGTGCGTGCCAATTGCTGATTACTGCCGGGAATGCCCCTGCAGTAGAAAATAGAAAATTATTTTCTACTGCGTATTTTCAGCGTGTGCCAAGCTCAGAATTACCACCAGGCGCACATGCTAGCCAGGCAGTAATGCTGATTTGACGCATGCCGCACGCATGTAGGCATTTAAACACCTTTGTAAAAAGGCCCCTATGTAAATCATCTGGACCGGATGGTATTCACCCCAGAGTACTGATAGAATTGAAAACTGAATTTGCAGAACTATTGTTAGTAATATGTAATTTATCTTTAAAATCAAGGAATTTACCGGAAGATTAGAGGGTGGCCAATGTAAGCCCGATCTTTACAGAAGGTTCCAGAGGTGATCTGGGAAATTATAGACTAGTGAGCCTGATGTCAGTGCTGGGCAAAATGGTAGAGACTATTATAAAGAACAAAATTACAGAGCATATTCAAAAGCATGGATTAATGAGATAAAGCTAACATGGATTTAGTGAAGGGAAATCTTGCCTTACCAATCTATTGCAATTCTTTGAAGGGGTGAACAAACATGTGGATAAAGGTGAGCTGGTCAATACTGTGCATCTGGATTTTCAAAAGACATTTGACAAAATACCTCAAGAAAAACTCTAGGGGAAATTGGAGAGTCATGGGATAGGAGGTAAGGGAAATTGGAGAGTCATGGGATAGGAGGTAGTGTTCTACTGTGGATTAAAAACTGGTTAAAAGATAGAAAACAGAAGAGTTAAATGATCAGTATTGTCAATGGAGAAGGGTAGATAGTGGGGTTCCCCAGGGATCTGTGCTGGAACTGCTGCTTTCTTAACATATTTATAAATGATCTAGAGGTGGGAGTAACTAGTGAAGTAATTACATTTGCTGATGACACAAAGTTATTCAAAGTTGTTAAATATCGCAAGAGGATTGTGAAAAATTACAAGATGACCGTACGAGACTGGGAGACTGGGCATCCAAATGGTAGATGAAGTTTAATGTGAGCAAGTGCAAAGTGATGCATGTGGGAAAGAGGAACCCAAACTATCTCTACTATAATAAAAAGCACCTCCAACGTTCTGACCAGAATTGCACATGGCTTCACTGAAGTGAAGGGTTCGTAAGGTTCGTGAGATTAGTCACTCTGTCACCATCTCTCTCGGCCCCGCCCTCACGTCAAAACATGATGACGACGAGGGCGGTGCCGAGAGAGATGGTGACAGACTGACGAATCTGACAAAACTTACGAACCCTTCACTTCAGTGAAGCCACGGAGTCAGCTTCACAACGTTGCAGGTGCGTTTTATTACACTACACAGCTCCCTAATTTTGTAGTTAAACATCGCAAGGTGGCTGGAGGGGGGGGGGAGAGAGGGGGGGCAATGACCCTGGAACTGGGAGGAAGGGAGAGAGAGAGAGGAAGGGCGATGACCCTGGAACTGGGAGGGGGAGCGGACCCTGGAACTTGGAAGGGGGGTGGGAGGGCCCTGCAACTGGGAGGGTGGGGGAGAGGGCCGACCCTGGAACTGGGAGGGAGGGATGGAGGGGGCGGGGCCACCATGGAACTTGGAGAGAGGGAGGGGGGCCCCTGGTACACACTCTCATTCTCACACACTCTCGCACCCAGTCTCATTCTCTCTGTCACACACACTCACACATTCACACTCACTCTCACACACACTCTGTAAAACACACACACTCTGAGGAAAACCTTGCTAGCGCCCGTTTCATTTGTGTCAGAAATGGGCCTTTTTTCCTAGTAGTTACATAATGCAAGTTTCCACATTAGGAGTCACCAACCAGGAAAACGATCTAGGTGTCATTGTTGATGATACCTTGAAACCCTCTGCTCAGTGTGCAGCGGTGGCTAAGAAATCAAATAGAATGTTAGGTATTATTAGGTAAGGATTGGAAAACAAAAGTAAGGATGTTATAATGCCTTTGTATTGCTCCATGGTGTGACTGCACCTTGAATACTATGTGCAATTCTGGTCACTGCATCGCAAAAAAATATATAGTGGAATTAGAAAAGGTACACAGAAGGGCGAAGAAAATGATAATGTGGATGGGACAACATAACTATGAGGAAAGGCTAAAGTGGCTAGGGTTCTTCAGCTTGGAGGAAAGACGGCTAAGGGGAGATATGATAGAGGTCTATAAAATAATGAGTGGAGTGGAATGGGTAGACGTGAATCGCTTGTTTATTTTATTTTTGTTACATTTGTACCCCGCGCTTTCCCACTCATGGCAGGCTCAATGCGGCTTACAGGTACTTATTTGTACCTGGGGCAATGGAGGGTTAAGTGACTTGCCCAGAGTCAAAAGAAGCTGCCTGTGCCTGAAGTGGGAATTGAACTCAGCTCCTCAGTTCCCCAGGACCAAAGTCCACCAACCTAACCACTAGGCCACTCCTCCACTCTTTCCAAAAATAGTAGGACTAGGGGGCATGCAATGAAACTACAAAGAGGGGCATAATCGAACGCGAATGCCTATCTCCATGGGCGTCTATGTCCGAAAACGGATAAGTGAAGAGGAGGGACAGACCGTATTTTCGAAAAAAATGGACATCTTTTTTTTTTCGAAAATACGGTTTGTACAGACCAAATGCCATGGATTTGTTCATTTCTGAGCTGGGCATTTTATTTTTTTAGCGATAATGGAAACTAAAACTGGCCAGCTCAAAAACGTTCCTAATCCGAGCCATTTGTTCCTAATCCGAGCCAGTACAATGGCCCCCCTGACATGCCAGGACACCAACTGGGCACCCTAGAGGTCAGTGTGGTGGACTTCAGAAACAGCTCCCACATGCATAGCTCCCTTACCACGGGTGCTGAGCCCCCAACCCCCTCCCCCAAAACCCACTACCCACAAATGTACAACACTACCATAGGTCTTAGGGGTGAAGGGGGCACCTACATGTGGGTACAGTGGGTTATGCAGGCCTCCCATTTACCAGCACAAGTGTTACAGGTAGGGGGGATGGGCCTGGGTCCGCCTGGCTGAAGTGCACTGCGGTACCCACTAAAAGTGCTCTAGGGACCTGCATACATGCAGGCCTCTAGGACTTGTTGCTGCTATATAACATTGGCACACCAGTTGACACCTGAAGACTAATGTCTCCGAAAACGTCCTTTATTGGAATAAGAACGCTTACTCACAGTTAACTGCAGAGCAGAGGTTGTGCCCCACTGGCAAAGAGTCTTCCTGGTACTGAGATTAGCAGTAGGTCAGAGCTGGCAGAATGCTGAACAATGCCCACTTTCAGTAACGTGGGTAACACATGAAAGGGAGCTAAAACTGGCTTACAAAAATGGCCACTACCTCATGGACTACCGGAAACAAAACAGGGCACACTTTGACCCAGTAAGAAGAAGGAAAAGCACCATGGGAGTAGAGCCTACTAACTACCAACATCGTAAGCATGTAACACAAGCTAGTGGAATCACGGTCCCCAATACCCTACACCCACCACAATGCATTGCTGATGTGACTCTGCAGTGCGCATAACAGAAAAGGTGTCACACTCACCCGAGAGCCACATCAGAAACAGGGAAAGGCTGTCAGAGGATAGAACACATTCTGCTGTCATGGAGGTGGGTACGGCATTTGAGGCTGGCATACAGGCTGGCAAAAAAAGTTTGTAAAGTGGGTTTTTGTTTTGGTGGGAGGGGGTTAGTGACCACTGGGGGAGTCAGGGGAGGTGATCCCCAATTCCCTCCGGTGGTCATCTGGTCAGTTAGGGCACTTTTTTGGGACTTGGACCTGAAAAAAAAGGGTCCAAATAAAGCGGACCAAATTCTCGTCCAAAACGCCCTTCTTATTTTGATTATCACCTAAAGACATCCATCTCTCCTCAGCCGATAACCACGCCCCAGTCCCGCCTTCACCACGCCTCCGACACGCCCCCATCCACTTTGTTCATTCCTGCGACGGAGTGCAGTTGAAGATGATCAAAATCGGCTTTCGATTATATCGATTTGTTCGCCCACGGGAGAAAGACGCCCATCTCCCGATTTGGGTCAAAATATGGGCGTCTTTCTCTTTTGAAAATAAGCTGGAAAGTGGTACATTTAAAATAAATTGGAGAAAATATTTACTCACTCAATGTGTAATTAAACTCTGGAATCCATTGCCAGAAATGTGATTAAAGCAGTTAGAGTAGCGGGGTTTATAAAAGGTTTGGATAATTTCCTAAAAGAAAAGTCTATAAGGCATTATTAAGATGGACTTGGGGAAAATCCACTGCTTATTTATAGGATAAGCAACATAAAATGTATTGTACTGTTTTGGGATCTTGCCAGGTACTTGTGACCTGGTTTGGCCACTGTTGGAAACAGGTTGCTGGGCTTGATGGACCTTCTGTCTGTCCCAGTATGGCAACGTTTATGTTCCTACGTTCATAGTAGGTGATGGCAGATAAAGACCTGTACGGTCCATCCTGTCTGCCCAACAACATAAACTCATAGCATAAGGTAAGATGTGATGCTAAATATGCATACCTGATCTTGATTTGTCCTTCCCCACAAATAGTGTCCAGAAAGGTACATCATTCAATAGTCACAAAGACCCTTAATCTTCACAAAGACCCAACACAATTCATGTTTCGGCTAAAATGGCCTGCTTCAGTTGTGCATTGGTTACCCAAAAAATAAACCCAACAAACAGTATCTGTGAGAGTTTAAACCCGTTCCACTGATATGCCAGCATGAAAGGAAATTGCACCACAGGATAGCAGCAGAATATAAATGACTTATTGAGAGAATGCTGGGTTTGATGAACCTTTGGTCTCATCCAGTATGGCTCATCTTATGTTCTTGAGTTCTATGATTTTAGAAAATATGCATGCATATCAACAGTTGCCTCTAGCTATTATTTGGCTAGAAACATCTTTATTGCCTAAAGAAATTAGGAAAGCGCTTCCGTTAGAAAAACATTTGTGGTACAGATGCTATGCACTTTCTACACTCGGAATAATTTATCATTTGTAGTTATGCATGTGTGTTTGATGAGATGGTGAACAGATGGAAAACTAACCTTTGAATAGATGCTTGTTATTGGTTTCCAGTCTTTTCCAATCAAAAGATGGGGCACTATTATTTCATAATGTCCTGAGTGATCGCTGTATGGCTCCTGCCTAGTTGATTCCAGTGTATTGTACACAATCTCTCCTAGGTTAAAAAAAAATAAAGAAAAAACAATTAATAATAATAATCATTGCAATTAATTTAAATGGAAAACCTTACTATCATATTAATGCTGAGCCATCTATATTTAGAGAATGAAGAACCTATGAATAAAACAGAAAGAGGCAAATGGGACACAAACATGAATTGCCCTATTAGTACATCACATCAATTAGAGATTTACAGCTGATTCATTCCTTTTCAAATTCAATCAGGCATTATTGTGAGAACAGCAACTACCAAAACCGAAAAGGCATGAAATGAAAAGTAATAAAAGAAAAAAGAATCACTGTATGAAGTTAAATCTGCTACATCAACATCAACAATTAAAGAAGAGAAGTTACCATATCATCAGCCTAAAGGTGAATGCAAACAGCTTCACAATGGGACATTCTTGTAAGCAGTCAAAGAAATGTGTTTTTGCAATGTGTTGCCATAGGTACAGAAGAGAAGAAACCTTTTGAAAAACAGGTACCAAAGCAATAAATAATAAATAAAAATATTGTGCTAGCATGGTTTTTTTTTTTATATGTCTCTTGTCCTTGATGACCCTCACTTCTTTAATTTTCATTTTGAATTTGAACAGTTTCATCATTATTTTTGGGCTTCAGGCTCAATAGGAACCTACCGTAATTGGACCACAGTAAAATGAGGGTACGATACTGAGCTGGGAGTTTTCAGTGTTTCTTTAAACACTGGCTGCTGCTGACTAAATTAGACCTGGGTATTTAGTACTGGACCCTCTCTAGGTACAGACACTGAATATCTGGGTGTTTGGTAGAGCCCAGAAGTTAACCAGATATGGCCAGTATCAGTTCCGCACCTGGACATTTTACTGGGCATAGTTAAGACTGCTTTTTATGTGGTTCTACTTGCCTGGTTAGCTGTCCAGACACTGGCATTGAATAACTGAGTGCCCAGATAGGATTAGATTCAGTAAATGACACTCAAAAAACAGCACCAGAAAAAAAATCTGTGTAGAGCGCTATTGTTTAAACAGCGATCTGAGTTGGGTGCTGTTTACAGAATAGCACTTACTCCCAAATGCTACAAAAGTCGCTAAAAATAGTGCACACAAATTTGTGCAGCGCCCAATTTGCATGCACAATTTAATTGAATAGCGAGCCAATTAGAGCTGATAATTGGCTTGTTAACCAATTATTGGCATTAATTAGATTTAATTAACATATGTGCATGTAAGTTTACACATGAGCTCAAAAAGGGGCACAGAAATGGGAGGGTCATGGGTGGAATGGGAGCATTCCTGACATCTACACACGTTGTTATAGAAAGAGGGGAGATAACTGCCTAATTTAGGTGTGTACATTTGTACCACATTTCAACTGGTGCAAATGGCCGAACCTAAAGTTAGCCTAGGACAAGGTTAGCATAGAGTTGTGAAAAAACGTTTAAAGCTTTTATACAATTGTGTTTTCTGGATGCATTTGAGGCTTCCATTTTCCCTTAAAAGCAGAATGGATCCATTCTACTGCAGACCCATACATACCTCATTTCTTTTGCATTTATCAAATAGTTGCCCACTGGTGGGAAGAAAACTGCAGGGACAAGTATATATATATATATATATATATATATATATATATATATATATATATATATATATATATATATATATATATAAAGTACAATCCCAACAACCCTGAAAGCAGTGGAGCTTTCTTGCAGCAAACTATGAAGCTGTTTATGAGTGCTGATGTCTTAGTACATGCTACACTATTCTCTAAGACCTATCTTTAAGCTAAGTTTTCATTGAATGGAAAACATTTGTCCCAATGTAATCTTCTGGGTACTGCCCCATTGTTTATTTTGGAGGAAAATGTGTACATGCCAGTGAGGCAACTAAAGCTGGAGTCTCAAATCGAAGAGCCGTCAAGTGAAGGTGGGAAGACGAGAAAGCAGTAGAACTAGAGGACATGAAATGAGGTTGAAGGGGGGCAGACTCAAGAAAAATGTCAGGAAGTATTTTTTCACGTAGAGAGTGGCGGATACTTGGAACCCCCTCCCGAGGGAGGAGGTGGAGATGAAAACGGTAACGGAATTCAAAAAAGCGTGGGATAAACATAAAGGAATCCTGTTCAGAAGAAATGGATCCTCAGAAACTTAGCAGAGATTGGGTGGCAGCACCGGTGGTTAGAAGGCGTGGCTAGTTGTTAGGAGGCGGGGCTAGTGCTAGGCAGACTTTTACGGTCTGTGCCCTGAAAATGGCAGATACATATCAAGGTCAGGTATACATATAAAGTAGCACTTATGAGTTTATCTTGTTGGGCAGACTGGATGGACCGTACAGGTCTTTTTCTGCCTTCACTTACTGTGTTACTATCAGGCTCATTTTCAAAAGAGAAGGACGCCCATCTTTTGACACAAATTGGAAGATGGGCTTCCTTCTCCCAGGGTCGTCCAAATCGGTATAATCGAAAGCCGATTTTGGACGTCCCCAACTGCTTTCCATCGCAGGGATGGCCAAAGTTCAAGGGGGTGTATTGGAGGCGTAGCGAAGGCGGGACTTGGGCATGCCTAACACATGGACGTCCTTGACCCATAATGGAAAAAAAGGGTGTCCCTGACGAGCACTTGGATGACTTTACCTGGTCCTGTTTTTCTTACAACCAAGGCACAAAAAGGTGGCCGAAATGATCAGATGGCTGCCGGAGAGAATTGGGGATGACCTCCCCTTACTCCCCCAGTGGTCACTAACCCCCTCCCACCCTCAAAAAACATCTTTCAAAATATTTTGTGCCAGCCTCTATGCCAGCCTCAAATGTCATACTCAGGACCATCAGAGCAGTATGCAGGTCCCTGGAGCAGTTTTAGTGGGTGCAGTGCACTTCAGGCAGGCAGATCCAGGCCCATCCCCCCCTACCTGTTACACTTGTGGTGGTAAATGTGAGCCCTACAAAACCCACCAGAAACCCACTGTACCCACATCAAGGTGCCCCCCTTCATCCCCGCCCCTCCACCAGGACGTTTTGCGAGGACATCTTCAGCAAAACTTGGGCGTCCCCTTCGATTATGCCCCTCAATGTGAACTAGGGATATGCACAGGGTAAAAATGTTTGTTTCATTTGAGCTTCTTCACAGTTTTCAGACTTTTTCAGTTCATTTTGCACATACAATTTAATAAGAAATTTTTAATGTGCTTTAAAACATTTTAACATACACTAAGGGATCCTTTTACTAAAAAAGTGGCCTTAGTGCGCCCTTGTGTGGTTTTTTTCTATGCGCTAAAGCCATTTTTACTGCAGCTGTTGGGGTTAATAATTTTTCCACAGGCGTATTATAGTTCCCATTGAATCTCTTCATACATCTATTCACTGTTTCAGTGCAGGTCTATACTGAGAGCTGTGTATGTAGTGTGGCCACACAAGGTGCAAGGATGGCAGGGAACACCAATATTGCTCCCTATCCACTGTCTCCTCTTCTTGGAGCAGTGGTCGGGTGGGGCAGGGTTGCCCAGGGCACAATTCTGACTCGGTATGGTCCTGATTCAGTGCATTACTATACCAAAAATTTGTCCCATATATCCTGTGGGATTCAACATAGGATTCGATGTTATTCATATCTTATAAAGTTATAGAGGAATAGCCTAATGCAGTGGTTCCCAAATCTGGTCTTGGAGGCACCCTAGAAAGTCAGTTTTTCAGGATACCCACAAAGAATATTCATGAGATAGATTTGCATGCAGTGGAGGCAGTGCATTTGAATCTCTCGTATGAATATTCATTGTGTGTATCCTGAAAACCTAACTGGCTGGGGTGCCTCCAGGACCAGGTTTGTGGACCACTGGCCTAATGGTTAGAGCAGCAGATTGAGAACAAGGGAAGCCTGGGTTCAAATCCCATTGCCATTGCTTAAGATATAGGGTAAGTCACTTAGGGGCCTTTTACGAACACGCGTAGGCGCCTATGCCTGTCAATTTGGAGTTACTGCCTGGCTACCACGTGGCCCTTGCGGTAATTTCATTTTTGACACATGTCCGCTACGCACTCCGGAAAATAATTTTTATTTTCTGGCACGCGGCAGAAACTGGGCGGTAATCATCATTCTACGATTACCGCATGGTTACTGCGTGAGACCTTACCACTAAGTCAATGGCTAGTGATAAGGTCTCAGACCCAAAATGGATGCGCGCCAATTTTTATTTTGCCACATGTCCATTTTCGGCAAAAATTTTAAAAAGGTCTTTTTAAAAGGCTCGCTGAAAACTGGATCTGCGCACGCCCAAAACATGCACCTACACTACCGCAACACATTTTTTGGCGCATCTTAGTAAAAAGGCTCCTTAACCTTCAATCACCTCAGGTACAAACTTATATTGCAAGCCCTCTGGAGGCAGGAAAATACCTACCGTACTTGAATGTAACTCATCTCAAACTACTGAGGAATTGCAGGAGCAAAACCCCAACCCCATATCTTTTTGAAAACAGAAAATGTAACAGCTGTTTATGTTCTGTGTGTGATTGTAAAAACATCAGTAAGATAAGGACTATCACAAGGTGGCAGACTGGAAACATGCTGGAACAAAGAGACTAAATCAGGCAGAGAAATACAATTGGCAAGCAGTCTTCAAAAACAAATATAAATAAAGCTGAAAGTCTAGTGCTTGTGTAGAATGATTGGCGACTTAACATAAGAATTTATCATCTTCTGAGATAAATGAAAAAATTGGCCTGGACCAGCATCTCCACCAGCTGAACATTTATGCTGTCATTTTTTGGATGTGGTAGCAATGGTACCTTCCAGTTCAATCAATCAATTATTTTCTGAAAATCTGCACAGAAAATAATGGTTCAAAAGAGCCACAACCCTTCTGCTGCACAATACGTATTGTATACATTTCTAAAACATATTTTAGCCCTTCTGGCAGTACGTTGGCAGGAAAGTTCCACGTAGTCTGCATGCTTTGCATTCCCGAACTGGTCAAGAATTCCCTTTCCCATTTCATAAATGGAACATTCTTGAACAGCAGAAATAATTCTCCCCCACCATCCTTCCTAACAAACTGTTGGAGAGGATGTTCTCCTCCATCGAGGCCAAAATGTATTTCCTTCTGGAGCATGTTTTATCCATTATTTAATAGTGGGATATCTAAATTCACAAATTATTTCCCTGCTCATTACATGCTATTGAAAAGCGTCAGTGGCCATTATGATATGGACGTTTTGGTAGGTTTCAGTTCTTTTTCAAATCAGTTTTCATTTTATTATTTATTTATTTGTTACATTTGTACCCCACATTTCCCCACCTATTTGCAGGCTCAATGTGGCTTACATAGTACCGTCAAGGTGTACACCAAGTTCATTTACGTTCAGGGCACTGAAACACTTCTCTTTAATTTGTTCCATTTATTTCCATTAAAGGTAATGAGGAAAGAAATTTATAACTCTAGCTGTGGGGTTTTCGATGCAGTATTTATGAAACTTGCTGGTAGGTGCCAGCAGTAGAGGCAACAACATCCTAACACATTATGGATGAGATGAACACCCCATGACATCAAAAGAGGGACAAAAGATACCAACAGTGGTATGAACATCCCAATGCACTAAAGGAAGGGCAAAGAGTGGCATGAAACCCCCCAAGTTGCAGAGAGGGGAAAAGGTAGCACCAACAGCTGCTGTTAAATGCCTCTGCACCTCTATTTCTTTATGGGAGTTTTGAGGGCTGCTACTGCTGGGGCTGAGGGCAGAGCGAGCATCCCTCACACTCCCCACTAGCTGTTTTTCAAAGGGAGTGCTCCTAGCTATAGCAGTATCACATCCTACCTTCTGGGGGCATGTCATGGGTGAAGAGTGGACATTCCCATGTTATCCAGCTGGTGTGTTAGGATTATTGCATGATAACTGGATAATGCTGGGTTAACGCGGCAGCATTTATGAAATCTTGAAAGAATCCTTTGGACTCCACCCATTGTATTCAGTGGTATTGCGGTGGATTATAGATTTTGGATACTAGGAAATTCCTGGTTAGTTTGCATTCAGCACCATTGCTCATTCAAAGCATGCAATTACAAGAACTTCATTATAAATTCTTGATGCGTATCTATAGCCATCCCTCTAGGGCTAGGAAAATGGGATTCCTATCTGAGGGTACCTGTGTGAAGTGTGGAATCCCAGATGCCTCCTATAAATACTGTATCTGGGACTGTGCAATGATCCATCATTTCTGGCAGATTGTGTGGCAAACTGTGGCCTATATGTATAGCTGTGAATGGCCTCCCACCTCACAAGCGGCTTTGCTGGGTAATGTGACAATGATTAAAGAAGGTACCAGACTTACGGGATTATTCCTATGAAAAACATTTCTAATTGCCAAGCGTTGTCTGCTTCTTCAGTGGATTTCTCCAGACCCACCAATGTTGACGCAGTGCAGGTGCCATATGTATGAGCTCTTGCACACGGAGAGAGGCGCAAAGATGAAACGCAGATTTCTCTGCCTTTGGACACCATATTTGGACATACTTTCCCCAGGTATGCTCAATGACTTGGATGTTTAGGATTGTTTGTGCTGCTTTGTTAACAGGTGATTGGGGGGGGGGGGGGGGGTTAGCATGGGTCTGGAGGGGATGCTGGAGTAGTTGGAGGCTGGCTGACTTGCGTTATAACTGTTTTTGTGATTATGGTTTGTCATGTTTTCTACAGCCACTTACTGTATCTGTTGCGATGGTATTCAAAACTCAATAAAAGATATTTAAACGTAAAACAAGACATTTAGGGCCTATAGGTTGCTGACACTGGACTCCTCGAGACCAGTATACATTACTCAAAAAATGGTTGAAAAACACAAGTGCTTTTTCTTATTATTCCAGCTTTGTTGTGCCGATCTTTTCTTTTAAACATAAATATCTTCTAACAACTATCAACATAGAAGAAAGCTTTATTATATATCGAAACCTATACAAACACATGGGATTATAGGTGAAGCAGATTTAAAAAGCACCACAATTATCCAAACATTTCAGCTCCTCCTAACTAATACAACATAAATACCTAACCTATCAACATAACACCATGTACTTGTTCAACAGCATATACGTGACACATCCCGGTCCCTGATCATGCTCATTCTTCTGTAAATGACATCCTCAAATTGTCCAAAATTATCACTCAAATAATTTCAACAAGATTGATATGTACATATCCTTCCAATAAGAATAAGCTGAAATAGATAGTCATTGACCAAAGGCTGGGTAACCTCGAGTATCACCTTCAAATGCAAGATGAATCGCTAGAATGTTTAGATGTAAAAGATATAGATCATCACAGGATCAAAATCATCTATGCCTCCTTTCATTCCTGCACCCAACATAGTCTGTGTTTCTCTTTTTTAGCTTCATCAGGGGTTGGACTCAGTCTGTAGCTTAAATAAATTCATAGACACAAAGCAGTTGGGAGCTCGTAATATGCCCTTCAATGCATCACAAGCACCAAAAAGACGTATGCTGGTCACCAGAAATGGCTTAGCACCGACCTCAGGAGTTAGACAGTCTAACTCCCACAATCTGAATATCGACCTCAGAGAAGACAAAATTTAGAGCCTTTTTTACTAAGGCATGCTAGCGTTTTAGTACATGCTAATGCTAGAGACACCTATATATTCCTATGGGTGTCTCTAGTGTTAGCGCACGCTAAAAACATCAAGGGCCCTCTATTTGTTAACAACTCCCCTGGTATTAATGAATCTGGTATTATAATAAATCAAAAAGAGTATCAATTTTCTTCAGTAAAAATTGTGGGTATATTTTTGGACTCTACTCTTTCATTACAACCACATCACTATGGTGATTCAAAGAGCATTTGTGCATATGCATAAACTGCTGTATCCACAAATATTTTGTGGAAGAGCAATTTCGTCTTAATTGTGTAGGTTTTGCTTCTAAGTTTCTTGGACTACTGTAATGTTATAAATTTGAGCTGCCCACTTCATTTGATGAAAAAACTACAAACAATTCAGAATACAGCTTTACGTTTTGATGTAGTCATTGAAAAAGTTGGATAACATTCATTGTTTTATGTTAAAACTCACTGGCTTCCTATGCCAGCAAGAATTCCGCTTCATTTTTTTTGTTTAATACATAAAAGCGTTGTATGGAGTGGCACCATTTTATTTAGTTGAACAGTTTGTTTTTGCAGTTCCTATTAGATCATCTAGGAATATCAATCCATTTGCCTTCCCCTCGTTAAGGGGTAAGAAAAAACTCAAACAATTAGACAAACTGTTCTCCTTTCAGGCTGCAAAATTAAACAAGAAAATTTCTTTCTTAATAACTGTTACTGACTATAAAGATTTTAGGCATCAGAGTAATGCATTTGTTTTAGGAATTTCTAATGTTTAAGAATTAGATCCGTTTTATGAAATTATGTTGTATTTGTTGTATCACAATCCAGCTTATAATCGAAAGACAAAAACGCCTATATTGCGACCTAAATCGGGAGATAGGCGTTTATCTCCCAAAAACGAATAACGCGGTATAATCGAAAGCCAAACTTGGACGTTTTCAACTGCACTCCATCGCGGAAGTGTACAAAGTTGACGGGGGCATGTCGGAGGCGTGGTGAAGGTGGGACTTGGGCGTGGTTATCACCCGAACAGAGATGGGAGCCTTTCGCCGATAATGGAAAAAAAGTATGCGTTTGTAGCTAGAATTTAGGGCACTTTTCCTGGACCCTGTTTTTTCATGAATAAGGCCCCAAAAAGTGCCCTAAATGACCAGATTACCACCAGAGGGAATCGGGGATGACCTCTCCTGACTCCCCCAGTGGTCACTAACCCCCTCCCACCACAAAAAATGATGTTTCACAACTTTTTATTTTCACCCTCAAATGTCATACCCACCTCCCTGGCAGCAGTATGCAGGTCCCTGGAGCAGTTGTTAGGGGGTGCAGTGGACTTCAGGCAGGTGGACCCAGGCCCATTCCCCCCCCCCCTACCTGTTACAATTGTGCTGCTTAATGCTTAGTCGTCCAACCCCCCCAAACCCACTGTACCCACATGTAGGTGCTCCCCTTCACCCCTTAGGGCTATAGTAATGGTGTAGACTTGTGGGCAGTGGGTTTTGAGGGGGTTTTGGGGGGCTCAACACACAAGGGAAGGGTGCTATGCACCTGGGAGCTCTTTTACCTTTTGTTTTGTTTTTGTAAAAGTGCCCCCTAGGGTGCCCGGTTGGTGTCCTGGCATGTGAGGGGGACCAGTGCACTACGACTCCTGGCCCCTCCCACGAACAAATGCCTTGGATTTATTCGTTTTTGAGCTGGGCGCTTTCATTTTCCATTATCACTGAAAAACAAAAACGCCCAGCTCACAAATTGTCGAATAAAACATGGACGTCTATTTTTTTTCGAAAATACGGTTCGGTCCGCCCCTTCACGAACCCGTTCTCGGAGATAAACGCCCATGGAGATAGACGTTTTCGTTCAATTATGCCCCTTAATGTATTATTTTAAGTGATTTATAATTCCTGGTTATGTCCAGTTTCTTCCTCTGTTATCTGCGTAGAACTGTAAGGCTTACTGTGGAATATAAAATAAATTATGTTAAGTTATGTTGGCTGGTTAAGTGCCGATATTCAGCACTTACCCAGCCAAGGTAACTGCAGAAATAGGACCACGTAAAAATCAGTCCTATCTTTATGCTGAATATCACATTTAACCTTGTAGCCATCTCTCTCCTCTTCAATCAGTCCAAAACTCTGCTGCGCGACTCATTTTCCGCCAAAGTCGTTATGCTTACATTAGCCCTCTCCTCAAGTCACTTCACTGGCTCCCTATCTGTTTCCGCATTCAATTCAAACTTCTCTTATTGCCCTATAAGTGCATTCATTCTGCCGCTCCCCAGTACCTTTCCACTCTTGTCTCTCCCTACGCCCCCCCTTGGGTACTCTGTTCTGTTGATAAATCTCTCTTATCTTCTCCTCTACTGCTAATTCCAGACTCTGTTCCTTTTATCTTGCTGCACCTCACGCCTGGAATAAACTTCCTGAGCCTGTACGTCTAGCCCCCTCTTTGGCTGTTTTCAAGTCCAAACTGAAAGCCCACCTCTTTACCACTGCTTTTGACTCCTAGCCACTGCTCACTTGCCCTGTCCTTTTATCCTCACCCTTACCCTTAATTGTTCTGTCTGTCTGCCTGTCTTATCTAGATTGTAAGCTCTTTGAGCAGGGACTGTATTTTTTGTGTATGGTGTACAGCGCTGTGTATGCCTTGTAGCACTATAGAAATGATAAGTAGTAGTAGTACTAACCGGCTATCTTTTAGCTAGCTCCTTAAACAATTCAATGTCGAAGCCCGGACATGTCCTGCCATTGAATTTCCAGGCATAATGCCAGCAGCAGTCAGCATAACGCTGTGCACTGCCTGTTCAATATTGACCCCTAAGATTTTAGAGGCCACAGACCTGCCCCAGTGGCATAGCTAGGTGGGGCATTAGGGTAGCGACCACGCCCCCAAACGGACCTTGAACGGCAGCGGCACATATTGTTCAGCCGATCCATTGCATTTATGCTGTGCGCACATGAGCCTCTCCGCTACCCCTGGCGTCACAACCTGGCTACGCTTCTGACCTGCCCTGCACTCCTATTCTATAACCTGCATGCCTAACTTATCTCGTGCCCAGCTCCAAAGGGTGCATGGCAAGAGACGGGCATGGGTGGGTCAGGGCATTACCAACATTTAGGCGTGGAGTTATAGAATCACTTTTGTGCCTAACTGCCATTAGTTGGGTGTGAGCATTTACACCAGCTGCTGGTCTGAGCCAAAAGCTGGGCACTTCATTTGGGCCAGGGCTCTTCCACTAAGGGATTCATTTTCTTTCCTTATTACTTCAGGCTATGCCATAGCTTTGACATTTGTCTTTTCCAAATGTTCTTGTGCATTGGTTAGCCATTGTAGTTATAGGCTCCAGGATCCTCACATAAATTTCTGCAAAACCTTTCTGTTTCAGTTTTAGGTCATGGTATTTTCATTGTTCACATGCTCTTTTCAGTTCCCTATAGATCTGCTTTCGGTCCTCTCTAAGTAGTTTATTATGATATCTCTCTTCTGCTGCTACTTATTGGAGCATATGGATTTAATATCATATTTGGTTTAAGCTGAATATTTAATGTTTTCAACCTTTTTCATTACCCTAGGTAATCTTGTTCTTTCAAGAAACCCGTCTGTCAAGCACATGTCTGTATACAGTGATTTTATTTTTCATTGAATCTTTCTTTTCCAAGGAGGAACTGTCATCATTCCTTTGGTTGATCCTATGTCATTTTTGGTAGGATTCTCTCAGTAACTCTCTTTGCTTCACAATATTGGATTTGATTTAGCTCTGTAATATCAATAAATTGTTGCTTTATATAGATTATGATCTTGTTAATTTTACTTACCTTATTTATTTTTTTGTTACATTTGTACCCTGCGCTTTCCCACTCATGGCAGGCTCAATGCGGCTTCCATGGGGCAATGGAGGGTTAAGTGACTTGCCCGGAGCTGCCTGTGCCTGAAGTGGGAATTGAACTCAGTTCCTCAGGACCAAAGTCCACCACCCTAACCACTAGGCCACTCCTCCAGGCAATAGATTCAGGGTAGGCAGTTGTTAACTCACCTGTATCTGAATGCAGCTTCTTATGTTTCATTAAGAAGATAACTTTAGCCAGGGATGGGGGTTAGGTTGGAGAAGAAAGTTGTGTTGTTTTTCAGCACAAGCCACTAACTTGGCTGACCAAATTTAGATGCTGCAATAACAGTCCTAAATTTGTCCATCCATCTTCTTCTCCTTTGTCTGTACTCTGAAGTCCTTTTTGCTGATCTGCCCTCCCTCCCTGCCTCTGTACTGTCAAATATATTTAAAACAATAGAGCCTCAGTGGCTGATCTTCCTGCCTCCCTCCAATGCATATAGGCCACAGTTTGCCACACAATCTGCCAGAAATGATGGATCAGTGCACAGTCCCAGATACAGTATTTATAGGAGGCATCTGGGATTCCACACTTCACACAGGTACCATCAGATAGGAATCCCATTTTCCTAGCCCTAGAGGGATGGCTATAGATACGCATCAAGAATTTATAATGAAGTTCTTGTAATTGCATGCTTTGAATGAGCAATGGTGCTGAATGCAAACTAACCAGGAATTTCCTAGTATCCAAAATCTGTAATCCACCGCAATACCACTGAATACAATGGGTGGAGTCCAAAGGATTCTTTCAAGATTTCATAAATGCTGCCGCGTTAACCCAGCATTATCCAGTTATCATGCAATAATCCTAACACACCAGCTGGATAACATGGGAATGTCCACTCTTCACCCATGACATGCCCCCAGAAAGTAGGACATGATACTGCTATAGCTAGGAGCACTCCCTTTGAAAAACAGCTAGTGGGGAGTGTGAGGGATGCTCGCTCTGCCCTCAGCCCCAGCAGTAGCAGCCCTCAAAACTCCCATAAAGAAATAGAGGTGCAGAGGCATTTAACAGCAGCTGTTGGTATATATAAAAAAATAATTATCATCCTAAATAAAGTACCTGCATCTCTCTCTCTCTCTCTCTCTCTCTCTCTCTCTCTCTCTCTGACTTTCAAATATACATTTTAAATAATTTTTTTTTAAACCCAGTTCTTGAGGATGGGTGTTCTCTCCAGTCTGCCTCACTGCTGTAAAAAAAAAATGTCAGTGGTTCCCAAAGGGTCCTGTAAGCACCCCCAGCCTGCCAGGTTTTCATGATATCCACAATGAATATTCATGAAAGAAATTTGAATGCACTGCCTTCGTGGTATGCAAATCTCTCTCATGAATATTCATTGTGAATATCCTAAAAAACCTGACTAGCTGATGTGCTTCCAGGTCCAGGTTTGCGAACCACTGGAATAAGTACTTGTCAGGGATCCCTTTCATGCCTCCTTGCTGTCCAAAGAAAGGGTAAAGAGCAGGTTAGGATTCCCCCTTCCTCTTGTCCCCCCAAAAGTCTAAATTGCTGGCTGGGGATCCTCTTCAGAAAATGTCACTTAGATAGTAAGCTCTTTGGGGCATGGACATATTGTATGTTTAGATTGCTATATAATGATGTATTTTTATTATATTGCACCTCTGACTGTACTGACCCCTTAATAATTCTGCTGCTGCTGCCTTGTACCTGTGATGTTACATAGTTTATTTAGAATTCAGCCTTCATTTGTTCCAGTGATTCCCAAACTGTATTCAATGAGGCCCATTATAGGGATTCCTCAGGGCACAAAGAAGAAAATAAAAAGTCTTCCCATCTGGTTATAGTCCTTGGGAGTAGAAGGTAGTGGCTAGTGCAAGGTCGGGTTAGCAGTGGCTGCTGAGTTAGTGCTAACAACAAGTGCAGGCCAGGATTGGGATCAGAAGCAGCCATATGGGCCAGAACCACAAGTGGTTGTGGGATTGGGACCAGGAACTACATGGGCCAGAAACAGCAGCAGTCTTGGAGATGAGGCAGAAGTTCCCATGAAGGATGGAAGCGGAAGCATCAACCCGCAGGGCCTAGGAGCAGCAGTGATACATCCATTGGTGAGAAGAAGGAAGGACTGATGGCTGGAGCAGCAGAAGCAAGAGAGAGAATGGTGGAGACTGACTGACTGAGGGAGAGAGAGAGAGAGAGAGAGAGAGAGAGAGAGAGAGAGAGAGAGAGAGACTGGTAGAAATTGGTTGAAGTGAAAGAGTGGAAGAGACTGATTGGGACTGGCTGGAGAGAAAGAAACAAAGAGAACTGGTGAGGATTAGCTGGGGGAAGGGAGAGAGAAAACTGGGAGAGGACAGAGAAAGTTGAGAGATTGGTGGAGAGAGATAGGGAGGAAAGCTAACAGAGAGACTTGACACTGGAGGATAGGAGAATGATGGGGATGGACTGAGGGTTTTTGACCTTTTTAGAGGTTAATATGAGGTCCTCACAGCTGAAAAGGTTGGGGAAATCCTGAGATAGACAACTTTTTAACACACAAGCATCATTCCATTACTCAGTAAAGTCCCAGTTATGTAATGAGCTGTAGTTATTTTAGCTTAATACCTTAACAAGCATTTTATAGTAAACTCTATCAAAAGGATGTATTTTCAAATCTCCTGTTAATGTTTCCTGAGTGCTCCTGTATTCAGTGGTAGAGAAGGAACTAGGAAATTCCACCTCATGTGAAGGTACATCAATCAAACATTTCAGAGCACAGGGTCAGAGAAATTGTCTCTACTCATCTGCTTTCAGCACTTTTCCCTGGAGCAGTAAAGCAATTTTCTTTGTACCACTGCAGACTTCCTGCTCTAAAAATGTCTCATACTTTTTTTTGTATCTTGGAACTCAAATCAAGGCAGTAGGCTTTCATCAAAGCCAGCAAACACTTTACTGTAGGGCAAATACAGGCATCTCTAGGCTGATTTCTGTTCTTGTATTTTCCTTTCTACACCTCATTTAAGTTTGTCGGTGTTTACCTTGTCATCTGAAGATCCATTAATTTTAAAGTATGGAGAAGTCAGATAGTCCAGCCTTTACCTGAGAATCTGATTTAAAAAGAAATCATTTCTATTCAGTTCACACCAGGTTTGCTTAACTTTCTAACATAGATTATGATGGCAGATTAAACCACACTACCTATCCAGCCTTCACACCTCTTCTTAGTTTTACAATCCCTTTCTCTCCCCCAGAGTTCCCCTTGTGCTTGTCCCATGCTTTCTTGGGTTCCTTGTTTCCATGGTTTCCACTGAAAGGCTGTTCCATGTGCCTGACACTCTTATTAGATTACTTTTGAGTTTATCCCCTCATCCAGGACCCTTTCTTTTAGTTCTTTCTTTCCAATGAGAGAGATCTTCTTCCTGTGCATTTATTCTTTGGAGGTATTTGAATGTCTCTAAAATTTCCCTTTTTCCTTCTTTTGTTTTCAATCCAGTTCTCAAGATACACCAAGCCAGCCTGGTTTTCAAGATACCCAGATTTAATTTACACGAGATAAATGTGCATGCAGTGCCTCCATTGTATGTAAATCTATCTCATGCATATTAATTGCATATATCTTGAAAACTGACTGGCTAGGTGTGTCCTGAAGACTGGATTGAGAACCCCTGGTCCAAAATATACCTCTTTAAATCTTTAGGTTTGTCTCCATATGCCTTATAATGAATACTGCTGATTTTATTTGTAACCATCCCTTTAATTTCATCTGGTTTAAATCAATCTTTTTGAAGATGTTCAGGTTTCACCAGAGACCTGTAGAGAAGTAGTATCGTATTAGTCCTGCTGGGCATTTCAATGCACTTGAGTGTGAACATAAGTGTTGCCATACTGGGATAGACCAAAGGTCAATCAAGCCCTGTATACTGTTTCCAATAGTGGTCAATCCAGGTCACAAGTACCAGGCAGATTCCAGAAATAAGCAGTGGATTTCTCCTAAGTCTACCTTAATAATGGCTAATGGACTTTTCTTTTAGGAAATTATATAAGAACACAAGAGTAGCCATACTGGGTCAGACCAATGGTCTTTCTAGCCCAGTATCCTGTTTCCAACAGTGGCCAAGCCTGGTCACAAGTACCTGACAGAAACCAAAATTGTGGCAACACTTCATACTACAAATCCCAGGGCAAGCAGTTGCTCCCCATATCTGTCTCAATAGCAGATACGTTAATTGCTGTTACCACATCCTCTAGCTAAGAGCTCCAGAGCTTAACTATTCAATGAGTGAAAAAGTATTTCCTCCTATTTGTTTTAAAAGTATTTCCATGTACATTCCTTGAGTGTACTTTGCACTTTTGGAATGAGTTAAAAATCTACTCGTTCTATACCACTCAGGATTTTGTAGACTTCAATCATACCTCCCCTCATCCGTCTCTTTTCCCAGATGAAGAATCCTAACCTCTTTAGCCTTTCCTCATACAAGAGGAGTTCCATCCCCTTTATCATTCTGGTCACTCTTCTTTGAACCTTTTCTAATTCTACTGTATCTTTTTTGAGATACGGCGACCAGAACTGAACCCAGTACTCAAGATGCAGTCGCACCATGGAG
The DNA here is from genome assembly GCF_901765095.1 of Microcaecilia unicolor. Taxonomy (NCBI): domain Eukaryota; kingdom Metazoa; phylum Chordata; class Amphibia; order Gymnophiona; family Siphonopidae; genus Microcaecilia; species Microcaecilia unicolor. The sequence continues at coordinate 59,800,845 of NC_044035.1, forward strand.
CAATACAGAGGCATTATAGTATTTTCGGTCTTATTCACCATCCCTTTTCAAACCTTTTAAAAAACCTGCTAAGGTAACTGCTTTTACCACATTCTCTGGAAACGAGTCGCATTTATGCACTTAGCGCTATTCTATAAAGGGCAGGGATCCTTTATAGAATAATGCTCAGTGCTTAAATTATTCAGCACTGATTTTTTGGTGCCACTTACAGAATCTAGTCCTTAGTCTCTCCACTCTGGCCTTATCTTCTCTGAGTGCCCCTTTTAGCAGTCCAACTGATTCATTTGCCAGCTTCTTGATTCTAATACCTTTAAAAAAGTTTTTATTATATGTTTTTGACTCCAACTGAATCTTCTTTTCAAAGTCTCTCTTTGCCTTCCTTATCAGCACTTTGCATTTGACTTTCCATTCCTTATGCTGCTTGTTATTATCTTCAGTTGGATTCTTCTTCCATTTTTAAATCACTTTAAAAGGTATGGAAAACAGGTGTGAGGATGTTATAATGTCGTTATATGGCTCCATGGTGCGATCGCACCTTGAGTATTGTGTTCAATTCTGGTCGCCACATCTCAAGAAAGATATAGTGGAACTGGAAAAGGTGCAGCGAAGGGCGACTAAAATGATAGCGGGGATGAGACGACTTCCCTATGAAGAAAGACTAAGGAGGCTAAGGCTTTTCAGCTTGGAGAAGAGACGGCTGAGGGGAAACATGATAGAGGTATATAAAATAATGAGTGGAGTGGAACAGGTGGATGTGAAGCGTCTGTTTACGCTTTCCAAAAATACTAGGACTAGGGGGCATGCGATGAAACTACAGTGTAGTAAATTTAAAACAAATCGGAGAAAATGTTTCTTCACCCAACGCATAATTAAACTCTGGAATTCGTTGCCGGAGAACGTGGTGAAGGCGGTTAGCTTGGCAGAGTTTAAAAAGGGGTTAGACGGTTTCCTAAAGGACAAGTCCATAAACCACTACTAAATGGACTTGGGAAAAATCCACAATTCCAGGAATAACATGTATAGAATGTTTGTACGTTTGGGAAGCTTACCAGGTGCCCTTGGCCTGGATTGGCCGCTGTCGTAGACAGGATGCTGGGCTCTATGGACCCTTGGTCTTTTCCCAGTGTGGCATTACTTATGTACTTATGACCCCTATGTTTCTATGTTACTGTCTCCAGTCCTTTGGAACCGCTCCTGATTTTATACAAGGGTTGAAATGATCACACAAAGGTGGTGCCAGAACTCACTTAAGTTATGTTGTTACACTTGTATATATTCTGACTGACACCATTGCTTTCATCTACTTTTTTTTAAGAGAAGAAGGCTTAGGTGATCAGTGTGTGTGTGTGTGTATGTGTCTGTGTGTCTGAGTGTAAACACCTAATAACTTTTGTGTTTTTTGTACATATCAAAAGGGTCCAGGGGAATCTTGACAAAAGTATGTTTTTTGAGCTCTGTATGCATTTGGAAAGTAGATTCTGTTAGTTCTCTATGAATCTTCTTTCTTAAAAGTTTAGGGGGTCTTTTACAACTTGGTGGTAAGCTCAACGTGGGCTAAAATGGAACTACCGCTGGCGCAATGCAGCCGCTGGTGGTAATTATGGCTGGAGCGTATGCCATTTCTGGCATTCTGGGAAATGTTATTTCCTTAGCATGGTGCTAACCCGGCAGTAATTGGGCATCGCTGCATGCTGCCTGGTTACCATGGGAGCTCTTACCACCACCTCAATGGGTGGCGGGAAGTGCTTCGCGCTGCATGGCCATGCAGTAAGAGTTATCTTACCACGTGGCCATTTTTGGGGGGGCCATTTTACTGGCTGCAGTAAAAAGGGCCCTGGCATGTGTGAAAAATGACCCCCGTCGCTACCACAGGGCCATTTTCCCCCACAACTTAGTAAAAGAGCCCTTTAGAAAGCGCTTTTCTCTCTCTTTTTCTAAAATACCACTTTAGTGAGATTTTGTTCCAGATTATATTCTTTAACTGCTTTTCTTTTCAAAGATGTCTGAGCAAATTAGGTTGGGAGGCGGGGATAGTGCTGGGCAGACTTATACGGTCTGTGCCAGAGCCGGTGGTGGGAGGCGGGGATAGTGCTGGGCAGACATATACTGTCTGTGCCAGAGCCGGTGGTTGGGAGGCGGGGCTGGTGGTTGGGAGGCAGGGATAGTGCTGGGCAGACTTATACGGTCTGTGCCCTGAAGAGCATAGGTACAAATCAAAGTAGGGTATACACAAAAAATAGCACACATGAGTTGTCTTGTTGGGCAGACTGGATGGACCGTGCAGGTCTTTTTCTGCCGTCATCTACTATGTTACTATGTTACTATGATTTGACAGGACAGTTCCTTTTCAACCTGCCTATTTCCCTTTCACTGGAATGATTTTATCAACTGTGGACGAAGGGAAATATTACTTGGGAAGAAATATGTTTCAAATTTTCAAGTGCAATAATCACAGGACTTAAATCACCCAAATTGTCCTTTGAAAGACGAAAAGTGTTGAAGCATCAAATTGGAAATGTATTAAAAATTAATAAATCCTCACAGACTTAAAAACAGGAAAACTTGAGCATGAAGGTTTACTACTCTGTTTACATCCTTCAGTGCAATGTCGTACGTTTCTAAAAACATCCACTCATCCAAATAAACATATATCTCTTATTCACCTCAGACTGCTCTTATACTTAAATGAGGCCAATTTTCAAATAGCGCTTAAGGGCGCAGTTATCAATGCAGGCTACCGTTAAGATGTGTTATTTTACCACTAACATGCTATTTTTGCGCAGGTTCCAGTTTATGCAGTGAGACCTAGGGCCCTGTTTACTAAGCTACACTCGCATTTTTAGCATGCGCTAAATGCTAGAGATACCAATATATTCCTATGGGTGTTTCTATCATTAGTGCAGGCTAATTTTTAGCACATTATAAAAACTCTAGTGCGCCTATAGTGCAGCTTAGTAAACAGGACCCCTAACCCCAGTGGTGTACCAAGGGGGGCGGTGGGGGCGATCCGCCCCGGGTGCACACCACTGGGGGGGGGGGGGGGTGCCGCGCGCCTGTCGGCTCTGCTCGTTCCGTGCTCCCTCCACCCCAGAACAGGTTACTTCCTGTTCCGGGGCAGAGGGAGCATGGAACGAGCGAAGCTGAGAGGCGCGTGGCACACCCCCCCCCAGCAGGTAAAAATGCACCCGGGGGGGGTGTCCTTTCGCCGGGGGTGGGGGGTCGCGCTGCACCCGGGGGGGGGGTGCATCGGCGATCTGCCCCAGGTGTCAGCTACCCTAGGAATGCCACTGCCTAACCCCTAGTTACTAACAACTAGGGTTAGCATTAAAACAAGTCTTAATGGTAGCTCATTTCCCTCCCGTTTACTGAGCCACACTAGCAGCTGCCGCGTGGCAATGCCGACACAGCCCAATCAAAGTGAATGGGCTGTGTCAGCATTAGTGCACCAGCAGTCGCTAGCGTGGCTTACCAAACAGAGAGATTTATTTATTTGTTAATTTACTTCAATTAATATACTGCAAAAGGCCTCAAAAGGCTTCAATGCGGTTTACAATAAAATAATGAAAGAGAGGAATAGGAAGGGGAGAGTGAGACAGTGGGAATGGTGGGGGAAGTAGGGTGATCCATTCTGAAATCCAAGTGGATTCTATAACAGCGCGTGTAACTTAATTGGCTTAAGAAGCTAATTAACGTTGATAACAGCACTTAACAAGCAATAATGAGCACTACTTGGCAATAATTAAAATTTACACACACACCTTGCTAAGCGTATTCTGTAACACACTGCATCTAACTTCTAATGCGTACAAAAGGGGGCATGGTTACGGGCAGGGAAATAGGCATATGGGCGTTCTGAAATTTACATACATAGTTATAGAATATGGTTCTCTGCGCCTAAATCTACGCACCTTTTTTTACACTATATTTTCATTGGTGTAAAATGAATGCGTGTAGATTTAGGCGCTACGATTGCTGCCTAAGTGTATTCTATATACCACACCTAAATCTAGACATGACTTATAAAATATGTTTAGGTGGAATTTATGCCTCTATTGTGGGGAAAAAAGGACACTATGCATTTAAGTGCCCCAACAAGTTGGGATCCTCAAACCAAGTCCTGGCCAGGGGTGCAGCACTGGATCCGCTCCCCTGGGCTTCTAGTACCCAGTTTCTAATTCCGGCAGTGCTTGATCTGGATCAAGGAGAAAAAAAGAGTCGAGATCTTCTTGGATTCTGAAGCAGGCGGAAACTTCATAGATCAAGCCCAGCATCATGTTTCCAACAGTGGCGAATCCAGGTCACAAGTACTGGCAAGATCCCAAAAAAGTACAATACATTTTATGCTGCTTATCCTAGAAACAAGCAGCAGATTTTCCCCAAGTCCATTTTAATAATGATCTATAGACTTTTCCTTTAGGAAGCTATCCAAACCTTTTTTAAACCCGACTAAGCTAACTGCTTTTACTACATTCTCTGGCAACGAATTCCACCATTTAATTACACATTGAGCGAAGAAATATTTTCTCCGATTGTTTTAAATTTACTACTTTGTAGCTTCATCAGGTGCCCAGTAGTCCTAATATTTTTGGAAAGAGTAAACAAAGAGAGTTGAAGTGGGATTTGAACCTGGGCCCCCTGGTTTACAATCCACTACACTGACCACTAGGCTACCCTAGGCTTTTCACAGATCACATGAACATAGGTGCCATCTTTAGGCGCACTTATGCTTTATGCTTCTAGTGGAGTGGAGGAGTGGCCTAGTAGTTAGCATGGTGGACTTTGGTCCTGGGGAACTGGGTTCAATTCCCACTACAGGCACAGGCAGCTCCTTGTGACTCTGGGCAAGTCACTTAACCCTCCATTGCCCCAGGTACAAATAAGTACCTGTATATAATATGTAAGCCACATTGAACCTGCTATGAGTGGGAACACACAGGGTACAAATGTAACAAAAAAAATACACTTATGCAATTGTACATAGCCTTTTTCTGCATGTAAAGCATGTTTTGGACATGGAAAACACATCCTAAAATTACCCTCTTTCCATCTACTTCTGAGGAAATGAATGTGCTCATTTTTCTTCACTTTTTCTGTGTTAGTGCATGTGAATGCAATCTCTGTGCAGCAAATAAAAGCATAATAGGAATTCTGCTGCACATGCATAATACTGATTCAAAAGTCACAAATGGAGCTTGTGCTTGCTGAAGGCAACTAAGGTCACTGGAATTCAGCCACCAGCTGAATAAGTTGAGGGAAAAAAAGATTTTGAGAGAAAACAAAGCAAAGACAAGAGTGATAAAATCTCCACTGTAGTGCATAGTGAACCCTCAAGCAGTTGGCGCATCTTAATCCTTTGGCTTCTGGAATATAATACTCTAAGGCTGCATACAATAAAAGGTTTCATTCAAAAAACCATATGACTCCATCAGTCATGCAAGCTCATGTTTGGCACAAATGAATAGAAAAAAACTCAGGCATTTCAAAGCTACACATATAATAAAAGCACATGTTTTCATATGCATATGACAGCTTGTACATAATGCTTTGGTCAAACTGTACACATTGATTACACGAGTCTACCTAGGACATCAGTAAAGTCAGATCCTGACAAACCTATGCTGAATTACTTAAATCTTTCTAAAACCTTGCATTTTGTCAGCTTTAAACAAGCCAGACATGTCATTTAGTGACAATCAGACCTGATTCATCAAAAAATCACTGCCTTTGGTAAATCAAGCAGAGTGTATCAAATTTCTCTGATTGATGTAACCTTTGGAATTTAGGACCATAACCAACTCACTCAGGTTCATGAATTTTTGTTTAATATGATCCTGGTGAAGGATTGGCGATTCAGTGGTGATCTTGCTTAGTTTGCAGATGTGATTAGCTTATCAATGCTCAGGTTTTCTTATGAGTAATCATGTTAGCTCTGACCTGGCTTGGTTAAAAATTAAAATGTTATGTGTTGTCTTCTATTTTGTACACATTCGGTATGACTTTAAACATATTGTTCATTAGTGATTAGGAGGCTAGGGCTTTTCAGCTTGGAGAAGAGACGGCTGAGGGGAGACATGATAGAGGTATATAAAATAATGAGTGGAGTGGAACAGGTGGATGTGAAGCATCTGTTCACGCTTTCCAAAAATACTAGGACTAGGGGGCACGCGTAATTAAACTCTGGAATTTGTTGCCGGAGAACGTGGTGAAGGCGGTTAGCTTGGCAGAGTTTAAAAAGGGGTTAGACGGTTTCCTAAAGGACAAGTCCATAAACCGCTACTAAATGGACTTGGAAAAAATCCACAATTCCAGGAATAACATGTATAGAATGTTTGTACGTTTGGGAAGCTTGCCAGGTGCCCTTGGCCTGGATTGGCCGCTGTCGTGGACAGGATGCTGGGCTCAATGGACCCTTGGTCTTTTCCCAGTGTGGCATTACTTATGTACTTATGTACTTATGTTTTGGTAGAGTGTGCAAGGAGATTCTTTGGTCAAAGGCATTCTCATATCTAACATAACACTTTCAACAACAACAGACTAAGATTACACAAGATTATCTTTGGCCTGATTTATTATTTATTTATTTATTACATTTGTACCCTGCTCTTTCCCACATACAGCAGACAATCAAAAATGGGGACCTGGGCCAAGTTGGAGATGGTCCAGATTTTGGTGAGGCAAGTTAATCTGGTTTGGATTTGATTAATATTGTACCACATTAGATTCATTTCTATTTGGAGGTGGCCAATTGGCTTGTTCATTCCTAGCCCGATTACTGAAATATTGTATGACATTAAGGATGTTATTTTACTCCAAGAGTAAATAGTAGCATGTGCAAGGTAGATCAACTACATGCTTAAATAGTGATTTTAGATGTAGAGCAGCTGAGAATCTGGCAGTATTCTGCGTAAATTCCCAGAGCTTGTACTTTAACAAATAGGATTTTTACCTCTAGCCTGACATCAGAAGTGGGCAAGCAGAGCAGTGTCTGAGCCCTGGACCTTCTGGCCTCCTCCAGAATTGAAGTATTATAATCAGAGAGGGGGAGCTAGGTTCATTAGAAAATTGCCATGACTATAAAAATCAAATGCATACCTGCCTGTCTTTAGTTTTGAACTTCCTGGACACTGACAACCCCCCCCCCCCCCCAATTTTATAAAGGGCGCCTTAAGTTCTGCATGCTAATTTGGCCGCATGGCCAAACTGAGCACACAAATTAATTAACAAGCCTATCAGCAGAGATAATTGCTACTTAGCAACCAATTAGCGGCACTAATTGGCTTTAATTAGAATTTACACACACAACTTTCTAGGCATATTGTATAATATGGTGTGTGTAAATTCTAATGCACAGAGCCAAAAAGGGCGCATGGCCATGGGAATGGAATGGGCGAGTTGTGGGTGTTTCAAAAATGTATGTGCACTATTATAGAAATCACCCAATCTGCACATAAGTTGGGCACAGGTATTTAGGCCCGGTTTAGGTGGTCTAAATGGGTACACCTAAATTTTAGTTGCAAGAACAGCACATGAGCATATAGACATAGTTTATAGAATCGCACTAAGCACATGGTTTTTTCGGTGCCGATTTTTAAGGTGCCATTTATAGAATTTGGCCCAATGTTAGTTTTATAGTCCCAGAAGCATTTAGAGTAGATACTGTGCTACTCTAGCTAGTATATAAAAGTTAAGCAGGAGTATATATGTGACAGAAAGCTGCTTATGCATCTGTCCTATTGAAATGACTGCGGGAACAGAGAAACCTCTACATCCCTTCTGAAGTTCAGAGGAGAAAGGAGAGACTGGTCTATATGTGTATTCTTTTCCAAGCAAGGCGACCTGGATTTTCACCCATCCCTTAATAGTCCAGGAACATCTACCAGGCTGAAGGAAAAGGTTTACCAAGGGTCCATCGAGCCCAGCATCCTGTCCACGACAGCGGCCAATCCAGGCCAAGGGCACCTGGCAAGCTTCCCAAATGTACAAACATTCTATACATGTTATTCTTGGAATTGTGGATTTTTCCCAAGACCATTTAGTAGCGGTTTATGGACTTGTCCTTTAGGAAACCGTCTAACCCCTTTTTAAACTCTGCCAAGCTAACCGCCTTCACCACATTCTCTGGCAACGAATTCCAGAGTTTAATTATGCGTTGGGTGAAGAAACATTTTCTCCGATTTGTTTTAAATTTACTACACTGTAGTTTCATCGCATGCCCCCTAGTCCTAGTATTTTTGGAAAGTGTGAACAGACGCTTCACATGCACCTGTTCCACTCCACTCATCTAAGCTACAGATTTCTTGAGCAGACATCACCATCCAGTGGCGTAGGAAGGGGGGGCGGTCCGCCCCGGGTGCACGCCGCTGGGGGGTGTCGGCGCCTCGCTGGTTCCTTGCTCTCTCTGCCCCGGAACAAGTTACTTCCTGTTCTGGGACAGAGAGAGCAAGGAACCAGCGAGGCGCCGACACCCCCCAGCGGCGTGCCCTCAGCAGATTTGCTCTCCCGCCCGCCCCTCACTGCCTTCCAGGTATGTTCTCGCGGAGGGGGGGGGTTTGCGCTATGGAGGGGGGAGGGTGCATCGCGCTGCACCCGGGGGGTGCGCAGCGGCGACCCGCCCTGGGTGTCAGCTGCCTTCGCGACGCCACTGTCACCATCCCACCAGAACCTCATCTGTAAGTCCGACATCATGAGCCTCAGAGCTCCTGAGTCTTAATAGCAGCTGACAACAGAGCTGTAATTAGAGACACTATTGATCTGAGCTGCCTGCTACCTACAGCACCAAGAACTAAAGCAGTAAATGAGTTGGACTTTCTCTGGGTTTAAGAGTGGGAGTACAAATTGCCAGAGATGTGGAGGGGCATTTTCAAAAAACCTTCAAAGTCAGAATTGGGATGTCTTGATCATAACGTCCAAAAAAAAACAAAACCCCATCCATCTCACAATCATTATCACCTAGCAAAAACGTCAGGGTTTCCTGTTCAAAAATAAGTGAGAACATCCAAAATGAACAGCCGTTTTCCAAAACAAAACATCCAAATTATGAACGCCAAAAGACAAGAACAAGGATGTCTGCCTGGCAACATTTGTATAAAAATGGCCACACAGACGTCCCTGCAGAGTGGTCAGTGCGTGGACTTTAATCCAGAGCACTCAGGTTTGTATTCTACTGCAACTTTGTCATTTTTAAATGGTGAGCCCGCCACAGACAGGGAAATACCTACTCTACCTGAATGTACACCACCTCATTAGGCCTCAGGCCTGCAGGTGTCTTTAATATTTAGGTACAACAGCCAGCTTATAATCGAAAGAGAAAAATGCCTATATTGCGACCCAAATCGGGAGATGGGCGTCTTTCTCCCGTGGGTGCCCAAATTGGTATAATCGAAAGCTGATTTTGGGCGTTTCCAACTGCAATCCGTTGCGGAAACGGGTAAAGTTGATGGGGGCGTGTTGGAGGCGTGGTGAAGGCGGAACTGGGGCGTGGTTATCGGCCGAGGAGAGATGGGCGTCTTTAGCTGATAATCGAAAAAAAGGCGTTTTTACCGCGATTTTGGGTCACTTTTTTTTTACCCTTTTTTTTCACGAACAGCTCCCAAAAAAGTGCCCCAACTGGCCAGATGACCACTGGAGGGAATCGGGGATGACCTCCCCGGACTCCCCCAGTGGTCACTAACCTCCTCCCAACAAAAAAAAACCCACTTTACAAACTTTTTTCCAGCCTCTATGCCAGCCTCAAATGCCGTACCCACCTCTATGACAGCAGAATGTGTTCTATCCTGTGACAGCCTTTCCCTGGTTCTGATGTGGCTCTCAGGTGAGTGTGACACCTTTTCTGTTATGTGCACTGCAGAGTCACATTAACAATGCATTGTGGTGGGTGTAGGGTATTGGGCTCCGTGATTCCAGTAGCTTGTGGCAAATGCTCACGATGTTGGTAGGCTCTACTCCCATGGTGCTTTTCCCCCTGCCTACTGGGTCAGAGTGTGCCCTGTTTTGATTCCGGTAGTCCATGAGGTAGTGGCCATTTTTGTAAGCCAGTTTTAGATCCCTTTCACGTGTTTGCCATGCTACAGAACTTAGTTCTTCCCTTGAATGTGGCTGAAAGAGGGCATTATACAGCATTCTGCCAGCTCGGACCTACTGCTGATCTCAGTATCAGGGAGACTCGTTGCCAGTGGGGCACAACCTCTGATCTGCAGTTAACTGTGAGTAAGCTTGCTTATTCCAATAAAGGACGTTTTCTGAGAGATTAGTGTTCAGGTGTCAACTGCTGTGCCAATGTTATATAGCAGCAACAAGTCCTAGAGGCCTGCGTGTATGCAGGTCCTTGGAGCACTTTTAGTGGGTACCGCAGTGCACTTCAGCCAGGCGGACCCAGGCCCATCCCCCACCTATCTGTAACACTTCTACTGTTAAATGGGAGGCCTCCAAAACCCACTGTACCCACATGTAGGTGCCCCCTTCACCCCTAAGACCTATGGTAGTGTTGTACATTTGTGGGTAGTGGGTTTTGGGGGAGGGGGGTTGGGGGCTCAGCACCCATGGTAAGGGAGCTATGCATGTGGGAGCGTTGTCTGAAGTCCACCGCACTGACCTCTAGGGTGCTCATTTGGTGTCCTGGCATGTCAGGGGGGCGAGTGTACTACGAATCGTGGCCCCTCCCATGACCAAATGGCTCGGATTAGGACGTTTTTGAGCTGGGAGTTTTTAGTTTCCATTATCGCTAAAAAAAAAATGCCCAGCTGAAAAACGTCCATTTTTTCGAAAATACGGTCTGTCCCGCCTCTTCACGTACCCATTTTCGGACATAGACGCCCATGGAGATAGGCGTTCGCGTTCGATTATGCCCCTCTAGGTATATCTCTGTTTATGGAGGGCTCACAATTTAAAGGTTAAAAGAAAGAAAGAGAGAGAGAGAGAGAGAGAGAGAGAGAGAGAGTTGGATTTGAGCCTAGGTCTACTGGTTTACAGTTCACTGCACTGACCACTAGGCTATCCATCAGACCGGTTTGCTGCTGTGTTCGGAATGTCCACAGTACCTGATGCTGTCAGGGAATGTAGTTTCCCTTTCCAGTGTCACTTTCAGGGGCGAGGGAGGGGGACAGTAACTACTGGAGGATTAAGGAGGGGTCATTCCTTAATCCCTCCAGTGTTCAGCTACTCAAGCAGGACACCTTTTTATATTTTGGACATGATTGAAACAGGCAGTGTGTTTTTTCCTAGCAAAAAAGGTGCCGGTACTCAAATGCTAGGTTACACTTCAGGAGTGGGGTGATCACTGAGGGACCCACCCCATAATAGCCAGGTCCCCTGCAACCAGTCACAGAATCTATTACAAGACAGAATTGGTGTGTAAAGCCTGAGCTCTACCATTAAAACTTGGGGTCCATGGGTCAATTTTAGCAGACAATGGAAGAGGTGCCGGTACTCAGTACCTCCAAGTATCCCCTCAAAATAAAGCCCTGGAAACAGGTCTAACTTAGGATGCCCTTCTTTTTTGACTTGGATGTTTCTTCCCATTCAATTATCACCGTTGGACATCCAAATTTGGGCCATCAGAAGGGTGTTCAAATCAGAAGGGGGCATTTCAGGGGTGTGTTAAGGGTGAGATATGGGGGTTCCTAACACTTGGACATTTTTCTGCCATAAAGGAACATTACCCGATGCCCACAAACATCAAAAGGCGTTTTGGTCAATCTGACCTGCTTCTGGGGTGATTTAAAGCAATCGCATGAATAGTTGAAGGTGCTAGCAAAGTGACGCCATCTTCAAAGAGCTGCATTGTGAATAAAACTGTTCATGTGACTGCTTTTAATCACCCTGGAAGCAGGTCCCGTTGACTGAAACGCCTTTTGATGTTTGTGGGCATCAGGTAATGTGAATCAGCCTTCACAGTGCTGTGCACTTTTTGTACACTTCAGTTACGTAGTCTCTATTTTGCATTTTTAAATGTTTTTTAGTTTGCATTTGGTAGATGGTGCATTTTTTGCTTTTAAATATACTATTAAATCAGACCATTGAGTTCTTAGAGCTTGGATCTGAAATAGCTGTGTGCTATAAAAGATCCATTAGCTCATCTCTCTATATAAAAAGCAACACCAACGTTCTATGAAGCCTCCAGCCGGAAGTGTGAAGGGGGCGAGATATCCGGTTTCCCTATGAGTGTCTGCCCCGCCCTCTCTGTAACACAGTCAGTGAAGGAAAACAGCAGAGCACGAAATCAAATCGCTGGCTCTGTAACAGTGAAGGACTCAGAGGGGGGAGGGGAGAGAGGCCAGAGGGCAGGGACACACACACTCCCACATGCACACAGAAGAAAACATTGCTAGCCCCCGTTTTATTTGCATCAGAAACGGGGCTTTTTTTACTAGTTACATAATAATGTCTGATGCCATGGTCTACATTCAGAGTCTATTATTGATCAGTAATGCTTATGAAAATTAAATGACTTGAAACATATTGCTTTTGTGTGAATTACAGGAATTTGTTGTGATTGACACATTATTACTACTTCTTTTTCTTTTTCCATCAGATTCCCAAATAGTAGCAACATTCTATGTTACCAATCCCAGGGACAGCAATGGCTTCCCCCACGTCTATCTCAATAGCAGACTATGAACCTTTCCTCCAGGAACTTGTCCAAACTTTTTTTAAACCCAGATACCTGATAGTGCTGAAGCAGTATCGACAGATTTTTAGCAGCACTATCTGGTTCTCTGTCGCTGAAAATCAAACGCAGATTTAAGGATCCTTTTATGAAAGGTTCTTCAAGCCCTAACGCTTGCTTAGTGTGTGAGAAAAGGCTCCCTGAAAAATGCATTAAAGTGTTTTGTGGCAATTTCCCTGTTGTCATGCACTGACCCCCAAATTCTATATATGGTACCTTAAGTTGTGCACACTAATTTGGCCGCACGGCCAAACTGCGTGCGCAACTTAATTGATTAACAAGTCAATCAGTGCCGATTATTAGATGTTAACAAGCAATTAGCGGGACTAATTGGCTTTAATTAGCATTTACATGCACAACTTTTGAGGCATATTCTATAATGTGGTGTGCATAAATTCTAATGTGCACAGTCATGGCCACACCCGATCTGTGCCTAACTTAGGTGCAGGTATGTAGGTCTGGTTTTAGGTGGCCTAAATTTTAGGCACAAGAACGGCATGTGAGCATATTCTATAAAGTACGCCTAACTTTAGGAGTACTTTATAGAATCACGCTAACCATGTGGTTTTACGGCATCAATTTTTAAGGCGCCATATATAGAATTTCCCCCTAAGTGCGTGCGTGCTATCTATTGTTTTTTCAAATATTTTTTGTAGAGGGGTTTGTTGTGGGCAGTGGGTGGATGTTCCTGCACTATTTGGCTACTGTGTTCTGATTAGCACCTGCTAACCAGATAACACAATGTTAACACAAGAGCACCTGCATACAAGCATTTTTTTTATTAAAAGCTAAAATATGCTGCATTGAATATGGGGCTTAGGGGTAAATTTTATAAGTGGAGCCTAATAATTGGCACTGAAAATTTTACAAAATGAGCGTTATTCTATAAAAGGTATGCGTCCTTTCTAGAATAGTGCTTGTGTCACGATTGTGCCCATGTTTCATGCTCTCATTCATATCGCCACCTGGTGGTCAGTCCTGGTGACTGCGATGGACTGTCGGCTTGCTGTTTCCCATGTTCCAGAAGTCATGCAGGTCCGGTCCGGATATTCCAGCCTTCCAGACTGTCTTGGGATTTTTGGAACTTAGCAGCACCCTTACCTGGTGATTTCCCTTGTATGTTGCCTTTATTAACCACCTGGAAACTTTCTACTTTGCCTTAGCAACAGAGGTCTTCAGTTGTGTTCTTGTCCTTGTTGGTCTGTTGCCGCTCCTGCCCTGAAAGCTTGCTTTGCCTGTCTTTCACACTGCTATTTTCCTGGATTATTCTATTGATTGCCACCTGCCTTTGACGCTGCTGGTTTCCTGGGTTATTCTTCTGATTGCGGCCTGCCCAAGACCCTGCTTGATTCTTGGTTTATTTCAGATTGCCGCCAGCCTATAGACTCTGTTGGGTTCCTGGTTTCCTTTCTGCTTTGCTGCCTGCCGGTAAGACTCTGCTTGATTCATGGACTATTCTCCTGCTGCTGCTTAGTGCTTCTGTTCCAGTCCAGCTGCTCCAGTCCAGCCTGTGCCCGTCTGTCTGTGGTCTGTCTTGCCTCCTGTTTGGGTGATTTGCCTGCCGCTCCTCGGCAGTGGCCCATGGGCTCACTTTTCCTCACCGGCATGACATTAAGGCATAAACTGCGCATAACTTTAGGCACCAGCAATCACGCCTGCTGAAACCCGGTGTAAATGCCAGCGCCTAAATTTGGTTCGCCCGAATTCTGTTTTGGAGCACCCCTGAAATGCTTCAAGCCATGCACCCCAAAATTTACGCACGTTAGGATATACAAGAGAATCATTATAGAATACGATGAATGTGTAAATCCTAATTAAGCCCAATTAATGCCAATAATTGGCAGCAAGACTCATCTTTGGAAAGACACAATTCGAAAGCGCAAAACCCCTCCACGACAAACTTCACTGGCTTCCAATCAAAGAACGCATTGCTTTCAAAATATGCACTATGATTCACAAAATTATCTACGGTGAAGCACTGGGATACATGACAGAACTAATTGACCTTCCATCCAGAAATACATCCGAATCAACACGTTCGTACTTAAATCTACACTACCCGCAATGCAATGGACTCAAATATAAATCAACCTAGGCATCCAGTTTCTCTTACATCAGCGCACAACTATGGAACGCACTGCCAAAAGCCCTGAAAACTACTTACGACCACCTACAATTCAGAAAAACGCTAAAAACTCACCTGTTTAAAAAAGCATATCCTACCGACCCAACATAACCAACTGATTCCCCGGGACACAACATCAATAAAGAACGTAATGGACATAACACAATTCTTCCGTTGACTGATCCCCTAATGTGGCAGTGTCACATGAACTTTATCTTTATTCTACCACAACATCACTTTGTATTTGTTTAACCCGGAGCTTGTAAACACCTCTCCAGCGCTATGTAAGCCACATTGAGTCTGCAAATAGGCGGGAAAATGTGGGATGCAAATGTAACAAATAAATAAATAAATTATTGATACTGATTGATTTGTTAAGCAATTAAGTTGCGTGCGCAAATTAGTTACGTGTGATGATTTGCACTCGCAATTTTAGTCACGGATTATAGAATCCGTCCCTAGCGTGCAGGAAACTTTCACATAAAAATGCACTAAGCCCATATTCTAGTGATGCTAGTAAAGGGGCCCCTTTGTTCGCTCCATGTGGAACTTCTAGCTGTTAATGAAATTGAAACCCAAGTATAATGAGGTATATATATATATATATATATATATATATATATATATATATATACTGATGGACTGCAGCATTAGAAGGTCTTGCATGCATGATGGCCTTGTCAATAAAGCGCTAGATTTTATTTCTAATTTGAGCATTGGGAATGGATCGTATATGCAAATGCAACATACATTCTACTTTAATTTACAGCTTTAATTTACAGTTTGTCAGTACAATAGAGCACATTTTATCTAAAGTTCTATTATCTGAAAACTGTTTCAGTGTGTGGAAAAGATCATGAACTTCAGCCTGTGTTCTATTATCAAGAAAAAAAATTCTATTATCTGAAAATTGGCACTGGGTGGACATCACAAGCAAATGTTTCAGTCTCATCTTGCCTTCCTTAGAAGCTGCTTCTTTGCAAACAGGGCAAGGGCTCATCAGCAGCTCTCCTCTGCTTCTTTTGACTGCTTCTAGCAGCAGAAAGGTGGCCGAAAGATCTTTGGCCGTAGAAATTGATGCTAGTTGTAGTGCTGTAAAATCAAGTCCAGCACAGAAATGGAAGAGACGTGTGCTCTTTATTCAGTTGGAAGTACAGGTGCTATAAAACCTTCCGCAAGTGTTCCTAAATTCCAGCAATAGTACGCTGTTGCTCAAACAATCTATGATGTAAAGGATAGGAAGACAAAATGATGATCATGGCTGCCACTGCTTACAAGCTGTCTTCTGGAAATTGTTGTCCTTGTTTGATGAACTTTGGTAAACAAGTGGGGGAAAACAAAGGGGCTCTTTTACTTAGCCGCGTAGGCGCCTACACACGTCCAACACACGCCAAATTGGAGTTACCGCCCAGTTACTACATGGCTCTTGCAGTAATTTCAACTTTGGCCTGCGTCTGCTATGCGCATCTGAAAAACATTTTTTATTTTCTGGCGCACGGCAGTTACGTGCGTCAAGTGGCATTTGACGCACGTAGACCATTACCGCCTGGTTACCGCGTAAGACCTTACTGATAGGTCAAATGGACTTGCAGCAATTTTCATTTTGCCGCACGTCCGTTTCAGCAATTAAAAAAAAACATTTTTTGTAGATGCGCTAAAAAATAATTCTGCACGCACCCAAAACACGCATCTACACTACTGCAGGCTATTTTTCAGCGCACCTTAGTAAAAGGACACCAAAAATTCTAAATGAATAGCGCTTCATATTCTGGTACCTGACAGTAGAAGACTCCTCCCACTTTGTCCAAAGACCAGGCTTCTTGAAGTCCTCATGCAGGCAGTTCACAAGAGCTGTTTTCTCTGGCAGTACAAGCTCTTGCTCCTTGATGGATTAGCAAGCTGACTACGTGCAGTAATCTACTTATCCCACCAGTCAGTGATCAGCTTGACACACTGGCCACCTAATTTAGGGGTCCTTTTACTAAGCTGCAAATGGATTTAGCATATTCTAATCCAGGACTTTTCTGCATGCTAATACCATTTCTAGCATTTCTCTGTTTGTTGAATATCTGGTTACGCACCAGGGTTACCATTAGCACCCAAACAGCAAAAGGTAGAGACAGGCAGGGGGATAATGATGTCACTGGAGCCAACTCTGGTTACGTTTTTCCCAGCGATCGTGAGAGGAGTTTGCATACGCCACTCTACCAGTCAAAAGGACTTCACTTCTGCAATAGTGTTTTTGCTGGGTTTTTTCCTCAACGTGGACACTGTCAACAGTTTGCTGACGTTCTATATACTTGTTTGCCAGTAAAATCCATAGTATAGCCCCTGAGGCAACCCTTTTTGGGCGAAACATGGCCAGTGTTGGGCGATGCAAGGAGATTGTTATTTGCACGAATAAAAGTCTATGCATATCTTTTACTGATCTGCTTTTATCATTGCCAACTCAGGTTATACTTTTTTCAATGCCTCTCATCCTCTCTCCATTCTTCCAGGTCATTCACATTAGATCTCAACTTTCCCTACATTTTATCCCCATTCTCTTATCCCTCATTTCACACTCTTACTCATTCTCCCAACCCTTTAACATACTCCCACTCATACCTACCAATTGCCAAGTATTCACTGTCTGTTTGAAAATCCCACTCCATCTCTCCCATGCATAATTCCCTGCTCTGCTCCCCAACACTATCCCCTTCAATTACCAAGTCCCAGTCGTTTGCTCTGTTCGACTTCTCCCATCCCTAGCCCCATCCATGTTCTGCTCTGTTCTTCATCTTTCACCCAGTACCATCCATCTTCTGCTTTGTTCCCCTTATCCCCTCCATCCCATCCATCTTGTGCTCTGTTCCCCTTTTTCCCCATCCCATCTATCTTCTTCTCTGTTCCTCTTCTCTCCCAAGTACCATCCAACTTCTGCTAATGTTCCCCTCCTTCCCTTTCTCAGTCCCATTCATCTTCTACTTTATTCCCTTCCTCCCAACCTCCATGTCCCATCCATCTTCTGCTCTTTCCAGGATCTCCTGCGTATTTGATATTTCTCTCTCGCCCACCATCATTCCGTGTTCCTATCTGTCCTGTCCTGCACTTCCCCTCTGTGTCCCTGTTCCTCCTCCTGTCCAGCTTCTTCCCCTCACTTCCCTTTCTCTTGCAACCTTACCCTGGGGCCAGCATCTCTCTCCCCTTCCCCCTCCCCATGGTATCTCTCTCTCTCTCTCTTTCAAAACTGCTTTGGTTGCACCACAGAAAGGCTGCATATCAAATCTATGACCCTGTACCCTCTCTCTCTCATTCACTTTCCGGGTCCAGAGTCTCTCCTCCTAAGTCCAGTTTCTCTCTCTCTCTCTCTCTCTCTCTCTCTGCTTATCTCCCTCCACTTTGCTCCAGATCTCTTCTCTTTCTCTTCCTTCTGCATCCACCTCCTCGGGTCCAAGATCTCTTCCCATCTCTTCCCTTCCCCTTTGCTCCAGGTCTCTAATCTCTCTTCCCTCTGTGTTCACCTTCCCAGGTGCAAGATCTCTCCCCATCTCTTCCCCCTCCCCTTTGCTCCAGGTTTCTGGTTCTCTCTTCCTTCTGCTTCCCTTCCTCAAGGTTCAGAATCTTTCCAACCCTTTCTCCTTCACCTCTAACCCATGACACCCTGTGATCCAGCATCCTCTCTCCCTACCTTCACTGGTCTAGCATCTCCCCCCCCCTGTCCAATTATCTGTGTGTGTGTGTCTCTCTCTCTGCTTAACTCCTATCCCTTTATTCCAGGTCTCTCCTCTCTCTCTCTCTCTCTCACTCTTCCCTCTGCTCCTCCCTCTCCAGGTCCAAGATTTCTCTCCCTCCCTTTGCTCCAGGTATCTCTCTCTCTCTCTCTCTCACTTTCTCTTTCTTCCCGTTGCTTCCCTCCCTCAGGGTCCAACATCTCTCCCCCTTCACCTCCTTATGCGTGGGTCTGTCACCTCTTCATCATTCCTTCTTGCCCTGCCAGTATGCAAACATGTGTGGTGGGTCCCTGGCACAGGTTCCACCAAATATAAGCTGCCTCCGGGCTGGCCCCGCAAGAGCCTTTCTTGTGCCACATCCTGCCCAAAGAAAGTTGTATCAGAGAGGAGGCACAAGGCATGCAGTACAGGAAAGGCCCTGGTGGGTCTAGCCTGGAGGCAGCTTGTATTTAGCGCAGCCTGTGTCAGCGACCCACCACTTACATTTATATACTGGGGGGAGGGGGCCAGACCCACGCAAAGGGTAGAGGTAATGGGAAGGAATGCCAGAATTGAGGGAAGAAGGACAGTTAACCATGCAGTAGGGGTAGTTCATTTGGGAATAGAGTATTCCTGGAGGGTGAAGATAAAAATGAGACTGGAATTTCAAATAGTCATGGGATATGAGATATACACAAAAGATCCCTAAATGTCAAGAATATGGGAACCAAGCATTGACCTCCAGATTCTGAATGGGTCATCTAAATTTGGGCATGGAACCCAGATCTGTGCTTAAACTAATTAGTTAATTAGGTGCTAATAATCAATTATTGATGCTTAATAAACACTTTATTTGCAATAAATATGTACGGATCTGTCCTACATCCTATTATATAACATGCACACCTAAATTTCACAGAATGCAACTTCACAAGGGGCGTGGCCTTGAGGGCATACCAGAAATTCAGCACAATGTTATACAGAATACCTGCATTTGTGCACCTAACTGCCATGAGATGGGTGTGAGTATTTACACCAACTTTGGCAGGCATAAATGGTCATGTCAAAAGTTAGGTGCAAAATACACGCTAAGCTGGTATTTTATAAAGGACATTTCACACAGAGCGCCCTTGTGGATCATCCCTGTACCTAACTTTGGACTTCAGAAAACCAAAGAGTCCCACAAGCATAAGGATAAAAAGAAAAAAGGGGTGGGAATGACAAATGCGATGAGTCAGGGTACATGTACAAATCGTTTATTCATGTATACACCAGTGTTCGCTTGAAGGCAGTACATTAGAAGGGAACAGCAAACGCCACCTAAAGATGGACTCTACATGGTCCATGTTTCAGCCTATGCCTTCATCAGGCGTCCAAAATTAGTTAGCTGTTCTAGCATAACTGCAATTCAGAGTGTGTGCACACAACTGAGAATTTTGACCAGATCGCTTGTCTATACATGAATAAAGGATTTGTACCTTTACCCTGACTCATCACAATGGTTATTCCTACCCCTAACTTTGGGTGCCATTTATTGAATCTAGCCTTGAGTGCTTCAGCTCTAAATAATATTGACATGACTTTTTGCACTAATAAAAAGACAGGGGCAGGGGGTTACCTGCATGAAGTGGCAATTACAACCCTACATGAAGGCATGTGGGGTAGCCTGCATAGATCAGCAATAAGAACCCTGACCACATTACTGGCCAGACTGGATGGGCTATTTTACTCTTTATCTGACATTACTACTACTACTACTACTATTTAGCATTTCTATAGCGCTACAAGGCATACGCAGCGCTGCACAAACATAGAAGAAAGACAGTCCCTGCTCAAAGAGCTTACAATCTAATAGACAAAAAATAAATAAAGTAAGCAAATCAAAGCAATTAATGTGAACGGGAAGGAAGAGAGGAGGGTAGGTGGAGGCGAGTG
Source organism: Microcaecilia unicolor (assembly GCF_901765095.1). Classification (NCBI taxonomy): domain Eukaryota; kingdom Metazoa; phylum Chordata; class Amphibia; order Gymnophiona; family Siphonopidae; genus Microcaecilia; species Microcaecilia unicolor. The sequence goes on from NC_044035.1 coordinate 59,821,261, forward strand.
GTTACAAGTGGTTACGAGTCAAAAGCAATGTTAAAGAGGTGGGCTTTCAGTCTAGATTTAAAGTGGCCAAGGATGGGGCAAGACGTAGGGGCTCAGGAAGTTTATTCCAGGCGTAGGGTGCAGCGAGACAGAAGGCGCGAAGTCTGGAGTTGGCAGTAGTGGAGAAGGGAACAGATAAGAAGGATTTATCCATGGAGCGGAGTGCACGGGAAGGGGTGTAGGGATGGACGAGTGTGGAGAGATACTGGGGAGCAGCAGAGTGAGTACATTTATAGGTTAGTAGAAGAAGTTTGAACAGGATGCGAAAACGGATAGGGAGCCAGTGAAGGGTCTTGAGGAGAGGGGTAGTATGAGTAAAGCGACCCTGGCGGAAGATGAGACGGGCAGCAGAGTTTTGAACCGACTGGAGAGGGGAGAGGTGAATAAGTGGGAGGCCAGCAAGAAGCAGATTGCAGTAGTCTAAACGAAAGGCGACAAGGGTGTGGATGAGGGTTTTGGTAGAGTGCTCGGAAAGCACATCATCTATGCTGCTCTATTCTAGCTTCGCTAAGGGAGCTTGCATCTTAAAAGGTCAATATTTAGCCCGTGGTGGTCAGTGTTTTTTTAAAGTGTTGATCAACCTGGACTGAATTTGTGGGCCAGTGAAAGTTATCTTGGTCAAGCAGGTATTCAGAGCCAGTACCTGGATAACTAACCAAGCATAGCTAGGACTGTATTTTATGTGGTGCTGCTTGTCCAGCTAGTTATCTGAGCACCAGCATTGAATATCAGCAGTGCCCGATAACGTGTGCCTACCTTGACTCCACCCCCAGACCACACCAGCTCTAACTAGAGTGCCACTGAATATTAGTGTTTGGGCCGGGAAGAGCGATTCAATTGGGCAGGAGCCTCTTCTTCCCAGATAAATCACTCTGATTATCGACTGGTTAGTTTATTGGTCGAGCTCCTGGGCTGGAGCTGGAAGGCTTCAGGCTCCAGTCCTGAAACTGGATTTTCACATCAGTATACTGTAAACAATATGAGCGAGTGCATATGGGCACATGTTAAACATTCAAAGTAAAAAATACAGAAGAAACCTGTCTTCGCACAAAACGACAATTATCAAAAACAGCGAAGATGACGCAAAAAAGGAAAAGGAAAAGAGAAAAAAAGAGAAAAAAGCAAAAACGAGAACAAAATTAATAAAGAAATAAAAAATAGAAAAAATAGATGAGGAAAGAAAAAACTAAAAAATGAAATGGTAGGTAAAATGTAAAAATCAGAAAAGAGACGACACAAGCAAAATGCAAAAGATAAAAAAATGATGAATTTATTAGGGTGATATGACTCGACACAGCTGTGTTTCGGCCCAACTGGCCTGCGTCAGGAGTCTAAATAAAACAAATTAATTTTAATTTAAACATGTAAATATACAATAATATATTTTTGAACAGTGAAGTAAAATAAAAAATAAAAAACAAGATAAAAGATGTACTACACTCAATGGTACAGAATTTCTTGTAGGACGTTTTTGTAAAAGAAGAAATCTAACTTAATACAATATAAAAAAAAAAAAACCACAAAGAGTGAACACAGAAAGTACATGTTTTAAAGAAACTGATAAATAAGTACCAATGACTCTGCTTTAAATTTATCTATCAGTGAATTTCATATTATCAGCATAAATTGTATCTTTAACAAAATTTTTTGAAAAAAACAATTTTTATATTTTGCATTTGAATTAACAAAGTTTCTAAATATCTTACAAATCTAAACGTTCTGTGCATATATATATATATTATAACGCAAATTAATGATCATAATAGTATTAAAAAATGATATATAAAACCCTAATATAGGGTGCAAATTAAGAAAAAAGAGGATGATCTTAATGTCTAGTTTTAAATTTTACCTGTTACACCATATATGTATTCTCTGATAATGGAAGTCCTTGTGAAGTATTCAATTAAGCACGCCTTTATTCAGTAACACTCTACCTTTAAAAAGGCTGTGTGCACAGTTTAAAAAGAGTCTGTATAACAAAAGAAAAAGCAATATGTAAACTATGCAGGAAAAGCAATATGTAAACTATGAAGAAAAAGATATTGAAACTATAAAGAAAAAAATATTTTCAATTTTGCTAAATTTATTGTTGTGCGTTGTTATAGATGATATGTCTCATATCGGTTGTTTACCCGCTTCTACGGGCTTCTAGTTTTTTAAAAAAATTTTTTAATTAGGAATAATGGTGGGACACGATGTTTTTTATAATGTAACGAGCGAAAGTCTCTCAAGCAAAGTGGTATATCTATAAAGAGAAGTCTTTTGAACAACACTGATTATATTTATTGCAAGTCTATCAGCGAAGTAGGGATTGTAAATGATATGAAATATTTTTATATTCAGCTACATGATCTGTGCTGTATAAATTTTTCTTATGGTCAGATTAATAAGATCAATTCTAACCAATTTTAATTCCTCAGGAAGTTATCTAGTTTATATAATATATACGCATTACTATAAATTTATATGATGTTGATAATATATACTCTAAATTTAATCTCTTGTCTCTTACTGTTGTGGAGGACTCTGATGTTGTTGATATATATATATCTCTCGTGAACAGAAGTTCTAACGATACTTGTGTTCGCTGGCAATCAACTATAGTGGCGTGTGCATTTTTCTTTTATAGGGATGTTAAGTCTACTGAACACATCGCTGCTCGTGTCATATCCGCATTGTTTGAAACAGCATCTCCCGCCAAAAGTAAACTGTAGCTATTGTTTGAAACAGCATCTCCCGCCAAAAGTAAACTGTAGCTATTGAACGTCACTTCCTTTATCTTAAACTATTTAGATGATGATGTCTATTAACCCAATCAAACTCACAAATGACTATAAACATAGATAATATATTTATTAATGAATTCACTTACATATCGTGAATAAAGTGAAAATAATAGCGACAGTTTACTTTTGGCGGGAGATGCTGTTTCAAACGGTAAGAGACAAGAGATTAAATTTAGAGTATATATTATCAACATCATATAAATTTATAGTAATGCGTATATATTATATAAACTAGATAACTTCCTGAGGAATTAAAATTGGTTAGAATTGATCTTATTAATCTGACCATAAGAAAAATTTATACAGCACAGATCATGTAGCTGAATATAAAAATATTTCATATCATTTACAATCCCTACTTCGCTGATAGACTTGCAATAAATATAATCAGTGTTGTTCAAAAGACTTCTCTTTATAGATATACCACTTTGCTTGAGAGACTTTCGCTCGTTACATTATAAAAAACATCGTGTCCCACCATTATTCCTAATTAAAAATTTTTTTTAAAAAACTAGAAGCCCGTAGAAGCGGGTAAACAACCGATATGAGACATATCATCTATAACAACGCACAACAATAAATTTAGCAAAATTGAAAATATTTTTTTCTTTATAGTTTCAATATCTTTTTCTTCATAGTTTACATATTGCTTTTCCTGCATAGTTTACATATTGCTTTTTCTTTTGTTATACAGACTCTTTTTAAACTGTGCACACAGCCTTTTTAAAGGTAGAGTGTTACTGAATAAAGGCGTGCTTAATTGAATACTTCACAAGGACTTCCATTATCAGAGAATACATATATGGTGTAACAGGTAAAATTTAAAACTAGACATTAAGATCATCCTCTTTTTTCTTAATTTGCACCCTATATTAGGGTTTTATATATCATTTTTTAATACTATTATGATCATTAATTTGCGTTATAATATATATATATATGCACAGAACGTTTAGATTTGTAAGATATTTAGAAACTTTGTTAATTCAAATGCAAAATATAAAAATTGTTTTTTTCAAAAAATTTTGTTAAAGATACAATTTATGCTGATAATATGAAATTCACTGATAGATAAATTTAAAGCAGAGTCATTGGTACTTATTTATCAGTTTCTTTAAAACATGTACTTTCTGTGTTCACTCTTTGTGGTTTTTTTTTTTTTATATTGTATTAAGTTAGATTTCTTCTTTTACAAAAACGTCCTACAAGAAATTCTGTACCATTGAGTGTAGTACATCTTTTATCTTGTTTTTTATTTTTTATTTTACTTCACTGTTCAAAAATATATTATTGTATATTTACATGTTTAAATTAAAATTAATTTGTTTTATTTAGACTCCTGACGCAGGCCAGTTGGGCCGAAACACAGCTGTGTCGAGTCATATCACCCTAATAAATTCATCATTTTTTTATCTTTTGCATTTTGCTTGTGTCGTCTCTTTTCTGATTTTTACATTTTACCTACCATTTCATTTTTTAGTTTTTTCTTTCCTCGTCTATTTTTTCTATTTTTTATTTCTTTATTAATTTTGTTCTCGTTTTTGCTTTTTTCTCTTTTTTTCTCTTTTCCTTTTCCTTTTTTGCGTCATCTTCGCTGTTTTTGATAATAAACATTCAAAGTAAACACTGGGATTTCATCTAGGAAGAGTAAGCAAGAGTCATTCTCCCCTATGACAGCCATTTGATTGCCTGCACAAACATATAAGAACATAAGAATAGCCATACTGTGTCAGAACAATGGTCCATCTAGCAAAGTATCCTGTTTCCAACAGTGGCCATTGAGTCACTGGATGTTTTAATAAATTCTGTTTGTGGACATCATCCAACAGTGGCCAATCATGGTCGCAAGTACCTGACAGAAACCCAATTAGTAGCAACATTTCATGCTACCGATCACAGAGCAAGCAGTTGCTTCCCCTTGTCCATCTCAATAGCAGACTATGAACTTTTCCTCCAGGAACTTGTCCAAACCTTTTTAAAATCCAGAAATGCTAACTACTGTTACCACATCCTCTGGTAACGAGTTACAGAGCTTAACTATTCATTGAGTGAAAAAAAAATTCTCCCTATTTGTTTTTAAAGTATTTCCATGTATTTTCATTGAGTGTCCCCTAGTCTTTGTACTTTTTGAAAGAGTAAAACAATCGATTCACTTCTACTCATTCTACACCACTCAGGATTTTGTAGATCTCCATCATATCCCCCCTCAGCTATCTCTTTTCCAAGCTGAAGAGCCCTAACCTCTTTAGCCTTTCCTTATATCAGAGGAGTTTCATCCCCTTTATCATTTTGGTTGCTCTTCTTTCACCCTTTTCTAATCATTTTTGAGATACGATGACCAGAACTGAACATGGTACTCAAGGTGAGGTCGTACTATAGAGTGATACAGAGGCATTATAGTATTCTTGGTCTTATTTAGCATCCCTTTCCTAATAATTCCTAGCATCCTGTTTGCTTTATGGCTGCCACAGCACACTGGGAAGAAGATTCAGTGTAAGAGCTACAGTAGGATTTGAACCTCTTTCCCTTGGTTCACAAGTACACGTCACTTACCACTAGGCTACTATTCCATTCCCTGTGGTCATTTTATAACACAAGCACAGAGCTCAGTGTTATATTGTTAAACGCTACTGTGATGGAAAAGTTGAGAATGAGCCATTTTTATTGTTCTACCTCATCAACATGTGGTAATAATAAGATCATCTGTCACTTTGAGGAGAGAATTGTGTACTTTAATGCTGGAAAGTCAAATGAAAAAAAAGGTTAAGCAGTGATGCAGTCCAATGGGGATTTAGACAAACTATAGATATTAATTATAATTTTAAAAATGCAAAATGTTTAAGCTGCATAAAAATTCTTCTGCTGACAAATAAAAATTCTCCTCCTTCCGGCACACATTTGACTCTGTTTCCCAAAAATTTGGCCCACATGTCATTTTTTGCTTAGCTCTGAATTTTGCTGATCATATGCCCTCGAGAAGAGGATGATCCAAACTTCCGTAACAGAGGTGAACAGATGTGAATAAGGTTCACGCGCAACTACATCATGTCTCTCACTACTGAACATGATTCAGACAAGCTGCATGGAAGATGCTCTTCCTTTTGGCCAGGTCATGCTATATATAGCCCTGCTTATCCGAACAGGAAAGAGGAAATGATCACTATAGAGAAACCAACTCATCCTTCTTTCATTCACTTAGACGGGATTCTAGTCACACACATACACACAAGCAAATAATTAAAAAATGAGAGTTATCACTGAGATACAGTCTCTCTGCAGGATCCGATGCTAACCACCCTTGATGTGCCATGCTTTCCACAGTGATGATATGTTTGAATTTGATTTTACTTGATATGTTCTTGTGGTTAGGAAGCCCTTGATCCAGTTAAGTATGTTTCCACCAATCCCGAACTTATCTAGTAATCTTATTAATATATTATGGTTTACCATGTCGAATGCACTAGACATGTCGAATTGGAAGAGAAGGATGTTTTTGCCTGTTGCTATTTCCTGCTTGAATTTGGCTAGATGAGTGAGTAATACTGTTTCCGTACTGTGGAGGGGGTGAAAGCCTGACTTGATTCGTGTAATATTGAGAATTTGTTTATGCAATCTGTAAGTTGTTTGGTTACCATGCTTTCCATCAGTTTGACCACAAACAGGATAGATGCTACTACACGGTAGTTAGTGATTTTGTTTGTTTTTTTCTTGGTATCTTTTGGTATTGGGCTGAGTGGGATATTGCCATTTTCCTTAGGGAAGAGGCCTTGCTGAAGCATGTAATTTAGGTGGGATGTGAGGTCTGCTATGAAGCGGTCAGGGGCGGATTTCATTAGGTAGCTGGGACAGGTATCTAGCTTACAGTGAGTGTTGGAAAACCTACTAATCACCTGGGTAACTGTTTCGATGGTAAGTGCTTTTATATTCATCACAGAGGAAATTTTTGTAATAAATAAATATATTTATATCTAAATTGTAGCTAGTAGAGAGTATTCAAATCTGTATTTTTATATTTAAAAAAATTCTGAGGCATTGTGGGTTGCCATATGTACATTCAGCCACAGCCATAAACTACAAAGGCTCAGGAAGGAGTTTTGTTGGAGCCTCTCTGTGCAAACATTTATTTCTATAAGATGATAAGTCATGTGTTCCTGTTTAAATATAATTATGCAGCCTCCATACACTATCTCTTTGGAAACCATCATGGGTTATACATGCTCTATCTAGTACTTGTTTTGATGGGAAATTATCCAACATTTTCAGAGCACAACCTAGTTTAAGTATTTGCTTTGTTCAAAACTGAGTCCTTAGGAACCCCCCCCCCCCCCCCCCCCCCCAGCAGTTGATATAAAAATTACAATAAGATGTTGAGCTAGCATTTAACAAAACTAGCTTAATTACATTTGATACGGGATGTTGTTTCTTGGGGATCTTAGACAGTGAAACAATGCCATGAGGAAAGTATCAGGTCTTGGAAACCATACGCACACCAGACTGAAGCAAAATGACTTTCCTACAAGAAGCAGCATTTGTCACTATTGTTGATGATAATATATACAACCTATTAGCAGTTATATGTTCTGGCTAAAAGAAGTGAATGCATTTTAATCCAACTGGCATATGTGAATTTTAGGAACATAAGAGGAGATTCTATATATATGGTGGCTAAAAAATTGGTGCTGAAATCAGTGCTGACTAAGCATCTCTATTATAATAAAAAGCACCTACAACGTTCTGAAGCTGACTCCGTGGCTTCACTGAAGTAAAGGGTTCGTAAGGTTCGTCAGATTCGTCAGTCTGTCACCATCTGTCTCAGCCCCACCCTCGCGTCAAAACATGATGACGTAGAGGGCGGCGGACCTATCAGAGGCGCGAGGGCGGGGCCAAGAGAGATGGTGACAGACTGACGAATCTGACGAACCTTACGAACCCTTCACTTCAGTGAAGCCACGGAGTCAGCTTCACAACGTTGCAGGTGCGTTTTATTACACTACACAGCTCCCTAATTTTGCAGTTAAACATCACAGGGTGGCTAGAGGGGGGGGGGGGAGAAAAGAGGGGGGGCAATGACCCTGGAACTTAGAGGGGGGGGCGGGCGGACCCAGGAACTGGGAGGGAGGGGGGCCCCTGGCACACACTCTCATTCTCACACACACACACTCTCGCACCCAGTCTCACTCTTTCTGTCACACACACTCACACATTCACTCTCTCTCCATCACACACTCACTTTCACAAACACTCTGTAAAACACACACACTCCGAGGAAAACCTTGCTAGCGCCCGTTTCATTTGTGTCAGAAACGGGCCTTTTTTCCTAGTATGCTATAATCAGCGCATAGATTTAGGTGCCAATTATAGAATGTGCTTAGTTGATATCTCAGCGCCTAAAACTTTACACCAGTGGAAAGTAGCATAAATCTCGGTATGTAGATTTATGTGCACTGGGCCATATTCTAGAACTATGAGCGTAAATTTTGGAATGCTCACAAAACACCCATTCAGTGTTGTCGAGAGGGGGGTGGGGCAAAATTCCCCGGGCCTGGCCTCCAAGGAGGGTCTGGCGCTGGGATCTCTCTCTCTCTCCTGCTCCTGATGGGAGCCAGGTGATCACGTCCCGACAGGAGCAGGAGAGAAATAACTCCAGCGCCGGGCCCCCCTTGGAGGCTGGGGAGGAGCAGACACAGCAGGGCTTTGGAAAAGGGCCTCTGATTTGGCTGGCGAGGTTTCCCCCCAGGCCCTGCTGACAGAAGAGGTCTTCCTCCAGTGCAGCTCTTCACTCTGCCGCATTGCCTGCCAAGCGGCTGCTTTTCTCCTCATGCCATGCATGCTCGGTTTCAAAACCGAGCATGCACGACGTGAGAGAAAAAGCAGTTGCAGGGGCAGGGCAGGCAATGTGGTGGAGTGAAAAGCAGCGCTGGAGGAACACTTCTTCTGCTGGCGGGGCCTCAGGATCCCCGCCAGCAAAGGTATTTGGAGTTGCGGTGCGGGGGGGGGGGGGCGGCAGCGGCGGTGATCCTGGGGAGGCAGCAATGGTGACGATCCTGGAGGGAATGGCAGCCTGACCTGGCTCAGTCTCTCAGCGACTCTGCACCCATTTCCCCGCCCATAACCATGCCCCTTTTTACCTGCTTGCGTTAGAAGTTTGGCACACTTCATTGTAGAATATGCTTAGCGAATTTTGTGCGTAAATTCTAATCAGTGCCAATTAGTGATCATTATTGCTTCTTAAGAGCTGTTATCAACACTGATTAACTTGATAAGCCAATTAAGTTACATGCATTGTTATAGAATCTGCACCGATTTCGGCACAGATCTCTAGGCACACTATATAGAATCCAGGGGATAGTGCATGAAAAAGAATTAGCGCAATGGAGGCCATTTCCCTCTTTTATATTTGTATATACAGACATAAAGAATGATGCTAGGTAAGAACCAAAAGGCCATCCAGTCTTCCCTATTCTTGAGCTGTGCAGCCACATTAAGCTTGAGATCATGATCTTGACGTTTGAAGTTTTCCATGATGAAGTTGTGCAGACTTAAAAGCTGACATTAGACAATATAAACTGGTGTAGTCATTACAATCAGCTGATAAATGCTTGGCAGAGGATTCCAGATGTCTGGAGGCTAAGCTTACTGTTACTAAGGCTACAGATTTTTCCATTATTGGACCTCAGGCGCTGCCTCAGGAATTTAGGGTATGTCCAGTCTTTTGACATTGCAGCAAAAGGTAAAAACTTTAGGGTCCTTTTTACTAAGGTGTGCTGAAAAATGGGCTGCGCTAGTGTAGGTGTGTGTTTTGGGTACACGCAAATCCATTTTCCAGCGCACCGGTAAAGAAGGCCTTTTTTTTATTTTTGACAAAAATGGACATGCAGCCAAATAAAAATTGGCGTGTCCATTTTGGGTCTGAGACCTTACCACCAGCCATTGACCTAGCGGTAAGATCTCTCGTGTTAACCATGCGGTAATCTCCTATGCACGTCAAGTCGGAGTTACCGCCGAATTTTCGCATGCGCCAGAAAATAAAATATCAAAAAAATCATATCAAGCTTGCCAGGTGCCCTTGACCTGGATTGGCCGCTGTCATGGACAGGATGCTGAGCTCGATGGACCCTTGGTCTTTTCCCAGTGTGGCATTACTTATGTACTTATGAACCTCTGATTTCACTTTGCTTCTTTTATTATTTTGTATGTTAAAGCTCAATGCCCGTTATTCAAAGTCAGTATTTGCATTTGGCCAAATAATATTTTTCATTATTCATATCTGACCATACAGTAAAATATGCTAGTCAGTACAGCTCTATTTGATATACTGCATTTCTGTGGTACAATCAAAGTGGTTTACAATTATCATATGCAGGTACTTTCTCTGTCCCTAGTGGGCTCACAATCTGAGCTTTTGTACCTGGGGCAATGGAGGGTTAAGTGACTTGCCCACATTCCCAAGGACCTGCAGAGGGAATCAAACCTAGTTCCCCACTGCAATAATCATTAAGCTATATAATATCCCCATTCTTCCCTTGTTTTCCCCTGTCCTTTCTTTTTGAGTTCTTGTTGCCCACCTCAGTTCCATCCTCTGCTCTAATCCCCCCCCCCCCCTCCACAGTTATCTCTGCTTTTCCCAACCCTTGTTTTCATCTCATCTCTAAATTTTTCTCCCTGTGCCCTAATGACTAAGGCCCAGCACTATTCTAGCAGCTGCTTCCAACTTCAGATTGGTCTGGCACTTCCTCACTCCTGCAACACTAATTGAAACGTTCACTGTTTTGAACTGTGGGACTCTGAATCTATGAAGTTCCACACAGTTCAAACACCAACTGCTGAATCACACAGGACCTGCATGATTCAAATAGCTGATGTCTGAATTATGCAGGACCTTAACAGGTATGGAGCCCCACGATTCAAACACTGAACGTTTCAATTGCAGGGCTGCAGTAGAGACTCGGGAGGAAACATCGGGATTGGACAAAGCATGAAGCAAGGTGAGTGAGAGATTCCGGAAGAGCTCAACAGTAGCAACACCCAACAATAAGACAGGTTCCAGTGGAAGAAAAACAGCGATAGTAGGCCCAGGCACCTGAAACAGCACATTGGCGGATCTGGAGGCTGGTGGTTGGCAGAAAACCAGCACTTCCTTTGACTAGCACCTGGCTTTCTGGTATGAAAACTGACCTGGTTGGCAACCTTCCTCTGGATTTCTAATAAACCTGGAAACTCTTGCCACCCACCGAAGCAGGTATTATACACTGACACATGGCTGTGTTAGGACTTTTTAGTTTTTGAATTAGTTTCAGGGCCGTTTTACTAAAGGGTGCTAAACCCTAATGCATGCTTAGTACACAGGAAAATGCTAGCTGGAAAAAACATTAAAGCATTTTTGGCACATTAAGCATGAATAAGCATGAGTTAATTAATTTTCTAAAATATTTATTGGAAGGGGGCATGCAATGGGTGGGTAATGGGTGTGTTTGCTTTAACAAGCTAGCACTATATTAGGCATATCATTTGACCCTGCTTGTCAAAAATTTATCTGTTCACATGTACGCTTATATTCGTCTAATCTGAGGATTTTTTTGATTTGATGTTTTTATTGATATTTATCAGTGTAATGTTTGCTGATTTTGATATGTATGCTTATTATAGACATTGGACCCCTGATGCAGGTGATTTCAGCCAAGATCTGGTCATATCAGGTTGCTCACGAAGAAACTGTAGTGATTTCACACCTCTCTCTGGCTGGTTATGCTTCTTGTCTTTTGCCAAGAAACACACAGAATATGGGTCTTTGCCATGCAAGCATATCCAAATACAGGCTACTTACATCCTGGTCCTAAGAATCAGTTAACCTAGTCCTAAGAATCAGTCAACATTGTGCTTCATCTTCTCCAATGGTCCCTGGAGGCAACTCTTCTGAGTTTCCTCGTTTAATAGTGAAGAATGCTTCAAACTCACCTTTTTGCCAGTGAAGAGAATGCAAAGTTTCCTCTCTATTGTTTGATTTTTTCCTGTATGTCCAGCTCTAGATGCCACAGATTTGGTCATTCCTCTACACTTACCCTCCAAATTCTCTCATTCTGAGAGTTTCATATAAGTTCCTGCAAAACCGAAACACCATAAGTTTCAAAGTGCCCTACTGGCCTCAACAGACCTAGTTCCCTCTTCTCAAGATCTAGTAGTTCTACCTCCTTGCAAGCTGTTTCAGTTTCCACCACTGGTAACTCAACAGCAGTGCCATCGGATCGGAAATCTTTAGCCCTCCTAGTCTGGAAATTTAGCAGTGTCTAGTTTCTGCTCTCAGTATTCCATGACCCATACAGGACATCTTGAAAGCTACCCAGAAACCTTCCATAAGATGAACCTATGCTTTTAAGTGGAAGAGATTTTCAATCTGGTATTTTACTAATGGACACAACCCTATCACGTGCCCTCCTACAAATATACTGCTGTATCTATATCACTTATGTCCTCTTTGCCTTCAAACCTCTTCTATTAGAGTACACTTCAGGGGCTTATCATGCTTTGGTGGGTAAGCATCTAACATCACAGCCACATATGGTGGCTTGTTTCATGAAGGTCTGCTTCATGTAAAGCCTGAATGAACAGTTGTTGGTAACCTATAAACCCTATACACAATTTTATTATCACAAAATTGTTCTTCAGACACATCCCAAGTTCTTGCCTAAATTGTGACACTTTTTCACCTAACCAAGGAAATTGCACTTCCTACCTTCTGTCTGAAGCCCCATTCATTTCCTCTCAAGAAAGCCCTTCATATTCTAGTCTGTAAATGGATTCTTGAACTGCTATGAATTTACAGCCTGCCTCCTAACACAGACTACTCAGTAATTACTGTGGATTCTTTTGGATTCGTATTGAGTAAATGAGACCTTTATTAGAGGAGCTAAATTCTACGATGATTAAGGTATATACAATGATTACCTATATACACACAGTGATCAGAAACAATCATTACATCACTGGTCTCTACATCTAAGCAATGCAAAGAGTTCTTAGACCAGGAAAGGAAGCAATAATATACATACAACATCACTGATCCTTACATCATCCAGGCTCGTAACATCAGCTGGGGGGGGGGGGGGGGGGCCCGGTTCACAGCGAGAGCCAGGAGCTTCTTGGACCAGGAACAGATCCTCTGTGCAGTACATCTACTCACAGATGAGCCCCCCACTCTGCTGTGACAAGCCCTCCTTTTTATTAGTCTCTGAGCTCATGTTCAGAGCTAGGGAAAGTTACAGAATGCTTCTAAGGAAAATTACAGAATGCTTCTCTGTTTAGATAAACAAGCCATACTGTGTGAATGTGGTCACATGCTCCCCAACTCCAAGTGCAATATATATAAAACAAACCTCGGTCTGAAGAATGCGGTCACAAAGGGAGTGAACGAGAAAATGACAAAACAAACATGCATGTTATATATACACCACTCAAACCAATAATGGCATATATATCTAGTATAACATAAATATGTTTTATATGAAGGAAGTGGTCTCAGAGTGTGAACTCACCCAAGTGAGGCTACGCAAAGCATTTTATGTCTCTAAGGGTGGACAAGTCTCTCAATCATTGAACCACTTCTCTATTTTTCAATATTTTATCGTGAGCAAAACCCTCAAGTGCTCAACATACAATGAAAATAAATTGCTAAACATACATATGTATTTTATCAACTCGCCCACAACCTTCGCGACACCTCTCAGCAGCACTTAACTTCAAAGTTAATAAAGATATATACTCCTATCCGTATATAAATTTTTTTTTTTTAAATTTCAAACAGTATAGGCACTTAGCTAATATGGTGGTAGTCCACTCGCAGTTTACTTTAAATCTGCGTGCTCCAGACACTGGCTGCTGGTGGGCCCACCTCTTGAATGTAGAAACTCTCAACGTTCACAGCAAGGGGTACTAACAACCTTCTTTCATTCATTTCCCCATGCCGCAAAAAAGAGCTTAGTAATCCTCATATGACCTCTGCAAGTCCTCCAAGTGGCCAGGCTGGAGCCGGGAAGCAAGCGCCATACTCCCCTTCACATACCAAATTAATTAGAGCTGTGTCTTATCTTCTGCATTCCAACTTATTCTCACACAATCAAAGTTAAACAACCAGTTTTAAACAGAATTACTTCTAATCAACAATTCAGACCCCGAGAGATGAAAAACAATCTTTAAAATTCACTTCCATTACAATTCTCACCTACTATTTAAAAAGAAATGAATCGTAAAATCAGCTCCCCACTAGGGACAGAGGAAGTACTTACATATAATCTGTACAGCACTGCGTATGACAAGCAGCGCTATAGAAATTAGTACTACTACTAATTGGTACTTAGCATGCAGCATTGAGACACCTAACTTATAAAATTGTCTACTAAGGCAGTATCAACTTGAGCAACCCTACACTTGGGCATTATCCATTTAGCCTCAGTTCTACTTGTCAACAGAAAAGTAATGTTGCTTACCTGTAGACAATGGGACTGATAAGGCACACAATCCCTCACACCTCCTCAAAAGCTGTTTATGTTTAGCTCTGAAACCAGCTGTGGAGATCACTGCACATGGGAAAGGCCACACATGCTCAAAACATTACACCAGAGCTCTGGGAGAGTAGTTCTGTCCTGGCGCCATTGGATGACTTCACCCACTTGTGTACCATTTCTATTCTGCTGGCTATGGAAAAACCTATTACAGATAAGCAGCATTGCTTTTTGCATTGGGATGCACCCAATCAGCTTTTGCACCTCTTCTGAGTCAGTTAACTGGGGTTTTTTTTTTTACCAGCGCCATTCCCCTCTCCACTTCATCATGAATGAAAGTTCCCAGGCTATCGAACAGCTTGGGCATATTTGCTCACAAAGGGGCCCTTTTACAAAGCATCGGTAAACCCAACACAAGCCTACTGCATGCCAGGGGTGTAGCTAGGTAGGTCCACGGGGGCATGGCCCCCCACAGATTTAGCACTGGCCCCCTCTACTTTTGACCCCCCCTGCCGCCGACCCTCCCCTGCCACTTTTGACCCCCCCCGCCACCGCTGCCGACCCCCCGCCGCCGCTGCTGCCCCCCCCCCCCGCCGCCGCCAGGTACCTTTGCTGGTGGGGGTCCCCAACCCCAGCCAGCAGAAGTCTTCTTCAGCGCTGGTCTCCGGCGCGTTCACTGATCTGTTTCTGTGAGTCCTGACTCCTGACATCCTGCATGCACGTCCTGCGGGAACATGCAGGACGTGCATGCAGGATGTCAGGAGTCAGGACTCACAGAAACAGATCAGCAAACACGCCGGAGATCGGCGCTGGAAGACTTCGGCTGACAGGGGTTGGAGACCCCCGCCAGCAAAAGTACCTGGCGGCGGCGGTGGGGGGGGGGGGTCGAAAGTGGCGGGGGAGGGTCGGTGGCTGGGGGAGGGGGGCTAAAATGTGCCCCCCCCACTTCGGGCTCTAGACCCCCCCTCCCGCCCAGGTCTGGCTACACCCCTTCTGCATGCTAAATTGGAACTACTGCCAGCTCAATGCAGCCACCGGCGGTAGTTCCAACTTGAGTCTGCACCATTTCTGGCGTGGTAGAAAAAATACTTTTTTCTAATGCGGCGCTAACCCGGCAGTAATTGGGCATCACTGCGCAGTGCCTGGTTACCACCAAGTTACCAAGGGAGCCCTTACTGCCATCTCAATGGGTGGCAGTAAGTGCTCCCCATTGCATGGCCTCGTGGTAAGAGTTATCTTGCCACATAGCCATTTTGGGGGGGCTTCTTATCTTCTGCGGTAAAAAGGGTCCTGGCACATGGGAAAAACAGCCACTGCACAGGGCCTTATCCTCTGCAGCTTAGTAAAAGGACCCAAAAGAGAGCTGGGAGTTGTCTACAGCCATTTACCCATTTGTGAGTGACATTGCCGAAGGCTTACAAGGTAAAGTTTGCCTTTTTGCGGATGACACTAAGATTTGCAACAGAGTGGACACCCCGGAGGGAGTGGAAAACATGAAAAAAGATCTGCGGAAGCTAGAAGAATGGTCTAACGTTCGGCAATTAAAATTCTATGTGAAGAAATGCAAAGTGATGCATTTAGGGAGTAGAAATCCAAGGGAGACATATGTGTTAGGCGGGGAGAGTCTGATAGGTACGGACAGGGAGAGGGATCTTGGGGTGATAGTATCTGAGGACCTGAAGGCGATGAAACAGTGTGACAAAGCGGTGTCCATAGCTAGAAGATTGCTAGGCTGTATAGAGAGAGGTGTGACCAGCAGAAGAAAAGAGGTTTTAATACCCCTGTATAAGACGTTGGTGAGGCCCCACCTGGAGTATTGTGTTCAGTTTTGGAGGCCATATCTTGCGGAGGATGTTAAAAAATGCAAAGAAAAGCTATGAGAATGGTATGGGATTTGCGTTACAAGACGTATGAGGAGAGACTTGTTGACCTGAACATGTATACCCTGGAGGAAAGGAGAAACAGGGGTGATATGATACAGACGTTCAAATATCTGAAAGGTATTAATCCGCAAACAAACCTTTTCCGGAGAGGGGAAGGCGGTAGAACGAGAGGACATGAAATGAGATTGAAGAGGGGCAGACTCAAGAAAAATGTCAGGAAGTATTTCTTCACGGAGAGAGTGGTGGATGCTTGGAATGCCCTCCCGCGGGAGGTGGTGGAAATGAAAACGGTAACGGAATTCAAACATGCATGGGATAAACATAAAGGAATCCTGTTCAGAAGGAATGGATCCTCAGGAACTTAGCCGAGATTGGGCGGCAGAGCCAGTGGTGGGAGGCAGGGCTAGTGGTTGGGAGGCGGGGATAGTGCTGGGCAGACTTATACGGTCTGCATAGGTGCCCAGTATAAGAGGCTTGGAGAGGCTAAGCCTCCCCCTTGCTGCAGCAGAATGGATCAGCTGTGGAGTCCAGCTGCTCTGAGGGGATTAAATTGTTGATTTACCTCCATCCTCACAGCAGGAGCTGCAGTGAAACCCCTCTAGCAGTTGTAGAAATTGGTTTATGGTTTGTTTACCTTACTGCTGGGAAAGCAGGGGGGGTTGGCTGGAGGTGTCCTGGGTTGCCAGGGAGATATTTAACGAGGATGACTTCCTGACCTGCACTGTGGACAGATAGCAGCAGAATGGATACTGGGCCAGCATGATCAGAAAAAGTCACCAGACAACAAAGGTAGAAAAGATCATTTTATTTTCATTATAGTGTTTGGAATATGTCCACTTTGAGAATCAGGTGCTCAACATTAAAAGTTTATATTTATTTACTTATTTATGGCATTTTATCCCACATTAAACATGAATTAGGGTGTTTTGTGGCTCTACATGAGAATTGTGATGATATGATCCCTTGTTTCATATTGTTGACGGTCTGCATTTTCCGTATGGGTGGTATATTGGTGTATTAGGTCGGCCCAGTGTAATATTTATGGTACAGTAAGGTTCTGAGTGTGTTTTTGGACAAAGTTGTGCATAGTGTTTTGCAGTTGAGCGATTGTGGTTAGAATATGCTTTGAGCAACCACTTTATTCTTTGACATATGATACATATCGAATATCTAAATTTAATAAAAGGTATTAATTGTGACTTTTATTTTTATTTATTTTTTCTGCGTGTTATCAGACAATTATGGATTTAAGCCCCACCCCTGGCCCCACCCCTAACCCCGCCCCTTTAGCCTCCCCAAACAGTTGGGCCACCGCCTATGACGGTCTGTGCCGGGGCTGGTGGTTGGGAGGCGGGGAAAATGCTGGGCAGACTTATACGGTCTTTGCCAGAGCTGGTGGTGGGAGGCGGGGCTGGTGGTTGGGAGGCGGGGATAGTGCTGGGCAGACTTGTACGCTCTGTGCCCTGAAGAGGACAGGTACAAATCAAGGTAGGGTATACACAAAAAGTAGCACAAATGAGTTTATCTTGTTGGGCAGACTGGATGGACCGTGCAGGTCTTTTTCTGCCATCATCTACTATGTTACTATGTACACAGCTGCTACTTACTCTCTCCTGGTTTCATCTCTGTTTATCCATGGAAAAAGGGTCACTGGTAATTGCCCTCCTCTGCAAATAAAAGTACCCATTGTGTTTGATAGCTGTGTACCTGCAGAAAAAGCTTTGAAAACTGCTCTCTTAGGAGGATGGTGGATGAAAATGCACATATTAATCCTTGTGCCAGAAACTGAAGGCATGCTACAGTGTTGAGTAATGTCCGGAGCATTACTGAAATCTAAGCATGGCTCATTCTGTGATCACCATTGATTTAATTTTTTGGTCATTACTAGAAACATATCAAATATTTTTCATATGATTTCTTCCTGACAAAAACCATTCTGCTTTTCATTCTCCATCCTGCTATATTCATTCAAGATGGTTCACTGTTCTTTCCTTTGGTGATGACTCCATTAATCCAGGGCCAACATTATATATGTTGGGACTCAGTGCAGAAACTTAGAAGGGGCCCCTAAACTACACAGGTTGTGCCTCCTTCAGCTTTGGGTAGGCTTAGAGCCCCCTGTGGCATGGAGATCCAGGGTGCCTGCCCTAGATGCCACCCCTAATACCAGCCCTGCATTAATCCCACAGTGCAAAATTAGTAGACCTAAACAAATTATATCTCTTACTGCTACAAAAGGAGCTTCCAAAAATGTCTGAGTCAAGGGGTGCAAACACATACACTTTATATTTCTTATTCTTATTTACTTTTTAAATCTTTTTATAATTGTTCTTTCAGATTGAACGCCTAGAGTCTGTTGTGTACATCAGTGAAACAAATTCCTACTTTAATGTATTCTGAATTGTAATTTTTTAGACAGTAGAATGTGAAAAATGTGAAGACTTAAAAGGTACGAGTCTCTCTTCGGAGTCATAAATACCTTTCAACACCAAGGACTCAATAAAGTCTCTAATATTGGATCCCTGACTGAATGCAAATTTACTTAGGATGAAAAAAACAGAGTGCACAGACAAAATCTACCAATGTTCCTTTACGATCCATCCAACATATCTTCACAATTAACGGGAGGATCTTTACACAACAATGAGAATGACATTGATTTTCTTCTCTTACAGAATCTGCATGATGAAGTAACTATTCTCTCTCAATAAACTATTTCAAGCATAAGCGTGTTTCGCAGCAAAATATGGGTAATCCCCAGAAAGGAATCTCTGCCTCAAGCCTTCTGCTTATTCCTTACTGTCCTCGCTGTTTGAGCACAACCTCTTCAGCCTAAAATATTGAGGGGGTCTTTTACTAAAGCTTAGCTCGAGTTATTTACAGCAGGGCCTATAGGAATAAAATAGGCCCTGCTGGAGATAACTCGAGATATGCTTTAGTAAAAGACCCCCTGAGCTTCTCAGCTCTAACAATGAGGAGGTGAATTTTCTTGAAATATCTGTGGGTATGCATTTGTAAAATAGGACAGATCGTTGAGCAATTATGGCTTTTATTGTATTAGCTACTCAATGGGAAGACAGGAAGGGAAGTGATAGGGACAAAATATGACTATAGTAGAAGCAGAAATGGAATTTTAGACTTAATTAGGTGCAACCTATCAGGCTCATTTTCAAAGCACTTAGCCTCCCAAAGTTCCATAGAAACCTATGGAACTTAGCCTCCCAAAGTGCTTTGAAAATATGCCTCAAAATTATGGGTCTTATTGAGAGAACTTAATGGAGGGTCTTTCTATGAAACTTTAGGAGCATAGTAACATAGTAGATGACAGCAGAAAAAGACCTGCATGGTCCATCCAGTCTGCCCAAGACAAACTCATATGTGTATACCTTATCTTGAATTGAATTTGTACCTGTCCTTTTCAGGGCACAGACCATATAAGTCTGCCCAGCAGTATTTCCTGCCTCCCAACCACCAGTCCCACCTCCCATCACCGGCTCTGGTACAGACTGTATAAGTCTGCCCTCCCCTATCCTTGCTTCCCAACCACCACCCCCTCTTCCCCCCACCTGCTCCGCCACCCAATTTCAGCTAAGCTTCTGAGGATCCATTCCTTCTGCACAGGATTCCTCTATGCATATCCCACGCATGTTTGAACTCCGTTACCGTTTTCATCTCCACCACCTCCCGCGGGATCCTTTTAGTAGAGCACTGTAAAGGTTTGCAGGAGTAGCCTAGTGGTTAGTGAGGACTTTGATCCTCACAACTTGGGTTTGATTCCCGCTGCAGCTCCTTGTGACCTTGGGCAAGTCACTTAACCCTCCATTGCCCCAGGTACAAAAAATGTAGCTTGTGAGTTCTCTAGGGACAGAGAAAGTGCCTTCATATAAACTTATGTCTAGTAGCACTACAGACATGATTAGTAGTTACCATGCAGTAATCCCTGGATTCTATAAACTTGTGTGCCAATTTCACACTTACGGGTGAATTTTATATATGGCACAAAAAAAAAATACATGCTAGCCCTATTCTATAAACCTCACCTAAAGTTAGGCATGGTTTATAGAATGCATGTAGAGCCCGTTCCCATGACTAAAATTTAAGTGTGATCATTTATAACAACTAAAAACCTGGTGTAACTTATTGAGCATATTCCATAACATGCACATAATTTTTAGGAATGCCCACAACTCTCCCATGGCCACGCCCCCCTTTTCAGATCCATGCATTAGAATATACACACCCCACTTTACAAAATATGCTTAGAACTTTGCGCATGTAAATTCTAATTAATGCTGATCATTGCTTATTAGTGCCCAATTATCAGTGCCGATTGGCTTGTTAACCAATTAAGTTGCATTTGCAATTTGGCCGCACTGCCATATTTGTGTGCGCAACTTTAGGTGCCATATATAGCATGGAAAGTTGCATATGCAAGTTAGAGAATACGGTCAGGTGTGCATGTAAATTAATTTCATAATGAGCTGATAATTGGTGTTAAAGAGCTCCATTAGGCTACAATTGGCCTTGATTTGTGCTAATTGGTAAGAATTAGCAGTTACATGTGCAACTGCCCTTAGTCGGTATTCTGTAACGTGTGCATACATTCTATCACATACTCCTACTAGGGGGTGTGGCCATGGGAGGGGCATGGGCAGGTCAGGGGCAGTTCTAGCAGTGATATTGTATATAGGGAGTAGCGAGTGAATGCTTTTAACCCTTTAGTGTCCAATGTTCCCATCAATCTGTTCCCATATGGCTTATTACGGGAACATTGGACACTAAGGTTTCTTCTTTGCTGGTTATAGAATACTAGCATTTATGCACTTAATTGGCTACAGTTAGGTGTGAACACGCACACCAGCCTTTGACATGGTGTAAGTGCTTGCACTTAAAGTTAGACACATATATGTGGCTTACGGTAGTATTCTGTTATGGCATTTATGCATGACATTGCCATTACAAAATCCATGCTTATCCCCGTATCCTAGATATCACACTGAAATTTCCACACCCAACTTTGTGCATGCATCTGAGATGTGTGCACAACTAAATTAGGTAATGAGCCAATTAGCAATGCTAACAATCAATTACTGGTGTTAATTGGCAACAATTTGGATTTTCACATGCATGTTGCTAAGCACTATTCTTTCAAATATTATATGGCATGACACTGAATTACATGCAGTGCTTAATAACTATTAATAACTATGTAGTATAACCTCTGGTTCTAGAGACTACCTTAGACTAGATTGCAAGAGAGTGAATTTTAAGTCAGTTCTCTCTGCTGGCTTTAGATTTATTTGTTGCATTTGTATCCCACATTTTCCCACCTATTTGCAGGCTCAATGTGGCTTACATAGTACCGTGATGGCGAACACCAATTCCGGCATCAGAAATACATAGTGGTAATTGCGTTAAAGTTCAAGAGTAACAGAGTGTCTTAGGTAGTTGAGGAGGAAGAATTAATTGTCATTTTCTGGTACAAGTTTCGTTGTGTTGCAGCCAGGGTTCAGGTGTTTAGGTTGGATCGTTGTGGTAGGCTTTCTTGAGCAGGTAGGTCTTTAATGATTTCTAGAAGGTTGTTAGGTCATGCATTATTTTTGTGGTGTTTGGTAGTGCATTCCATATTTGTGTGCTTATATAGGAGGGATACCACGGTGCTAAGTGGTGGAACTCACTGCCAATGGCAATCAAGGGTCAGCCTGATTACTTGGTATTTCACAAAAGACTGAAAAATTTCCTCTTTGAGAGGTTTCTACCCACTGATGGAGTGTGTTAGATTGTAACTGGCCATCAATGGTTTATTATTTAGCTCTTATTTGTATCTTACTTGTGCTACTCTGCTCTTACATGATATTTTGTTTATGGTATTGTAAACCTTGCCTGTTGTTTTATTTATTGTAAGGCACATTGAACTCGAGTATGTTTGGGAAAATGTGGTGGAAGGCAAAGCATGAGGTCGGGGGTTGGGCGGCCCTAGGGAACTAACTCTCTGCTGGAGGAGTGCCAAGGGGAACCCACTGTCTAGCAGGGAGGGGGGTGAAGGTTCTAATTTTGGCTTTGGTTTCAGCCAAAACCATGTGGTGGATTTCACCGGCAGATATTTTTCTATACAGAATACTAGTGTAACTAGCTATATATGAGTGTATGAATTCAGGCGCAAGCACTTAAGCCATCCATAGAGCTGGCATAAATGCTGATACCTAGATTTGGGAGAAATGTGCATCAGTTTGAACCCTGCTCACGCTCTGCCCAGACTCCGCCCATGTGAATGTCCACCTGCAAAGTGTGTACTATCGAAGATATGTGCATAGTTACAGAATAGCGTGTAGCCAGATTCTGCATATTTAGGTTCACAAATGCATGTAAATACCATACCCGTATTTATGCGCTTAATTGCTGCCTTACTTTATGCAGTGCTTTATAGACTTGCCTCCCAAATGGCAACGTTCCTGTGCTATTCCCGTAATGCACGTTATTTATTTATTCATGCAACAATTCCTATTCTGCCGACAACTAGGCAGATCACAATGCTACACACACACAATAAAAAAGATAAAAACAAACGTTATCAGAACAAAGCAATACATTGCTCAAAATAAAGACACAAGCATCAGCTCCATGTGTGTACAAAGAAGGATGAGGTTATGGAATTTGATTTCTCCCAGTCCTAGGAATGTGTCTTCACTTGAAACAATATGGGAAATATTAATGGCTTGTCATTATTAACCCAAAACAGCAGAAAAATACACCTTTTTATCCTGTGTCATAAATAGCATGAATTAATTTTCAAGAGGGCACTCTTTTTCCCAATATGAGCAAAAGGGCTCATATTGAGAACAAAGTTGCACTCTTGTGAAAGTGGCAATTATTTACAACATTGGCTCAAAGTGCAAAAATATATTATTTTTCAAATGAATGAAATGAAAAATCCTGCAAATGACATGGGGAAACTAAACAAAATGAACATTTTTGGCCTGTACAACCCTACCCTGTCCACCAGACTCAGCACTGCGGCCGTATTTGTGTCAACAGTGAGATTTCCCTTTCTATCTTTCCTCCCCCTCTCCTGAATTAGGATGATCTCTACGGCCTTGACTATGCTCACCTTACTTCATTGTCATACTTTTCATCTTTACAAGATGTAACCCAACCACAATGAAGCACTTCTTTTCATTTCACCATTATTTAATTAGATAGTACTACATAGCATTGACAAAGCATCATTCTATTTTCTAAATTATGATCTAGTACCACCAGCAGAATGACAATAACTATCAAAGGTCCAAAAAGAGTCTGAAGCTTTGGCTGCACATAAATACAAATAAGTAGATAAGTATTGCCATACTGGGTCAGACCGAAGGTTCATCAAGCCCAGCATCCTGTTTCCAACAGTGGCCAATCCAGGTCACAAGTACCTGGCAAGATCCCAAAATAGTACAATACGTTTAAAGCTGTTTATCCTAGATATAAGTAGTGGATTTCCCCAGTCGTTTTAATAATGGCTTATGGACTTTTCTTTTAGGAAGCTATCCAAACCTTTCTTAAATCCCGCTAAGCTAACTGCTTTTACTACATTCTCTAGCAACGAATTCCAGAGTTTAATTACATGTTGAGTGAACAAATATTTTCTCTGATTCATTTTAAATTTACTACTTTGTAACTTCATTGCTTGCCCCCTAGTCCTAGTATTTTGGAAAGAGTAAACAAGCAATTCACGTCTACCCGTTCCATTCCACTCATTATTTTATAGACCTCTATCATATCCTCAGCTGTCTCTTCTCCAAGCTGAAGAGCCCTAGTCACTTTAGCCTTTCTTCATAGGGAAGTCGTCCCATCCCTTTTATCATTTTCGTCACCCTTTTCTGTACATTTTCTAATTCTACTACATTTTTTTTAGATGCGGTGACCAGAATCATATTCAGTATTCAACGCATTATAACATCCTCATTTTTGTTTTCTATTCCTTTCCTAATAATACCTAACTATCTATTTGCTTTCTTAGCCCCCGCTGCCGTACACTGAGCAGAGGGTTTCAACGTATCATCAACAATGACACCCAGATCCCTTTCCTGGTTGGTGACTCCCAATGTGGAACCATGCATTACGTAGCTATAGTCCAGGTTCCTCTTTCCCACTTTGCACTTGCTCACATTAAACATCATCTGCCATTTGGATGCCCAGTCTCCCAGTCTCATAAGGTCCTCTTGTAATTTTTCACAATCCTCTTGTGATTTAACAACTTTGAATAACTTTATGTTGTCAGCAAATTTAATTACCTAACTAGTTACTCATACCTCCAGATCATTTATAAATATGTTAAAAAGCAATGGTCCCAGCACCTCTAGACCATTTATAAATTTGTTAAAAAGCAACGGTCCCAGCACAGACCCCTGCGGAACTCCACTATCTACCCTTCTCTATTGACAATACTGACTATTTATCCCTACCTTCTGTTTTCTATCATTTAACCAATTTTTAATCCACAATAGTACGCTACCTCCTATCCCATGACTCTCCAATTTCCTCTGGAGTCCTTCATGAGGTATTTTGTCAAATGCTTTTTGAAAATCCAGATACACAATATCGATCAGCTCACCTTTATCCACATGTTTGATCACCCCTTTAAAGAAATGTTATAGATTGGTGAGACAAGATTTCCCTTCACTAAATCCATGTTGGTTTTGTCTCATTAATCCATGCTTTTGAATATGCTCTGTAATTTTGTTCTTTATAATAGTCTCTACCATTTTGCCTAGCACTGATGTCAGGCTCATCAGTCTATAATTTCCTGGATCACCTCTGGAACCTTTTTTAAAAATAGGCGTTACATTGGCCACCCTCTAATCTTCCAGTACCATGCTTGATTTTAAAGATAAATTACATGTTATTAACAATAGTTCTGCAAGTTCATTTTTCAATTCTACCAGTACTCTGGGATGAATACCATCCGGTCCAGGCGATTTGCTACTCTTCAGTTTGTCAAATTGCACTATTACATCTTCCAGATTTATAGATATTTCATTCGGTTTCTCTGACTCATCAGCTTTGAATATCTTTCTGGCACCAGTATCTCTCCCAAATCTTCCTTGGTGAAGACCGAAGCAAAGAATTCATTTAATCTCTTCACTATGGCTTTGTCTTCCCTTATCGCCCCTTTCACCCCTCAGTCATCTAGAGGCCCAACTGATTCTTTTGCCAGCTTCTTGCTTTTAATATACTTAAAATATACCCAGGAGCTAGCTGCTAGCATGTATCCAGGTCCTGGCCGAATATTGGCTGGCACTCAGATAAAAGGATGTAATGTGTCAGATTCACTGCCCCCTCTCCCAATTCTGATCTCCCCACTCCATTCTCCAAAAACACCACCAGATTTGATCCATTCCATTATCATATCCTTTCCAATCCCTCTGCGCCATTTCGAACTCCTCCCCACCCCTGGACCACCTTTTAAATGGAAGACTGACCCCTAATGGGATGGAAATGGAAGGGGCCACTTTCACCCCAGAAATCATCTTGAGGGTAAGTCTTGGGAATGGTGGTGGGAGGGTTGGTTACAGAGCAAGGGGGAATAATAGGGCAATATAAAGGGGAAATCAGATCTGGGGTTGGTTTCAGGGAGTAGAGTGTGGGGATGGATCGGTGACCCGGCAGCAGTTATTCAAAGGTTATGTGAGTGCCAGCCAATATGCAGTGCCAGCAATGGCACAGCTAGGTGATCAAAGACAAAACAGCCTTTAGTTCAGTCCTATCTGGCTACTTAGCTACACGGCATATGACCTATGCCCTCAAAGGCCAGCTCCTCCCCATCTCCACCTCAGGACTGCTGCTGCCCTGAGTCATTAGAGTCGATATCCAGTGGCACTGCCTGGTTAAGAGCCACTGAATATCAGCAGCTGGCCTGCTCAGTGTGTTTAACCCATGCTGAATGTGGTCCTCTCTGCTGTTATGTGCTAGTATTCACTGTTTTACACCACACTGTGCAATATATTATATTGCTTTGTATATGGCACCCACTATTCTTAGCACTCTTCGCACTTGGCACGGAGGTGTAATCTAATGGTTAAAGTTATCGCCCGAGCTATGCTCAAATGGTTTCAGTGAAGGTATTAACTTGCACTGAAACCATTACCTCAATATGCATTAAATGCATTTAAATATAAGTTAATGCAGTCATTAATTAACCCACAGCCATCCTCAAAAAAAAATTTCCTCAAGCGTGTTTGGCACGGGAAACGTTTTGCCAGGTCCAGGCCAGGATAGAAGCATTGGTTGAGAGGAATGGGTGTTTAGCAGCACCACTTCTCTCCCTCCAACCCAACTACCCTGCACTGGATTGCTTCCTGCATCAATCCTGACTATTCAAACACCGTATCCCATCCTGTCCTGTCTCCCCCCCCCCCCCCTTCCAATATGAAATAAAAAAGATTCCCAGGTGGTTAGGTTAGGTTATGTATTTGAAATATATCACCATTCACTGACTCACAGATCAAAGCAATGGTCTACTGACCCCCAAGCCCCTTCCCTCCCACATAAATTGCAAGTAGTCTCGTGGTCTTCTCCCCCTCTCATGTCCCACAGAAAATCCCTGTTGGTCTAGGGTCCCCATACCCATCCCCATGACCTCAACCCCAAAGTCCCCTGACCCCATTCCTGTAATGAAGCAGGAGCAATGACCACTTGCTCCTGCCTCTGAACACTGCCATCTGCAAAATAGCAGAACCCGACCTCACATGGCATATCCTCATTAATATAACAGTGTTTGGCATCCAGCGTGCCAGTGCCCGGCAGCTACACTGGATGCACAATTATTTATGCCACTTGTGTTTTTATGAAGGTGGAACATTTGTTGACTCCTGACGGTAGGCATAAGTGCCGAAACTTGGCCAAGTTGGGTCAATGCTCAATAAATCTTTTTGTGGCAAACCTTGAGTGTGCCCCTTCTCTGGACTCCCTCTGCTTTGCCGCTTGTATCCTGGGATGTACCAGGTGGGATCTGTCTACTACATAAGGGAATTTCTCGTATAGGGAGGGACACTACTATTTTGTAAGTGGTGGCACCCGGAAACAGGAGCAAGTGGGCATTGCTTCTCACTCATTCCATATATGGGGTCAGGAGGCCTCGGGGCTGAAGTCACAGGGTGGGGGTGGGGCAGTAAACTACCAGGGATTTTTTTGTAGGATTTGGGAAAAGCCCATTAGACTACCAGGGATTTGTGTGGGAGGAAGGAGGCCATTAGACCATCTGGGAATGTTTTTTTATTTAATATCTGGGGTGGGGGATGGAGTGGGTGCTGAGTTGTATTGGATTGGGTCAGGTCAGGTTAGAAGGAGGGGGCAGGGTGAGTGCCTTAAACACTAGGGATATGTATGGGAGTTGCAGGAAGAAGTGTCAGGTTGTGAGTAGGGGTCAGTTGCATGCCCTTGACATTTTCTTTAGTCTATTTTCCCGTCAGTGCCTGAACCAATCACCACTCACTGACAGGAAAGCTGACATTTAGCACTGAGCTGCAGATTACCACCACAGTTTTAACATGGCAGTAATTTACATGTTCATTAGTTTGAGCATGCCACCACTATCTGTGCTAATTTTGCAATAGAATGAGGACTCTACCAGGAATCTTTCAGCATTAGTCCTATGATACCTGAATGTAACTCCACTTGAGGTACAACTAAAAAAAGGATGAACTAAATTCTTGCGCTCAGCACTCTTTACACTGTTTTATGATACAGTGAGCAGATTCAAGTCTTCCCAATATTGGATCACGATTTCTTTAAAAAAATAGCATTTTGCTGATTCCTAATTACAATAGATCCGATTCACTATTAAATCAGTTATACAACCAAACACACTGTGAATCTCATGTACACACTCGCAAACCACTGCGTCTATGCGCATAAACGTTATTTTAGTGATGAGAGGAAAAACCTCATACTACTGTGGCTTGACTCGGTTACTTCAACTGGAAAAAAACAGCAAACAGCTCTATCATTGGCACAAAAAACTCTCATTAAGCTTCTTCAGTGATACAATAAATCAATCAAAACCACCTATCTGTACTGTACTATTTGTCACACTGGATATCAAGTCTTTGTATACTTCCATCCCCCAAGATCAAGCATTGGATTCGAGGCCCCGACCTTTGGAAGAACCCATGGAATTTTTGCTGTAACTAACCAAGTTGGCTTTAAAAAGGAACTTTTTTTGGTTCCAAGATTAACTTTTTTGGCAAATATCGGGAGTAGCAATGGGAGCAACTTTCGCCCCTTCCATTGCCAATCTATTCATGATGGACTTTGAGAACAAGTGGTTGAAAGATTCCCCATTCCAGGCCCAAATTAAACTATGGAAATGTTTTATAGATGATGTTTTTTTGTTATGGGATGGTGACCAGATGACTTTGTCCGGGGTCATGGATTGGTTGAATGCCCTCCAATTTACCCACGAAGTATCTGCTGAGAAGATCGCCTTCTTGGATGTGTGGGTCATCAAGCAACAAAATGCTTTTAAGACCAAGGTGTTTAAGAAACCAACAGACAGAAACACGTTGTTGCAATTTCACAGCAATCATCCAGTTTCATTAAAATGTAGTTTATCTTTTTTGCAGTTTTTGAGACATCGAAGGGTCTGTAGTGAAATTAATAACTATAAAATCCAAGCTGGTGATCTGCTGGAATCATTAGCCACTCGGGGATACCCAGCACAGCTCTTGAGGCGCTCATACACTACAGCAAGGTTTAACAACCAGGATCTTTTGCTAAACAGTGAGTGCCAACCCACTCAAGGGGACCTTTATGAAACTTTCGTGGTACGTTATACGATGAGAGGGGAAGAGGTGGTGAGGATCATTCGTAAGAACTGGGACATCATACAATCACACAAGCTGTTTCAACATCATCAACTGCATATAGCCTTTTCCCGAGACCGCAATCTGAAGGAGATTGTCAGTCCAGCTGACTTGGTGAACACAATGTGGGTGAGACTGGAGGTTATTCAAAGTGTGGTTCCTGCCGATATTGCGACATATCCATCGAATGCACTGAATTTGCCAATCCCAAAGACGGGAGAATGTACAAGTTGCGATTCAGCACAACCTGCATGTCTGAGTATGTGGTTTATGTATTGCAATGTCCTTGTTTGAAGTGGTATGTGGGGAAAACCCAGTTGTAATTATCTGTGCGATTGAGTGAACACAAATCATGTGTATTTAATAACAAGTTTGGAGCACCACTGGTAGCCCACTGTAAAGAATGTGGTCACTCCTTTGACTCTTTCAAGGGTTGGATTATCGATGGCGTCCCCCCTAACAAGCGTGGGGGTGACCGCAGCAAGGCTTTATTACAGTGTGAGCAACGTTGTATTTTCAGATTGGATATCCTGGGGCCTAAGGGGTTAAACTCTTTAATCAATTGGACTGCTTTCTTTTCATGACTATCTGGTACTCCATGGGTTAAAACTTGTGGACTGGTTTTCAGGATGTTTTTTGGAGGATATGCAGGGCAGTAAACTTTTTTGGACTGAACTTTTTCGACTGGGTTGTCTGCCTTGGTTTGGAGTTTTCCACGTATTGGTTTTGTTTTGATTTTGATGGCGCTCGGAATTTTGTGACGTCTTGACGTTAGGACGTCATGATGCACTGATCCGCGTTGGGTGTTTCCCTTTGGAAGCGTAGCTTTAAATTTTCGATGTGCCTTTTGCAAGCCTGCTTGCTTGCTTCGTATGCCATGGGACTGTAGCTCTCAGGGTACCGGAGGATTCAGTATTTATGCACCTGCCCACTATAGTCTGTCTTGCTGTGACTTCTTCTTGCATTTATCATGCGTTTTTGTTGCTGTTCCAGGTCAAATGGTGAGGACTCTTGAAAAAGCCTAAGCGAAACGGGTCCATCGGGACCTCACTCTGTGAGAGAACATTAACGGAGCGGCAGAGCACAGTACAGATAACTGGTTTTGATTGATTTATTGTATCACTGAAGAAGCTTAATGAGAGGTTTCTGTGCCAATGATTACTTTTTCACTGTGGGCTTAGAGCTGTTTGCTGTTTTTTTTCCTGGTTGAAGTAACCGAGTCAAGCCACAGTAGTATGAGGTTTTTCCTCTCATCACTAAAATAACGTATATGCGCATAGACGCAGTGGTTTGCAAGTGTGTACATGAGATTCACAGTCTGATTCCTAATTACAACATCAGGACAATTACAGTCACAAACACTGTCCAGGTCATTTCAGGCAAAATCACAATGTATCTCTTTCAGTGGTAACAGGGCAAACATGTTTCATTTGCTTCTCGCCCTATAATCATAGGAACCAACGTCTCAAAATTATTGGGGGCGACCTCTCCCTGAATACAGTCAAGGAGTTTGCTCAGTATTAGGGGTGCTCAAGCACCCTCGGGACTGGCTCCTATGCCCTGATCATGATCGTTGAACCCCTGGACTGCACATTCATTGGGTTGTGCGATGGCAGAGAATTCACTAATTGCAGTGCCAGGTCACTCCTGATTCTCTGAACTTGGTTCCAGAGATGGCTGCTGGCTGAACGGAGCTCTTTGGTCCACCTACCCCAGGCTTTAAACTGTACTGTACAACATTAGCACACACAGCGTGGCACAAGTTGTATTTCAAAATCTCACTTATACTGGGGAATATTATATTGAACCAGAGATCACTATACATAAATTACAACAAACTCAGTACTCTCTGTTATTTTTGTATATTAATATACAAAAATAACAGAGTACTGAGTTTGTTGTAACAAATTGTATTTCACCATGATCTGCTAAACAGTAGCTACCGATGAATAATCAAAGCGTGTACACTTTACCAGTTATTTGCGCGCACTGAATTCCCAGTGCATTGCATTTGACTTAACTTGTATTCTAGCCACAGCGTCAAACAATGTCGCACGTGGCAACCTGCTAGACTGTGTCCGCGCGCTGCAAATTGACTTCCCACTGCAGTCGTCAGACTTCGCCCTATGCTGAGCAGTTACCGGCTAATTTACCTGTAGCTGCTAAGGTACCGTCCTGTTCTGTTCTGCACTGGTTTTTCTTTTTTGTGCACGGGGCTCTTCTGAACTATGCTTTTTGTCCTGCTCGCATCACTCTACAGTCTACACCCTTTTTTGAGTTCTCCATTCACTGTATTGAACGTGTACAGCGAACACTCATGGAATGAACTATTGTGCACAATGCGATCTCCTAAATTTCATACTGAGGGCACTTTGCCTTACACTGGTGGGCACAAACTTGCACCAGTGAGTGAACTGTAGTGTGTTTCAGCTTTAACGTCTCTTCCAATGCAGATAACATCCACTGTGCTTCCCCTCCCTCTTCAAATCGGCAAAAAAGTCCAATTAGCCCTAAGCAAGCAAAAAAAAAAAAAAAAAGTCACAACGGGCTGCTCTGCAGACAGCAATCAAGCCAAAAAGGAACCACTCAAGGCAAAAGCATCAGAGGAAAATTGTTCAAATGCAGACAGCTCAAAAAAGTTTTCTTCCTCAAGAAGCAGGCGTGCTAAAAAAAACATATCAAAAGCTGCGAAC
Organism: Microcaecilia unicolor; assembly: GCF_901765095.1. Lineage (NCBI taxonomy): Eukaryota > Metazoa > Chordata > Amphibia > Gymnophiona > Siphonopidae > Microcaecilia > Microcaecilia unicolor. The sequence goes on from NC_044035.1 coordinate 59,853,008, forward strand.
CGCTCTTTTTATGTGGAGGACAGTCGTATTTAGACGGGAACTTACCCCGGGCTCGGGAAGAAATCAGCCAGTTAAAGGTTAACATCAGTACTAAGATGTGAGATGGGGGAGAGGAGAGCTGTTCCCCTCTCAGATGCTTTGCCATCTTATCCGTCTGACAGGCAACGGCTCATCAGCTGGCCCGGGAGAGCAGCACCATCATGTACTCTTCACAGAGAGCAGGGACTCAGGATGTGAGTGATTTCCTGCATGAGTTAACTCTAAAACCCCTCCTGCCAAGGGGCTGATGAGCTGATGTTTCTTTCATAAAGTTTTGTCCTTTTTTTTTTTTTTTGGCAGGGGAAATCTGTTGACCGTTGCAATAAATGAGCAAACTGTCCGTGTTGGCTAGTAGGAGGCATGAAGATCGTTAGTGAAAGAAGGCAGGCCTGTGAAATGTAGCCCTGCCAGCATTTGCAGCCCTCATTACAATGGAACAATTTTTTTTTTTCCCCTGCTGCCCCGAGTCCGGAATCCACAGGGCCCTAGAGCCCGATCACGGCTGGGCAACACACTCAGCGGGGAAATTACTCAATCGCGAGGCTTTTGGAGACGGGACACAGACAAATTCCTTTCAACCAGGCAATGCTTTTCACCCTGAAAATATGCTAAATCTGACTGACTAGATTCCCCAACTGAAGCAAATGAAAGAGAGGACAGCGAGAAAGCATTTAAGCAATTGCTGTTGACCAACTGGTTTAAACCCAGTTTCCTAAATACAGAGATTGGAAATCTTGCTTCTGGGAAGAGGAAGAAATCATGTTTTGTGGCAGGGAAAATGATCACATTATATACTGTGTATTCATTTTTAAATTATAAATTAATTTATGTGGCTACAGAAATGGTAAAAATTGACCTTAGAGAGCTTTAAAACAATGACGTCATGTTTCCTAGGGTTTCCCTTTCCGTGAATGCACCTTCGGGAGTCCAGTCCAATCTAATGCAAAAATAGTCGATCCAGCTTCACTCCCCTTCCTACATTTATGAGGTTACAAAAACAGGAGGAGTGGCCTAGTGGTTAGAGAGCCGGTCTTGCAATCCAGAGGTGACCGGTTCAAATCCCACTTCTGCTCCTTGTGATCTTGGCCAAGTCACTTAACCCTCCATTGCCTCAGGTACAAACTTGGATTGTGAACCCTCCTGAGACAGAGAAATATCCAGAGTACCTGAATGTAACCCCACCTTGAGCTACTACTGAAAAAGGTGTGAGCAAAATCTAAATAAATATTTGAGATTCTACATGGAATGTTGCTGTTGCTACTATTGGAGATTCTGGAATGTTGCTACTAGTTGAGATTCTACTTGGAATGAATGTTGCTATTCCACCGCTAGCAACATTCCATGTAGAAGCCTGCCTTGTGGATCAGCAACATGGCTGTGCAGGCTTCTGTTTCTGTGAGTCTGACCTCCTGCACATGTGCAGGACGTCAGACTCACAGAAACAGAAGCCTGCGCGGCCGCATCGCTGATCCGCAAGGGCAGGCTTCTACATGGAATGTTGCTAGTGGAGGAGTAGCCTAGTGGTTAGTGCAGTGGACTTTGATCCTGGGGAACTGAGTTCAATTCCCACTGCAGCTCCTTGTGACTCTGGGCAAGTCACTTAACCCTCCATTGTCCCTGGTACAAAATAAGTACCTGAATATATGTAAACCGCTTTGAATGTAGTTGCAAAAAAAAAAAAAAACTCAGAAAGGCAGTATATCAAGTCGAATTTCCCTTTCCCCTATTTGAGATTCTACATGAAATGAATGTTGCTATTTCACTAGCAACATTCCATGTAGAAGCCTGCCCTTGCAGATCAGCAACACGGCTGCGCAGGCTTCTGTTTCTGTGAGTCTGACGTCCTGCACGTACATGCAGGACGTCAGACTCACAGAAACAGAAGCCTGCACAGCCGTGTTGCTGATCTGCAAGGGCAGGCTTCTACATAGAATGTTGCTAGTGGAGGAGTAGCCTAGTGGTTAGAGCACCAGTTTTGCAATCCAGAGGTGGCCGGTTCAAATCCCACTGCTGTTCCTTGTGATCTTGGGCAAGTCACTTAATCCTCCATTGCCTCAGGTACGATTGTGAGCCCTCCTGGGACAAAGAAATATCCAGTGTACCTAAATGTACACCTTGAGCTACTACTGAAAAAGATGTGAGCAAAATCTAAATAAACAAACATGCTAACATGTGCTTACTGGGCCTATAGATGATTAGAACAATGGCATTTATCTGTCTTAACTGCTAAAAGGTCACCTAAGTGCTGTTCTGCAAAAATACCTGCTTGAGGGGCCCTTTTACAAAGTGACAGTAAGCCCAACGCGGGCTTACTGCTCGCTAAAAGGAAAGTACCGCCAGGCTACCGTAGCACTGCAAAAATATTTCAATTTTTGTAGTGCCAGTGTGTACCTGGCAGTAATTGGGCAGTGCTGCGTGCTGCTCGGTTACTGTCGGATTAGCGCGGGAGCCGTTACAGCCACCTAAATAGGTGGCGGAAAGTGTCCCCCCCCCCCCCCCCCAAATTGGCCATGCACTCGGCGAACGGCCATTTCTTGAAAAAAAAAAAAACCCCAAAGACCTGCCTTTTGCCTGCTGCGGTAAAAGGGGGCCTTGGCACACATCAAAAACAGAAGCCGACTCCAGCACAGGCCCCCTTTTGCCACAGCTTTGTAAAAGGACCCCTGAGTATTTGCAAGGGGATATACACATACGTAGTGCTGTGGTGCTCAGACTTATGCACATAACTTGCAGAATTCTGGGGTCCTTTTATTTTAAAATAGATTTTAATATTACATTCATATAACAAACATAAATGCTTAGCAATTACAAAAGGAAAGGAAAATAAAATTAACCTAATAGAAAATTGTCCATCAACTTTGTCCACAAATATTTAGATCCAGATACAAGGAAATACAAAAGAAAAAGAATACATCAAAATCAATGGGGCAGTGGAAAGCAACAAACAGTCACAGCCAATTTATACAGCACATTCTTAACTAGTGGAAGCAACCAAGGAAACATCTCTTTCCCCTTCTTTAGAATTAATTCATTCCTGCAATTTCTTTGGGTCAAAGAAGACATAATTAATCAAATTTAGAGACACTAAACATCTACAAGCAAATTTTAATATAAAAGAGCCACCTAAGTTGAGAACTTTCGGTTTTAAGGCCAAAAATTCTCGCCTTCTTTTTTGCGTGTCCCTTGCTAAATCCGGGAAAACTTGAACCGTAGATCCCAGAAAAACAGCATGTATATGGTGAAAATAAGAACGAAATATATTATTTCTGTCTGGCTCTAAAGCAGAAGTCACCAGAAGGGCAGTCCGTTCTGTTATAACTTCTAAAGAACTTTTCAAAAATTCACTCAGATTTAAATCAGGTTGAGGTTGCACAGATGGAGATCTTGAAAAACCCGTTATATATTAGGCTTTGACTATGGGCGGGTAACCCTCAGCCGGAATTCCCAATATTTCACAAAAGTATTTTTTCTACATATCCAATGCTGGAATTAACGGTGATTTAGGAAAATTTAAAAATCTCAGATTATTCCTTCTTTTGTGATTATCTAAATATTCAAGCTTGTGGGCTTGAATATCTCTGTCCCTGATGATTGTTGAGGCAAAGTTCTGTAGTTATTTTAATTTCACCTTCTAATGAATCAGTTTTATTTACTTGCAGTTCAATTTTTCCAGACAGAACCTGATAGGATTGTTTTAACTTCAAAACCTCTCCCTTAAAGGAGTTAGATACCTGAAGAAGGGAAGAGTTCAAACCTTGAATTGCATCCCACAAGGACTTCATGGTCACCACAGCTGGTTTCTTGAATCCTCCATTCCCTCTAGAAACAGCTCCCTGGTTGAAAGAGAAGGAAGGCTGAATAGCCTGCATATCCTCCGATGTTAAAATCCCAGGTGACAAAGGTCCTCCTCTTACAGCAGGGGAAACCTGCTCTACTTTGGGTGCTTCACCATGCTGCGTCTCCGTCGTCACAGATCTGCTTCCAGGTCGTGGAGGAGCTGCGCTGGAGGGAGGACTAAGTGAAACTCCCTCTATGCTGCGATCCGCCACAAGATCTGCGGAACCAATTGAAGCGGGTGTCAACTCTCCCAGCGTTTGAACGCCGAATCTCTCTAGAGTGGCCTGGCGTGGCGTAGGATTTTCTCCTAGGCTCGAGAAGGAGAAAGTCTTGGTTTTTCCTTTTCTTTTCCCCATGTCCAGCACGGAGAAAGACTCCAAACATCTGGCACAATCACGGAGACTCAGGAGCCCACAAATGCCTGTCAGCTTCAGACGCCATTTTGGACCCCGATAAAACCCACTTGGGTCAGTATTCTGGAGTTCTTTTTACTAAGGTGTGCTAAAAGGGGGCCTACGTTAGCATTGGCGCTTTTTCCCGGTGCCTATTTTTTGGCACCATTTACTGAATTTGGCCCTTTGTGTTTTGTCATTCTTTGATATTAGTGCTCAGTCTTTGTAAATGTCCAATAATCAAAAAAATTGGCCCAATGTCTTATAATTATTAAGAAATTCTTTATTTTCCAATTGCTTGAAGACTTTTATATATAAAACAATTTTTTTCATACTCAATTAACTTTATAAAGTCACCTTGATTATTCTATGTAAGGACTGTTGGCCGACATGAGGCATGTTTCACTATTGCTGCATCAGGGTTCGGTCCACACATTGAACGCCATCAAAGTCCCCCTGATTCTATAATAGTCCCCCCCCCCCCAAAAAAAATGTAGGGGTGGCCCTGATTTGTGCGCACAAGTTAATAGAATAATAAGTAAATTATTGCCAATAATTGGCTGTTTAACAAGTAATTATTGGCACTAATTAGATTTAATTGGGACTTACACGTATAAATTTAGGCATGGGACCATGCCTCAAATTGACGTGCGGCCTGAAAAATGGGGGGAGAGGAAATGGGAGGGTCTTGGGCATTGTGGGGCAGATTGTGGGTGTGGTTACGTACATAATTATAGAACACCAACGCTCCACATATAAATTTAGGTATGGACATTTGCACCACATTTTGATTGGTGCAAATGGCAGCTCCTAAATTTACTCGCAACCTCTCCGCATAAGCGCTAGTTCTATAAACTGCACCAAACTTTAGGCATGGCTTATAGAATATCACTTGCATAGGATTTTTTGGCACTGATTTTTTAGGTGCTATTTATAGAAATTACCCCAGTATGTGAAAAGAAGGCAAAGTATTTTGGGAAAAGGGCACACTCTTTCTCAAGTGTGGAACCACCAGGCATGTGCAGACTATTGTGCGTGTGCAAACTTGCGCATGCATGCATGACCTTTTGGGAAAAGAGTGTACCCTCTGTCTACTTATTTAGTCATCATACTTACATACTACTATTAAACAACATTTAATTATCCTAAGCTGTGTTGATGTTACTGACATTTTAGCATTACTACCTAGCAATCTTGCACGTTAAAAATGTTTGTGCTAAAACACAGTAATGTCAGTCAAACAATACAATTAACAATGTGTCAGAATTTTGCAGTCACACTTCCAGTTGTTCAGATGCTATGCAGCCACTATCTCCTTTGCTCCGAAACCTTGTTCGCGCAGTGTCTGGATTCTCATTTTGTCTGTTACCAGCAGCTTGCCCATGATTGCTGTACTGATCCGTAATGCTTTTAAAAGAAATTATCTGTAAATGATCATATTATCATAAACAAATTATTCAAATTATTGTTTACAAAAACCTACATTACTGTCAGTGTGGTGTCATTAACAGTAAGCTGGTACTCCCTTTTTCATTTCAAATAATGGTAGTTCTACATTGCAAACATTTTTGAACGTGCAAAAATCTCTGGGTGGTCATGCAAAAAAGTCTGTAACTTCAACATGTTTTAAGATAATCTCATTCCACTTTGCACATAAATGTAAATAGCAATGCAACCTGGGTCTCAGGGTCTGCCAGCTCAGTTCCGCTCCACCCATTCAGTCCAACCCAGGCCAGGAGCATTACTCTATCACATGGTGTCACCGAGGACCACACACACACACTGTGTTCACAGTCTCAATTTGCCTGACAGTCAAGCTTGGGAATGGGTTGGTGGTCTGGAATAGAGATCCAGAGTCTTGAGAAAGTAGTTCAGACTGTCCAGTAGCACTTTACCAGTTCTGGGAACAGGCATCTCCACTGGCACTCCAAAGATCACTCTGCACCCAAGAAATTTTATTTAATGTAAAATAATTTTACTGGAACTTCTGCAACTAGCAGTTAAACTCTTTATTTTTTTTAGTATTGTCCATCCAAGGCCATTCATAAAGATCTCAGCCACTCCATTTCATTCTTTGAGTATTTCCATGCTGTGCATTTTTTTGAGGGGGTAAGCAAACATGTGGACAATGGGGAGCCGGTTGATATTGTATATCTGGATTTTCAGAAGGCGTTTGACAAAGTGCCGCACGAAAGACTCCTGAAGAAATTGCAGAGTCATGGAATCGGAGGTAGGGTATTATTATGGATTAAGAACTGGTTGAAAGATAGGAAGCAGAGAGTAGGATTGCGTGGCCAGTATTCTCAGTGGAGGAGGGTAGTTAGTGGGGTCCCGCAGGGGTCTGTGCTGGGTCCGTTGCTTTTTAATGTATTTATAAATGACCTAGAGATGGGAATAACTAGTGAGGTAATTAAATTCGCCGATGACACAAAATTATTCAGGGTCGTCAAGTCGCAGGAGGAATGTGAACGATTACAGGAGGACCTTGCGAGACTGGGAGAATGGGCGTGCAAGTGGCAGATGAAGTTCAATGTTGACAAGTGCAAAGTGATGCATGTGGGTAAGAGGAACCCGAATTATAGCTACATCTTGCAAGGTTCCGCGTTAGGAGTTACGGATCAAGAAAGGGATCTGGGTGTCGTCGTCGATGATACGCTGAAACCTTCTGCTCAGTGTGCTGCTGCGGCTAGGAAAGCGAATAGAATGTTGGGTGTTATTAGGAAGGGTATGGAGTCCAGGTGTGCGGATGTTATAATGCCGTTGTATCGCTCCATGGTGCGACCGCACCTGGAGTATTGTGTTCAGTACTGGTCTCCGTATCTCAAAAAAGATATAGTAGAATTGGAAAAGGTACAGCGAAGGGCGACGAAAATGATAGTGGGGATGGGACGACTTTCCTATGAAGAGAGGCTGAGAAGGCTAGGGCTTTTCAGCTTGGAGAAGAGACGGCTGAGGGGAGATATGATAGAAGTGTATAAAATAATGAGTGGAATGGATCGGGTGGATGTGAAGCGACTGTTCACGCTATCCAAAAATACTAGGACTAGAGGGCATGAGTTGAAGCTACAGTGTGGTAAATCTAAAACGAATCGGAGAAAATTTTTCTTCACCCAACGTGTAATTAGACTCTGGAATTCGTTGCCGGAGAACGTGGTACGGGCGGTTAGCTTGACGGAGTTTAAAAAGGGGTTAGATAGATTCCTAAAGGACAAGTCCATAGACCGCTATTAAATGGACTTGGAAAAATTCCGCATTTTTAGGTATAACTTGTCTGGAATGTTTTTACGTTTGGGGAGCGTGCCAGGTGCCCTTGACCTGGATTGGCCACTGTCGGTGACAGGATGCTGGGCTAGATGGACCTTTGGTCTTTCCCAGTATGGCACTACTTATGTACTTATGTACTTATGTACATATTTACAGGAAGTGCTGTCCTTTGCCCATCCTGTCATGCCAGTAATGATCCCCAGGCTGCTCTTGTTACTCTTGAAATCAGCTCAATTCCTTCAGGCACAGACCCTCTTGTCTGTCCTTCCGGCAATGCACCTCACATCGCTGCACCCAAGCCTTGAACAGGCTTCCCCTGCTCTGGTACCTGCTTCCAGACTGGATTCCCCTTATCCACCTGAAGCTCAAACTCGCTCTTAGTTGCCATGTATGGGGACAGCAACTACTCTTTTACTCAGCCTGAATTTATCGCTTTCCCTCCAGGATCCCCCCAATGCTCCCATGGGTCCTGGTGGGGGTTCAGTGTAAATTTTAGGACTGCAATATAATGACTGCAAATACCTGTAGGTTGGGTATGTCCTGCTCATCCCGTATTGGCTAAGAATGTTAACTTGTACAATGTCAAATGCCATAAATTGCCAAAGTCTAACTCTTTCTTGTCCTGGTCCAAAGAGGGTTTATTTATTTATTTATTTATTTATTGCATTTGTATCTCACATTTTCCCACCTTTTTGCGGGCTCAGTGTGGCTTACAATACATTATGAATGATGGAATTACAATTTGTTTGAATTCGGTTATGGATTACATTTTGAAGAGTTATACGAGACAAATCAAATGTCGTTAAGGAATATAGCAATGGAAAAGAACAGTGAAACATTGGAAGGAAACAAGGGAAACTAAAGGGAAAATATATAATAACAAGAAAACATATGGTATACATTCCTCTGTGGGTAAAGGTATGAGTGTGGTGAGATTTCGGGGGATAAGAATTCAGAAGTGGATGTATTGATGCATTACTGAACAGTGAGTGTGGACTTTATGTGTTTTGGTTCTTTCCGTAGATTTTAGCAAAAACATGTGTCTTCAATAATTTCTTTACCGTCCTATTGTTTGTTAGGCTTGTTGAGAGACTTGGAGAATGGTAAGAGGGGTAAACATTCGACACAGTATTTATTACTGTTTGAACTTTGGAATAAAGTGAGAAAGAGTCCTGGAGGGTTTACTGAACAGAGAGGGAGACCATTTGTCCAGGTTTCTTGAAGCTTCACTTAGCATTGTAAATATGGATATAGATAGATAGATAGATAGATTTTTGTTTCCTGGGAGGCTATTTCTCTGGAATCTCAGTTACCTGGGGTACATAACAAATATATATACCTCTATCATGAGATCTAATAACTAAACACATTAAATACTTCAGAAGGCAAGCGTTTCCTTACACTAATAACATTAGCAAACTTGGAAAAATGGAAGGGCATAATCGAAAGGGACGCCCAAGTTTTGCTGAGGATGGCCTCGAAAAATGTCCCGATGGAGAGGCAGGGAAACCCGTATTATCGAAACAAGATGGATGTCCATCTTTCGTTTCGATAATATGGTCGGGGACGCCCAAATCTTGAAATATAGGTCATCCTTAGAGATGGTCGTCCCTAGACTTGGTCATTTCTGATTTTTGACGATAATGGAAACCAAGGACGCCCATCTCAGAAATAGCCAAATGCAAGCCCCCTGCCATTCCCTCTCATCCACATCCAGTGATTTTCCTCTGTCCCCTGCCCTCTCCTCCCATCCATGTCCAGCATTTCTCCCCTCTCCTTTGCCCTCCATCCATGTGCATCTCCTTCCTGTCTTCCCTCACCTCCATCCATGTCTAGCATTTCTCCTGCTTTCCCCTCCATCCATCCATGTCCAGCAACTCTCCTCTCTCCCCTGCCCTCCCCACCCATCCAAGTCCCACAATTCTCCTCTGCCCTCCCCTCCCATCCATGTCCAGCAATTCTCTTTTGCCCCCTGTCCTCCCCTCTCATCCACATCCAGTGATTCTCCTCTTTCCCCTGCCCTCCTCTTCCATCCCATCCCATCCCATCCCATCCATGTCCAGTGATTCTCCTCTGCCCTCCCCTCCATGTCCAGTGACTCGCCCCAGCCCCCAACATACCCCCCTTTTCAGCCCCCGAGTTTCAGTTCCCAACCCCACCTGTGCCCTCAGTTTTCCATAGCCCTCCTTTCCTTCCAGCCGCCCTGTGTTTAAAAAGTTGCAGCGGCGGCAGTGGCGGCAGCGAAAAAGCAGGCTCGCCTCTAGTTTTTAAGCCTTCCCTTCTCTCTAAGCGTGCACTATGCTGCCTTCGCGGAAACCGGAAATTGCATCAGAGAAAGGCAGCACATTGCACGCTGAGAGAGAAGGAAAAGGCCTAAAGGCTAGAGGCAAGCCTGATTTTTCACTGACGCTGCTGCCACTGTGACTTTTTAAACGCATGACGGCTGGAATGAAAGCTGAGGATCGAATGGCAGGGAGCGAGAGGAAGCACTGTGGGGCCCCTGGAGGTACGAGGCCCTGTGCAACCGCTCCTGTTGTCCCTGCCTAAGACTGGCCCTGGTTGTTGCCAGCAAATCCTCCAGTGCTAACCAGCTCAAAGTGAAAGTTCTGGTTAGCAGTAGTTGATTTGAATCCCCCAGGATAAATATGAGGGGCCCATATACCTTACCCATCAGCACACAAAATGAAGAGTCTTGGTAGCCCTTAACTACCCTCCCCCTCCACAAATGTAGAGTCTCAGTAGTCCCAACATCTGATCTCCATTCCTCCAGACACAAGATGAAAGGCCAACATTGTCCACTTCGAGGGTAATTTTATAACAGAGCATCTAGTGTTAGGCATCTGGAGGACACGGGTTAAGGCCAATATTTTTCAAGAAAGCATGTAAATTATAGTATTTTATAATTACACACATACTTGCATGCTCCGCCCAATCTCCACACCTGTGCATGCCCAATGATAAAGAACACACATCATTTCCACATCGTTGGCACAACACCACTACCTTCCCATTACCACATTCAACACAAGATCCTATCACTGACCCATTAAGTCCTTAATTTAGGGGTCCCCTTCTACCTCTGAGCATTGTCTCACTATCCCTCCTGTGTACTGCTCTTTCCTGGAATCAATGTGTTATTCCGTCTTCTTCTACATGCATCCTTCCTCCGAACCCTTTACCCTTGGACATCCAATCAGAGCAATTCTACCCTAGATTTAGGACTGGTCTGGTGTTCAGTGATGGATTGTAGACCTCGCTGGTCGGTGGTCGGTGGTCAGCAATGGTCAATTCTGAGCCCTTCCCTCTCTATTCTTATCCTTTCTCTTTGCTCCTGTCTTGCTGTCCTATCACATATTGCAGTTCTTTTCCTTTTGAATGTGCTTTCTTGACTTAATTTGTACACCATTTTGATTTTTGATTGAAAGACAATATATGAAGTACAACATAAACATAGACATTTCAAAGCGAGCACTTTCGTGGCATTGTCTCTGTTGCACACAAATTTATCTCATGCATATTCATCATGGTATTCTGAAAATGCAGCTGGCTGGGGGTCCCCCAGGACAGGTTTGAGAACCACTGTCTATGTGATTTATTGTTTCCTACCAGGACGGAGAGTATGTCATCCTTCCTTCAACTTTACTAATGATGTATGTTTTAAGCCGCAAATATAAACCACAGTTTTTAAAAACCACGGGCGCTTTGAGAAGTTTGAATGTAATTCAATAACAGCAGCAATTTGCTTATACCCCTTATTTATAATATTTTAATATAGCATCTGGAATTGGCATTTGGGTAAATGCCTTTTATTCATAATGGGTTCCCCATACACGCTGCAATGAAAGCTCTTGAGAAAACCACATATAAGCAGCTGGACTACCTTTTAAGGTTAACCCTGGCAGAAAGTATGAAGAAAGGGAGGTAGGGGAAGATTGGGATACAGAGCAATATCACTATCTCTAGTTACATCTGATTAAAAGTCATGCCATCTGATATTAAGCGCTATTTAACTGATCAGAATTGCTGCTGACTGGTTAAATAGCGCTTAACCTGCTGTCCCCCACTGAATATCCGGTGATCTAACCAGCTATTCACCAGTTTTTAAACTGTGTTTAGTGGCCGTATTTAGCCACATCAAGCAATGGAATATCTTTGGCCAGTTTAAAGATAACCGGCTAAGTTGTCCTTTTACTAAGGTGCCCTGAAAAATGGTCTGCGGTAGTGCAGACGCGTGTTTTGGGCGCTCACCAGTGGCATAGCTAGGTGGGGCCACGGGGGCCTGGGTCCCCAAAATTTCATCTGGGCTCCTAGTTTTGCTGGTGGAGGTCCCCAGCCACAGCCAGCTGAAGCCCAGGAAAAGCGCTGCAGCCAGGCTTCAGATGGAGAAGGGCTGCAGATGGGGCTTGGGGACCCTTGTCCGCTCAGGTATGTGGGGTTGCAGGGGGTGAGGCAGAATTTTGTGCCCCCCACTTTGGGCTCTTGCCCCTCCCCCAAAATATCTGAGGTCTGGCTATGCACTTGATACCTTCCTTGAGCCACTAGCCAAATTGATTCAATCAAGGGACATTCAATCCTAAGCCAGAATTGCAAAAGCAGGGCAGATAATGAAAGGCAGCAAATTTCTTCCCCTGCCTCCCTTGTGCCCTGTGCAGCCACACTGCTCCCAGAGCCCTCAGGACCCAACTCGGTTCTATATTTACACAGATGATGTGTAGATATTTGTATCCACTGCAACCTGTCTAAAAACAACAAACTTTGTCTGAACCCAAATAAAACAGAGTACCAGTGGGTCTCTAACATGAGCAGTCACACACTCAACATCAAAATCCCTTTTGGGAGCTATGAATTCTCCCATAAATCAAATGTCAGGAACCTTTGGGTATAGCTGAACTTACACTGATACCCCAAATTCAAGCAACTTTCAGGAGCTGCCTCTATCATCTGTGACAACTATGCTGTCTCTCTCCTTACATTGAGAAGGAATTTGTTGTCAAAGTGGTTCACGCCATATGCCATGATAACATCAAGGCTGGATTACTGTAATGCAGGGGCGTAGCCAGACACCCAATTTTGAGTGGGCCTGGGCCCAAGATGGGTGGGCAGAAGAACCCCGCCCCATCCCAGAGGTGATTTGGTCTCTTCTTCTCTCGCCTGCATGCCATATGGTCTTTCAAACATCCCCCCTCTCCCACATACCTTGTAAATAGCAGATCTTTGCCTGCAGCAAGCATCAACTAATACACACTGCTCATGTTGGCTCCACAGCCTTCCCACTTATCCAACTTCCTGTTTCGCACAGTTAGAAGGAAGACTGTGGGGCCGGTGTGAGCAGTATATGTCAGCTGCTGCTGCTGCAGGCAAAGATCTGCTATTTACAAGGTATGAAGGAGGAACAGTCATTGGGAGTTTTCAGCTGGTGGGGCTTGGGAATCCCTGCCAGTCACATCATAGGTGTACTGCTACTGGGTGGGCCTAAGCCCAAAGTGGGTGGGCCTAGGCCCACCCGGGCCCACCCTTGGCTACGCCACTGCTGTAATGCAATCTATATTGTTCTGACAGAAAAAAAAATCAAATCACAATTTTGCTTTTATGGTGTGCTCAGTAGTGCCCACTATTGCTTGAGTGCATATTATTTATCAATAGGTGCTCTATTGTGTGACAGTGTGCCATACTTATGTAACAGGTGCACTTTTGATCAATAGGGTGCAGTATTGTGCAATAGAGCACATTATTGAGGACATTGCCCTCTGAATCAAATAAAATATCCCATATACAACACAGGAAACTAAACAAATCCCCAAAGCTTGGCTTGCACACTCCCATGGACCGCTTGAGAATCAACTTCCGTCTCCTCTAAAACTGTCTTCAATCACAGGCTGAGAAACTGTCATTGCTAGAATGGTTGTAGAAATTCTAGATACAGCACGCACAGGAGATGTGGCCAGTGCCAGTCTTCAGGGCATCCTATTCCTGACATTATTAGTGAGTTGATATAACAGCAGTATAAGCTAAGAAAACAACTGATGGTTTTTTTTTTCCCCGAGATTTCTTGAAGCTACAGTTCTATCAACCTCTCTCAGACACAAGAGAATACATAACCAGGCCTGCATTTTGAGGCATCTTTTGAAAAATGGAAAAAGTATGAAGCTAAGTAGTATGAGGCAAAACACCACAGGAGGTTTAACAAGAACACCATTAAGATCTCCAAAGATCTTACAGTCTGCCCAAAGAATTCAAACAAGACTAACACAATCAGGACATTGAAAATGTGGTGCTGAATGCAAAAGAACTCATGGAAGCTATTGCATATGTTACTAAGGCTAAAATACCACTAGTACTATCTGTGAATTGAACTAGGAAGCTTACCTGGAATGTAGAAACTAGAAGGGAAATAATAATGGCTGGATGATTCTGAAGGTTGTATTCCTTATACAATTTTTGGTAGCATCCATTGGAGTGGTGGAGGAACATAATGATTAGAGGAGAGAGCTGAGAATACGGGATGCCATGGATCAAAGCCCACTGGCACTCCTTGTGATTTTATTTGTAGCATTTGTATCCCACATTTTCCCACCAATTTGCAAGTCACATAACTCTTTATTGCCTAAGGTACAACCCACAGGCAATAAGTACCACTCTCAAAATTGGTCTTATCACCCCATTGCCACCCTAACCAGAACCAGCATCTCTAAGCTGGTCTTTAAGGTCTATGGCTCTGGTTCTGGCAACGGGAGTACTGATATTAGAAATAAACTACAACATAAACGAGGGAGAGGAACCCTGGTATGAATCACAGTAACAAAATAAAGTGAGTCTTCTAAATAAACCAAACTGTAAGCTACCATCAAAGGTGGGTTATATATAAGGAGGAAAAAAGCCTCAAGAAGCTCCCAGTAACAGGCTGCAAGAGCGGAACTTGGGGGTACTTTTCCATTGTCTGCTAAAATTGACCTATGTTTTCATTAAAACCCCAGGTTTTAATGAAAGATCTCAGTCTCTACATACCAATTCTGCCTTCTGATAGTTTCTGTGACTGGTTGCAGGGGACCTGGTTATTATGGAGTGGGTTTCTTTAGTGATCACCCCACCCCTGAAGGGTGGCCTGGCATTTGAGTACCGGCACCTTTTTTCGCTAGAAAAAACACACTGGTTAGCAGCAAGTTTATGATTCACATGATAGGGTTGATCTATCCTTAGATTTAGCTCCCTGCATGAAGGGACTTGTAGTCTTGGTTTTCTTTAGTAATGCAATTGGGAAATCAGGATTAAAAGTCCTTTCTTGCAATAGGGTAAACCCAGGACTGGATGGACTCTGTCAGACAAATCTGGAGCCAGTTGGCAACCATCTGGGATTACAAATTGCATTACAAACCACCCAGTTACTATAGTCCACCTTCTATATTATCCTGCAATACACCTTCCTTCTCTCTTCCCTTACTAAAGCGTTGTACATTACCAATTATATCTGATACCTTGTAATGTCTATGTCATAACAAAACTTTGTAAGCCACATTGAGCCTGCAAATAGGTGGGATAATGTGGGATACAAATGCAATAAATAAATAAATAAATAAATAAATGTGCTTTAAATTTGTCTACTTATTGTCATGACTTCAAGCTGCAAAGAATGGGTTGACTTGTAAAATACAGTATATTTTATACACATACCAAATTCACAAGATAGCCCCCTTGGATTTTCAGTCTTTGTTCAGAAAAGATAAAGTAGTTATTTGCAGAAAGTGTATAAATATTACATTTTTTACGTCTCTTGGGTTTTGAACATCTTTATTCATTTGCCATAAACATATAAATTTCATAAATTTCTATAATCTGCTTCGTAAATCTTTTCTTTCTCCCAGGCTCCCTAAAGTAAAGTGTTTCCTCAAGTATCACTGTCCTTCCTTAACCTTTTTTTGTTTTTGTGAGACCGATTCTTTACTCAAAACTGTTGAGTTATGCACCTTTTGAGGGAAAGAGAGCTGATAGCAGACAGGATGCTGGCTCTGTTTTATTTTGACTTGTAAGTATGTTCTGGGAAATTCTTTGCTACTTTCATTTTTATAGGTCTATTGGTGCCTAGTGTACCAATCAAAACACAAAACAGTATTCTTAAAGAATGGATTACTTTGGCAAGTACATAGAAGATTTTTAATTGCTCTGTGCCTCAGATTGTGAGAAATCATAAGCAACATTGTACGACATATGAGTAAAAGTAGATTTATTTGTAATGAGTGACCAGAGGGTACATGAGGAATTTAGAAGCCACTGTAAATATGGTGTATGATATCTTCTTATGACTTTGTTTCTCATTCTAACAATTCATTCTTCCTGAGATTGCCAGATGTTTGCTTAGAAAGCTAAATAGTGTCTGTTTTTGAGTATATTACAAGCTGTGTGTGTCAGATATGTTTTTCCAGTGGATTTTATTATTCATCTCATTTAGGGTCCTATTTTCTAAGCTGTGTTATAATGGCTGGTTCTGTGTTAACTGTGTTAGCGTGACTGCATCTACTAACATGCAAACATCTAGGCAGTAAAGCCTTATCTTCTGACTAAACTGATTCGGACCCTACTGTTTGTACTGGTCACATCCAGGATTTATTATAGTAAAGGATAAAGGGTCATGGATTTGATATATTGTCTTTCTGTTGTACAACAAAGCTGTTTACATATATTTTATGCAGGTACTTTCTCTGTCCCTATTACTCATCCTACAATGGTTTGCCATTGAGGACTTAAAAATAAAACTAGTCGATGCAGTCTGCTGCTGTCAAGTTGTTTCACAATACCCATCCCTTCAATCATGTCACACCATTACTTATGTCTGAACACTGGCTCTCAGTCAGTACAAGATTTAAATTTGAAATTCTGTGTGTGGTCTTTAAAGGTCATAAACCCCTTCCATAAGTACTCTACTCCCTCCACACATTCCCACACATTCACTTTGGTTTTCACAAGCCTCCCAACTTGCCCTTCCACCTTCCTCCCAATTATGGCTAGATACAACTACATTTTACTATTTAGGACCACATCTGTGGAAGTGAAATTCGTATAAAGCCATCATACAAAAAAAAAATAACTCTTGTAGAAACAGACCTAGAAAGATGTTAAAATACGTGGTTATTCCACTCAGCACTTGGTTCACTTCCATCATCCTTTATGACCTGCAGAGAGTTTCAACTTTCTCCTACCCCACCCTCCCCACCTCACTTCTCATATATGTACTGTTTCATCCTTTCTCTCCCTTTTCTTCTTTGAGATTGTAATTTCCTTTTTATGTGTTTTTATTTATACCTTTAGATTGTAAACCACCTAGTGACTCACTGTGAATTATGGCAGTATATCAAGTTCTCCAATATAAATAAGTAAATCAACAGTTAATGCAGAATAGGCAAAGAATGAATAAGGCTGTGTCTTACAGCTAACCAGAGGTAGTTGCTGCATGTTTATTTTATTTAACAAATCTTATTTATTGCAAATCCTTGAAAAATCAATCAACGCAGTTCACAGAAATAGAAAGTTATGCAATCAATTAAATATAATTCAGTAAAAACATACAATACAAATACTCTACCATGCCTCTAATAGTCGACATCAATTAACTTTCAATTTTCTGTGCAAAAATAACATATTAAGAGGCACTTTTACTAAGCGGCATAACATATTAATATATGTCTAATGCAGCAAAAATAGCCTTATGCAGAATGCACTAAAACATTCTGAATTAGTTGTGCTATCTATCCCCCCTGTTTATAAAGCCACACTAGAGGCAGTACCCCACAGCTAGCCGTTAGCTCGGCTTTGTAAACAGGGGCCCATGTGTGTTACCTGTGCAACAGGTTTTTTTTGGGTAGGGGAGTGTCAGGGGTGGAGAATGGGCATGGATGCACTAATCAGCTAATGTGAGAACATTACTGCTGGGCTAACTGGTTAGCCTATCTATAATATGGGAGCCCTTAACCACCTAAATAGAAGGCGGTAAGTGGTCCTGTGGTAATTTTTTTTAATAGGTATATGCAAATGTTAACATTAGCATACAACCATTAATGAAGCTTATGGAAAAAAGCCCTTTTTGATGACTGCACTAAAAACGGGTTTAGCAAATGGGAAAGGCCCACGTAAGGGCACACTAAGCCCTTTCTTCGTGAAGCTTAGTAAAAGGATCCCTTAGCTTGCTTCTGATCCCATAGCTTATTCAACATTATTGGTGTCATCTAGGAAAATGCATGAGAGCAAAGGAATTACTAATAGGTAACCTTGGCTGAGATCAAGTGGGCTGGTAATAATGCAAACTGTTTTTCCAATCTAGAGTGGATTCTCTCCTTCAAACTTGAAAAATCATCACTAAAAGCTTAAACAAAAACCCTCTTCTTAATATCCAATTGGCCTGTTCTGCCTTTTCACAGAGGTGATTGGCATGTAGTTTAAACCAGAGTATAGAACATCACTATGAGAAGACTCAGAACTCTTGAACCAAAATCTTCTTTATTGCAGTAATGAAACAAGGAAAAACAACTTACAGTTCAGATTTCCTGGACAAGAATTCCCACTCTGAAACTGGGAGTCTGTTCTTTACCATCTCTCTCTCTCTCTCTCTCTCTCAATCTCTCAAGCAAAAATTAAGCTGGGAGTAATTCATCAATATGCTGAGAGTAATGCTGTTTTTACTTTTACACTGGTAAAATCTTGATAGTGTCACAGTAGCTTGAAGGGGGTCATACAACAAAATACAGCATAGGCAGTTTCAGTTCACAGAGGAGATATGCTGCAGACTAATTCTTACAGACCTGGTGGAGAGAGAAGTGTGTATGTGTGTGTGGGGGGGTGGGGGGGGGGAGCAACTTGCCCAGCATGCACAGAGAACAAAGCAAGCCAATAGGAATCTTCTAATATAATAAAACGCACCCTCAACGTTCTGAGGACAACGTTCTGAAGCCACGAAGCCATCTGACGTCACTCCCAGGCTGAAGGGTTCGTGGATTCGTGGTGTGAAGCCTTCAAGCCAGCCAGCCGTCTCTGCCCCGCCCTCGTGTCAAACGTCATGACGTCGAGGGCGGAAAAAAAAAAAAAAACAAATCCGGAAGCGAAGCGTCAGGGAAGGAGGCGGCGCTCCCGACGTCTAGCCTTCCCTTCGCTGTGTTCCGCCTTCTTCTGATGTCAAGGATGACGTCAAAAGAAGGTGGAACACAGCGAAGGGAAAGCTAGACGTCGGGAGCGCCGCCTCCTTCCCTGACGCTTCGCTGCCGGAACCGCCACGGAGGTAAATTTAAAAAGAAGAAAAAAAACAAAAAGGGATGCATGGATGCGAAGGGGGGGGGCATGGATGCAAAGGGGGGGGGAGAAGAGGGCGGGCCAGGCTGGGACATGGGAGAGAGAGGAGCATGGATGCGAGGGGGGGTCATGGAAGGGAGAGAGGGGACTTGCTGGAAAAGGATGAATGGAGGCGGCAGGGGACAGAGGAGCATGGATGGGCATGGATTGGGAGGGCAGGGCTCAGGGAGAGAGGGGAATTGCTGGATAGAGATGAATGGAGGGGGCAGGGGACAGAGGAGCATGGATGGGCATGGATTGGGAGGGCAGGACTCAGGGAGAGAGGGAAATTGCTGGATAGGGATGAATAGAGGGGACAGATGGGCATGGATGGATATGGATTGCAGGGCAGGCCTCAGGGAGAGAGGGGAATTGCTGGATAGGGATGAATGGAGGGGCCAGGTGACAGAGGAGCATGGATGGGCATGGATTGGAAGGACAGGACTCAGGGAGAGGGGAATTGCTGGATAGGGATGAATGGAGGGGACAGATGGGCATGGATGGATATGGATTGCAGGGCAGGCCTCAGGCAGAGAGGGGAAATGCTGGGTAGGGATGAATGGAGGGGGCAGGTGACAGAGTAACATGAATGGCCATGGATTGGGAGGGCAGGGCTCAGGGAGAGAGTGGAATTGCTGGAAAGGGATGAATGGAGGTGGCAGGGGATAGAGGAGCATGGATGGGCATTGATTGGGAGGGCAGGGCTCAGGGAGAGAGGGGAATTGCTGGAAAAGGATGAATGGAGGGGGCAGGGGACAGATGGGCGTGGATTGGGAGGGCAGGGCTCACACTCTCTCTCTCATATACAATGTCTTTCTGACTCTCACTCTCACACACTCTGTCTCACACTGTATCACATTCACTCTCTATGTGCCACACAGTCACTCACACACTCGCTTGGTCTCATACACTCACTCTCACAGAGAATCTGTGTCTCACACACACTCTCTCTCTCGCACACACACACACACTCTCTCTCACACTGTGTCTCACATACACACTTGCACACACTCTCATTCTCACACACACACTCTCTCACAAACACACTCACACCCGGACTCACTCTCTCTCTCTCACACTCACACTTTCACTCTGACTCTCAAACAGTCACTTTCACATACACTCTCCCAAACATACACACTCCGAGGAAAACCTTGCTAGCGCCCGTTTCATTTGTGTCAGAAACGGGCCTTTTTTACTAGTAGTCCCATAAGACACAGGGAACTGGACATGTACTCTGAAAGAGTCTATCACAGGGAACTACAGGATTCCAGAGATTTGTAGTTCAAGGACACGACTCAATTCCCTGCCTCCATGCAAATGGGGGCAGAATGTGGCCACTCAATCAATGATCCAACCCAAAATGTGGCGCAATGGCTATACCTTAATAGGTGCTGTTAACTGTACCTCATTACATGTTTTAGAGATAATACACACTATAGTTTATGGTTTTATTTAAATTTGATATACTGCTAATCCTGCAAGCATTACAAAGCAGTTTATAAAGTAAAAACTTAGAAAGAAAGAAAAAAAAAGAAGGAAAATCAGGAGAAAAGGAACTGAACTGTAAGATAGAAAAGTAAAAAACAAACAAACAAACAAACAGTATGTCAGTTAGTCCGGAACACTGCACCCCCCCCCCCCCCCCCCCCGTGAGAGATTGATCCCCAAAAGCCTTCTGGAATAAGAAAGTCTTTAGGACCATCTGGAATTTTGGGTAAGACAATTCTAGCCAGACATGGGCAAGGAGGGAGTTCCAAATGGAGTGTACAAAATAATAAAACACATTATTTCTGGTCGTGTCCAATCTGGCTTTCCATAGAGATGGGACTTGCAGCTGGTGATTATTAAGAGAATGGAGAAGCCTAGGGGGTGAGTAAGAAGTAACAGAGGAAGCAGGATAGGAAGGGATACCAAGGTGAAGAGCTTTGAAAGTAGGATAAGAACCTTAAATTAGTTATGGTATGCAATGGATAACCAGTAATTGAGGATGAGAAGTGGTGTTACATGGTCAAAATATTTGACTCGTGTAAGAGTTTGTACTGCAGTGTTTTGAATTTGAAGCTCATGAAAAGTTGAAGCAGGCAATCCAGAATAGATAACATTACAGTAATCTAAACAAGAAATAATAAGTGTATAAAGAACTTTCATCTATGAATCCTTATATAAAAAAAGGTTACATGGTGCAGAATTGATTAAGAAAAAAGAAGCATTTTTGATAGGGAAGAAATCTGCTCTCTAAAAGAGTTACTGGTCAATAATGATGACCAGGTATTTGAAGGCGGAAACCATCCTGATTAGTGAGTCATTTAAACTTGGGGCCAAGGGAGGAGCTTGTGAAATTCAAGTGATGCAGATAGTCATTGTTGTTTCTGTATTTAGCATGAGGTAGTGCCCATGAAACCATGAGGAAATGCTGAGCAAGGCATGGTTAAGAGGTGTCAGATCAAAGTAAAGGCAGTCTGTATGATAAGACTATTGAAATGCCGTCTGCATAGTAAAAAGCATGCAGAGCATGATCCTGTAATAAAGTTGCCAAAGGGCTAAGCGGGCATTTCCTCTGCATTAAGTGAATGGGGAACTGATGGACGCTATAATGTCTTTGTATCGCTCCATG
The DNA here is from genome assembly GCF_901765095.1 of Microcaecilia unicolor. Classification (NCBI taxonomy): domain Eukaryota; kingdom Metazoa; phylum Chordata; class Amphibia; order Gymnophiona; family Siphonopidae; genus Microcaecilia; species Microcaecilia unicolor. The sequence continues at coordinate 59,874,467 of NC_044035.1, forward strand.
GTGCCACCGTACCTTGAATATTGTGTTCAATTCTGGTCGCCACATCTCAAAAAAGATACAGTGGAATTAGAAAAGGTGCAGAGAAGGGCAAAGAAAATGATAAAGGGGATGGGATTACTTCCCTATGAGGCAAGGCTAAAGTGGCTAGGGCTCTTCAGCTTAGAGAAAAGATGGCTGAGGGGACATGTAATAGAGGTCTATAAAATAATGAGTGGAGTTGAACGGGTACATGTGAAGCATCTGTTTACGCTTTCTAAAAATACTAAGACCTGTGGGCATGCGATTAAGCTACAAAGTAGTAAATTTAAAACGAATCGGATAAAATCTTTCTTCACTGAATGTTTAACTAAACTTTGGAATTCGTTGCCACAGAATGTGGTAAAGGCGGCTTGCTTAGCAGAGTTTAAAAAACGTTTGGATGGCTTCCTAAAGGAAAAGTCCATAGACCATTATTAAATTGGACTTGTGAAAAATCCACTCTTTCTGGGATAAGCAGCATAAAATGTTTTGTACTTTTTTGGGTTCTTACCAGGTATTTGTGACCTGGATTGGCCACTGTTGGAAACAGGATGCTAGACTTGATGGACCTTTGGTCTGTCCCAGTATGGCAATACTTATGTACTTATGATGTGTACGTTTTTCAGTTACCCACACATTAATTTTGACCGTTAAAATGTGGTGATTGCAAAATCTTCACCACTATGGCAAACAGGACCCGTAGCAGAAAACCTACACTAACACACATGTACATGATTGACAGAAGCAGGTAGAACTTTAAAGACTAACTTAATTATTGAGGAATGAGCTTTTGAGGACCAAAGTCTACTTTATCAGAAGCATGGAGTGAAGTTCAGGGCATGGACATATAAGAAAGATGCATGGTAGAGGGAGAGAAACGCAAAAATATTGGAAAGGGAGAAATAATGGCTGCATAGTTCAGTTAATTGACAATTGTGGTCAATGAGAGAGAACAAAGACAGGGTGATCTTACTATAGTTAAATCCATAAAGGCCATGAATTCACTGTCTCTGTTCAGGCCTAGGGTGATGGTGTCAAGTTCCAATCAGCAGCTTCACATTGGAGGTTCCCTTTGAAGTTACTTTGTAGGAGTATGGCAACCTATAGGTCAGTGGCGTACCTAGGGTAGTTGACACCCGGGGCCGGTCATTTTTTAACACCCCCCTCCCCCCCCCCCCCAAATCCAGTACTAGGCATGCCGAGAATACAAAACACTCAGGACCTATAGAGCAATTCTACCATACCATAAGCAGTCATTTCTACGAGTCACACAAGGAAAAGGAAAGCATCTTAAACACTACAGTGAGCACTAGAACATCAATTCACCTATTGTAAAACGAAACCAGACAGAATAGTACAGATCGTAGATCCTGCACAGTCAATGCCAACTGAAAGCCATGTCTTTTTCACAAACACAGATACACCCTAATCCACTATAGAATAAGTAATCATAAACTTTCTATTTAGACAAAAATTAAACTGAACCCCCAATGCCAGACTCTGCATACAATGCAACACCACAGAAACAGAAACTGTCCCCTAGTACTGTGCAAAATATAAAGACAGCAGATGTAAATTTGAAAATAAAAACCTAACAAGTACCAATCACCACTTCACAAATTAACAAATAGAAATAAAACAAATATAGAAAGTAAAATAATACCATTTTATTGGACTAATACATTTAGCTTTCAGAGGCCAAAACCTCCGTCCTCGGGTCAGTACAGTATAGTGCTGTTACAGTATCCTATCCTGACCTGAGGAAGGGGGTTTTGTTCTCCGAAAGTTAGTCAAAATGTATTAAAATTAGTCCAATAAAAAGATTACCTTATTTACATGTTCTATTATAAACATTTAACACATCTACAATACTTTATCCTAAAGCAAAAAAAAAAATATATATATACTAGGAAAAAATGCCCGTTTCTGCGCGGAATGAAACAGGTGCTAGCAAGGGGCCCCCTCCCTCCGTCCCTCAAAGCTACTTGCCTTGTTCGAGTGTCAATAGCTCCGCCCTCGACGTCATGACGTTTTGACGCGTCATGACGTTTTGACGCGAGGGCGGTGCACACACTCCAGGGCACACCGGATATCTCGGGCGCCTCAACTTCCGTGGAGGCTTCAGAACGTTGGGGTTGCCTTTTATATATATAGATATTTTATTTACAGTTTGTTGTCTCTGGTTTCTGCTTTCCTCATCTTCTTTTCACTGTCTTCCTTCCATCCAGCATCTGTCTTCACTCTCTCTCTCTCTCTCTCTCTCTCTCTCTCTGCCATCCAGTGTCTGCCCTCTCTGCCGTCCCTTCCATTCACTGCCTGCCCTTTCTCTCTGCCCCTTCAATCCACCATTTGCCCTCCCTCTCCCATCCATCCAGGGTCTGCCCTCCCTCTCGCTCCCCCTTCCATCTAGGATCTGTCCTCTCTCTCTCTCTGCCCCTTTTTTCAGCCCCCAGTTCCAGCCCCCTTCTCCCCTCCCCTTCTCCTGTCTGAGACCCCCACCACAGTCCCCTTCTCCCCTCCCCTGAGACCCCCACCCCAGTCCCCTTCTCTCCTCTGAACACCCCCATCCCAGTCCCCTTCTCCCCTCTGAGATCCTCTCCCCTCTGAGATCCCCACCCCAGTCCCCTTCTCCCCTCTGAGATCCCCACCCCAGTCTGAGATCCCCACCCCAGTCCCCTTCTCCCCTCCCCTTTTCCCCTCTGAGACCCCCACCCCAGTCCCCTTCTCCCCTCTGAACACCCCCACCCCAGTCCCCTTCTCCCCTCCCCTTCTCCCCTCTGAGATCCCCACCCCAGTCCCCTTCTCCCCTCCCCTTTCCCCTCTGAGACCCCCACCCCAGTCCCCTTCTCCCCTCTGAACACCCCACCCCAGTCCCCTTCTCCCCTCTGAGATCCCCACCCCAGTCCCCTTCTCCCCTCCCCTGTCTGAGAGCCCCACCCCAGTCCCCTTCTCCCCTCTGAACACCCCCACCCCAGTCCCCTTCTCCCCTCCCCTTCTCCTGTCTGAGACCCCCACCCCAGTCCCCTTCTCTCCTCTGAACACCCCATCCCAGTCCCCTTCTCCCCTCCCCTTCCCTTCTCCCCTCTGAGATCCCCACCCCAGTCCCCTTCTCCCCTCCCCCTCCCCTGTCTGAGATCCCCACCCCAGTCCCCTTCTCCCCTCCCCTTTTCCCCTCAGAGACCCCCACCCCAGTCCCCTTCTCCCCTCTGAACACCCCCCACCCCAGTCCCCTTCTCCCCTCCCCTTCCCTTCTCCCCTCTGAGATCCCCACTCCAGTCCCTTTCTCCCCTCCCCTGTCTGAGACCCCCACCCCAGTCACCTTCTCCCCTCTGAACACCCCCACCCGAGTCCCTTTCGCCCCTCTCCTTCCCCACCTCAGTCCCGTTAAAACCGGCGAAGCAGCGTCGCAGGCAGCGCCTCGTGCCCTGCTTGTAAAAAAAAATCAAATCTCCTCCCTTCTCCTCGTCTTGACGTCAACTCAGGCCTTCCAATCAAATTGATTGGAAGGCCCAAGTCGACGTCAAGACGAGGAGGAGAAGGAGGAACAGTGTTGCCAATTGGGCGGTTTTCCGCGACCCGCCGCGGGTTGCGGTTTTTTGGGCTGCTTTTTGGTCTTTTGGGCTGTTTTTTTGGGCGTTTTTTTCGGCCCCGGGGGCGGGGTTACTGACGTTTCGGGCGGGGTTAGTGACATTTTGGGCAGGGCCGATGACGGGGGAGGCGGGGCTGATGACAGGGAGGCGGGGCCGATGACGGCGGGGGCGGGGTGATGACGCGGGGGTGGGGGTGTCAGGGGCGGGGTTTGAGTTTGGGCGGGTTTTGGGCTGGATTTAGGCTGGTTTGGGTGGGAAAAAAATTTTCCACCTGACAACCCTGAGGAGGAAGGAGATTTGATTTTTTTTTTACAAGCAGGACACGAGGCGCTGCCTGCGACGCTGCTTCGCCGGTTTTTTAAATGTGTGGCGCCGCGGGAACGGCCACGGGAGGCGGCGGGAGCGGAGCACCCCCCACCCACTGGCACCCGGGGCGGACCGCCCCCACTGCCCCCCCCTTGGTACGCCACTGCTATAGGTCAGTCAGAGTGTTCTCTCTAGCTTTCTGTTCGAGTTTGCACAGCTAGTGGTATTTATCCTGTGTACAGCGGGGACATTTCTCTTTTTCTTTCTTTTTCTTTCCAATCCTATATGACCAATGGAGTTCCTTTCTGTTTAATGTTTAGGAACCATTCTGGTTTCAATTTTGTAAACTGCTTTGTTTATTCCTCTGAAAGACAGTATATTAAGCATTAATAAATGCTAAAAGAAATGATAAACAAAATGTTCACCAACTGTTCTTTTTGAATGTTTCCATTTCTGATATCAGATATGTGTCCATTTATTTTGTTTTTTTCTTAAGGACTAACCTGTTTGTCCTATGTAGACCTCAGAGGAACATTGCTGGAAGATGATGGCATATATTACATTGGAGGAAGAACAGACAAATGAGTCCCAGATGTTGTTTTTGATGTTGTTGGGCCCTGTGATATTGTTACCTGGGTGATTATAGGAACAGAGTTAGCATCTGGGATTTTTTCAGCGTCTAGTTCCTGAGTGAGTATCATTTTGAACAGTATGTGTTTGCAGATGATTATCTATTTGAGGTTAGTTAAGGGGCTGTTGGTACACCAGGATAGGAGCGTCACCAAAAGGCCCAGGAGAGGGTGGAATCATTATCCATGAAGGGTTGTAGATCATTGATGAAACATTTTAGTGGAGTCATCTGGGAGATGTAAATGACAACCGGGGGTGTTCTGTTCTTTTGTTTTTTTTTTTTTGTTTGTTTTTTTTAGGAATGTCCTGTAGCAGATTGTTCTTTGGTATTTGTTTGACCCTGTTGATGTGCTTTCTCATGGGACTACCGCTAGAGGTTGTGGCCACCATTTTGCATCTGGAATGAGGAATTGTTTCTGTCCTGCTCTAGACTCGCACACATTCCTACCTGCAATATATACCCATACACACTCGATCCTACTCTTCAGCTTCAAAACACAGCCCCCCACTTTCCCACCATTCCCTGACTAGAGTTCTAAAAGGGACCTGCTCCTAGCCCCCACTACCTTGAGAAATATGGTGTTATAGGGGGCCCATCTTAATTTTTCTGACCGAGGTCCACTGAATCCTAGCTACCCCACAGCACTGACTTGATTTAAGGTTTCTCTTACAAAAATTATTTTTGTATCCTGAACACCATCTGGGATCAGACTGCCAAAATTAATTTTAGAACTACAGATTGCAAATTGCCAATTATGATGGACACATCTCTGGTTTAAAATTTTCATTTTGATGAAAGCGAATCTTAAATTTTAATGCCAACTTATTAAGGGCCTCTTTTATCAAGCCTCGCTAGCGTTTCCCAGTACGGCAATGCTGATAAAGCCCATTCACTTTGAATGGACTCCATTGGCACTGCCGCATGGGAACCGCTAGTGCGGCTTGATAAAAGAGGCCTATAATATGCTGTGTCACTTCTGCACTTTAGCAGACCTGTTTTCAAGGACATGGCCTATCCTTTTATTTCAAGTAAGAAACAAGTGCAGAATAAACTTACTCAGTATTTTCCCAAGCTGTCTTTGCCTGTTGCTTTGAGTCTGAGAAACTAGGACACATTCTGCATGTGTGAATTTATGACGATGTCTGCAACAGAAAAGTATGCTTCTTCAAATCATTCAAGGTCCTATAGCACAGAGACAATAAAAAAAAGCAGAGAAAGGTCCTTTCATTTGATACTGAAAAATCAAAAAGTAGGCAGGACTATTATTTTAAAAAAGACTGACTGGCATTACATATGACTTCTTAAACCCCAAATGATGACTGATACTTATGTCTGTTTTGAGTCTGCACTTCATGGCATCAGCAGCAAAATTAGGTTTCCTAATCTGTAGTAATGAGAAAATATGAGATACTATATTGACATGTAGTTTACCAGAGCTCTCGGTACTATCTCATGCTAATGACTTTTTATGGACTCCAATCCACTTTTCTATTTATTCTTCAGTTTGAGAAGTCGCTTTTGAGTCATCTCTGATGTTTAAGTAGCCCTTCTTCTCTGAGACTGTTCTACTGCTGGTGGAAACAGGTGTTAATGAGAAGTGCCTTTTATGCTAGGTTTTCCCCAGGAAACACTGGAGCCCTCAGTAGTGATATGAGTGGTGGGGATCACTTAAGCAATATTTTTAAAAAGTGGATCATGAATATTTTTTAACAGGATGACTCTGAAAAGGATGAACATCCATATAGACTGTCCAAATGGCTTGTTACTGAGAAAAGCACATTCTTTTTCCTCCTTGTAAGTCTGCCAGCTGCCACAGAGTGTGTAAATTACCGTTTGTCGGCTTTTATAAAGGATTGATTCACAGGCAGACTTTTAGCATAAATGCTGAACTCCAAACAATGTTGAGTGTAATTTTTTATGACAGAGTAAGAATATAAATCACACCTACTACAACTACTACCACATTTAAACACATAAGGGTTAATAATTCAAATGTGATTTAAGCGGCCAGGAGAGGCTATCTGACCAGGGATATCAGGTAAACATGGGGAGGCCTACCTAGGCCATGGAGTGGGGCAGTGGTGTGCTGGTAAATGTTTAACAACAGGCTCTCTCCCCGGTTCACCTCTGCGCCCCCCCCCCCCTCATCCACCTCTGCGCCCCCCCCAACCACCTCTGCGCCCCCCCCCCCCAAATTGCAGAGCTGGCTGTAGCCGGGTAGAGAGCCTGGGGGGGGGGGGCAATGCATTACTCCAGGAAAAAAAATTAAATGATCCCACGTTCCAATCTAATTCATGTTTAATGTGGGATAAAATGCCATAAATAAGTAAATATAAACTTTTAATGTTGAGCACCTGATTCTCAAAGTGGACATATTCCAAACACTATAATGAAAATAAAATTATTTTTTCTACCTTTGTTGTCTGGTGACTTTGTTTTTCTGATCATGCTGGCCCAGTAGCCGATTCTGCTGCTATCTGTCCTCTTAACTCCGTTTCCAGGGCTTCCATTCCATTTATTTCTTTACTTTTCCAGGTTCTCCCCTTCCATCTTCTTCTGTGGCCAGTATATCCTCCATCTACTTTTCCATCATATCCAGTGTCTCCCCCTGATCTCCCCTTCCACTTCGCCTCCTCTCCAGCATCTTCTCTTGATATCTCTTTTCACATGGCCGATGGCCTCATCTCCAGCATCTTCTGCCAATCTCTCCTTCCATCCACCTCTCTCTAGCGCCTACCCACCTCCTCTCCAGCATTTCCCCAATGTTTCCTTCCACCCGCTATCCCGTTTGGGTAGAGGGTGGAATGGGGGAGGGAAGGAGGTGTTAGATGCTTGTATCCTACATGCCGGGGTGGAGTGGACATGGTGGCAGCTGTGAAGGGGCAATCCAGTGCAGCAAGCTTTAGGTGCCCTTACACTTGAGCCCTCTAAGCCCAGTTTCCCTATTCTTTTCTCCCCAGAGTCCAGCATATCCCCTTTCCCAAGCCAAGAAGGTCTGTCATTTTTCTTCTCCCTCCCCTTTCCCATGTATTCCTACATTTCCCTTCTCTGTCTGTCTTTCTCTCCTCCTTCCTCATCCTGCATTACCCCTTTTTGCCCCCTCCCTATTCCCTTCTTCCTGGAGTCCAGCAATGCATATCCCAACCCACAACTGTGTGCCATCTTTCTTCTCCCTCCTTTGCCGCATATATTCCAGCATCCCCCCTCACTCCTTCCATGTCCAGCTTTATCCATTCTCCCCCCAATCTACTCCCTTCCCTCAAGCCTGTTCTCGTCCCGTTGCTGGACTGCCCCTGCCCAACGCGTTGCAGGATCAATCTCTCTCTTCTTCCCTCCCCCATTCTGCTTTGTCCCTTCATGCACTCTTCCCCCGCTCCCTCACCTCAAACACTAGTCTCGTGGATCTTTCCCAGTGCAGCCACTGTGAGGAAGAAGTAGAAACGATGGGTGCGGAGCCTCGTGCTGTTGTGAATGCAGCCGGAAGTTAGAAGAACCGCCCCCTTCTTGGCAGCAGGAAGTGTGTGGGAGGGAGGGTGCATCCGGCAGACAGAGCCCCCCCCCCCCCCCCGCTGGAAGTAACAACACAGTACTAGGACAGGGAAAGTAACGCATTACCGCCGTGTTGTGCCGCCCCTGGGATCCGGCTCGCCTGCCGGAACAACCAGCTCGCAAAAGCTTTAAAAATTTAACAACCGGCTCTTGCGAGCCGGTGCAAGCTGGCTCCAGCACACCACTGGGGTGGGGGGAGGTTTGGGGTTCGGAGGATGTTAGATGGGGTGGTGGGGAGTGGAGAGTGAAGGAGGAGGGATTTTGGGGGGGGGGCTGAGATGCTGATCAGGGAGCCTTTTTAAAAGGCAAAATAGTTATTCGGGTCACAGACGATATTTAGCCAGAACCCGCATAACTGTCTTATGAATTATACTGGACCTGTATAAGCCCCAGCAGCCAGCATCGGGCAAATTAGCCGTAGATATTCAGTACCAGGGCCCAGACATGGTCCAGCACTGAATATCCAGGGACTAATTTAGTTGGCCAGGGTCAGCATTTCAAAAAACACTGACGCTGCTGGATGAATATCAGTCAGTTATATAACACTACAAGATGTGGGCAGCACTTTAGAAACACATAGAAAAGACAGAACTTGATTAGTGGAGTTTGTAGTCTACTCAACAGTTGGGCACTGACAACAGATGGAGATTTAGGACAGATGGACAGAGAGGAGGAAACATGGATCCTATACTGTAGCCAGGATGTTAGGCCAGCATATCTTCACTCTTCTATTCCTTTCTGTTCAAATTAAGGTCCCAACTGACAATTTAGAAAAGAGTGCTCAGAGTTACAGCATCCACATCACAAGATCCTGGAGTGACCCCAGTAGGGATCCCTTATTTCTTGGGCCAATTACACTGTAGAAATTTAACTCACTGCATTTTAGACCTTAGCAATGCAGTACATCAGTGTTTAATACAATCAAGAAAAGAAGATCCTTAAAAAAAAAGAGGTAGGCATTCACAGTCCTTATCTTTCAATAGGCTTTAAGAGTCTTTAGTTTTCAGCTCATGCTCAAGTGCCTGACTCTGATGTTCTTCGCCCTATACTTAGACTTCAGTGGCAAAAGGGTAAAGGGGTTCATGGACTTGATATATCGTCTTTCTGTGGTACAACTAAAGCAGTTTACATATATTACATGCAGGAACTTTCTGTGTCCCTAGTGGGCTCATAGTCTTACATTTTGTACCTGGGACAATGGAGGGTTAAGTGACTTGCCCAGTGTCACAAGTAACTGCAGTTCTCCAGGTTCTCTGCCCTCTGTACTAACCATTAGACAGCTACTCCCCTCCAGATAAAACATCTGCATACTGATAAACTCTTGGAGATCCAAGATGGCCATGTGAATGGATGCACCCGTGGGAGCTGCTTACCTCCACCTGCTTTGTTCACAGCAGAAACTTCTGAAGTCCCCTGGTGTTATGAGGAGAAAGAGGAAAGGAGTAATCTGACAAGTGCCTCTGTCTTTGGTGCTTGCTTCTCCGATGAGATAGACAAATTTGCTGCAGCGTCTTCCCTGACCAGACTGGTGGTGGACTTCCCCAGTGACAGTGGTAGCGGGATTTTGCTTAATCCCCCGCAGGGACTTGACTCACCTCAGCCTGGAATCCTGATCTGAGTGGTAATGATTGGAGCTGGAGGAGGTTTGATTTCCCCCGTTCCCTTAACAGAGGGACTATTACTTGTGGCTTCCTCTCCCTAGAAATCTGTCGGGCTAGTGGATGGAAAACAACATATGCAGCTATTGTGAGTACCCCCACTGAGAATGAGGATTTTGAGAGGGCATCTGAACTGTCTGTGCAATGGCTGCAGAAGCCAGGGATTGCCACTATGGACTCTTTGTAGGACAATATGCAGCTTATCAATACAAACTCTAATAACTGTGTCAAAAACAGTGGTAGAGTTGACAAACTCAAAAGAAGTGGTTAAGGTCCATTCCCAAGAGTTGAGGCAACAATCTTCCAAGATTAGTTTTCTTGAAAGTAAACTTGAAGAAATTTAGGAGCTTAATAACAACTTGGCAAAGGATAAGGTGTTCATGCATTAGAAAATGGAGTATATGGAGTATCAAACCAGGAACAACTCTTTGAGGTTCCTGAATTTTCTCAAATCTCCATTAATAGCACCAATTGATATGTTGCACAAGTATATGTGTTAAATCTTGAAGAATCCATCAGAATCCTTACTTCCTGTGGTGAGCTCAATATTTGAACTTTTTCCTGCAATCTCTCATTGTGTATTTATACGAGATGAGGAGCAATTTGTGCTGAATGTCACTGAGTTTTTAGAATCATCCCTGGAGATTGTGACTCAGAGAACCACCTTAATAGCAACATTGCTTTGGAAATGGACCATACCTTGGTTATAAAGTCTTATTTCCGTGTAATGGATGAGAAGTTTTTTTGGTTGACAAATAGGAGCATTTCCAGGTTTGTCTAGGAGTAGCCAAAAGCAATGCCATGAATTCTTGGCCTTATAGACTAGAGTTCAAGCATTGAGTCTCAAGTTTGTATTGACATTTCCTTGTTCTTGTGTTGTTATAGTTCAGAATAAGTCTTATATGTTTTTTTTAATCTAAATAACTTGTTGAATTTCTTGTGGCTAGAGAAGAAGCAAGGGCCCAGGTAATAGTTCCACAATCCTCTGAGGTCAGCTAGAATATAATAGCAGCAGGTGATGCCTTGATATTTTGATTGCATGTTTCCTTTTTATTATCTTTTGTAATCTTGGATCATTGACTGTCGTTGGAAAGTTTACGTTTTTGATTGCCTTATATTGTGATTTGATTTAGGTGTGATATTTCCTTGGTCACAATGACATAATTGTGATTGTTATATTGAAATAATATAAACTCATAGGATTTGTCTGGCTGAATATATCAGATAACAAGCACAAAAAAAAGAGTATGAGTAAGTCTGAGATAAACCACACTTCAGAAAAAATGTCAGTTCAAAGAAGCTTCTCTGGGAACCAAAAAATATATAATATATTAAAAGAGTCATTGCTTCCTTTGGCTACTTATTGCCTCCAGTAGACAGTGCAGATCCTTGTGTGTCAAATCGTTCTTCCACACACATTCAGTGAAAGTAGACAGCTTCTTCATTTCTGCAAGATAAGAGCATTCTCACCATGTGACTTAATTGTCCTCATTCTAGAGCAGATTTACAATGAGGTACACAAGGATCCTCAGCCAGACAATTGTAGCATGGCTGCAGTTCAGGGAGACTTGAGGCTACTGGCCTTGTTCTCTTTCATCATCAGACAAATCAACAAAGGAAAATCAAAAGAATAATTTTTTCCTTCAGTAAAAAAAAAACAACTAAAGAGAAAAAAAGTAGGTTGACCAGAGGCCTATCAGAAGTTGTGGAGAAAAATATACCTTTAACAGCATCCTGATAGAGTTACCTTGTATGTAGATCCTGTACTACACAAAGTTAGAAGGGTCATGGATCTGACATATTGCATTTCTGTGGGTACAACCAGAGCAGTTTACATATATTACATGCAGATACTTTCTCTCTCACTGTGGTCGCACAATCTTAGATTTTGTACCTGGGGCAATGGAGGGTTAAGTGCCTTGTCCAGGATCATAAGGAGCTGCAGTGGGAATCAAACCCAGTTCTGAGCCAATTGTACTAACCACTAGGCTACTCCTCTGCTCCAGTGGCGTAGGAAGGGGGGGCAGTGGGGCGGTCCACCCCGGGTGCACGCCGCTGGGGGGTGTCGGCTCCGCTGGTTCCCTGCTCGCTCTGCCCCGGAACAAGTTACTTCCTGTTCCGGGGCACAGAGAGCAGGGAACCAGCGGAGCCGACGTAGCTCCCAGCAATGTGCAGTCGGGGCGGATTGGCCCTACCGCCCATCCTCGCCGCTTTACGATGTAAGTAGACGCTCCGGGGGGGGGGGTGTGCTCCAGAGGGGGGAGGGTGAGCCGTGTTGCACCCCGGGGGGGGTGCACAGCGGCAACCCACCCCGGGTGTCAGGTGCCCTCGCTACGGCACTGCTCTGCTCTATTAGTTGCCACTAGTGGCACTCTGCAAATGAGCCTGGATGGAAAAATGGGGAGTTCTGGGTACACTTGCAGTGACAGGTTGCTCTGATAACTAGTATTAACAGTATATGTTCCTGTTTTACTAAACTGCCTCCAATCTCTTCTATAATTGAATGGCTGATCCCTATAACACAGTGTCAGAAGTGAATCAAGTCTGAGCTAGCGAAAAAGCTAAACTTCAACTCTCCAGAGAGTTTTCTTTTTTGAATTGGCTAAATCAGAAACAGTGCTTTATTTACTTAAGGACTGCCGCAAAACTGAATGCTGAATTGCAAAAAAGTCTATTTTGCTCATTGATTAACACAATGGGCAGTGAGGCTGAGAACATTAACAACTCATTTCTCCTTTGCTGTAGAATGGGCAGTGAGGCTGAGAACATTAACAATTCATTCACCTTTGTTGCAGAGACAGAGAGAAGTATCCATTATGTTCTAATTAGAAAGTTGGAGGAAAAAATCCAATCTGGAACCCATCACCCATGAATGCACATTTCTATCAACAGGAACAGAGAGAAAGAGAGACAACATAGACTTACATTCAGTTTCTGTATGGACCTTCAGAACTAGCTAGTATTTGACCGGCCTGGCCAGTTTTTGTAAATAGAGGTCAGCAGCCAGCAACATAAGCAGGTCAAGGCAATTGGATACCTAAGATAGGGGGGGGGGGGAGAAATGGTGCCCCCCCACCAAGTACTTAAAAGACACAACCCCCTTAGAGCTCTGGTCAGGGAATGGGGAGGGAGAGAACATTTCCTCAGAACACTGGTCAGGTGGTTGCCCCAAGAAAAGAATGCAATTAATATTTCCATGCTATATAATTTTTAAAAAGTGCAATTTCTGGTTATACACAGCAAATATTATAGAAGTTAAATTATGTAGCCTAGGATCATAATATAAAAAATGCTGACCCCTGGCTTTGCATACTAGACCAGCAAGGAGTTTGAATCTAAACATATATCCTCCATCCCAGAAGTCCCCTTTACTCAGTAATGGATGTAGAAAAGAACTAGGGCATTTCCCCATAGAACTCAACATACAGATAAAAGTCTGATTCAGTTTTCATTTCAGTAACTACAAAATAATCCCTCTCTAGTACCAGGCATACTATGAAGTAATACAAAAAATTTCAAAACTTATTTAGAACCAGAATTCACACAACAAGGAGCAGAAAAAGTCATCATCATAAATACTACAATGGACCCTAGAACATCAATACACCTAATGAGAATACTGAACCTGCCAGATTAATATAGATCCCTCTATTAAAAACTATGTGTTAATACATGCCTCCATGTAACACAACACCAGAGAAGCAGAAATATGCACTGTGCAAAATATCAAGACAGCAGATGTAAATACTCAAAACTGACATATCCCAATCACTAAATTGAAAATAGTATTTTTGGGCCCAGTGTTCAGTAATTTTGCCAGCCACTGACCAGTTAAATCACTTTGTTGGGGCTAGCTGCTAACATTCAACAGCACTTAACCAGCTAAGTTCCGCTGAATATCGTGGTTAGTGCCAATCTCAAAGCCAGATATGTTGGTTGGCGTCCTGGGGGTAGAGTCTGCATTTGGCCATTGAAGTGCTAATATTCAACCTTTAAGCGGCCAGGTTTACCACATAAATGGGACCACATAAAAGTCTGTCCTATTTTTATGTGGTAACCCATGGCCACATAAGTGCTTACTTGGTTATGTTTTAAAACTGTCTTAAATGATTATGTTGTAACTGGCTTAAAAATAACCAGATATTCAAAGCTGGAGCCAGCACAGGTCCTGGCTTTGAATATTCAGGAATAATGCTGTCGGTGGTGAGCTGAATATCGACTCCCTTTTCTCTACCTCTTTTGCCTGGCCATTTGTTTTTCTAATAGTCTTGCTATCAGTCTCTGGTTTGTGCTTTACTCAACCTGTCTTCTCTTAACTCTGTTTCCAGGTCTTCTCTCCCTTTGCCATTTTTTTTTCTTTCCTTATTTCTTCACTTCCTCCCCTACATCCATCTCTGACATTGATTTCCTATAAGATTTCTTCCATTTATTTCTCTTTATATCTATTCACATTGAATTTACCTCTCCTTCATGCTATTCAGTACTCAATCTCCCTCTTTTTTTTTTTTTTTACTGTACCACATACAGGTTTCCATTTCCTTCACTTAAACACTCCCATTCACCATCTCTTTATCTTTCCACATCCTCTTATTACCCAATCTTTCACTAGCTTCCTCTCTCTGTCTGTTCCCCTAGCAACATAACCAATATCTCTCCATCTTGCCCTACTCCATTTCCTGCATTACCTCCTCTTTCCCCACCTTGTATCCAGCATCTCCCTGTTCTTTCCTTTCCCTGTCCCAGATTCAGCATCTCTGCCTCTTTTCTGTTCACCCTTGGTTTGTGTACCGCATCACCCTTCTTTTTCCTTTCATTCCTCTCCATAGTCCAAAATATCTCTTTCTCTTTCCTTCCCTACCCCCATTGTCCAGCATCTCTCCTTCTCTTCCTTTGCCCCCCCCCCCATATTCAGCATCTTTTCTTCACTTTCCTTCTCTTCCCTTCCCTGTTCCCATGTCCAACATTTCCCCTTCTCTTCCATTCCCTATCCCCAGTGTCCAACATCTTCCCTTTTTCTTCCTTCTTCCTACATGTACTACTACTACTACTAGTACTATTATTACTACTACTACTACTTATCATTTCTTAGCAATACAAGATGTATGCAGCGCTGTACACTAAACACGAAGAAACAGTCCCTGCTCTACAGAGTTTACACTCTAATCAAGACAGACAAACAGGACAAATAAGGGATTAGGGGATTAATTATGGTGGAAATGATTAAATGGGTAAGGAACAAATGAATAGGAATTAGTAGTTAAAAGCAGCCTCAAAAAAGTGGACTTTTAGCCAAGATTTGAATATGACCAGAGGCGGAGCTTGACATACTGACTCAGGAAGTCTATTCCAGGCATATGGTGCAGCAAGATAAAAGGAATAGAGTCTGGAGTTGGCAGTGGAGGAGAAGGATACAGATAAGAGAGATTTATTCAATGAACAGAGTTCTAACGGAGGAGTGAAGGGAGAGATAAGAGTGGAAAGCATTTGTAAGTTAATTAGAGGAGTTTGAACTGTATGTGGAAACGGCTCTTCTTTTCTTTCCTTCCCTCACTCCCTCCTCTCATCATTGTTACTGTCATGGTATATCTGCCTTGGCCTGCAGCAGCACTAAAAGAAAATGCATGAGGCCTTTGAGCACATCCTACCCCTTCAGATGCAAACTTCCCATTTTGGAGGGGATGGGGCTCAGCATCTCTTGACCTTGCACATGTGTTCAAAGGCTCCCCTTTGACAGTGTCTTTCAGTTCTGGGTCCAAGATCTCCTCTAGTGCTCCCACCTCCACCAGCAATGCCATTATGCCTCCTTCCTGGAAACAAAATGTGGTAGTTATTGCATGAGTCTTTTGGCAGCACTTGCTGTGGACTTTGCCTAAAGATATTACTGCCCCTGGGGAGCAGAAGCTCATCAGACAGAGATATGTTGAATTGCATACCATCTCCTGTTGCCATGGAGCCAATCTCATGGTAACATTAAGAAAGCAAATAGAATGTTAGGTATTATTAGGAAAGGAATGGAAAACAAAAGTGAGGACGTTATAATGCCTTTGTATTGCTCCATGCTGTGACCGCACCTCAAATATTGTGTTTAGTTCTGGTCGCCGCATCTCAAAAAAGATATAGTGGAATTAGAAAAGGTACAGAGAAGGGCGATGAAAATGATAAAGGGGATGGGACGACTTACCTATGAGGAAAGCCTGAAGCTTCTAGGGCTCTTCAGCTTAGAGAAGAGACGGCTGAAGGGAGATATGCTAGAGGTCTATAAAATGAGTGGAGTGGAATGGGAAGATGTGAATCGTTTGGTTACTCTTTCCAAAAATACTAGGACTAGGGGGCATGCGATGAAGCTACAAAGTAGTAAATTTAATACAAATTGGAGAAAATGTTTCTTCACTCAACGTGTAATTAAACTCTGGAATTTGTTGCCAGAAAATGTGGTAAAGGCGGTTAGCTTAGCGGGTTTTAAAAGGGTCTGGACGGTATGCAGCGAGTGCGGCTAGGATTGTAATAGCCTCCTGCTGGAAGTTGTCTAAAACTCCGATAGTGAGATGGTTCTATAAATTAAGGTATGTTTGCGAGATGGAGCGGCTCCTAGCTGAGCGGCATAACCAGACACATAAATGGCAAAAAATCTGGGAACCTTTCCTCATTCATGCATAATGTACATAGCGGTGGTAATTGGAACTTGGGATGTGAGTTGTCTAGTTAAAGGGGGGGGGGGGTAGTAGGGAGGGGGGGTTGGAGATTTTAGGAACTGGAGGGAAGGGGGGGGGGAAATGTATAAACAACTGAAGTTATATCTTGTTGTCTTTTGCAAATTGGAACAGTGACAAGAGACGTACTTTCTGGTGCCTTGGCTAATGTTTATGTTTATGTATTTAATGATTTCATTGTGTTTCTTGTATGGTCTGTTTTAATTAATAATAAAGACTTCATGCAAATAAAAAAAAAAGGGTCTGGACGGCTTCCTAAAAGAAAAGTCCATAGAACATTATTAAATTGACTTGGGAAAATCCATTGCTTATTTCTGGGATAAGCATCATAAAATGTATTGAGCTTTTCTGGGATCTTGCCAGGTATTTGTGACCTGGATTGACCACTGTTGGAAACAGGATACTGGGCTTGATGGACCAGTGTGGCAATACTTATGTACTTATGTAAAGAAGAAAACAACATAATAGAGTGGAAGAGTAGCCTAGTGATTAGAGTACCAGGCTAACAGCTAGGGAAGCCAGGTTCAAATCTTGCTGTTGCACCTTGTGATCTGGAGCAAGTCACTAAACCCTTTATTGCCTCAGGAAGAAAATTAGATTGTAAGCCCTCTGGGGATAGTGGAAGATGTGGAGGGGCATAGTCAAAAGGAACACCTAAGATTTCCGGAGGATGTCCTCTCAGGACATTCCCGTGAAGGGGCGGGGAAACCCGTATTACCGAAACACGATGGACGCCCATCTTTCGTTTCAATAATACGGTCAGGGACACCCAAATCTTAACATTTAGGTCAACCTTAGAGATGGTCGTCCTTAGACTTGGTCGTTTCTGATTTTCGGCGATAATGGAAACTGAGGACGCCCATCTCAGAACCGACCAAATGCAAGTCCTTTAAGTACATAAGTACATAAGTAGTGCCATACTGGGAAAGACCAAAGGTCCATCTAGCCCAGCATCCTGTCACCGACAGTGGCCAATCCAGGTCAAGGGCACCTGGCACGCTCCCCAAACGTAAAAACATTCCAGACAAGTTATACCTAAAAATGCGGAATTTTTCCAAGTCCATTTAATAGCGGTCTATGGACTTGTCCTTTAGGAATCTATCTAACCCCTTTTTAAACTCCGTCAAGCTAACCGCCCGTACCACGTTCTCCGGCAACGAATTCCAGAGTCTAATTACACGTTGGGTGAAGAAAAATTTTCTCCGATTCGTTTTAAATTTACCACACTGTAGCTTCAACTCATGCCCTCTAGTCCTAGTATTTTTGGATAGCGTGAACAGTCGCTTCACATCCACCCGATCCATTCCACTCATTATTTTATGCACTTCTATCATATCTCCCCTCAGCCGTCTCTTCTCCAAGCTGAAAAGCCCTAGCCTTCTCAGCCTCTCTTCATAGGAAAGTCGTCCCATCCCCACTATCATTTTCGTCGCCCTTCGCTGTACCTTTTCCAATTCTACTATATCTTTTTTGAGATACGGAGACCAGTCGTGGGAGGAGCCAGCATTTGTAGTGCACTGGTCCCCCTCACATGCCAGGACACCAACCGGGCACCCTAGGGGGCACTGCAGTGGCCTTCATAAAATGCTTCCAGGTACATAGCTCCCTTACTGTGTGTGCTAAGCCCCCTAAAATGCACTCCCCACAACTGTACAACACTACCATAGCCCTTATGGGTGAAGGGGGGCACCTAGATGTGGGTACAGTGGGTTTCTGGTGGGTTTTGGAGGGCTCACATTTACCACCACAAGTGTAACAGGTAGGGGGGGATGGGCCTGGGTCTACCTGTCTGAAGTGCACTGCACCCACTAAAACTGCTCCAGGGACCTGCATACTGCTGTGATGGACCTGAGTATGACATTTGAGGCTGGCAAAAAATATTTTTAAAGAATTGTTTTGATGGTGGGAGGGGGTTAGTGACCACTGGGGGAGTAAGGGGAGGTGATCCCCGATTCCCTCCGGTGGTCATCTGGTCAGTTCAGGCACCTTTTTGTGGCTTGGTCGTAACAAAAAAAGTACCAAGTAAAGTTGTCCAAGTGCTCGTCAGGGATGATCTTCTTTTTTTCCTATTATGGGTCGAGGACGCTCATGTGTTAAGCATGCCCCAGTCTCGCCTTCGCTACACCTCAGACATACCCCCGGGAACTTTGGTCGTCCCCGTGATGGAAAGCACTTGGGGACTCTCAAAATCGGCTTTCGATTTTACCGATTTGGGAGACCCCATGAGAAGGACGCCCATCTTGCGTTTTGTGTCGAAAGATGGGTGCCCTTCTCTTTCGAAAATAAGCCTGTTAGTGTATCTGAATGTAACTCACCTCAAGCTAGTACTGAAAAGGTGTTAGCTAAATTCAAGTAAATAAAAATAAATGAGATCAACAAAGCAAAAGAAAGGACCAGCTGGATAGAAACTTCTAAAAGAATATCTGAGAGAATAGAAAGAATAAGAGAAAGAAATGTAGAAAATAGAGGGGTGTAGAAATTTAGAAAAATAGAAATTAATAAGAGAAACATGAAAATAAATAGATTGAGAAAGTGCAGTAGGAGGGTAAGGAAGGGGTTGAGCAGGGAGGGGAAAATGGTAGGTTTATCACTTTCAGTAAGCACCCCTATATCAGATGCTTATAAACTTACAAGATCCACAGGATGAATACATCAAGGATCAACAGGTAACTGAGATTTTGGATAAAGCTACAAACGCAAGCAGGTGTCAGTCTATAAAATATGATACATTCAATTCACCAGTCAGATAAGGTAAAAAACAAAACAGGTGGTGTATTAGGAAGTACCGGAAGCCTGTGAAAGCATTGAAAGAAAACATTCTTCAGGAAGGCAGTACAGAAACAGGAAGATACAATAACATGAACAGCAAACTCCCAGCTGGTAGTGCTATAAATGTGGACTGGACAAGCACAAGGAAAGTGAATCATATCTAGCAAGGAATGATAAATGCCAGAAGTGCCAAAACTCCACCACTGTGTGCAACAAGCCTATTGGTGAGATTAAAAAGACAAATTCAGAATCCTACTTAACAGCCATTCAGAGAGACCCTTAACTTCTGGTGCTCAACATCGTGCATAGCAGATAAAACAGCTTGGTTTACACAACTGATGCTTCATTGCTATGAAGTTTCCATTAAAATCAATTCATGAGTAAATGTACTGGAACAGTCTCAGAGGACACATAAAAGGGACTTAACCTGCTTATTTATGTGGCCCTTTGCAGCAGTATGTTCCAGTGTCTGTGACTCCTGTAATGGATTTGAAGTCTACCAATGATGTGCAAGTGAATCCAGCTTCCACTCTACGATACTTAGAGGGGCATAATCAAAAGGGGCGCCCAGGTTTTCCTGAGGACGACCTTGCAGGATGTCCCGGCGAAGAGGCAGGGAAACCAGTATTATCGAAACAAGATGGGCGTCCATCTTTCGCTTCGATAATACGGTCGGGGACGCCCAAATTGCAAAATTTAGGTCAACCTTAGAGATGGTCGTCCCCGATTTTCGGCAATAATGGAAACTGAGGACGTCCATCTCAGAACCGACCAAATCCATTTGGTCATGGGAGGAGCCAGCATTTGTAGTGCACTGGTCCCCCTGACATGCCAGGACACCAACCAGGCACCCTAGGGGGCACTACAGTGTACTTCAGAAATTGCTCCCAGGTGCATAGCTCCCTTACCTTGGGTGATGTGCCCCCCAAAACCCACTACCTACAACTGTACAACACTACCATAGTCCTAAGGGGTGAAGGGGGGCACCTACATGTGGGTACAGCGGTTTTCTGGTGAGTTTTGAAGGGCTCACATTTACCACCACAAGTGTAACAGGTAGGGGTGATGGGCCTGGGTCCGCCTGCCTGAAGTGGACTGCACCCACTAAAACTGCTCCAGGGACCTGCATACTGCTGTGATGGAGCTGGGTATGACATTTGAGGCTGGCATAGAGGCTGGCACAAAAGCTTTTTTTGGCTGGGAGGGGGTTAGTGACCACTGGGGGAGTAAGGGGAGGTGATCCCCGATTCCCTCCGGTGGTCATCAGGTCAGTTCGAGCACCTTTTTGTGGCTTGGTCGTAAGAAATAATGGACCAAGTAAAGTCGCCCAAGTGCTCATTAGTGACACCCTTCTTTTTTCCATTATTGGTCGAGGACGCCCATGTGTTAGGCATGCCCTAGTCCCGCCTTCGCTATGCTTCCGAAATGCCCCCGTGAACTTTGGGCAGAGAGTATGGTTAAATGGTCAGTATTCTCAATGGAGAAGGGTAGTTAGTGGGGTTCCCCAGGGGTCTGTGCTGGGACCGCTGCTTTTTAACATATTTATAAATGACCTAGAGATGGGAGTAACTAGTGAGGTAATTAAATTTGCTGATGACACAAAGTTATTCAAAGTCGTTAAATCAACGGAGGATTGTGAAAAATTACAAGTGGACCTTACGAGACTGGGAGACTGGGCGTCTAAATGGCAGATGACGTTTAATATGAGCAAGTGCAAAGTGATGCATGTGGAAAAGAGGAACCCGAATTATAGCTATGTCATGCAAGGTTCCACGTTAGGAGTCACAGACCAAGAAAGGGATCTAGGTGTTTTGTTGATGATACGTTGAAACCTTCTGCTCAGTGTGCTGCTGCGGCTAAGAAAGCAAATAGAATGTTAGGTATTATTAGGAAAGGAATGGAAAACAAAAATGAGGATGTTATAATGCCTTTGTATTGCTCCATGGTGCGACTGCACCTCAAATATTGTGTTCAATTCTGGTCGCCGGATCTCAAAAAAGATATAGTAGAATTAGAAAAGGTGCAGAGAAAGGCGATGAAAATGATAAAGGGGATTGGATGACTTCCCTATGAGGAAAGGCTAAAGTGGCTAGGGCTCTTCAGCTTGGAGAAAAAATGGCTGAGGGGACATGTAATAGAGGTCTATAAAATAATGAGTGGAGTTGAACGGGTAGATGTGAAGTGTCTGTTCACGCTTTCCAAAAATACTATGACTAGGGGGCATGCGATGAAGCTACAATGTAGTAAATTTAAAACGAATCGGAGAAACTTTTTCTTCACTCAATGTGTAATTAAACTCTGGAATTCATTGCCAGAGAATGTGGTAAAGGCGGGTAGCTTAGCGGAGTTTAAAAAAGGTTTGGACGGCTTCCTAAAGGAAAAGTCCATAGACCGTTATTAAATGGACTTGGGGAAAATCCACTATTTCTGGGATAAGCAGTATAAAATGTTTTGTACATTTTGGGGATCTTGTCAGGTATCTGTGACCTGGATTGGCCACTGTTGGAAACAGGATGCTGGGCTCGATGGACCTTTGGTCTTTCCCAGTATGGCAATACTTATGTACTTCTGAATATTTTTGACCTGTTATCTGGTTATTTTGGTTTAGCTTTGTTCCCCTGGACTATAGGGTTTAATATCTCATAGTAACAAGAGTGGGGGAAGGGGAGAGCAGGGTGTGTGCTGGCTAGGAGTTCAGCGGTCACTTGAGTGGAATGCTGTGCACAGGGCAACACTCCTGTTGGTATGTTTTTATCTTGCTTTGTTATACAGTTTTTTTGGATTGTTTTGATATTGCAAAAAATTGTAATCTTTGTATTTTCCTGGTTTCTTCTGATGTTGTGATGTTCTGATAAAATATATTTACATACCATATATATGTAAATATATTTTACATAATTATTTTAAAATATTGGTCCCTAAGAGTTAAGAAACAAATAAAATGAGGATCTGCTTAAATATCCACCTATATCTAAAATGTAAAGAAAATTCTTTAGAAATTACATATTTTCTTACACATAGCAGAGTGAGAGGGCATTAACCACAATACATACTGTTTTCAACATCCACTCAATTTAGACTAATTCTATTTAGTTTTTTTTTTTATATATAATCCTGCGTACAATGAACATATCCATAGGCTTCCCTCTTCTCTTGTCATTGTCATCCTGCATCTGGTAGGCAGCTGGTATACCTAATTATCTGATTCTGGCCATCATTTAAACTTGGATAATGAGCATCTGGTACAGAGCCAAGCACAGCGCACACACACACACACGATTTATTTCTTCTGGTGAGAAATGCGCCATTTTAGCTGAGTGAGCATGATCTGAAAACTGGGATCATGACCTTCTGAGATACAGACCACTTTCCCTAAGTTTGGCTGGATAAAAGCATGGTGAATGCATTAACTGTGGCTCTAATAACTGAGGGCTTATCAATTCAGCAATTGCTGTCTGTATGTGTGCAAAATGTGGGTATGTGTATGCCAATGACCCTTTCCAAAGGGAGCAGTCATTGCTGTGAGTAGAAATATAACACACCTTGAAAAGGAAGTGTCTTAGTTTATTTTTTCATGGAGTTCCAGGTCTCAATGGAATGAGTCCTTGGGCCTAGAAGGCTGAGGCTTGTAAGAGAGAGTATCTACAAATTGGAGTCTTTAATCCAGAATCCAGGTGGGCTCAATGTCTATAAGAGTGACTGACCAGCTTATTTTCGAAAGAGAAGGCCGGCCATCTGCCGACACAAATCAGGAGATGACCGGCCATCTCTCAAGGCCAGTGAAATTGGCATAATCAAAAGCCGATTTTGGCCGGCCTCAACTGCAGTCCATCACGGAGCCGGCCAAACTTCAAGATGGCGTGTCAGAAGGGTAGTGAAGGCGGAACGGGGCGTGCTGGGGCGCGTTTAAGAGATGGGCGCCCTCGGCTGATAATGGAAAAAAGAAGGGCGTCCCTGGCGAGAATTTGTTACACTTTTTCTGGTCCCTTTTTTTCAGGTCCAAGTCCCAAAAAAGTGCCTGAACTGACCAGATGACCACCGGAGTGGTCACTAACCCCCTCCCACCCTCAAAAAAACAACTTTAAAAACTTTTTTTGCCAGCCTCAAATGTCATACTCAGGTTCATCGAAGCAGCATACAGGTCCCTGGAGCAGTTTTAGTGGGTGCAGTGGACTTCAGGCAGGCGGACCCAGGCCCATCCCCCCTACCTGTTACACTTGTGGTGGTAAATGTGAGCCCTTCAAAACCCACCAGAAACCCACTGTACCCACATGTAGGTGCCCCCTTTCACCCATAAGGGCTATGGTAGTGGTGTATAGTTGTGGGTAGTGGGTTTTGGGGGGGGGGGGGTTGGGGCTCAGCATCCAAGGTAAGGGAGCTATGCAACTGGGAGCTATTTTTTTTTTAATTTTTAGAAGTGCCCCCTAGGGTGCCCGGTTGGTGTCCTGGCATGTCAGGGGGACCAGTGCACTACAAATGCTAGCCCCTCCTATGACCAAATGCCTTGGATTTGGCCGGGTTTGAGATGGCTGACCTTGGTTTCCATTATCGGCGAAAACCGAGGCCGGCCATCTCAAACCCGGTCAAATCCAAGGCATTTGGCCGGCCCCAACCGTATCATCGAAATGAAAGATGGACGCCCATCTCGTTTGAAATTACGGCTGGCCCTGCCCCTTCACGGCGCCATCCTTGGAGATGGATGCCCGTAGAGATGGCTGTCCCCGTTCGAAAATGCCCCTCTCAGTGAATCAGAGAGGAGACAGAAAGTGGAAAAGCTGGTAGAAGAGTAGGACGTTTACAGAAGAGGGAGCACCAGAAAGAAGTCAGCACTGGAAAAGATGGCACCCATTCACAAGCAGGAAATTGGGCTATCACCTAAGCAGATTCTATCAGGCATATAGAACCAGAAACTCTCTCTCTCTCTCTCTCTTCACCTGTTTTGGTCGATGTACTTTAGAACTGTATACTAAACAGCCCATCAGATAAAGACTTGTTTCATGTTTAAGAACACCAGGTTGGACACTTGACAAATTTGGTGTGTTTGCTGGAATTTGTACGTACAAGGGAAAAGATCTAAGAAGGAAGGGTAGTGGTTTTGATGTTCTGCTTTTCTGTGGTACAACCAAAGTGGTTTGCATTTTTAATATATGCAGATACTTTCTCTGTCCTTAGTGGGCTCACATTCTAGGTTCTTTTCCTGGGTCAAAGGAGGGTTAGGTGACTTGCCCAGGGTCACAAGGCGTTGCAATGGGAATTGAACCCAATTCCCCAGCTTCTTAGTCCACTGCACTAACCAGTGGGCTACTCCTCCCTGCTGAAGAAAGGTGACTTGGAAATAATGTTCTCCCCACTATCCAACACGTTCTGAGGTATGGAGAGTGCTATCCTTTGCCCACCCTGGTTATTGCCACAAAAGGGCACCAGAGCTACATTAGAATGAATTTTCAAGACATTTGTGTATGTACTATTTATGTGTTTCTGGTAAGTGGTAAAGATATTAATAGTTCAGATATTTTAAATCACAGTTAGAAAAGTAGTATATAACAGTGAATACCTTTTTGTCATTCTACTTCTAAATACTGGGGCTGATATTCAAAATATTGGTAAGCACCTAACATATTTGGACAAAGTTATGTGCATAACATTTTGCTTATATCCTTACATAAGTTTACAGCTGAATATGCACATAGGCATCCAATATAAAAGGCTTGAGCCAGGCTGGAAAACAGGAGCAGGAGTTGGAGTATGTAACACTGATAGTTTAGGCCAAAAATGGGTTTCTGTTTTTGTTTGGACAGCAGATGCAACCACCTCTTAATGAATAAAATTGCCCTGAAACAAAAATTTATTGAAACCAAACTAAACCAAAGTAAATGGGGGAAAAAAAATACAACAAACACCAAAAAACTAAAAAAAGCAGTTTTTTGCCTGCACATCCCTACATAATATCGCTCTATATACCCTTATGATATTGTGATTTATTTATTTGTTGTATTTGTACCCCACATTTTCCCACCTATTTGCAGGCTCAATGTGGCTTACAATATTCCGTTATGGCATTCGCATTCCAGAGTGAAAGAAACATGAAATACATGGATGACAATATCGAATTAACTTACAAAGTTCCGATAATGTCTACTACCAGTAAGAGAAATTATAAAGGCTGTAAGGGAGGTATGGCTGTGGGTTTTTGGAAAGTAACCTATTAGCTGAGAGAAAGAACAACAAAGAACAGAAAATGTTTTTTTTTTCAGATTATTGCTATAGTTTGATTTTGGTTCAGACTGGCAGTAGAATTGCACTAGGTAGCATGTGAGGATTAACTCTATGTTGGAGATAAATGGCTGGAGATTTACAAGATTCTGCATGAAATGGGCATGACTAAAGATCCAAGAGACAATGTGATGATCTGATTCTACAACTATCAGCTATGGAAAAGCTCTGTATGGGCTGTGTAAGTAGAATCCACCTGAGGGATGAAATTTAAGAGTCACCGCACCGCACCTCAAATATTGTGTTCAATTCTGGTCATCGCATCTCAAAAAAGATATAGTAGAATTAGAAAAGGTACAGAGAAGGGCGATAAAAATGATAAAGGGGATGGGACGACTTCCCTATGAGGAAAGGCTAAAGCGGCTAGGGCTCTTTAGCTTGGAGAAAAGGTGGCTGAGAGGAGATATGATAGAGGTGTATAAAATAATGAGTGGAGTTGAACAGGTGATGTGAAGCGTCTGTTTACGCTTTCCAAAAATACTAGGACTAGGGGGAATGCGATGAAGCCACAATGTAGTAAATTTAAAACGAACTGGAGAAAAGTTTTTCTTCACTCAACCTTTAATTAAACTCTGGAATTCATTGCCAGAGAATGTGGTAAAGGCGGTTAGCTTAGCGGAGTGTAAAAAAGGTTTGGATGGCTTCCTAAAGAAAAAGTCCATAGACCATTATTAAATGGACTTGAGGGAAAATCCACTCTTTCTGGGATAAGCAGTATAAAATGTTTTGTACTTTTTTGGGGATCTTGCCAGGTATTTGTGACCTGGATTGGCCACTGCTGGAAACAAGATACTAGGCTTTATGGACCTTTGGTCTTTCCCAGTATGGCAATACTTATGTACTTATTTATCTTAATTCGATACACCACTTTTTTTTCTTAAAATAATAATATGCTCTTGGGAAACAAAGAAGCAACTAAAGTGATCTAGAGGTTATTTCTTTAAATTAATTGTCTGGGTAATCAATTATAAGAGGTGTAAACGAGTACCCCATATATCAGTGGTTCATTGTGGATATCCTGGAAACCTAACTGGCAGGGATGCCTCCTGGACCAGGTTTGGAAACAACTGCCATATACCCTTTTGCTGTAGGTTCTTGTAAAGTCCGTTCTGGCAATTACGATGATGAAACTGATGTAATTTGTGTCTTGTTGATTGTCCACTGTAACAATAAAGCTAATTCTTTGGAAATAGTTAATACTGACTTAGTCAAGTTGCCTGCTGATTTATAAATAAGTACTATTTGTGCTTCATGAAAGATACAAATACTAAAGTATCTTTGGTAGAGGAACAATTTACGTAACCATGGTAGGCCCCCAACAAACCAGAGAGAAATTCAGCAACATACTTGATAGTTAGTGCTAATGTACCTGTTAACATTTTTTGCATGGGATCAATAAAACAAATCGTCCAGGCATATGTTAATAAAAAAAAGGAATACACAGATTAAAGTCTAATGAGCACATTGTCTACCATCCTAGAGTGTATGTGTGCTAATTTATAATTCTTCACTAATGGAAAAATGTATCACCCACTCCAAGCTGCACATTAGGTAGTGATTACATATAGCAGGCTACACACTGATGGCCAGAGGCAATCTGTAGCAGAAAACGAAGACATTTTGGGTACAACAGTAAGATAAACTGCAGCTATCAAAGAACAGGGAGAGAGAGAGAGAGAGAGAGAGAGAGAGAGAGAGGGAGGAGTGGATAATGTGCATTGAGTGGGAGCAGTAGACAAGAGGATTGCTTAGGAGACTCTCAAGGCCCCACAGATGTGTTAAACTGTCTGTGAATCACTGCTCACAATCAGATTGTTCATTCAGCACCTTTCAATATTCCAAAAATGTTGAAGATGATAATTTATGTAAACCTTATCTGACATTATGATAAAAGTCCTAACATATATTTCCAAAAAATGTTGATGTTTACATTTATAAGTGTAAAATTCAAGAGAGATGGCTTAAAAATCACGTTTCGTATGCCTGTTTTGGGGCAACTGTGAAAGAAAAATCACTACTTGCCTCTGCTCTGTGATACTCTTTAATGTCCATTTGCTGTTAGTTCCATTAATGCCAATATATAAATAGTTCAAATAATCTTCGAAATAAAATCAAAATAAACTCAAGGGTCTTTTTACAAAGGCGTGCTAATGTTTTTAGTGTGCGCTGATAAGCGTGCGCTAAATGCTAGAGATTCTACAAGTATCTAACAAAATGAGGATGCAAATACATATCTTTCACAGACCACAGCATTTGGACAAGACATGCTTATGATTCCTGGGACAGAGATACATGTTTATGTCCATTTTGCCACAACTTGCATGTTTTTTTCTCCTGCTATGCTACACTAATAATTTATACTAGTAATTTGTATTGTTTTTGAATATATTTACTGTTGAAATTGCCTATTGCTCATGTTTGATCTATTCTTACTGTACACCGCCTTGAGTGAATTCTTTCAAAAAAAGTGGTACATAAATCCAAATAAATAAATAAATAGGAATATATGGGTGTCTCTAGAATTTAGCGCATGCTTATTTTTAGCGCATGCTAAAAACGCTAGTGAGCTTTTGTAAAAGGACACCTCACTGACAGCCAGATGCACTAACTCCACGGAAAGAGCCCTTCCCTTACCGATCCCTTAGTGAATCGGTAAAAAACGAGCATGCATGGAGGAAATCGCATGCTAATGAGCTGCTCGCTGTTAGTTCATTTGCATGCGATTTCCTTCCTAAGGAGGGGAAGCCAGTCGGCCAGCTGAGCATGCACAGAGCAGCCAATCATGCTGGCTGCTCTGTGCATGCCAAAGACGGCTTCATACACGTCCTTCACTGAAAAAAAAAAAAAGGATGTCCCTGACGAGCACTTGGATGTTTTTTTGTTCAGATTTTGTGATGGGTGTCTTTCTTTTGGACATGTTTTTCTTACATGCTCGAAATGACCACCACTAGAGAGAATCGGGGATTGGGACGTGTGAGGACGTCCAAATCAAAACTATTTGGACGTCCCTTTCGATTATGCCCCTCCAGGTCTCATTCAGCCAATCACAGCGCGTTTAGCTGACACCTGTGACAGCTAAACACGCTGTCCTTTTTTTTTTTGAGTGAAGAACGTCCAAATGTTAGGCACTTGAAAGGACATCCCTGACGAGCACTCGGACTTTTTTTTTCTTCTGATTTATGCAATGGGCGTCCTCCTCTGCATGGGTCCCGCTCACAGCAGCCCCAATGAGAGGTGCAGACCTCCCGTTAGGTTTTCCATGGTGCATGGGGCCGGAAACAGTAGTGCATCGCATCACATTCACATTAAAATACTAATTAGCTCATTTGCATTCCGTTTTTGTTAGCTACTACCGTGACAGGAAAATGGCTCGGAGAACCCTTTTGTGCATGTCTCAGTTTACTAGCACTCTAAACTGGCTAGGACCAGTTTAAAAAACACATTGCTGGCTCGTTAAGTTTAGTGCATCTGGCCCTGAGTACCCTGACCAAGGAACAGTGAATGTTTCAGTCTTCTGCAGTCCTTTCCTGATACTGAAGTTTTGGCAGCCTCCATGGCCTGTTTCAAGGGGATGAATCAAAGCCTTCAGTCTCAGATGAGATGATAAACCATCTTTCTTGCAACTGAATACCAGCGATTCAACCCTCTAAATCCTCCTTCTTTGAATCATTGGGCTACTGAAACACCGATGCTGGGAAAAGACTGTGGGAAATTGAAATTCCAAGGCCAGTGTACGCATTGAACTAATAGCAAATGGACATGGAAAATCTTCACTAATGAGGTAGTTAATTAAAACTTGAGCAGAGGTGAGTAACATACATTTCTTTTGAATTGTGCATATAAAAAGTGTCAACCATTTTTTTTCAATTGACATGTTAGACTTCTGTGTTGGTTTACAGATAAGGTTATATAAACTATTGTTATTACCTTTGAAGAATACTGAATTTTAGTTTTAAAGATAAAATTGCCATTTTTTGTTTTTATAATTTCATTCAGTTCCCTTTCTAATTAATTAGCGCCCCTTTTACAAAGATTTTGAGTCTCTGGAGATGTGTTTCCAGATCCATTGGATGCAGGTGTTGCTGACATTCATGGCCTACGTATATGTATCTTAGAATAGTGTAAATATATTCACTAATTAACAGGCACTTTTTCTAAGCTATGGTAAAAAGTGACCTTAGTATGCCCTTGCTTGGGTTTTTTTCATGCACTAAGGCCATTTTTACTGCAGCCATTAGTGCATAAGCATTAAAAAAAATTACTGTGTGAACACTTACCGTCACCTATTTTGCAGGCAGTAAGGGCTCAAGTACACAAGCAATAGAAAAATATAGCAGATTATCATGCAAACTCAGGTTCTAGGCATGCACATTTTTAATGCATGCTACTCAATTAATTAAATATGATTTAATTAAAAAGTTGTGATGCATGTTTAAAAAATTATTAAATTGAATGTGTACAACATATAAAAAATGCCTGAAAATTGGCAAAAAAAAAAATTGGTGATGTGAGAAGGACAATAGGAGAGATGAGACGACTGGCAAGGAGGTGCATATATGAAAAATGAGATTGAAGATCATGAGGGCTGTTTGCATGTGTGAGAGACAGAGAGCAGTTAGGCATTACCAATGTGTGAAAGCAGGTATTTATGTCAGGCAGGGGTAAGAAATGAGAGGGGGATCCATAGTAACATAGTAAACGATGGCAGATAAAGACCTGTATGGTCCACCCAGTCTGCCCAACAAGATAAACTCATTTTACATGTTATGCGATACTTTACATGTATAACCAAGTTTGATTTATCCTTGCCATTCTCGGGGCACAGACCATAGGAGGCTGCCCACCACTCTTCTTGTACTAAAGGTTCTGAAGCTAACATCGAAGCCCCTTAAAATTTACACTCAAGCCCATCTATATCCAGCCACAATCAGGGCGTAGACCATAGAAGTCTGCCTAGCATTGGTTTTGCTTCCCAATTACCGGCGTTGCCACCCAATGCCCGCTAAGATTCCGTGGATCCATTCCTTCTAAATAGGATTCCTTTGTGTTTATCCCACGCATGTTTGAATTCCATTACCACTTCCACATATCTTGATTCCACCTTCTCTCCATCCTTCTTTCGTCCCTTATCTCCTCTCTCTCCTATTTTTCCATTTCTGATCCTTCCTGTCTCTTCTCTGTTTCTGAGATCCCACCCCAAGCATATTGTCCTTCCTTCTTTCACTTATCATTAAAGATCCCCTTCCCCACCCAAGCAGAAAATAAACCAAACTCCAGAAAGAAGAAAATAAAATTAGCCAGATACATAGAAAAACAACTTTATTCTTATAAAAATCAATTGAAAGTGACATTATTTAATGTGCAAATTAATACAAACATGCCTCAGATTTTACAACAGAATAAAAATTTTTTTTACAGAATTTTCTAAGTTTTGCCACAGAGTCTGTCACTGAGCAGTCACAGGAAACTGGAGTCTGTTGTTGAAGTGTTATTTTGGTCAAAATCATTTCTCTTTCCTTCAGGAGGCAAAACTATTATGATCATCATTTTCTTTTTAATTCATAAGAACCCTCAGAGAAATTTTGATTGAACCAAAAACAGTATTTAGGATCTAGGTTTGCCTGAGAATTCTCTGTGTGTTGAGTGATCATCCCCAGTGAGTTCTTTACTGGCAACTTATTACCTCAATTCATTTTTCTGTGTTAAGCCAGTTGAATATTTAAAACATGCTTGAGAAAGGCACCCATGCTACTTTAAATACAGACTAACGAAGGCACTTTTTTACTGTGTGTTAACCTGTTACCAGGGCTGCTGAGGGGGGCGGGGGGCAGTGGGAGGCAAAATTCCTCAGGTTCTGGCCTCCAAGGGGGGCCTGCCCGGTGCTGGCTTGGCTCAGATGGTCTCTCCTGCTCCTGTGTGCCACAGCAGTGCCGGGTTAACATGTTTTCGCATTAACTCTGCTGTCTAATCTGCTGGCCACAGGTCCTGCCTACTGTGTGAAATACTTCCTGTTTGGATGGGACAAGAAGAAAGATCTGTGCGGCACAGCAGAGCAGGAGGAGACAAGCAAGTAAGCAGGCCCGGGGAGGGCCCGGGGGGCGCGAGCAGACCTGGGGGG
This sequence comes from Microcaecilia unicolor, assembly GCF_901765095.1. NCBI lineage: Eukaryota > Metazoa > Chordata > Amphibia > Gymnophiona > Siphonopidae > Microcaecilia > Microcaecilia unicolor. The sequence goes on from NC_044035.1 coordinate 59,906,089, forward strand.
TCCCCACAGGGCCCGGGGGTGCACACATGCAGGGAGGGCGTGTGCGGGGGGATGTATGCCCCAGGCCCGGCTTTGTCTCTCGCCAGCCCTGCCTGTCACCTTAGAAGAAGTAAATTGAGATTTAGGGGCCCTTTTACTAAGACTTGTAAAGCTGTTAACATATGAATTTGCATGTGTTAACAGCTCCCACACAAGCATGCCCACTGTCATCATCATCCTGTCATTCCAGTAAGTGGGTACGTATTCGTGCATTACCCATAAGTTATCATAAGGAGCAGGGAGTAGGTGAAGAATGTTACAGTTGGCGCATCATAGTTACTGCACATTAACTGTAACTTTTGCTGTTAGTGCAGGACTATTTACCACCTCCTAAATAGAAGGCACTTACCCCTGTATTCTATAAATGGAGCCCAAATTTTTGGCACCCAAAATTGGTCACGATCCTGAGATGAGGTGCAAATAAATAGCTTTTGACGTTAGTTGGCTCTAATTTGGATTTACACGTCGATCTGGATGCACGCAATTCTATAAAAGATCCGTGCCCAAATCCTTCTCCCATGAAACCCAAAAGGGGGTGTGGCTATAGGAGGAGCATTGATGGCTGAGGGGTATTCTAAAGAATTATGCGCAGAGTTTGGGAGCTGCGTGCCCTAGTTGCACACCAGGATTTCCACTAGGTTTCAGTTGGTGTAAGTCCTTGCGCAGAAAATTGAGTGCCAGAATACACGCAAAGGGCCAGATTCTATATATGACTCTAACAGTTACTTGTGTTAAATTGGGCATGTGCCCAATTTAAAACACGTAACTCAATTGAGTAGTGAGGCAATCAGCACTTATAATTGGATGAAAATGACTAATTAACAGACTAATTGGCAATAATTCGGTACGCACATATCATATTCTGTAACTGGACATTCAATGCCAGTCACCGGATATGGCCCGGCATACAATTGATTGTGTTAATTTTGGTACATTAGCATTCAGGAAAATGTTTGAGAATGCAAACAATATTATTTTTACTTTTTCCCCCAAAGTTAACAGCATAAATCATGCAGAAACTAACTAATAATATATGATATTTATTTGTGTGTGTATTTTATTACATATGTTTTTGTTATGAACCACAGGGATCAGTTTCTATCAGATTTGTGGTCTCTAAAGGGCCTATTTACTAACGTGTGGTAAGCCACAGTACAAAGACTGTGGGGTAACTGTTTGGGGTGCGTCCAGCATGACCCCTGCAGTTACTACACAGAAAAGTCTCTTATCATGAGTTAAGTTCGTTCACAATTAAGGCAGGATTCAGTAAATAATGCTGAAAAATAGATACTGAGAGTCAGCACCGGCTGACAGTGATTCACAGATGAAGACGTGCTCCAGAGTCTTCCCTCCGCCACGATCCGCTCTCTTCAGCGCAACTTCCTGTTTCCAAGAGGGCAGATCGTGGCAGAGGGAAGGCTCCGGAGTGCTTCTCAGTGAATCACTGCTGGCCGCGCCCTTAATTTAAACTAGACGCTTTATGGCAGGGGTGAGGGAGGGAAAAGAAGACTCAGCCACAACTGAAGTTGCAATCTACTATATTTGGGTGGGCCTTGGGTGGAAATGGGTGGGCCTGGGCCCACCCATGGCTACGCCCCTGGTGCAAGTTGGGTGCAGATCCATGGAATTCTATAACACGTCTTTTGAGAATACCCCTGACCTGCCCATGCCCCTTCCATGGCCATTCCCCCTTTTGGGTTGTATGCTTATAGAATAGCACTCTGCCAGATGCGCACACAATCCCTAATTGGTGACAATTAATGTCAATGCCTGTTAGTGTCCAATTATTGGTGTTAATTGGCTCATTAAACAATTAGGTTGCACGCACATCTGGGGGTTAGTGCTTCCTGTTGAGGAGGCGATAAGAGTATCCACTTTATCTGCAAAGCGATAAGGCATGTTAATTACCATGTGCTAATTGCAATGTGCAGTCCACGTCTGATTTCCACCCAGGCTTCACCTAGTCTGTGCCCCATCCTTCACTGACCAGTTAACACAGGATTGTTTGCATGCTGGCAGTATTAGCACAGGGTTGTCATTATGTCTGCATTAATAGCACACAGTAACTGTTTGGTGCACCTTAGCAATCAAGGCCCTAAATAAAAGAAAGAATAGAAAAATCTACCTGTAGCTAATGAATTGAAACATCTGGTTAATTGTTAACACAGGATATTGTGATGCAGAAAATCAGATTTTATGTATATATAAAACCAAAATACAAAGTACGAAGGACCTTCAAAAACAGAACAAGTCCTTTTATTCCACAGCATAGATCAATCTTGTACATCATTGGCCCGACATTGGCCATGTTTTGTCACACATTGTCTGCATTAGGGATCGTATGAAATCAGAAGTCCAATATAAACATGGCCAGCGTTCTCAGCTGAAGGCAAAAAATGGGAACCTAATCCAAACACTGTGTTATAATCCCAATGTGGCATTGCCTAGTGAGTAACCAAACTATATATATTTTTTTTTTTTTTGAGTAATGGGGCAGATTTGCTTTGTTACCAGAGAACAGTATGTGGATGTGCTCATCTGTGTACTTTTGGATGCTTCACTAGGCATCAGCTTCTAAAGGAGTATGCTGGAGGAGCCTCAGGGGATTTTGTAGGAAATCTTTTCAGTGCATTGGCCTCAGAAAAAGAGAGAGTGCGCGCGCAAGAGAGAGCTGGGTGTGTATTTCAAGGTGGCTGAGGTGATTGGAGGGGGATGACAAGTATTCAAGACAGAGGTAATGGGATCAGGCTGAGGACAACTGACTTAGCAGAGATAACGGGAGTGAACCAGCTCTTCCAATATATTTCAGTGGTTGTAAACTCTCATATCTGGCAGTCTGACATGCTAGCAGTAATACCACAATTTTGTCACTAGGAGGCCGATGTGGCCACTTCGATGATGGCAGCCTCTGGGGCAGGAACATCTAACGATCACTCCTGTCCATTCACTGCCTACCAGGAAGAGCCTAGTGTCAGGGGGATTTGAAAGATGGAGGATAGATTAGCAATGGGATCTTGGGGTAGAGGGGGATTTGTGGAATCAAGGGGCAGGGATTCTTTGAGAAAGGGTTTCAGGGGTGAAAGCTCCCTTTTTTACAACTTGGATGCTTTAAGTTCCTCCCTCTTCCATGAATAATGCAACTTGCAAGTTTCAGACAAGTTGTGTTATTCATTTTGAATAATAATAAGCTGCTTTAGTTAAGTGGAATTGTGGTAAAAATCATGCATTCAGGTCAAATGTTGCGTGTTTTTGCCAATTAACATACCTTATTTGGCAAAAATAAACAAACAAACAGACTTATGTTATTCCCTTAATGCACATTAATAACCTTCCCTGTTAATCAGAACTGAAAACATCAAAAAAGGGTGTGCTTTGTCTGCTATTGCTCCAACATCATTATTACGTTATGGAAAAACAGATGCTGTTCCTTGGAAGTATGCATTATGTAGATATTTCGAAACAACAGGACTGATTTTATTCCTTTTGGGTTTGGTGTATAATATGCATTTTTGCTTTTTTTGTTTTTGGAGAAGATAAAAGGGAAGTTGGAATATCATTATTTATCCCTTAGCATTCTCTATATCACAATCCCAAAGAGAAACAACTCCACAACATTCAGTGACAAATATTGTTTTAAGATAAACATGAAAAAGTTCTGTTTCTGTAAGACAAGAAAGTGGCCAAGCTCTTTTAACTAATACTTCTTTCAGATCACAACACTTACAGCTGTTTTTACTCTCCTGTTGTACTGAGACCAAAATTGAAAAATGAGTTGACATTTTATTTTAGTGGAGGAGTTGGAGAGCAGGACTTATGATTAATTCTTTAGATGGGATATTGCCACAAGGAATATGTTGACATATAACTTCAAGCAATGTAAAATGATTAAGATGCGGTTATTTGGAGCAAAAGAAGAACCAAGAATAAGACTAAGGAAACAGGGGTCAACATTTAAAGACACATTCAAATTCAATTCAGATCAATTCTTGGATACCACTAATATCCCCTTTCCAGGGTTCAGTGCGGTTTACATTCTAGGTGAGACAAAAGCAAATAGTGTTAGTTAGCTTTGAGAAACATTAGAGACCATTGGATTAATGCATGAGACTAAAAACATTAAAGAAAGGATAATGGATGATTTTAGGAGGTAGAAGACATGATGGATTGCTATGAAGCACCAGTGAGAGGGTTATTAAGCAACACTAACCGGATAGCAGAGGCGTATTGAGGGCAGAGCAGTGGGAGTGGTCTGCCCCAGGTGCACACAATAGGGGGGTGCAGGGAGCAGCTGCGTGGCTGTCAGCTCCGCCGGTTTCCAGCTCGCTCTGATGTTACTTCCTGTTCCGGGGCAGAGGGCACAGGGAACCAGCGGAGCTGACAGCTGCGTGGCTCCTACCAGCACCCCAGGAGGTAAGAGCAATGCACCTGGTGGGAGGGGTTCAAGGTTATATGCTGGGGGTATGACAATGCTGCACCTGGGGGGAGGATTAGCAGCAGCGATCCACCCCAGGTGGCAGCCGACCAAGGAACACCACTGCCGGATAGTGCTGCAAAATCTTTCCTCTGAACACACTGGCATTATCTGGATAATGATGGGGCAGTCTGTGGGCAGAACTTGGGTAGAGTTAGAGGCTATCTGGTTAGCATTTTATCATTCCCACCTTAGTAATTCCCTTATCTCTTATTTGTCCTGTTTGTCTGTCCTAATTAGATTGTAAGCTCTGACCCAGTATGGCTATTCTTATGTTCACTAATGGACATTAGCATGCAGTAACCCCTTAATTCTAGAAAACTTACCAAAAATTGTGTGCATAAATTTGGGTATACGCCCAACTTGCACATGCAATATAGTTGAATAACAAGCTAATTAGTGCCAATGATTGGCTTTTTTAACAAGCAGTTATTAGTGCTAATTACCTAAATTTATGTGCGTGATCCACACATAAATTTTACACACATCCTGGAAAAGGGGGCACGGAAATGGGAGGGTCATGGGCGTTTCAGGGTGGAGCATGGGCATGAATTCTAGTTCGCACACAATTATAGAAAAAAGGGGTTCTGCACAGAAATGTAGGTGGGGCATCTTCCCCAGGTTTTTGTTGGTGCAAATGGATGCACCTAAATTTATGCATGATCCCTGCACTTAAGCACTATTCTATAAGCTGTGCCTAGGCATGGCTTATAGCATAGCGCTTAAGCGGGGGGGGGGGGGGGGGGGGGGGGGGGGGGGGGGTTAGCGCTGATTTTTAGGCATGATTTATAGAATTCACCCCTAAATGCTGTGCATCCTATTTTATACCTATAGTCCACATGACAGTGCATGCTAATGTCCATTACCATGAGCTAAGGTTTAGTAAATGGGCCCTTAAGTGAATTAGTTATAGAATACTGCTTAGCATCCAACTACCACGTACGTGGGTAACTGTAAAAGTCATGTATTCTATATATAGTGCCCAGATTTGCTCGTGTAAATTAATTGAATAACGAGTTCAGAACTATCAATTATTAAAGTTAATTGGCACCCATTAGAATTTGCAACTGGCTGCGCACTATTCTATAATGCAGTATACCTAACTTCCAAAGCAGATATCTCAAAAGGGGGTGTGGTCATAGGAGGGGCTTGAGCCTGTCAGGGCCATTCCAAAAAATTGTGCACATAATTCTAGAATACTGGGTCAACATGGCCAACTTGGATGCCAGCGTTTACACCTGGCTAGAGCAGGCATAAGTCTGGCACTTAAAGTTTGGGGCCTCAATTAGCATTAAGCTCAATTCTATAAAGGGTGCATGCCATTTATAGAATTGTGATTAGCAGTGATCTTTTCCGGGGCCCACTTTTGAGCGTGAGTTATAGAATCTGGCCCAATGTGTGCATTAGGCACCTTTATTGTATGCACTAATTATAGAATAAAGAGGATAATGTTAAAAGCCTATAGCTGAATTTGCCTTTATAAAGTTTTAAAGACTATGAGAAGAGACTCATGATAAATTTACAGCTTTGATCTGTATGTAACTCATTTATTGGTTATATCCCTTTATGTCTCATATTTTACCATATAAAAAATGGAATGGTTAAGGTACCTGTCAATGCAAAATCAAGAAAGTGTTTAATCTGTATAATAAAGAAGGACATCCAGAGACTGAGCAGAATAGGAATGACTTATCAATCGGCATTTCTCTGAAGGATTTGGTCAAGTAGTTTCTGAAAAAAAAATTAAAATAACATAAAAATGAACAAGAAAGTTGTAGTGTTGATGCAAGCATTCCTTCTTGTTCATCACATGAATGTTTTCCTTGCTCAAGGTTATGTCTCTTACCTTCTTGAAAAGTTCAGCTCGCAGCCGGTTACTCTGGGAAATCACTCTCTTCTTTTCTTCCTCTTTCTTCTTCTTGACTTCAGGCAAGTTGTTGTAAATCCTGAAAAATGTTATGTGAATCTTCAGCTTAGAATATGGATCATGCTGAGGATAAACCATCCTCATTTGAGGGTCATGATCTAGGATCTGAAATGCAGCAGATCAGCAAATTTGGGATTTGTTTTCATGTTTTTGATTGAGATTCATAATCACAATTTACAAAGTACTGTTATTGTGGCCATATGTAAGGGTTAATGCCCTTTAATTAAACCAAGCCTCTTGGGCTTAAAAGAGTAGACAATTGTAAGAGAAAAATAAAATAAGTGGAAAATATTAATTTGGTGCCATCAGGAAATTTCTAAATCAGCTGCCAAAGGTGTGAAAAACATGATCATATATACACTAGCTTCTTTTCTTTTTTTTTTTTTTTTTATTTATATTTATTAAGATTTTCCATTATATTACAAGACAAACTTCTTGTTCAGGTAAAGTATCTAGTAATTTACAAAATTGCAAAATAATAATAATGAAACAGGAAATACAAAAGAAAGTGAAGGTTAAGCTTCACCAAGGAAAAATTATACTCAAGTCCATAATTGTGATCCAAGATTTCAGGAAAATACGGAGACAAATAGGAAATTATCAATAGAAATTATACAAAAGCTGTTAAGTAGAGCACAATTATATTTAACGCTTTTCCATTTTCACTGAGGTTATAAGCGAGGACACATGAGACGGCTCTGTAAATACGTATTTTTTCTCCCCAAGCCTTACTATGCACTTGCAGGGGTATCTTACTACTACTACTACTATTTAACATTTCTAGAGCGCTACAAAGTGTACGCAGCGCTGTACAAACACAGAAGAAAGACAGTCCCTGCTCAAAGAGCTTACAATCTAATAGACAAAAAGTAAAGCATTTAAATTTAAAATATTTAAGCAGTCAAGCATAAGAGAACAGTCACAGAAGGACAGAAGATGTTGAAGGGTGGTCAGTGTGATTAGGTGTAACTCTGGTTGGAGTAGTGGGAGAAGGTGATAGGAGATATACTATAGGATGTCATTCTGAGGCCAGGCTAAGTCTAAAGCAGGAGAAGGTATTCTCTGCAGCCTATCTTAGAAAGAAGGTACCCCCCAAGTGCAAAATCTCAGGCCTAAGGAGCAAGAATTGTTTCCTTCGTCGTCGAGTCTCCTTAGAGACATCAGGAAAAAGTAAAACTTTTAAACCCAAGCTTCTTTTCTAACATCTTTCTGGTTGATGTTCAAAATGATTTAACTGGTCAGAAATGACTGCTAATCGGTTAATCACTTGTTTGGGGCTATTTGCTAAATTTCAGTGGCATTTAACTGGTTATCATCACTGAATATTAGAGGTTAGCACCTAAGTGAAAACTGGCTATTTTGGGGGTGTTAGGGGCAGAGTCAGCACTTGACCGGTTAAGTGCGGATATTCAATACTTAAACGGCAAGGATATCTGCATAAATGGGACTACATAAAACACAGTCCTATATTTATGTGGCAAGCCTTAGCCAGTTAAGTTCTGAATATTGACTTAACTGGCTATGTGTTTAGCCAGCTCCACATAAACTGGATATTCAGTTCAGAATGAACAGCCATTTTATAAACTAGAGTGTCCAAACTATGGACGTAGATAAACCAGAACTTGGATAGCAACATGACTGAACATGCTTCAACTTGGAAAACAGACTGCTGAGGGGGGATATGATTGAGGTCTACAAAATCCTGAGTGGTATAAAACGGGTAAAAGTGAATCAATTTTCACTCTTTCATAAAGTATAAAGACCAGGGAGCACTCGATGAAATTACATGGAAATACTTTTAAAACAAATAGGAGGAACTCATTGCCGGAGGATGCGGTAACAGCAGTTAGCATATCTGGATTTAAAAAAAGGTTTGGATGAGTTCCTGGAGGAAAAGTCCATAGTCTTTATTGAGATAGATTTGAGGGAAGCCACTGCTTGCCCTGGGATTGGTAGCATGGAATGTTGCTACTATTTTGGATTCTGGCAGGTACTTGTGAACTGGATTGGCCAATGTTGGAAGCAGGATACTGGAATAGATGGACCATTGGTCTGACCTGATATGGCTATTCTTATGTTAAGTCAAGATATGATCCGGCATTGAATATCCTGGAATAACGCTGGTAGCGGTCAGCAAAATGCTTACCATCACTGGCCGAATATGTACCCCATTTTTTCTGAAGATGCCAAACACATTATTGTTATAGTCAAATTTAATATGAATGAAGAGGTAGGCAGGAAGGTGGACTTTAGTGCTATGATGGCAGGAAGTAGTGCTATCTATAGAGCTGGTTTCCAGGTCTAGACATGCACTCAGTTCTGAGCACTATTCACTATATTAATAAAAACAAATTTTGATACGTAAGTACAAAATAGAAGGTTTCTGTATTATTTTGAGAGTTAAAATTTAATGCCAAGAAGTGCAGAGTGATGCACTTGGGATGCAAAATCTAAAGGAGATGTATGAGATTGATGAGAGAGATTGATAAGCACAGTTCAGGAGAGGGACTTTGATGGCGTCTGAGGATCTCAAGGTGATAAAACAACACAACAAGGTGGTGGCCATGGTCAGAAGGATGCTAGGCTGCGTAGAAAGGGATATAAACAGCAAAAGAAATGAGGTGTTGATGCCCCTATACAAGTCATTGGTGAGGCCCCATTTAGAGTACTGTGTTCAGTTTTGGAGGCTACATCTTGCTAAGGACATAAAAAGCTGTGAAGCGGTTCAGAAAAAAGTGAGGAAAATGGTATGTGGTTTGCACCATAAGACTACTACTACTACTACTACTATTTAGCATTTCTATAGCGCTACAAGGCGTACGCAGCGCTGCACAAACATAGAAGAAAGACAGTCTCTGCTCAAAGAGCTTACAATCTAATAGACATATGAGGAAAGACTTGATGACCTGAAGATGTACATCCTGGAGGAAAGGAGGTGATATGATACAGACATTCAAATATTTGAAAGGTATTGATATACAAACAAACCTTTTCCAGAAGAGTAAAGGTGGTAGAACTAGAGGACATGAATTTAGATCGCAGGAGGGTTGACTCAGAAAGTACTTTTTCACAGAGAGGGTGGTAGATGCCATGCAAGCCATCCCATGGGAAGTGGTGAAGATAAAAACAATAACAGAATTTTAAAAATGTGTGGTATAAACACAAAGGAGTCCTGTATGGATGGCATAGAACCAAACGAGCTTATGGCGATGTATTTATTTATTTAAAAACACTTGATATACCGCATATGTCAGGTTTACACAGAACAATCAAGCTGCCAGAAAAGGAAAGAAAAAAAGACTAAGAGGAAGAAATAAGAAGAAAAAGAGAAAAGAGTCAATAGTGAGGAGTGAAGACAAGAGTGAAAAGATGTGCTAGATTATTTTACCATATCTCTATTTTTGCCAAGACTTTATCCTCCTCTATCATCGCTATGGTTATAGATGCCAAAAAAAGCTTTTGATAGGGTGGAGTGGGATTTTTTATTTACTGCTCTCAAGAAATTTGGTGCCCCAGAAAATTATCTTGATAAAGTCAAAGCTCTATACGCTAATCCAACCGCACAAATACTTGCTAACAGTTCACTTTCTAATAGTATAACCCTTCAAAGAGGTACCCGACAGGACTGCCCTCTGTCCCCCCTTCTCTTTAATATTGCCTTAGAATCTTTACTCATTTCCATCAGATCAAATCCCAGAATACAAGTAGGCTTATTTTCGAAAGAGAAGGGCACCCATCTTTCGACACAAATCGGGAGATGGGCGTCCTTCTTCCAGGGTCGCCCAAATCGGCATAATCAAAAGCCGATTTTGGGTGTCCTCAACTGCTTTCCATCGCAGAGACGACCAAAGTTCACGGGGGCATGTCGGAAGCATAGCAAAGGCGGGACTGGCGCATGCTTATCACATGGGCGTCCTCGGCCGATAATGGAAAAAAGAAGGGCGATCCTGATGAGCACTTGGCCGACTTTATTGGTCCATTTTTTCTTGCGACCAAGCCTCAAAAAGGTGCCCGTACTGACCAGATGACCACCGGAGGGAATTGGGGATGACCTCCCCTTACTTCCCCAGTGGTCACTAACCCCCTCCCACCCTAAAAAAAACTTTTAAAATATTTTTTGCCAGCCTCTATCAGTTTTAGTGGGTGCAGTGCACTTCAGAAAGGCGGACCCAGGCCCATCCCCCCCACCTGTTACACTTGTGGTTGGTATATGTGAGCCCTTCAAAACCCACCAGAAACCCACTGTACCCACATGTAGTTGCCCCCTTCACCCCTTAGGGCTATGGTAGTGTTGTACAGTTGTGGGTAGTGGGTTTTGGGGGGCTCAGCACCGAAGGTAAGGGAGCTATGCACCTGGGAGTAATTTGTGAAGTCTACTGCAGTGCCCCCTAGGGTGCTCGGTTGGTGTCCTGGTATGTCAGGGGGACCAGTGCACTACGAATGCTGGCTCCTCCCACGACCGAATGGCTTGGATTTGGTCATTTCTGAGATGGGCATCCTCGGTTTCCATTATCGCTGAAAACCGGGGACGACCATCTCTAAGGACGACCATCTCTAAGGTCGACCTAATGTTAAGATTTGGGCGTCCCCGACTGTATTATCGAAACGGAAGATGGACACCCATCTTGTTTCGATAATATGGGTTTCCCCACCCCTTCCTGAGGACGTCCTGCGAGGACGCCCTCAGGAAAATGTGGGTGCCCTGTTTGATTATGCCCCTCAAGGTGTCACATTTCATAATACAGAAATGAAAGCTGCAGTTTATGCAGATGACGTATTACTATTTTTCTCAAACCCTCAATCCTCTATCCCTAATTTTCTAAAAACAGTAGATCACTATGCACTATTTTCAGGATACAAAATTAACAAACAAAAAACTGAAGTTATTCCACTAAATGTTCATGCCACCCCAGACATAGGAATTTCTCATGGTTTGATTCGGTCTTCCAAAGGATTCAAATATCTAGGTCTGGATCTTTTGCCCAATTTAGAATCCACCATGGAAGCAAACTCAAAAAAATCTTGCACATCATTCAAGAATTACTCCTTTCATGGCGTCCCCTACATCTATCAGAGTCTAAAAAAAATGATAGTTAAGCCCAAGATTAATTTAATTTTAACCACGCTAAAATTGCTTTTCTTCACTTCATTTTATAAACAAATTGATAAATTACTATCAAAATTAGTATGGGCCTCCAAATCACCAAAAATTGCCCTTCAAACACTAAAGATACAGAAAGATCTTTCAGGAGTTTCATTTTCAGACTATCTAAACTACGACAAGGCTTTCATAACTCAGCAAGCCTGTTATTGGCTTAGATCTTCATCTGTATACTCCCAAATTTGGCTTCAACTAGAAAAGTTGTGGTCCCATTTCTTAATTCCAAACACTCTACCTCTTTATTTATTTTTTGTCTATTAGATTGTAAGCTCTTTGAGCAGGGACTGTCTTTCTTCTATGTTTGTGCAGCGCTGCGTATGCCTTGTAGCGCTATAGAAATGCTAAATAGTAGTAGTAGTAGTTTAACCAAAGCAATTAACCATAAGCCAGGTTATTAGAGTGTCCCACATGTGCCTCTTAGAACAACTCTTTGATGGAAACTCTCTGCACTCAATGATTTAGGGTCATTCGCATATCAAGATTAATAAGACTCCTGTTTTTTGGAATGATTGGTATAAACATGGAATTTGGTCAATGCATCCTATAATAACAAAGGGACAACTAATCTCTTTCCAAATATTACAGGAACAATTTTCACTCTTGCCCACTCATTTGTTTAAATGGACTCAGTTGCAACACTGCCTTTCCAGAAATGAAGCTATTAAAACCACCATCTATCCTCCAATTTGTTGAAAAGATTTTCAATATGGGACACGTAGCATCTCTACTATACAAATCTAATATAATAAAACGCACCCTCAACGTTCTGAGGACAACGTTCTGAAGCCATCTGACGTCACTCCCAGGCTGAAGGGTTCGTGGATTCATGGTGTGAAGCCTTCAAGCCAGCCAGCCGTCTCTGTCCCGCCCTCGCGTCAAACGTCATGACGTCGAGGGCGGAAAAAAAAACAAACAATCCGGCAGCGAAGCGTCAGGGAAGGAGGCGGCGCTCCCGACGTCTAGCCTTCCCTTCGCTGTGTTCCGCCTTCTTCTGACGTCAAGGATGACGTCAAAAGAAGGCGGAACACAGCGAAGGGAAAGCTAGACGTTGGGAGCGCCGCCTCCTTCCCTGACGCTTCGCTGCCGGAACCGCTCGGAGGTAAATTTAAAAAGAAGAAGAAAAAAAAAGGGATGTTGGGGGGAGAGAAGAGGGTGGCCAGTAAAGTTGAACAATGGGAGCGGGAGGGCAGGGGAGAAACGACAGCATGGATGCGAAGGGGGGGGGGGGAGAAGAGGGGGCGGGCCAGGCTGGGACATGGGAGAGAGAGGAGCATGGATGCGAGGGGGGGTCATGGAAGGGAGAGAGGGGACTTGCTTGAAAAGGATGAATGGAGGCGGCAGGGGACAGAGGAGCATGGATGGGCATGGATTGGGAGGGCAGGGCTCAGGGAGAGAGGGGAATTGCTGGAAAGGGATGAATGGAGGGGGCAGGGGACAGAGGAGCATGGATGGGCATGGATTGGGAGGGCAGGGCTCAGGGAGAGAGGGGAATTGCTGGATAGGGATGAATGGAGGGGACAGATGGGCATGGATGGATATGGATTGCAGGGCAGGGCTCAGGGAGAGAGGGGAATTGCTGGATAGGGATGAATGGAGGGGACAGGTGACAGAGGAGCATGGATGGGCATGGATTGGGAGGGCAGGGCTCAGGGAGAGAGGGGAATTGCTGGAAAAGGATGAATGGAGGGGGCAGGGGACAGATGGGCGTGGATTGGGAGGGCAGGGCTCACACTCTCTCTCTCATATACAATGTCTTTCTGACTCTCACTCTCACACACTCTGTCTCACACTGTATCACATTCACTCTCTATGTGCCACACAGTCACTCACACACTCGCTTGGTCTCATACACTCACTCTCACAGAGAATCTGTGTCTCACACACACTCTCTCTCTCGCCCACACACACACACTCTCTCTCACACTGTGTCTCACATACACACTTGCACACACTCTCATTCTCACAAACACACTCACACCCAGACTCACTCTCTCTCTCACACACTCACACTTTCACTCTGACTCTCAAACAGTCACTCTCACATACACTCTCCCAAACATACACACTCCGAGGAAAACCTTGCTAGCGCCCGTTTCATTTGTGTCAGAAACGGGCCTTTTTTACTAGTTTTATATAATGAAATTTTCCAATGCAAATAAAGGTCTCAAGCTCTCATGGGAAACAGAATTAGATTTTCACTTGTCTCCTGAGCAATGGAAGATATTTTGGTGTAAAGTGAGCAGACCCATCTCCTCAGCAAACATTCTACAATCCCTATATTTTCTCCATCATCTTTCTATTTCGACACCTCAAAAAATGACTATTGCAGGTTTGCTCTCCAACAACATTTGCTGGTCAACCAAGAATCATCCTGGTACACTCAAACATTTCATCTATGATTGCAGCCACATTCAAGACTTCAGGTTACAGATTTGGAAAATAATTTCATCTATTTTACATATTCAGCAACCATTGTCTATAAAATTTTTAATTTTTGACTTGCTTTTGAAAAATGTACAAATAATAATAATATAAATATATTTCTATTCTTCTATATTCTATTCTCCACCAATTAACTATAAGGTAATATAAGAATATGTAAGAAAAGGGGGAATTAAATACTATATTTGTTGAATTACATTAACCTGCACTGTAAGGTTTAAGGTCATGTGCTCAGAACATAAAGACCATATGCTTAACTTTAAAATGTTTATTTACAATACAGGTAATGTAATAATGTTACAAGAGAGAGACAGTTTTTAGGAATCTTTCACAAGGGGAAATGTGCTTTCAAGATAGCAAATCTGAATTATAAATTAAACTGGATAATGGTAACTCATTTTGATGGAGGCTGCTGGTTGGAGTGATGAAGGAGATCCTCATTGGAAAAGAAGTCTTCTTGGTTGCAGAGTTGTTGCTAGAGCCTGGAGAAAGTCTTATTTGAAATGTGTGTGAAGTCCAGCAGAGAGGCAGGAGGCAGAGCGAAGAGAGAGAAGCAAGAGCGAAGAAGCCAGAGCACAAGAGAGAACTGGGCATTTTCCAGGCTTTTTATAATGTCTTGTTGGACCATAGGCTGAAGTCAGGTGGAGTGTACTTGATGCAATGAAAACTCAGGGATAGCTGAAAACTGTTTTCATCTAGTTTTGAGATGGAGCATGGTAACTGGTCACATGTTTAATGACATAATAAGACTTTCTGTCTGGACATCTGCTGCGGTCCCTATTCCTCTGTGGTGGTGTTGCCGGACCCATGGACATCCAGGGCCCCATCGGCATTGTCCGCCTCCAGCTGCTGTCGTCTGCCTCTGGTGACCGCTGCCACTCTCCTGGTCACATGCTGCTGCTGTTTCTTCAGCGCTTCGTCTGCGCTAACTGGGTAATTGTAATTGTAATTGATTTATCTGTGCATTGTAAGCCACTTTGAGTCTGCTTCATGTGGAAAAAAGTGGGGTATAAATGTTCATAAATAAATAAATAAATAAATATACATCCAGAAGGCATCTGACAGGATTAAAAGAGTCTTTGTCTGAGAGTAAGTGGGCTTCTTTTGTCAGATTAGATAGGTAGATGGGCTTTTCAGTCTGAGTCATTGTCTGAGAATAGGTGGAGTTTCACTGTCTTTGGTTAACTCCAGTCTCTGTGATTGCTGTCCATCTTCAGAGTTTTGTTCTTTGGAGATGTGTTGATGGACTTAGGTATCCACCCAGCTAGTTTTTGTTATCAACAGTTTCCATGGGGAAGGTGAAAGTAAAGTCTTTGCATCTGTATATATTTTATATATACATTTGTATCTGATCCAGCAAAATCAATAACTCTGACAATTAAACTCATATCATGCTACACTTTCACTAGATATAGAACAGGATAAGTACGACACAGAGTTATTGCATTTTCTGCTAGCTACTGCCCTAAAAATCATTCTTAACTAATTGGAAAGATAACTCTCAAATTAATATTCATTTCTGGTGTCAATCAGTGTTTCAAATTCAAAAGCCTAGACGTTTTATAGCAGAAAAATGTGGATCCCTCGTCTACATATCCAAGGTTCAGGCTAAATTCGATCACTATATGTCAAGCACTTGAAAGGAATATAGCTCTGCAGAATACACCTTAGTAAGCTACAGCCTTTCTGATAAGATTTAATAAAAGGCTTAGGGCCCTGTATACTAAACCACTTTATAGGTGCATTAGCATCTTTAACACTCGTTAACCGTGTACGTGCCTACAATATCTCTATAGGTGCCTACATGGTTAGCGCACACGCTAATTGTAGGCGCGTTAAAAATACTAACACGCCTTAGTAAACAGGGCCCTTACTGTCTTTTGTTTCTACCTTATCTCCTCATATCCACAAATAACAATTGTCTTCTTTTCGAATCTATGACCCATACATTGTTATATATTATTCATGTTGTTTTACATTGTTTATTGTTTCTGTACATTTCTTTAAGATTGTTTCATACATCATAAAACAATAAAAATACTTGGACAGAAAAAAAAAGAGTGAAAAGATGTGTCTTTATGGCTGTTTTGAATTTGGTATAGGAGGGTTCGGATCTAATGTGTGCAGGTATGGAGTTATAAAGTTTTGGACCGGCATAGCTTATAGCAGTGACACGAGTAATATCAAGACGAATCACTGAGGGGGGAGGAATTTGAAAAAGGCCAGTTACTGCTGAGCATGGGGTGGAGGGAATGAGAAGACAGGACAAGTAATCTGGGGCAGAAAAAAGATGGGATGTGAAGACAAGCATCAGTAGTTTAAATTGGATATGGGCTGAGGGGTAACCAAGGTTCAAAGCAGAGGAGCGGAGTGACAGTAATTGAGAAGCAAAGCCAGTGCTGGGCAGACTTCTACGGTCTGTGCCTTGATCATGCCTGGACAGATTCAGCTTCTGTAGTTGGAGAACAAGGCCAGTGCTGGGCAGATTTCTATGGTCTGTGCCCTGATCATGGCTGAAGAGATTTTGATGGGCTGGACTGGGCTTTGATGACAACTTCACATATGTGGAGAATATGGCTATGGTCTGTGCCCTGAAAATGGCAAGGACAAATCAAGATCAAGTATCATATCATACCTTATGCTATGAGTATATCTTGTTAGGCAGACTGGATGGACCGTACAGGTTTTTATCTACTCTCAACTACCATATTAATATATATATATATATATATATATATATATATATATATATATATATATATATATATATATATATATATAATTGTCTAGAATAGGATTGTCCAAAGTTGGTTTTCAAGGACCACAATTCAGTTGGGTTTTCAGGATTTGCCCAATGAATATGCAATCTGAGGAATGTGAATTCAAGATACGACGGGGTCTAGTAACATCGCTCACAAAAACATCAAAGAGACACGCTGTTTGAATAGCGGTTTCTTAAGCACAATCATCAATCCCCTAGAGGGAAGGCAGAGACATTGGGAGGTTTGAACTGACAATATATCTGGAATGTAAACAACAAACACTTGTGTTTAAGTTATGCATAACTGGGAGGACATTGTTGAGCAGAATGTATTAGACCTGTCTTGTTTAAAGAAGTGAGAATGAATGAGAGTATGAATGAGATATATTAGAGAAAAATGTGGGATTAAAATGATGATGCACACAATTTAGAACAAACAAGAACCAGGATTTATAATGTTTAAGTAGAAGGAAGAAAGTAAATAAATCAATTTAGATAACAAGAATTTTGTGGAAGTTAAAGACTGATACTGTGAGTGACACACAATGAATATGCATGAGATCTATTTGTATGCACGGGTTCCATTGTATGCAAATAGATCTCATGCATATTCATTAGGGAAGTCCTGAAAACACGACCTGGTGAGGGCCAAGGTTGGATATCCCTGGTCTAGAATATGGCTGTTAGTCTTTTATTCATATTATTGCTGACACAAATACTTGGAAGCCGATAAATATTGACGCTAACCGACTACGTCTCAGAACATAGCCAGTGACCGGGCTAGCTGCTAAGCGCCAATATTCAGCTGAAACAGTACCTACAGAGCCTGCAATTTTAATTTACCTTCACTTTGGAGGGGGATTATGGGAAATATGTCCCCTTATCCCTCCTGTGAAGGACTAGCTGAAATGAGCACCTTTGAAAAACCTAGACATGCCATGGAGCAGCTGTAAATGCTGACATTGAAATAGAAGATCAAAGGTCATACATGCGCATTCTCTTTAGAAAAATCAGCAGTACACATATAAACCATGTCTCCAACACGCCCCTTGCTATGTCTTCACATCCACATGTAAATTGAGCTTTTTCTAAAATCACCATTTACACATGGATGTAAATGCCATAATTTCAAGATGTAAACGATGACTAAAACTTCTAACATAACGGCCATTTTCTACTGATCTGAAGAAAATGCTTGATACCTTTTAGACCTCAGTTGCATCTCTTTTTCCGAAATGATCCTCTCCTTTGGTCTGAACAAATTATCTAAAACAGAAAAGGATAGGAATGTTTTTAAAACACCTTTGTTGACTTATTAAAAATGGCAAAAAACCGTGTGCATTGTACTAGTTCCACTGCAACTGCATATTTAGGCTTCAAGCAGATTTATTTAGGCTTTTTCATGCAAATCTATGCAGAAATAGAAAACAAACAATTAAGTTGTGGGTGGTATCTTTTTATTTGACAAACCTAATACATTTATGACTAGTGTTTTAACTTAGGCTCCCATGATATGTTTCAATACAAAGGGGGTCTTTTACTAACAATTCCCTCCTAATTTTGTAACCTGAGACCCGTGGAGGGTCATTTTCGAATGGGGACGCCCATCTCTAAGGGCGCCCATCTCTAAGGGGTGGGAAACTCGTATTATCGAAACAAGATGGGTGTCCATCTTTCGTTTCGATAATACGGTCGGGGACACCCAAATCTCAACATTTATGTCGACCTTAGAGATGGTCGACCTAAATGTTGAGATGGTCGACCTTAGAGATGGTCGTCCCCGGTTTTCGGCCATAATGGAAACCAAGGACGCCCATCTCAAAAACAACCAAATCCAAGGCATTTTGTCGTGGGAGGACCCAGCATTCATAGAGTACTGGTCCCCCTCACATGTCAGGACACCAACCGGGCACCCTAGGGGGCACTGCAGTGGACTTCATAAATTGCTCCCAGGTGCATAGCTCCCTTACCTTCGGTGCTGAGCCCCCCACCCCCCCAAAACCCACTCCCCACAACTGTACCAGGGGCGTAGCCAGACTTCGGTAGGAGGGGGTCCAGAGCCCGAGGTGAGGGGGCACATTTTAGCCCCCCCGGCACCGCTGACCCCCCTCCATTGCCAACCTCCCTGCCATTGCCGACCCCCCTTGCCGACCCGCTGCCACTTTTCACAACCTCCCGCCCTCTCGACCCCCATCCCGTCGCGAACCCTCCCCAGCCGACTCTTCATCCTGCAGTCAAAAAAGTCTTTGTTCTGTTGCATGCCGACGTCCTGTACGTACACGAGCTTCGTTCTGTTCTCTGAGTCTGACATCCTGCACGTAAAACGTGCAGGACGTCAGCATGCAAGAGAACAAAGACTTTTTTGACTGCAGGACGAAGAGGACATCGGCTGGCGGGGATTGAGGTCCCCCGCCAGCAAAAGCGAAGGTAGGCGGCGGGGGGAAAGGTTCGTGGGGAGGTCGAGAGGGTCGTCGGGAGGGGGGTCCAGGACGAAATCTACGGGGGCCCAGGCCCCCTCAGGCCCCACATAGCTACGCCACTGAACTGTACACCACTACCATAGCCCTAAGGGGTGAAAGGGGGGCAACTACATGTGGGTACAGTGGTTTTTGGGTGGGTTTTGAAGGGCTCACATTTACCACCACAAGTGTAACAGATAGGGGAGGATGGGCCTGGGTCCGCGTGCCTGAAGTGCACTGCACCCACTAAAACTGCTCCAGGGACCTGCATACTGCTGTCAGGGAGCAGGGTATAACATTTGAGGCTTGCATAGAGGCTGGCAAAAAAAAAAAAATATATATTTTTTTTTTTAGGGTGGGAGGGGGTTGGTAATCACTGGGAGAGTAAGGAAAGGTCATCCCCGATTCCCTCCGGTGGTCATCTGGTCAGTTTGGGCACCTTTTTGAGGCTTGATCGTGAAAAAATATGGACCAAGTAAAGTCGACCAAATGCTCGTCAGGGACACCCTTCTTTTTTCCATTATCGGCCGAGGATGCCCATCTCTTAAGCACGCCCAAGTCCCGCCTTTGCTATGCCTCCGACACGCCCCCGTGAACTTTGATCGTCCCCGTGACGGACTGCAGTTGAGGGTGCCCAAAATCTGCTTTTGATTATGCCAATTTGGGCGACCCAATTTGTGTCAGATTGGCGCCCTTCTCTTTCAAAAATGCCCCTGTAAATGTAAGTGCCATTTATGCACATAAGGCACGATATTCAGCCGGTGGTGATCAGCGTTTTGCTGACTGCCAACGGCATTAAACCCAGAAATTCAATGTTGGTCATGTCTAGACACCGGAATTGAATTTCCAAGTTTTCAGAGCTGACTAGTACACAGCCAGTTAAGGGGTACTTTTACTAAGGTACGCTAAAATATGGGCTGCGTTAGTGTAGGCGCGTGTTTTGGGCAAGCGCAGATCCATTTTTCAGCATGCATATAAGAAAGGCCTTTTTAAAATTTTTCCAAAAATGGGCATGCAACAAAATCAGAATTGCTGCGCGTCCATTTTGGGTCTGAGACCTTACCACCACCAATTCACTTAGCGGTAAGGTCTCATGCGTTAACCGGGCAGTAATCATCTACGTGCATCCAATACTGATTTACACCCGGTTTCCACCATGCACCAGAAAATAAAAATTATTTTCCGGTGTGCGTAGTGGACATGTGTAAAAAATGAAATTACTGCCCAGGCCATGCGGTAGCTGGGTGGTAACTCTGAATTGGCGTGCATTGGGCGCGTATAGGCACCTATGCGACTTAGTAAAAGGGCCCCTAAATGCGATATTTGGCACTTAACTGTCTATGAGTTACCACATAAAGATAGGACTGACACTTATGCAGTTAACTTAGCCAATTAAGTGCTGAATATCTGCACTTAACCAGCAAAGAGCTGACTCTGCCCAGACACCCCCAAATTGACCAGTTTTCATTTTGATGCTAATTGGTTATTTTCCACAGCACTAACCTGTTAAGTGCCACTGAAAATTAGTGGCTAGCCCTGAAAAGGAGATTTAACCAGCCAGAAGCTCTTTCTGGACAGCTAAATTGCTTTGAATATTGGCCCCTAAACTAATACCCCCTGATATTCAGTGCTATTTAACCAGCCAGAATGGCTGCTGACTGTTATGTTTCTGCTAACAGGCTGGGGAGGAGTGGGAATGTCTCTGCGAGAGTAGCTGGGAGGGACTTACCTGCCATTGGTCAGCTCGAGGTGTAGCTGACGTTTGCAGTGCTAACTTCAGTATCCAGACCAGGGTTTATTTGTTACCTGCTAGCCCAGGGTACGGTGCTTTGGCGTTTGAGCTGTGTGCTTGCCTATAGCCTGTTAGATATCTGTGTTTGTGAGCTTGTGCTGTGGAGGAGGGGTATTCTTTGTTGCCCTTTTTCTCTCTGTTCTGTGTTCCCTTGCTGTGTGTCTGTGCTGGGTTTAGTTCCTCTTCATTTCCCTTCTCTGGTTGTTTTCCCCGGGAGGGAGCAGCTGAGTGCCGTGTTGCCAGGTACCCGGTCCCCAAACCCGCCCAA
The DNA here is from genome assembly GCF_901765095.1 of Microcaecilia unicolor. NCBI lineage: Eukaryota > Metazoa > Chordata > Amphibia > Gymnophiona > Siphonopidae > Microcaecilia > Microcaecilia unicolor. The sequence goes on from NC_044035.1 coordinate 59,927,409, forward strand.
AAAGTTCACACCCCACCCCCGCCGTCATCAACCCCGCCCCCGCCATCATCAACTCCGCCCCCACCGTCATCGGCCCCGCCTCCTCCGTCATCATCAAAACATCAGCCCCGCCCAAAACGTCATCTAACCCCGCCCAAAACGTCACTAGCCCCACCCAAAATGTCACTAGCCCCGCCCCCGCGGCCCAAAAAACTGCACAAAAAACGCGAAAAAAAACCAAAAACAAGCCCAAAAAACCGCGACCTGCAGCGGGCAAAAATTTCCTGCAGCGGGTCGCGGAAAACCGCCCAATTGGGCAGGAAAACCGCCCACCTGGCAACCGTGGCTGAGTGTAGTTTTGGGTTTCGGAGCAGCGTTTGTCTTCCTGGGTTTTTTCTCTTAGCTTCCCTGCTGTGGCCCCTCCCCTTTCCTGTAGCTGGTGTGTGTTAACCCTTTGGTCTCTGGTTCTGAGTGTGTTTGTGTGCTGTAGCCAGTAGCTTGCCTCTGGCTTGTTTTCTTGGTTTAGTTCTGGGTTCTGCCTGCCCAGATCTGATTCTCAGTGGGGTTCAGCTTCTCCTAGTGCTGCTGCGGGTTTGGGAGTCCCTAAGCCCTGCCGGCTGACTGCAGGTAAGGGCTCAACCCTTACTGAATGTTAGCTAAGTGCAGGTGAAGACGGTTAGCTGCCCCAGTTTCTGGGCCTGCTGTTCGTAGGGAGTTCCGGTTGCCGCCGGCTGGTTCCTGTGTCCTCTACCTGTGAGGAAGCCTGTTCCTCTCCTCGAAGCTGGTGTCCTTGGTGAGTACACTGAAGGCGGGCTCTTGCTACTGTGGTTCAGTCTACCCTGGGCTCCCCTTGACTTCCTTACTGTTGGGGGAGGGGAGGGGGGTCTGGGCTCAAGGGCTCACGGGCGGGGTTAGAGTACAGCGGACAGATAACACTGACCAGTTAAATGGCGCAATGCTAAACCAGCAATCTGCCAATTTTCAGCAAGGAATAACCAGCTATTCCCTGCTGAACATCCCCAGTTAGCAGCTAAAAAATAGCCAGTTATATTGGCCGATATAACCAGCTGTCCGCCGATTTCTAAAGCCAGATTAGCGGCCATATTTGGCTGTGTAAAAATGTAGGATATCTTTAGTTTAGGATATCAACTTAGCCAGTTATCTTTAAATTGGCCACAAATAAACCGGATATCTGATGCCAGTCACCATAAACGGTCCAGCATTGAATATCTGGTCGCCAACCATGGTAGTTAGCCAGTCTAAATCCCATGGTCTGACTATCGGCCCCATAGAATTTTAGCACTTACACACATGATGAATATGTAAGGCTGTTCTCATATAGCAGTGATTTCAAAAACTTCAAAAGGAAGGGGGGAGGGAATATGAAGCACTACCCCACATAGATGAGGGAGCAGCTTTCTGAAACCTCCACTCCAGACCCTAACCATACCCTCACCCACCAACATACACCCCTGACAATACCAACACACCATCCAATCCTCTCTCCCAAAATGACAATGCCTTCAATTTCCTAATTTGACTATGCCTTCTGACACCCTGAACATGTCAATGCCTACTGATTGCCCTCCCTAACATGGCAATGACCATACTTTCCAACCTCTTCCCCCCAACAAGGACTCCCAGTCACTGATCCCACGCCTGGCTCTTACCAGGGATTCCTGGTGCCTAGCGGAAAGTAGAAGTGAGCTCCAGTCACTCTTGTTTCATCAAAATTCCGGGTACAAAATGGCACCCACAACCTCCAGCGGCAGTCTTACAGTACTACCACTAGAGGTCAGACTGCCTTGTACTGTACCTCTAGCCTTTTGCCCTTATATGGCAGCTTGACCTCTTTCAATGGAACTGTGAGACTACTGCTAGAAGTCATAGGTGCCATTTTGAACCTGGGACTTCAATGGAGCAGGAACAGCTTGGGGTCCCTCCTGCACCTCACTAGACACTAGGGACCCCCTGGTAAGAGCTAGGGATAGGATCGGGGGCGGGAGGGGGGTGGAGAAGGTCTTGTTAGCAGGAGAGGATCAAAAGGCATAGTTCTTTTTGAGGGGCATCAGAAGGCTTAGTCATTATCATATTAGGGTGGGATCATAATAGAGGTAAGATTGGATGGTATTGTCATGTTGGGAGGACATGGATGTGTACAGTAAGAAGGACCAGAAGGGCATAGGCTTGTAGTCAACCTTTGCATCTGCCCTTCTAGCAGACACTTATTTGTGCCTGTGGGAAAGTGTAAATGCCAAGATTGATATTTTTTCAAATCCACTAGTATTCCTCTTGGAGAATGAGGAATACATTTCGGTATGTTTAGCCTTCCTTAACCACTCCCTCTCCACACCTTAACCAAACCCATTTGTTAGTTAGACATTGTGAGCTCCCCCTTTTCAGAATTGGCTTTGAAATGTGTATGCCAATCTACATATGTAAAAGCTGCTACTTTCCTGGTTGGGGGGGGGGGGGGGAGGAGATGCTTTTAAAATATGGGCCTGCACGTACAGTATTAATTCCCAGGATGTGGTGTCCTGGGGTGAATGAAGATAATAATACCATTAATAACAATTATGGCCTAATATTCAGCTAGTGGTGCTCAGTGTTTTGATGACCGCTGCTGGCGTGTTCGGGAATTCAATGCTAGGCCATATCTGGGCTTCGGCATTGAATTTCCAGGTTTGTGGAGCTGGCTAAAGCACCGTTGGTTAAATGGAATAATTCGGGACTTAGCCAGTTGTGGGACATCACATAAAGATAGGACTGATTTTTATGCGGTCCTATTTATGTGGTTACCTTGGTCAGTGTTGAGGTAGGCACTAACCAGTTAAGTGCCACTGAAAATGACCAATTCGTCCTGAACAGGTGCTTTAACTGGCCAGGAGCCATTTCTGGCATATCGACTCAAATCCCAATAATAATTGCACTTCATGGTTCATGTGTCATTGTTCTGTTTTCACAAATAGTTACATGGAGCTTCATTCGGCCAATTTCAACACTCTTCATAAAGGCGGTTAATAAATCAAAATAAATAAATAACACTTAGAAAAATCCCTAAAGTAAGTTCTTTTTTAGTATCGATGAATAAAAGTAATCACACTCTATGGTTAAATAGAGTATCACAACTCACATTCCCTACATATCTCCGGAAAATGGCATAGCCCTTCTTTACATGGATTTTTCAACTGCTCCATGCCCAGAATCAAACAAAACACATTAGCAACTTCACTAGAATGTGCTTGAGAGAATCAGTCAGACTCTTGGTCTGGATGTAATCAGAAGCTCTCCTTAAAAGCAAGAGCTGATAAGACAGTTGATCACAAAAGCAGGAAGAAGTCAGATATCTGGCATGAAAAAAATCTGTAATGACAAATCATTTCTACTACTACTACTACTACTACTACTACTACTTATCACTTCTATAGCGCTACAATTTCTCTGAGTAATACAGGACTGCTTTATTAGTCTTCTTTTGTTTTCCTGTATGACTTCATTTTTTTCACAGAGCTATATTGCTTTCTTCCTGAAAATCCAGTGGGCTTCAGCCTTTGTGATTGTTTTGTTTTCTTTGACCCCTGTGATATAAAGAAAGCTAGAAGAAATACCTTTTTTGTTGTCTTCAGTAAAACCAATTTAAAAAACTGAATGTCCAACCAGTCTCCAGACGGAACACACTGGCCTAGCATTGTGCAGGATGAAAAGCATAAGGCTGCATGGCACTGATTCAAAACTAGGGCTGGCTGTGAATTAGCAAGTGATAGTAAACGGCACCATAGGCTGAATCATTTCAAAGTTCACTAAAAGCTATTAGCAGTCTAGTCACAAAACTAATGAGAAAGTGAGTATGCAGATGGAAAAAGTTAAAAAAAAATCCTCTAAAGAGGGTGCAGACCTTTCTGAAGGCATATATATATATATATATATATATATATATATATATATATATATATATATATATATGTATTGAATTTTACAAATATACATACACACTGATTTTTGAAAATGAGGAGGTTTTTGACCAATGATTGAGTTTGTGTCTGTTTGAGCAGTGGCCAGCCCTGAAAAAAAAAACAGAGGCGTGTTTGTTGCTCTGCCACAAATCTCTGAGGTCATTTCCTCCACATTATAGAATAGTGTGCTTGTTTTTCATGTTTTGGTGTATTGTTTGGCTCTGGTCAAATAAACTGGTCCTAAACCCTACCAAATGTACCTCTCTCCTCTTCACAGGAGGAAAAGAAATACCCGTCCAGTTGACTACTACCATTAGTATCCTAGGAGTTACCCTTGACAACACACTTTCTTATCATAAGCACCTGTTTCATTCAATCTATCGGATGTTTTACAAATTGAGGCTCATTCGCTCGGTTCGGCTGCTTCTTCACCTCTCAGCCCTCAATGTGTTGGTTCACTCTCTTGTCACCAGTCAGTTTGATTACTGTAACTCCCTCCAGTGGCGTACCAAGGGGGGGGGGGGCGGTGGGGGAGGTCCGCCCCGGGTGCACGCCGCTGGGGGGGTGCCATGCGTCTGTCGGCAATGCTCGCTCCCTGCTCCCTCTGCCCTGGAACAGGTTACTTCCTGTTCCGGGGCAGAGGGAGCAGGGAACAAGCGACGTCGAAAGGCGTGCGGCACCCCCCCAGCAGGTAAAGATGCACCCGGGGGGGGGGGGTGTCGTTTCGCCAGGGGGAGGTGTCCGTCGTTTCGCCGGGGGGAGGGGTCGCACTGCACCCGTGGGGGGGGGGCGCATCGGCGATCCGCCCCGTGTGTCAGTCACCTTAGGAACGCCACTGACTCCCTCTATAAATCACTTATGTCAGTGGTTTCCAACCTGGTCCTGGAGGCTCCCAGCCAGTCAGGTTTTCAGGGTATCCACAATAAATATTCATGAGAGAGATTGGCATGCAGTGGAGGCAGTGCATGCAAATCTCTCTCATGTATATTAAATACAGATATCTTGAAAACCTGACTGGCTGGGGGCCTCCAGGACCAGGTTTAGGAACCACTGACTTTTGTTAAAGGATCTTCACTGTTTACAGCTTGTTCAGAATACAGCAATAAAACTTATCCATGTTGCTCGGAAATACGATCATGTTACAGCTTTGTTAAGGTCCTCCCACTGGCTTCTGGTTTCCTTTCATATTACGTACAAAATGTTGCTTCTGGTATTCAAAATACAGTCCACCGGAGACCCTTCATTCCTCACGTGTTTACTATCTCATTATGTCCCAGCTCGATCCCTATGTTCATCCGTTCAGGGCTGGCTGACTGTTCCTACCTATCAAGATATTGTTCATACTAGAATCCAAAATGCTGTTTTTTCTGTTCATGGCCCAGAGCTCTGGAATCGGCTCCCCCAGAACCTGAGGTCTCAAACTTCCCTGGAACGGTTTAAGGTCGAACTAAAGACTCACCTCTTTTTAGAGGCTTTTCAATATCCTTAATACCCTATGCGTAGGCCCTGACACCGTAAGGTTTTTGAGAGTGCCCCCCTCCCTATTGTGTTTCCCTTCCCCCTCTTTACTATCATGGCAATGTAGTTCTCCCTCCTCCCCTCTGCTTGACGTTCAGTCTCTCTCTTTCGTCTTCCTCTTTCCTCTTTTTTAGTCTGTAAGTTGCTTAGTTGCCATCGCCGATAGGCGGGATAGCAAGTGCTCAATAAACATGAAACTTAACATGATTGTTTCAATGGGGGGGGGGGGGGGTCACCTTTTTTGAGTTTTTACATGAATATCAACCCCATAGATTCTATGTGCATAAGTTAAAACTCTGATACCCTGTGCAGTTTTAGATAAAATGCTATTTGCCATAGGATTGTCTTTAAAAGTTACTCCCTAAGAGACCTGATCTTGGCTTCAGTGAAGACCAGAGGTGGACTGATCATTGGGACAATAGGGCAGTGCCCAAGGGCCCACAACAGTAGGGGCCCACTTTTGATAGGTGGTTAGGGGCCCATGACCACTGTTCCCTCTAAACTGAGCGGGGGTCCTCCAACTGCATTTCTACCAGTGGGGGGGGGGGGGGGGGGGGGTGCTTCAGTATCACTTGGGACAGGCAGGTCCTCTAGAATCCTGCAGAGCTTGCCTGTCTCTCACTATTGAAAATGTGATAATGAAACAGCGCCCTCACTGTTAAGATTATAGGTGGAGAACTCTCAGTTTAGAGGGAACAGTGCCCATGAGCCTTATTGCCCAGGGACTCAGATTGCTGTCGGTTTGTCCCTGGTGAGGACTAAGATTTCTTTCTACTCCTGGGTCTGTCTTCCCACCAAAATAAACCAGAGCCAAGAAAATAAAAATAAATATTACCAGGTGCCAAAAGCCCATGAAAGGCGAATGTTGTGCAGGGATGACCTGTTAGGAAAAAAGAATATCTCCTCAAGATCTGTGAGGCCACAGTAAGGAAAGACATGCTGAATGGTACCACTGGACAAAGCATAGTAACATAGTAGATGACAGCAGATAAAGACCTATGCAGTCCATCCAGTCTGCCCAACAAGATATACTCATAGCATAAGGTATGCTGTGATACTTCATATCAAAAGCAAGCTGAGAGGGGTTTCAGGGCTGCTGAAGTATGGTTATCTACCATACATGGACACTGCAAGGCTTTTATCTTTCTAGAAAGCTCTGAAAGATTCAAGTTATTGATGCATTTGATAGTCTTTGTTTAGACTGTGCTTTGAGCTTCCTGAGGACTTGGATGAACCTGAAAATGAAATAATAATGAACTCAGGGGCATGTTTACTAAGCCACAATAAGCAGCTGGTGTGGGTTTTAAAGCATGTTGAATGATAGCACAAGCCAGTGTTAAAAGCTAATTCAAATTAAAACAACCAGTGTAGTAAAAATCCCACGCTAGCAGCTTAACATCTAAATAGATGGAAAGTAGGCATGATAGGGGCAAAGCATAGGAGTGGGGCCCATCAGTGTACTAGCTCTCACAACTGCCCATAGTGCTGCTGCAAAATTCCATTTCAAGATGAGGCAGTCGGTGCAGCAGAACTATATGCAGTCCAGTAGCCTCAGGCTGCTCCTCTATTCCACTCCCACCATCCAATCCCACCAATCATGAATCTCCAACCCGACACCACAATGCACACAATCACTTGACTCCCCCAAAGTCTCAAGACTGCTTCTCATGACCCCCTAATGCAATCACCTGACCCCCCCCCCCCCCATGGTATTGACCCCTTTCCCAACCTCTCCTACTCTAGATCACCAGCCTCCTCATCTAGACCCCTTATATACACACCCAATGCATACATAACCCTTAACTACACCCCTGCCCCCCCCAAGACCCCCATGACTTACTGAGGGCCCATCCATGGTGGGCTAGTAAGGCCAAGGATGAGCAGTCCCTCTCTGCTCCTATCCAGCCTGGCTCTGAGTTCAAAATACCATCCATGGACCCGTAGTCTTTAATGAACATTATTTTATCTTATTGTATGTAGTGGGACCATACATGTTGGCAGCACTAGCCCACACTAATGCTGTAGCACACATTAGTAACTAGCTGTTAAGTTTTTTTTGTTGTTGTTACATTTGTACCCCGCGCTTTCCTACTCATGGCAGGCTCAATGCGGCTTACATGGGGCAATGGAGGGTTAGGTGACTTGCCCAGAGTCACAAGGTGCTGCCTGTGCCTGAAGTGGGAATTGAACTCAGTTCCTCAGCTCCCCAGGATCAAAGTCCACCACCCTAACCACTAGGCCACTCCTCCAGTGCAATGTAGTGCAATTTTGATCTTCTAGGTAGCTGGCTATGCTGGAAACATAAGGTAAGGTAGACAGGTTGAGAATTTTATAGCACCTAACTACTGCCGGGTTACCGCAGGAGCCCGGTGGTAGTTCCCACGCCCAGCACATGCCATTTCTGGGACTACAAAGGTTAGCATGGGAGCCCTTACTGCTACCTCAATGGGTGGCAGCAAGTGTTCCCCCCCGAAATGTCCACATGGCAAGTGGTTCACTTACCGCACGGCCATTTCATTTTGAGAAAAATTACAGCCTTTTACCCGCTACGGTAAAAGTGGGCCTCAGCAAGTCAAAAACACACACTGATGCTAGCGCAGGCCCCCATTTGCTGCAGCTTAGTAAAAGGACCCCTATGTAAGTTATGTATATAGGGGTCCTTTTACAACGCTGTGGTAAAAAGTTGCCTGCAGTAGTGTGGTCATAACTTTTGGGTGCACGCTGGGCCACTTATTTACCACGGCTGGGAAAAAGGCCATTTTTTAATGGACCGGGAAATGGGCGTGTGCAAAAATTAAAACTAGTGTATGCCTATTTACGGCCTGCCAGCCATTGACTGAGCAGTGAGGGCTCACACGCTACCACACTGCCAATTGCCACAGAGAACATCCCCCACAGTAGAAAATAGAAAAATATTTTCTACCGTGGGATTCAGCACACCAAACTCGGAATTATTGCTGTGAGCATGCGCTACCCAGGCGGTAGTGCCAATTTGACATGCACTATCCTTGTGTTAGCCTTCCCACAGCTTTGTAAAAGGTCCCCATAATTACATAATAGTGGTCAGGATTTGAGGAGAGACTGAGTGTGGACACGTGGAAATGCAGTAAGAAGATACATAAGAGGTTCTGGGAGTCAAGTTTCGTCTTCTCCTGGTCAAGTGGATATCCACCTGTGAATTCAACAGTAGTTTGTTTGGTTTTTTTGAGAAAAACATTAATTCAACCTCAGAGTGGATCATCGTCAGTGGATTAAACAAAGGATTTTTGGGGATATTGTATTTTTGGATAGTATATTGTAGGAGTATTTACCTGAGATCTCACCTTTGCTGGTCTTGGCCTATACAGCCATTATTATAAAAATATGGATTACAGCTAAACAGCTTTGTCAAAGGAACATTAGTGCTGAGCATAGCAAGATGACTACATTCAAGGACATATTCTGTGTTGCAAACTGGCGGCTATCTCCTGGAAAGATTGGAGGAGAGAGACACATGGCTCCAGGAGTATGTGAGCAGACAGGGAGGTTTGCTTGTCGTCTATACTAGAACAAAGGCTGACTTCTTGACCATGAAGCTGGCTCAACATGATTACACCATCTGTGATTGGTCCACAGGTATCATCTGACCCTTGGATACCAAAAGTTTGGACTGAAGAGAGAAAGGAAGAGAGACGACCGGAAGACTTGCAGGTGGATAGAAGGCTCGAGAACAGCCAGAGACTGATTTTCCTAAACACCAGTGAACTGCATACCTTGTAACAAATTCACAAGGTTCGCTCAGCTACAGTTTACGGCCTTACTTATGACTGTGTAATCTGTGTCAAGAATACAGATCTCGGACTTTATTCCTGGACTGAGAGACACGCTGCAGCGTCAGCTGGAGTCTAAGAGGAGGAATCCGCTTCTTTACCATTGGAAGTCTGTCACAGACTGCAGGGTGAGATAACAGGATTTACTACCTATGGTCATGGGGATAATTAGTTTTTTGCTTTGTCTGTGACAGATGGGTTATGTCATGACTTATGGTCTATGAATTTAGCTGCTAACGGTATTTTGCATAAGACATGTGGTGTAACTTCTCATGCTAATCATTAGGATATCAATATTGTGATTGGTTGTGTAATCACTCATTTAGTTAGTCCATTAGGATAATCATATTCCATTATCTATAGTTTGGGTGATAATCTATTTTTATAGCAAGTCATTTTGTATTTTGCTTGGCATTTTGCTTCAGAACTATTTCTATATATGTATTTCTTTACTTAATAAATAATATATATTCCATCTGTGGCATTGTTCCTTCTTTACAACAACTAGTTAGTCATTGAGCTAAAGAGGTACGCTCCCCTAGACACGAGTCCAGAATAATTGCTATTTAGCAGTGTTCTGACAGCTAAGTACCTCTGGAAACCTGCAACGTCTACGCATCAGTTTATCTGTCATTTTAAGGGTGGTGGGAAATGTGTGGTTATTGACATAATTAAGATCCGGTGATCATTTTACCAGCTGTCAATTTCAACAGACAAGCAATTCAACCTTTCAACCCCTCAATCAGATGTCATTTTCACGTTTACTTATATATATAAATTTGTTTCATTAATTACAGTGCAATGATTGAATGAGGGGTCACCAGCCTCGCTTAGCAATTTATTGCTACCTCAGCTGTGATCACCGGATAATTTATCACCTCCCCTCTCTTCCTCCTCAGTTATTTCTTTCTCCCACTTGTGACCTTGTCTACTGTACTTTGTACTATTGTACTATTGTTTGCTTATTAACTATTGTATGCCACATTGAGCCTGCCCATGGGTGGGAATATTGTGGGATATAAATGACATAAATAAATAAATAACACTGAGCACCTGTTTATACACTTATACACATAAGCTATTTAGTAGTTAATAGGAAAATTTTAGAGACTGCTAATTCAGATCAATTGTATTTAATTATATATTCTCTATTATTCTAAATAGTCATAGGTGACAACTCTGTGGATGCCATGGGTGCTGAGTAGTCCCAGTATTGAGCAAGTGCCTTAATTTTGTCCCGAGAGGAGTAATTAGTGTGATATTTAGCACCCCAAATCATTTTGAAAAGTTGGCACCTCTGCTCGTAGTTGAACTACACTAGTTTTTTTAATCGCAGTGGTGCTCTTGCTATTTGATACAAAGAAATTACCTTGAAGACATCATCATTAGGGACATAGGTTTCACTTTAAAATATGATTATCTACCCGCTTACCAAACCTGTGACAAATCTATGGCATCACTGAGGCAATCTGCAGTATATCTGCAAAATCCATATTGGATCCTCAAAAATTCCAAGCAGCGTTCCCCCCCCCCCCCCCCCCAACACACAGACACAGATTTCCCCTGATCTGCATGGCTGTCTTGGAGATTTTCTGGACACAATGCAGCTTTTTTGAATCTATTTTGGATTTCCACCACCACACCTTCCATATTTACTGGGAAATCTCAGATATGTTTTCCTACTGGATTGGGGGTGGGGGGGGGGGGCAGACCCTGCATTTCCACCATCAAATTAGAACCAGGCTGAACTCCATCTGGTTCAAGTTAGGAGTATTCAGACTCCAGGCAAGAGAACAGCTCTTCAGCTTTGCAGTATGCATTTGTTTTGGCTCTCCTTTTCCTTTTCTTTTTTTTTTTTTTACTTTTTTTTTTCATTGGGTTTTCATTTTGTTTTGTTTTTTAGAAAACAAAATGAAAATACACAATTGCCTTAGTTTTGCAATTGAATATTAACATGACCTTGGTAGAAATGGTTTAATTTTTTCTTCACCTTCATGTCCTCTTGCACAGCAGGTAATTAAGGTGCTTTTCTGACTTGGGGTGGGGAAGGCGGGGTCTGTCAGGCTGTCAACACAAACCTGCTTCAAGTAGCATAGAATGCAAAGTGAAAGGGGAAGAGAAGAAACCAGAAGGGAGCATTTTGGGTTAGAATAAGCAAATTAATTTTGACTACTAGGCAAATCTGTGAGGGGAGCCTGATGATTTGAGCCAATGCCTTTGAAGATGACTGAAGTTAGTTTTCTAATCAATGTTATTGTGGGAATTCAAACTTGATCTTTTTTGTCAAGAAATTGATGTCGCACTGCAGACAAGCTATTTGAAAAGTGCTTACCAAAATCTTGTAGGTGCCTTAACCTTGCAGGTGCCTTAACATTATAGGTGCAACGTGCCTATACAATTAAGGCACCTACAAAATTAAGGCGCGTTAAACGCTACCGCACCTTCACTTTGTAGGCGCCTTGTAAGTCAAGGGTGGTCAAGTGGCTTATATAGATTATATGCAGGTACTTTCTCTGTCCCTAGTTGGCTCACCATCTAAGCTTTTTGTACCAGGGGCAAATGGTTGAGTGACTTGCCCAGGATCACAAGGAGCTGCATTGGGAATTGAACCCAGCTCCTCAAGCCACTGCACTAACTAATATGCCACAAGTAGAAGTAAATCGATATTTTTACTCTTTCCAAAAGTACAAGGCTAAGGGACACTCAAGGAAGTTACATGAAAATATTTTTAAAACAAATAGGAGGAAATGTTTTTCACTCAATGAATAGTTAAGCTCTGGAACTCTTTGCTGGAGGATGTGGTAACAGCGGTTAGCGTATCTTGGTTTAAAAAAAGGTTCTGGACAAGTTCCTGGAAGAAAAGTCTGCTATTGAGATAGACATGGGAAGCTACTGCTTGCCCTAGGACTGGTAGCATGAAACATTGATACTATTTGGGTTTCTGCCAGGTACTTGTGACGTGGCTTGGCCACTGTTTGGAAAACAGGACACTGGGCTAGATGGACCATTGATCTGACCCAGTATGGCTACTCTTATGTTCTTATGTCCTCCTCAGGATTTTGCGACAAATACGCTACAAAATGGTAGAGAAAGCTAATTGCAGCTGTAGGAGAGCAGCAGTCTAGCTATGATACTGTTGTTGTTACTCTTCATTATATCATACGCAGAGGGTGATCCTCACATCTTGCAAACAATGCTACATAAATGCAGCAAGGAAAAATGGATAAATTACAGGAAATTGTCATTATACTTTTAGCTGAGCCTTTTCAGAATTACATGCCATTAAAAGAACAAAAGTTCTGGAAAATTCAGCAAAATTAGCTTTCTATACTTAAAAACAATTAAGGTGTCTAAGGTGCCCTTTTACTAAGCAACGTATGCGCCTACGCGCACCCAACGCACGCCAAATTTTAGTTACCGCCTGGTTACCTCGTGGCCCTTGCAGTAATTTCAATTCTGGCGCGTGTCCACTACGTGCGTCTGAAAGATATTTTTTTATTTTCTGATGTGCGGCAGCTACGCGCATCAAGTGGCATTTGACGTGTGAGACCTTACTGCTAGGTCAATGGCTTGCAGTAAAGTCTGAGAGCCAAACTGGACGCGTGGCAATTTTCATTTTGCTATTCTGGAACATAGCGGTCCTTTTACTAAGCTGCTTAGGCGCCTACGTGCGCCAAATTGGAGTCACTGCCTGGTTACTGCGTGGTCCTTGTGGTAATTTCAATTTTGGTGCACGTCCACTATGCGCATATAAAAAATATTTTTTATTTTCTGACACACTGCACTACGCGCAGTGCGTTTAATGCGCCTTAACTGTATAGGCGCATTAAAAGCTACCGCACCTTAACTTTGTAGGCACCTTATCATTATAGGCATGTTAACATTTAATGCTCCTTAACTTTGTAGGCGCCTTAACTGTATAGGCGCATTAAACGCTTAACTGTATAGGCGCAAGTGAGCCCCTGGCAGTGACATCAAGGTTGAAGATTTTGGCAGCCTTTACGGCCGGTGCCCTGAGCCAGTGCTCACCTGGTCCAGTGTTTAAGCTCGCCCTGGCTATAAGGTTTCTTAGTACAAAATATTTATCATAAACCTCACCAGTGTTATATCCATGTGTTATCCTGCATTACTGTGCAAATACATCCTTCAAATTAGAGTTTCTATTCTTAAGTCAATGTCTTATAAATGTAGTTGTTTATATTCCAGCTAATGGGGTTTCTTGTAGGGTGCAAAATATTAATGTTTATAAGTGTTTTGTGCAACTGTTACTGCTGCTGAATATCTTTTCTGGTGGAATCTAATATATATGTTTGTGTCACATAGTTGCTATCGGAACAGAACTAGCATAAAAACTGAGTGGCCCATACAAAACAAGCTAATCAGGTAGCACTGCCAAAAACCCAGGTATTTTCGGAGCTGGTGCCCATATGACTAACTGGGCATATATCAGCATCCAGGCTCTACCAAGAACCCAGATAATTCAGGACTAGTTCCCAGATAGCGCCTGAGATTGAATATCCGGCTCTAATTGCGCTGGTGGCGGTCAGCATTTAACAGAAATGCCGACTGCCATTGGCTGAATACTGACCTGTCCAGTTTCTGTGCTGTTCAGTGTCCAACCAGCTTGACAGATATTTTTTAAGGTCACACTCTCACCTACGTACAATATTTCAAAATTACCAACTGTTTGAATTTTGAGATAGGTTCAGCTGTACTTACAGATCTGAACTTTATAAGCAACCAGTTGGTGGAACCACATACCAGTGGATGGAACAGCAAGCTGCAAATGTTTAATTAACTAAAAATGAAGCCAGAAGATAGGCAGGAAGCTATGCAATAACTTCCTCATTCCTTGTATAGTCAGGTCTTTTTTTGGGTGCAGATACTACAGTTTTGATTGCTGATCTCCATTCCTATTATTAAGCCAGTAATCTAAATGATAATAGAATCTGCACAATGCTTATCATGATCGTTACAGCCCAAAAGGAAGCTGTCTGCAGCAGTTCTGTGCAAGGTATCAGTGGCTTTCCAAACAGTTATCCATATTCCAAAGAGACAGGAAGCCAATCCTGACTGCTCAACATAACTCAAGGGGAACTAATAGGCAGTAATTTAGTGACTGGAGGGTTACTTTATGATTCCCAGTCTTGTTGTTTCCCCGTAAACAAGCATCCTCCCTAAAGGAGAAACAAGAAAGGATATTAAAAAAAAAACCAAGTTCTTGAGGTTTTAAACAAAATAAAACATTCCAAACCTGTTTCTGTCTGCTAAGCTTCCAAAGCTGTTCATTATGGAGATTTAGGACCTAATTAACAGCTGGTAGCCTGGTTACTGTAGTAATTACATCACTATTTTCAAGTAATAATTCAGGCATGTGAACATTGTTTCTATTCATTTCATTGCGGTGGGATCTCCAATTTGTTCTACACAGTCAATGGCAGAGTAGTCTATCTTGGACTAATTAGCCCTCTAGAAATTAAATAGCGTGGAGTACACACAGTACAAAGGGAATGTGATGGGGGTCGTTTGCCTGAGTGGCTCACTTGGAATGAAAGGATCTACTGCCGGATAAACATCTTCATGTTTTTTTTAATTAATTTTAGTGGTTTGTGAAAATCATGTTCATGAATTACAGCTGCAAGCTGTACACAGCTTGTTTTTGAAGCGAAGGTGCATGGGATGCTGCACAGATGATTTATATGTGAATCATACTGGTTGTTTGTCTTTCTGACCTAGGAGAATGCACTAACGCCTATGTTTACTAAGCGGTGCTATGGGCGTGTTAGCATTTTTAACGCACATAAATGGTTTATGCATGCTAAACGCTAATGCGCCTATACATTTCTATGCCGCGTTAGCGTTTAACGCACCTTAAAATTTACAGGCGCGTTAAAAACGCTAACGCACCTTAGTAAACATACCCCTAAAGAGCAATCCTGTAACCAAGCACATACAGTTATGCATGCTATATGTGCATAAATGCGGAGACAATTGGCACTTAATGGGTGTATCCAGAAGCGTAGCCAGGTTGTGGTGACGGGGGAGCGGAGAGGCATATGCATAGGCGCACATGCATACAGCTTAAATCCGACAGACTGGCTGAAAAATAGGTACAGATGCCATCCGAAGTCCATTTTGGGGAGCATTTGATCTCCAGGTGCCCCCCTATCTATGCCACTGGTTGTATCTGCACTATGTACTAATCTGAAAGCAACTGCAAGGGGGACGTACCCATGGGTGGAGCATGGGAGAGGCCTGGGCGTGTCTCCAACTTATGTGCATAGAATACGATAAGTTACACACATTTATGCTTGTCACTGACCTAGTGTAAGTGGTTGCATGGAACTTTAGACACATTTATATATCATGCTAGAAGGTTAAGGGTAATTCTAGTATTCTATAACGGAATTGGCACGTGCAGATACTGTTTTAGAACAGCTGCACCTTGGGCTACATTGGACCATCTAAAATAGAGCTCTCTGTTATATTGTAGAATTGCCCACTTAAGTTAGATAAGCTACAACTTCCTGCCTTACCCCCAAAAAGGATATCTTAATGCACTGATTGGTCAATATTCAGCAGGCAGCATTTTTTAAAATGCTGACCATCACCAGCTAAATTAGCTCTGGATATTCAATGCTAGGCCAGGTGCAGGGACCATCATTCAATATCCTGGCCTGACCAAACTGCTAGTGGCTGCCAAAACGTATGTGAGTCTGGCCAATATTCAGACAGAACATGCATAAGATACTTATAAGGTATTCGGCTGGGATCCGTGTAAGTTTTGCCCACCCCCAAAGTGGCTCAGATCCCTTGCCCCCTAAAATGACTCCAATCCCCCCTCCTACCACCTGAAAGCATCTCCAAACCCCTTTCCCACCATCCTAAAGTGGCTCCAATCCAGCTTCCCACCCCCTTAAAGTGGCTCTGATTCCGCTCCCACTCCTTGAAGTGACTCTGAACCACCTCCAACTCCCCAGACCTCCCATACCCCCTCCAATATCGCCAGACTACTGCTAGAGGTCACAGTTGCCATTTTCAAGGAGGAACTGAGAGTGACAGGAGCTAATGGGGTTCTCTCCTGCCCCAGGGTCCACTAGACCATCGGGGGTGTAAATAGGCCTGAGGGTCCTTTGGGGTTCAGAGAGCGGCAGAAGGGGGGGATTGAAGGTCTGGTGGGTGGGAGGGCTGATTGGAGCCACTTCAGGGGCTGGAAAGGGGGGTTCAGAGCTACTTTGGAGGGGTAGGGTGGGGCATTAGAGCTACATCAGGGAGGATACTGGTTCAGAACCACTAGGGGAGGAGTGGGAGGATCAGAGCCACTTTGGGAAGTGGAATGGGGAATTGATGATACTTTGGAGCATGGGTGTGCTGGTAAATTTTTAACAATGAGCTCTTTGGAACTTAGGGGGTCCAAGGGTGGACTGGCGGGGGCAACACATGTCTCTCTCTACCCCCTCCCCACCCCTCATGTGGGCACACTAGGTATACCTTTGCTGGCAGGGATGCCGAGTCCCACCAGTCAATAAACGGACTGCTACCACTCCCCGCTGGTTGTTTCTGGATCTAAGCAGCATGCTGAGGCTTCTCAAGAAACAAAAAGTGGGGAGCAGCAGCAGTCTATTTACTTGGCTGGCAGGGCTCAGCTTCCTCACCAGAAAAGTAAAAGAGAATTCAGGAGGGGGCCCAAGCTTGCTTTTTGGGAGCCAGTTGTTAAAGTAGCCATAGGGGGCCTACTTTAACAACCAGCTTCCAAAATTCATAAAAAATTAACAAACGTCTCTCACAAGCCCGTGAGAGCCCACTCCAGCACACCACTGCTTTGGTGGTTGGGACACGGTTTGGAGCCATTTCATGGGTGGTGGGAGGGGGATCATAGCTACTTTGAGGGGTTGGGAGGGGGGATTGGGGCTACTTTGTGGGGTTTGGAGGTGATTTGGAGTTACTTCCTGGGGTTGGGAGGGGGTTCAGAGCCACTTTGGGGGGGTTGGGTTGGAAGGCTGATTCAGAGCAACTTTAGGGGGTGGGAGGGGGTTCACAGCTGCTTTTGGGGAGAGGATCAGATATGCTCCAGGGGAGCAGAGAGGGAATGATGATCTTCGGCCTGACTGACATCTATTTATTTATTTATTGTATCTGTATCCCACATTTTCCCACCATATGGCAAGTTCAATGTGGCTTACATATTGCTAAAAAGGCAGTTACAAAATTTAGATTTGTAGAAGTCTAGTACATAATACAGAAGTACAATAAAAGCTTAGGTTGATATATTAGAATATTGTGATAGAGGTTAATATTATTGTTTTCCATTTCTGAACTTTTCATGATGTATGTTGGTGTGGGATTAGGCAGATCCAGGGGGGAAAGACTTCTTGAAAAGATGTGTTTTCAGGTTTTTTTCTGAATTGTAGGATGCAGGTGCCGGTTCCTGCTTAGCTAAGCAACCAAATTTAGGACTGTTTTTTACATGGTCCTTTTTTGGTCACTTAGCTATGTGGGCACTGGCACTAAATATAGCCAGCTCCTCCCTGACTTCACACTTGGAACGCCACTCCTCAGCCCACTTCAAAAATAGAGCCGATATGCCTGGTTAAGTACCACTGAATATTGGCTAGGCCACCCCTCCACTCCAGGCAGCCAGCCAGCTACTGCCAGTATTGTATGCCAGTACCCAGATAAATATCCAGAGAAGTTCATACAGCAAAATAGCTGTCCTAACTTATCCAGATGGTTCTCTCAAGCTGGATATGAGCAGTTCCCAGATAACCTCTGGCAGAAGCCTTATAGGTAGACAGTCATTACTGGTATTTGGGTATTACTTCACACTGGATATCTGGTGATTGGTGCAAGAAGTCAATGCTGACCATGGTGTTTAAATATTATCCCAATTGAACTTTCCATTGCAGTGGTGCCTGCTAGGATTTCAACTTCAAGTAAAGGGTCTCAGTAGAAAAAGAAAAAAAATATTTAGCTAACTTATTTAGTCTGAGGAATACCATTGCACTGATACTATTGTTTCTGCAGAGTTCTAGATGTGCATAGCACTGTACAGTCACATGCATAAGAGAATGTCCCTGTTCTATGGAGCTTACAGTGTAGTCTGAGCACACCCACAGGGCAACCAAGACTGTATTTTCACCTTTGTTGTTTAAAGTTGATATGATTGACCCATATGACATCTATTTTGAAGTAAGTGGATCTTCATCCTCAGTTAGGGGGTCTTTTACTAAAGCTTAGCATGAGTTATCTTCAGTAGAGCCCATTTTATTCCTATGGGCCCTGCTGCAGATAACTTGAGCTAAGCTTTAGTAAAACAAAAAAAAAAAACAAAAAAAAACAAACCCTTAGTGCAGACTTATCAGCTAATCCCCTTGATGGCAAAGATTATAGATTGAATGGGGGACAGTAGTGTTTCTTATCAATGGTTTGCATTTTCAGAAAACAGCACTGTTCATTGACTATCTGGCACTGAAGAGGACGCCCCTTTATGACATCATTGTGGATCCTGACACTGCTTAAGAGCTCAGCACTACAAGGTGCATGGCAGCAGAGGCTCAGCCACCAGCACATGCCCAAAAGGGCTTGCCCGGGGCCCTGCCAGATCATCAACAGAGTGATTGGAGATGGATCCCATCGAGGGATAGCTGGTAAAATCTAAAATGAGTAACGTGTGGCACAGAGATAAACATGTGGCCCTGCAGGACCCATGGGAACTTCTGCTTCTCAAGATTTGTCTCTGGCTGGAGCTTCGTTAAGCTCCTTAGAATGTATTCCTGCCCCTCCTGTTGGTAGTGAACTTGGTGGTATGGATTCTGCATAAGTTAATACTTTTATACTTGTTGGGGCAGCTCAAATGGAACTTAAATTGGCAGTTAGTTCCATGGTATTTGTTCCTCTGTCTAAAGTTTTATCATCTCCAGAGGTCACTCGACAGTTAAATATTGAAAATACTGCCCAGGATATTACCCTTAAAGATTTTTTTTCTTGTTAGTAATTGTATGAAGAGGATGCTTAAAAGCTCAAACTTCCAGATGGCTGGATTTTCTTCTGAGACAGTAAATAAACTTCCCAATGTTGATAAGAATGTCTCTATTATTGATAAATGTTTGCTGACTTTGGAGTCACAAGCTTGGTATCTACAGGGCAGCTTCTGTTTCTGCTATTAAGGATTAAATTAATATTCACTTTAAATTAGAAATGATGGAAAATTCCAGTACAGCAAACAATTTACCTTTTTTTCCATGCATTCATTGGTTGGCACCTCAATTACTACTGAGAAAGTATTTTAAAGGCGTTTTGGCTAATTCTTCATCTGATACTATGATGATTTCAAATTGCTATTATATACCAATTAATAAGAAGAGTCAAACAGGTAGCCAACAGGAGATGGATGCTGGGGCTTCTCAGGAGGTTGGCATAACTGGATTTCTGGAAGATTCTCAGGATATTATGAGGCTCAGTTTCAAAGGAGAAAATTATTTATTTATTATTATTATGTTTACGCTTAGTATAATGCTTGATATACTGCTAATAATCAGGATATCAGAACTTTTCACAGCCAGAAAAGTGGTTAAAATCAACAAGATGAACAGAGTTTACGATATAAAAGTAGCTTGTTAAAAGTACCTAATTTACCAGGCTAGTGAATTGTATAGCAGCCAATGTCATATTTTTCTCCAGCACCAGCACTGTGCTTTTAAAGGTTTCAATCTTGACTCCACTATTATTATTTTGTATGTCTGAAAACTGGCATTTAGATGTCCACATTGCATGGACATCCAAATCTCAATTTTACAAAGGCAGGGTATGGACGTCTAACACTGCAGTACATCCATATGGCAAGGGGATGTAGTCTTAGTGCATTTTGGGTGGGACTAGGGAGGTCCCAAAATATGAACATCGAACTCTGATCACAAAAGGGGAAGGGATGTCCAAGTCAAAAAAGATGGACATTCATATTTAGACCTGATACTCGTCACGTCCAGGTTACAGAAAGGTGCCCTGATTGAGCAGCTGTCCACCACTGGAGAGATTAAGGCACGACACCTCCTTAACCCCCCCCCCCCCCCCCGTGGTTGTTGTCCCCTTCCCTCTCCCCTGAATGTGAAACCAGCAAGGGATACCAGGCTATTTGACAGCTTCAGTTATTATGGACAAAGGTAATCAATAGAAATAAAATAAAACACAGAAAAGAAAATAAGATGGCACCTTTTTTATTAGATTAACTATACATTTTTTTTTATTAGCTTTCAAAGGTAACCCTTCTTCTTCAAATCAGAGATAAGCAAATGTTGATAAATAATAGTACATATATATGTGAAACATCAATGCATTTCAGTGACGGTCTCACAGGAAGAGGGTGGGATAGGTAAGGTGAGAAACATGGGAGCTGGGTGGAGATTTTTAAAGAAAGCAGCATACAGATCTGAGGAGTAACCTAATGGTTAGTACAGTAGACAAAGCCCTATGGGACCCAGGTTCAAACCCCACTTTAGCTCTTTTTATTTTTTAATTGTAAGCCCTCCAGAGACAGAAAAATACCTACCTTACCTGAACATATAAGATACCTGCAAGCCTGAAAGCTATTGAAGTGGTGTACATTCAGGTACAGTAAGTATTATTCTGTTCCTGGAGGGCTTACAATTAAAAAAGAAAAATCACAATCAGCTGAAGTGAGACCTGAACCTGGGTCCCCTGATGCTCAGCCCACAGCTCTAACCATTGGGTTACCCCTCTGCTCTGCATGGGTGTCTGTGTGGCAATTTCATAACATGGACGTTCCTATGACTATGATGCAACACAGATGTCTACGTCCCTTGTTTTCCCCATTCATAATTTGGATGTTTCCATTTGTAAAATGGATGTTCAAGCTGACATTTCCAGCACATGGCCGTCCATCTCACGTGTATTTTAGAACAGGCTGAATCCTGTTCTAAGATACATTATTATTATTATTATTTATTGCATTTGTATCCCACATTATCCCACCTCTTCGCAGGCTCAATGTGGCTTACAATAAATCATGGATAGTGGAAATGAGAGGAGAATTGACATTTAGTGTTACAGAAGTAATTTGAGTAGCATGGTAATGGAAAACAAGATAATAACATGACATAAGGCATTCTTAACATTGCTAGATATGTGTGGGGATTTCATGTGAGCTAGCTGTTCACTTGTATGCTCTAACTTGGACGTTCATATTTTGAGTTGGACGTCCTTTCTAAAATGCCCCTCACAAGGTGATAAGGTTGGAGACATCTAGGATAGTAGCAGACAGAAGTCAGTGGAAGTTTGAGTGACTTAGATTCATACCAAGTGATGGGAAAGGGGTGGTGAATGGGAGAGAATTAAGTAATAAGAGGGCATGGGCCTGGCTTAGCTGTAGAAATGAGTTTGGAAATGAAGATAGAAGGAAGGATACACTGTACTTTAAGTCAGGAGATGCACTCTGTTCAGACAGCGGTAAGGACAGGGACCTGTCAAGCTGAGCAATCAAGAGAAATGGTATAGGAGCAAGCTACAAGCTCTGCTTTCACATTGCTAATCTTTTATTATTAATCAATGTCATGGAGAAAGTTATCCTAAATGAGAATGAATGAATATATTTAGACATTGTATGCTTTTATAAGTTTGATAAATTATTTTGTAATCATTTGCACAAACAGCAATTTAATTCTTCAGACATATTCTAAGATCTCTAATGTTCTGAAGGA
The DNA here is from genome assembly GCF_901765095.1 of Microcaecilia unicolor. Classification (NCBI taxonomy): domain Eukaryota; kingdom Metazoa; phylum Chordata; class Amphibia; order Gymnophiona; family Siphonopidae; genus Microcaecilia; species Microcaecilia unicolor. The sequence continues at coordinate 59,949,381 of NC_044035.1, forward strand.
CATGGGCCTTTAACTCCCAATAGTATGTAAGGAATTGTTAACAAATGGGTCCCAACATAGATCAGAAGTAAGACCCCCCCCCCCTCCAATAATAATATCTGAGGGGGAAGGGTATTGATATTCTTGTTATGCATCCAAGGACTGAGAGAAAGAGAGAGAGAGAGAGAGCGCACTGTAAGGACAGTCAAAAATAACTTCCTTTATGTTCCCCACTACTAGGATTGTTTTTCTTCTCATTCACAGATAGACGACATGCATCATTTTTCACAAAGGAGTATCCTAAAGGTTGGAGCAGTAGACTGAGAACCAAGGAAGCCAGGATTTAAATCCCACTGATGCTCTCTGTGAACTTGGGCAAGCAACTTAACCCTCCATTGCCTCAGGTACTTAAAACCATCCATGGACAGAAAAAACTGGATGCTGGCTAAGCTCTTTAGGTTAGGTACCTGGACCAGGATCTACAAAAAGTGTTAAATTTGATAAGGTGGGCTTAGGCTGGGCCCTGGCTAAATCATGGTAGACCTGGGGAGGGGGAAGTTCGCCACAGTCAGTCCTGTTCCACAAATTCCACTCCTACACCAGGTTTTATAAAAAACAATTCAACTTTTATTAACAGGAAAGACTCTTGTGCACAGTTGTTGTAATTGTAGGCTAGCAAACACATCCAAATTTGGTAACAGCTGAACACTCTCCTCCCATCCACAGCTATTCCTCCCAATCCTAGAGAGCTCAAACCTGTTCTGCCGGGCAGAACAACCTGGGGGCTGTTTTTACTGTCTCTCAGTATTGTTCTGCTGGGTTCTTTCCTAGCTGCTGGACTTAATCGCAGCCTGGACCCTTGTACTCCATGCCCACCTCAGTCTCCAGCAGCTCATCCATCTGTTTTGCTCTGTTTCCAATCCCTTTGCTGCATAGCCCTCATGACTTTGACACAATTGGCCTCTGCTACTGAACAGAGACAAATCCAGTCAGTAGGTACCCCATATGCCATCCATGATGTTTCTGGCCAACCAGCAAAGCGGGCGGTCATCTCGAAATTGGTCACAAAGTAGTCTGGATCATCTTCCGGTACCATTTTCTTCAACATAGAACCCGGGTGGGCTCTAGGAGCTTCTGTAACACTTGCTGCTGCACTTGTTGTTGCTGCTGTAGCTGCTGTTGCTGCTCGATATGCGTCTGCATAAATTGCTGTTGTTACAAGTACATAAGTATTGCCATAACGGGACAGGCCAAAGGTCCACCAAGTCCAGCATCCTGTTTCCAACAGTGGCCAATTCAGATCACAAATACCTGGCAATATCCCAAAAAAGTACAAAAAATATTTTATGCAGCTTATCCCAAAAATAAGCAGTGGATTTTCACCAAGTCCATTTTAATAATGGTCTATGGACTTTTCCTTTAAGAAGCTGCCCAAACCTTTTTAAACTCCGCTAACCGCCTTTACCACATTCTCTGGCAACGAATTCCAGAGTTTAATTATATGTTGAGCGAAGAAAAATTTTCTCTGGTTTAATTTAAATTTAATACTTTGTAGCTTCATTGCATGTCCCCTAGTCCTAGTATTTTTGGAAAGAGTAAACAGACGCTTCACGTCTACCCGTTCCACTCATAGTAACATATAGTAACATAGTAGATGACGGCAGAAAAAGACCTGCATGGTCCATCTAGTCTGCCCAACAAGATAAACTCATATGTGCTACTTCTTGTGTATACCTTACCTTGATTTGTATCTGCCATTTTCAGGACACAGACCGTAGAAGTCTTGCCTAGAACTAGCCCCATTTTCAGGACAGAGACCGTACTCCACTCATTATTGTATAGACCTCGATCATATCTCCCCTCAACTGTTTTTTCTCCAAGCTGAAGAGCCCTAGCCGCTTTAGCCTTTCCTCGTAGGGAAGTCGTCCCATCCCCTTTATCATGTTCGTCGCCCTTCTCTGCACCTTTTCTAATTCCACTATATCTTTTTTGAGATGCGGTGTCCAGAATTGAACACAATATTCAAGGTGTGGTCACACCATGAAATGATACAAAGGCATCATAACATCCTCATTTTTGTTTTCCAATCCTTTCCTAATAATACCTAACATTCTATTTGGTTTCTTAGCCGTGGCAGCACATTGAACAGAAGGTTTCAACATATCGTCAATGACAACACCTACATCCCTTTCTTGGTCGGTGGCTCCTAATGCGGAACCTTGCATTAAGTAGCTATAATTTGGGTTCCTCTTTCCCACATGCATCACTTTGCACTTGCTCACATTAAATGTCATCTGCCATTTAGACACCCAGTCTCCTAGTCTCGTAAGGTCCTCTGCTGCTTTTGTTGCCGATGCAGGATCTCTTGTTGTTGCTGCTGCCCCTCAACCATGGCTTGGAGCATCTTCTCCATCAGGGCCGTGCCTAGGGTCTCTGGCGCCCCCCTGCAGACTATCAGTTGCCCCCCCCCCCCCCCCCGGTGAAAATGATCGCTCACCACTTGCTACACTGACAGGAATTGTCAGCAATATTCTTAGAAACAAATTGCTATACATTGCAAAATAAGATAGCAGATGTAAATTCTCAAAGTAGACATATTCCAAATGCTAAAATGAAAATAAAATGATTTTTTTCTACCATTGTTGTCTGGTGACTTTCTTTTTCCGATCATGCTGGCCAGTATCTGAGTCTGCTGCTATCTGTCCTCTTAACTCCATTTCCAGGGCTTCCTTTCCATTTATTTCTTTACTTTCCCCCTTTCTTCTTCATTTCTTGCTCTATATCCATTTCCAGCAATTTCTTCTCTCTCCCTGGGTCCTGTCCTCCCATCCACGTCCATCCTTGTCCCTCTCTGCCCTTCCTTCCTCCATCCATAGCCAGCAATCCTCCTCTCTCTCCCCTCCCCTCCATTTCCAGCAAATTGTTCTCTCCCTGGGCCCCCATGTCCATCCTTGTCCCTCTCTGCCCTTCCCTCCTCCTCCATCCATAGCCAGCAATCCTCCTCTCTCCCCTCCATTTCCAGCAAATTGTCCTCTCCCTGGGCCCCCATGTCCATCCTTGTCCCTCTCTGCCCTTCCCTCCTCCATCCATAGCCAGCAATCCTCCTCTCTCTCCCCTCCCCTCCATTTCCAGCAAATTGTCTTCTCCCTTCACGCGATTCGCGAACCGCTTAGCACTGCTTTAAAAAAAAAAGTACACGTCAGCAGGAACAGGCTGCTTCAGCCAATCCCAGGGGCCTTCCTTCAGCGTGTTCCGCCCGAGGGCTGAAGGAAGGCTCCTGGGATTGGCTGAAGCAGCCTGTTCCTGCTGACATGTAAATTTTTTTTTTAAGCAGTGCTAAGCGGCAGCGCGGTTCGCGAATCGCGTGAAGTGGGGGGTGGGACGACACGACAGCAATGAAGAGGTCGCAGCAGCGTCAGTGAAAGCGGAGCGCTGCCGACATCTACCTTCCCTTCGCGCTCTTGGTTCCCTCAGTGTCCGCCTTCTTCTGACGTCAGAAGAAGGCGGGACACTGAGGGAACCAATGAGTGCAAGGGAAGGGAGACGTCGGCAGCGCTTTCACTGACGCTGCTGCGACCAGGTAAAAGATTTAAAGGCCTTGGCGGTGCGGGGCGAGAGTAAGCACCACGGCGGCGCCCTCCAGAGGTGGGCGCCCCCCTGCGGCGCTTACCTCGCTTACCGCATCGGCACGGCCCTGTTCTCCATGCTTTTGCTGTTGCGGCTCAGACCGCTCAGTACACTTCAAACAAAAATAAAAACCTGCCTGTCTGGCACTAGCTAAACGCCACCCCCCTGTCTCTACAATCGGCCCAGAGCCCCGAAGGTCAGGATCCGGCTTCCTTCGGCAGGACAAGCGAAGAATCTCACCACTGCCACAACATGTGATACCTCGAGCAGGGGTTGGCATGGCTGGAGGAAATAATACAGCCGGACATAAAGGATAAGCAACATAAAATATGTTTTACTGGTTTGGGATCTTGCCAGGTACCTGTAACCTGGATTGGTCACTTCTGGAAACAGGATGCTGGGCTTGATGGACCTTCGGTCTGTCTCAGTATGGTAATATTTATGTTCTTATGTCCTAATGCTAACACTGCCTGCATTTGTTTAGCCTCTCTCCTGCTCCTGTGTGTCGGGACCCAATTGATTGCATTAACGCATGAAAGCAACAGATCAAGGGAGGAGCAGACGCACAAAGGTAAGGGGACAGGGGGTGGCGGCAGTCTGAGGGGGAGGGGGCAGAGGCTGTGGCAACCCTGTCCCGGGTCCAGCTCTCTCTTTTGGCGGCCCTGGCTATAGGAAGTAAACTCTAGGGGACAGGGAAACCACTTCCTGAAAAAATGTATGTAACAGGTGAGAAACAAAGCATGTGTGTGCATGTGCTCTTTTTTTTGTGTGTGTGTGTAACTCTTTGGGGAGTTCGGTATATGTGAAAGTTTCATTCTTGGGCGGTATATCAAGTTTTAATAAACCTGAAACCTTTGTGAGCCTTCGTGTGTGTGTGATGGTGATGGCGGAGGGGGGTGTTTGTATGGCTACTGTATTTATTTATTTCCTCAATTTCTAAAATTCACTATTCTTAGTACTAGGCAGTTTACAACTTAACATTCATAATTAAAATCCAACAATTTAAAACATTATAATTAAAAACTTTAAAACACCAAACACATTATCGTCATAGTTAACTTCCATAATTACAGATAACTCTTGAATTGTAGGATCATTTTAGAGCTTGCACCTTCATTTAAAAGCTTGCTGAAACAATCAGGCCCTAAGTAACTTCCAGAAATGCAAATAATTCTTCATACTGTGTAGGTCCCAAGGAAGAGAGCAGTGGCGTTGCCAAGGGTGGGCCGGGTGGGCCCAGGCCCACCCATTTTGGGCTCAGGCCCACCTAGTAGCAACACACCTATGATATGGCTGGCAGGGATTCCCAAGCCCCACTAGCTGAAAACTCTCTAAAACTGTCCCTCCTGCATATCTTGTAAATATCAGATCTTTGCCTGCAGCAAGAAGCAATTGATACATACTGCTTGCACTAGCTCCACAGCCTTCCCTCTGACGTATTCCTGCCTATGCGGAAACAGGAAGTTGCAGCAGTGGGAAGGCTGTGGGCCCAACATTAGCAGTGTGTATTAGTTGCTGCTCGCTGCCGGTGAAAATACGCTATTTAAAAGGTATGCGGGAGATGGGGGATGTTTGAGAGACATGGCCTACAGGCGAGAGAAGGAGAGACCAAATCACCTGTGGGACGGGGTGGAGTTCTTCTGCCCACCCATCTTGGGTACAGGCCCACCCAATATTGGGTGTCTGGCTATGCCCCTGGAAGAGAGTACACAACTGGATACCCTCCACATAGAACATCACAGATGGGTCTGTTATTGGTAATAGTGGGTAAGCTTTCTAGAATGACTGTTGTGAACCAGTGCTTCTGTGGAGTTTTGGCTCAGAGAGCCAACAGAAGAGGTACCTCTTGCAGAGCCCAGGACCCAGTTTCTACAGTTTACAGAGGAGAAATGCCTACATAAGTTTAGGTTTGGCGAGGTGATTATTCAACATTCACCACCTCTACCAAGAATTAGAGTGAACTACAGCCACTCAGAGAGGTCATATCATATCAGACCATGCCATGCCAATGCACGTGAAGATCAACTCAGCTCTCATCATTTTATTTGTTTATTTATTTGTTACATTTGTATCCCACATTTTCCCACCTATTTGCAGGCTCAATATGGCTTACATGGTACCGTAAAGGCGATCGCCAATATCGGTATGAACAAATACAGAGTGATGTTATGGCAGAGTAGAGTTCATGTTTGACAGACACTTTGGGGAATCATAAGGAGGAAGAGTTAAGTTATGTCCTGCACGAGCTTTGGTTACTTTGTGTTGCAGGGTTAAGACTATGTCATAACTACATTATGTAAGCCACATTGAGCCTGCAAATAGGTGTGATAATGTGGGGTACAAATGTAATAAATAATAATAAGTTGGATTGTTAGGATATACCTTTTTGAACAGGTTAGTTTTTAGTAGTTTCCGGAAGTTTAGGTGGTCATATGTTGTTTTCACGGCGTTTGGTAGTGTGTTCCATAGTAGTGTGCTTATATAGGAGAAGCTGGATGCATAGGTTGATTTGTATTTGAGGCCTTTGCAGCTTGGGTGGTGGAGATTTAGATATGTTCGTGTTGATCTTGAAGTATTTCTGGTTGGTAGGTCTATGAGGTCTGTCATATATCCCGGGGCTTCGCCGTAGATGATTTTATGAACCAGGGTGCAGATTTTGAACGCAATACGTTCTTTGATTGGGAGCCAATGCAGTTTTTCTCATAGGGGTTTGGCGCTTTCGAATCTCGCTTTTCCAAATATAAGCCTGGCTGCTGTGTTTTGAGCGGTTTGGAGGTTTTTTTTATGATTTGTTCTTTGCATCCCGCATAGATTCCGTTGCAGTAGTCTAGGTGACTTAGTACCATGGATTGTACCAAGTTGTGAAATATTTCTCTTGGGAAAAAAGGTTTCATTCGTCTGAGCTTCCACATTGAGTGGAACATTTTCTTTGTTGTAGCTTTCACTTGACTCTCTAGTGTAAGGTTTTGGTCAATTATGACTCCGAGAATTTTCAGGATTTTAGCCACAGGAAGTTTCCAGTAGGAAGAATAAGGCAGAAATCTGCCTCATTCTATATTTCACAGGTTTTGAGAACTTTTCTCCCATTGCAATCAATATATTTCTTTTCTTGAAGATATACTGCACTGACAAAAAAATGAATGACAATGTTGTATGACATTGCTCAGGTTCCATCAATTTGGGGAACAATAAATTGCATACAAAGTCATAGGTCACCTGCAGGCAATGAAGCCAGCCACAGAAGCCATAAAGCCATGAACTCCCTCAATGTGCAATGCCAAGGTTTCAGTACTGATGTTTTCCTCTGCATTCAAAAATTGGTATTTCCACATATATGCAATCTATAGCATTTCTACACAGAATTACTATGCAAGGCTTCTAAAGTGACCTCCTTTGGAAGCATTTATATAAGTAGATTACCAGTTCTGCCAGTAAATTGCTGCATTCTAAAATCAGCATTTGCCACAAGTATGCAATCTACTTGCATTAATGCTAACATTTGCATGCAGAATTACCACAAAAGACTTCTAAAATGACATCCAAGCGAGGTCAAGCACATGCAAATGCCAATTGTAGAATGTAGTGCTTTATATGAGCAATTGCTGCAGGACACACAGATTCAAAGTGAATGTGTTCTGAGCGTGGTTTGGGCATTCAAAAAGATTTAAGAAATTTCCCCATCAGCTTTTGCGCCTGCTCAGATGCACATGTATCAACTCCCCGCTCAATTGCACCTGGGGTTCCAGGGGGCAGTTGTGTCTTCCTCTGTGGAACTTAAAAACATTTCAAACATTTGCAAGGAAAAAGAGTTATTTTACTCGGCTCCCACTGTACATATACTTTTGTGAAATGCGGTGTTTACGGGCACTTAATATACCACACTAACACTAGCACAGCAATGCGGATTTACACTCACAATAAATATTCCAGACATGCCAAACAGAAAGGGATCACAAGACAGGATACAACCTAAGGAGACAAAAGGAGGGATAGAAGCATAGCATAACAATTTCAATCCAAAAGACGTGGAGGGGCATAATCAAACGGGGCGCCCAAGTTTTCCTGAGGACGTCCTTGCAGGACATCCCCGCGAAGGGGTGGGGAAACCTGTATTATTGAAACAAGATGGGCGGCCATCTTTCGTTTTGATAATACGGTCGGGGACGCCCAAATCTCAACATTTAGGTCGTCCTTAGAGATGGTTGTCCCTAGAGATGGTCGTCCCCGATTTTCGGCGATAATGGAAATCGAGGACGCCCATCTCAGAAACAACCAAATCCAAGCCATTTGGTCGTGCGAAGAGCCAGCATTCATAGTGCACTGGTCCCTCTCACATGCCAGGACACCAACCGGGCACCATAGGGGGCACTGTAGTGGATTTCAGAAAAAGCTCCCAGGTACATAGCTCCTTTACCTTGTGTGCTGAGCCCCCCAAAACCCACTCCCCACAACTGTACACCACTACCATAGCCCTTAGGGATGAAGGGGGGCACCTAGATGTGGGTACAGTTGGTTTCTGGTGGGTTTTGGAGGGCTCACATTTACCACCACAAGTATAGCAGGTGGAGGATGGGCCTGGGTCCGCCTGCCTGAAGTGCACTGCAGTACCCACTAAAACTGCTCCAGGGACCTGCATACTGCTGTCATGGAGCTGGGTATGACATTTGAGGCTGGCATAGAGGCTGGAAAAAATATTTTTTTAATTTTTTTTTAGGGTGGGAGGGGGTTAGTGACCACTGGGGGAGTAAGGGGAGGTCATCCCCGATTCCCTCCAGTGGTCATCTGGTAATTTAGGGCACCGTTTTGTGGCTTGGTCTTAAGAAAAAAAGGACCAAGTAAAGTCGGCCAAGTGTTCGTCAGGGACGCCCTTCTTTTTTCCATTATCGGCCGAGGACGCCCATGTGTTAAGCATGCCCCAGTCCCGCCTTCGCTATGATTCCGACATGCCCCCGTAAACTTTGATCGTCCCCACGACAGAAAGCAGTTGAAAACACCCAAAATCGGCTTTTGAATATGCCAATTTGGACGACCCTGGGAGAAAGACGCCCATCTCCCAATTTGTGTCGTGAGATGGGCACCCTTCTCTTTCGAAAATAAGCCTGAAAGTAATTAACTAATAAAACAATCTGAACACAATAGGGAAGGGGAAGTGCAAGACTTCAGACAAGAACCAGAAGGTGAAGAATAAACCTACGAAAAGAACCATGTTTTCAGGGAGGATTTAAATCTGATACAGTAGGGATCAGAGCGCAAAGAAGCTAACAGCTGCTCCACAAAGCAGGAGCTACACAGCTAAAAGCTGTAGCCAGAGCAGAAGCAGATACCAGCCTGCAAGTGGAAAGATTACAAGAAAAGTGGCATCAAATCGACAAAATGTTCTGACTGGACAGTATACAACAAGCAGGAAAAAAGGAGGGAGGTCCTCACAACTTCCACAAAAAAGTCAAGCAGAAACAAAATAAGGGTGAACGTGAGGAAAGTTCCAAATAACCAAGGCAAACAAGGAGTAAGAGCATCCAAAAGTTTATTTGCCAAAATACATTTACTACCTCACTTGTCTGGCGCAAACACCGGGCAAGCGAGGTAGTAAGCGTATTTTGCTCCAGTATTTTAATGGTTTTCTCCATTTATATACTCTGCGAAGCTGATTTATTTGAACCATCTTGACCCCTGAGGAAGGCATTGTGTCGAAACACGGCCCGTGTAGGGTCTTATAGGTCAGTTTACTTTGGCAAATAAACTTTTTGATGCTTTTACTCCTTCTTCATTTGGAACTTTCCTCACTTTCGGTATGAAACAATGCAGTAGACACATGAGAAGGCACACTCTTATAGTATGCTTTATCAGTAATGAGAAGAATTTTGAATTGAATTCAATAAGAAATTGGCAACCAGTGTTGGTCAATTAAAACAGGGGTCACGTGAGTCTGACTCTAAGCACTGGAAAGCAGTCTCACCACAGTATTTTGAAGTAATTCTAACCACGGTAAAGTATACCGGGGTAGACTGGTCAAGACAGAATTACAATACTCCAATTGATTCAAAATGAGAGCACTCATCAACGTTGTCAAAGCCAAAACAGGTTTAATTGATCTAATTTTACGAAGAGCCGAGAATATTCATTGTGTAATGAGAGAAATGTAAGGCCCGAAAGAGAGGGAAATATCAAAAAGGATTCCCAGTAACCTAATTGAGTCATAGAGCTGAATGAGGTACTGATTTATTGAAGAAGAAGAGAAAGTGGGTAGAATAGTTTTTAGGAAAGCAAAGAACTCCAGGTATATAGACATTTCATCTCTGAGACACTTCATCGCCATAGACATTTCATCATGTGACATCTTCATGTATTCATGTTAAATGTATCAAATTATATGCGCAGAAATCTTGCGATGGGTGTGCCAGCATCTACACATCTTTTGTGCTTAAAATATGAGCCTAACTAAGACTTCTTACACCTAAAATTTTTGCAAGGCTTGTATTTAAGTGCAGAAGAACAGCATGTAACACCTCACCACTGCAGATATTTCATCACATATTCAAGCTAAATGCATTCAAATTATATGTGTAGAAAACTTGTGACAAATGGAGGGGGGGGGGGGAGTGTGTTGGTAATCAAAGCTTCTTTGTGCGCATATCCAAAGGAAGTGCCGGCACATATTGGCACCTGTTCTTTTGCTTTTAAATATCAGCCTCCCTAATCACATGGAGGGGCATTTTTGAAAACGTCCAAGTCAGACATCCGTTTTAGAGCCATTTTTGAACAGGAAAAATGTCTGAGTTTCCCTTTCAAAAATGGCTCAAAGATGGATGTTTTTGCACAGAAGATGTCTAAAAAGAAGAGCCATTTTCCAAACTGACACATCTAACTTACAAACGCCAAGAAAACAAACAAAAAAAGCAAGCACAAAAAAAATTCAGGCACCAAAAAAACAAACAAAAAAAAAGCAGGCACAAGAATGTCTGGCATCATATTGAGAGAAATGGCTACACTGATGTCATTACAGATTAGAGGGACAGCCCAGTAGTCAGTGCAGTGGATTTTAAACAATGGCACAATTCCCACCATCACTCCTTTATTTTATCTTGTGAGCCCTTCAGGGACAGAATAAAGCTTACTGTACCTAACTGTACACCATTACAATCAGCGTCCACCCTGCTGGTGTCTCCTATATTTATGTACAGAAGCTAATTTGGTGGTTTTGGAGGGCTCAGAATTTCCACCACAAATTTACTAGGTAGAATGGGATTTGGACCTGTATTCCCTTGTTCACAGTCTACTGCACTGCACCCTCCCCCCCCCCCCCCCCCCCACACACACACACACACTCTCGGGACACAGATGCTGGGTCCAACCTGGAACACAGCCACCACTGCTGCCCCTCACTCACTCTCGGGCTGCCACCAAATAATCCCAGCGCTGGGTCCCCCTTGGAGGCCTGGGAGGAGCTGGCACACTAATGCCCCCTACGTCAGTGAGTCTGCTCCTCCCCGGCTTCTAAGGGGGGCCTGGTGCCACGGTCTGTCTCTCAGCTGCTCCGGTGTGCTGGGACCAGTTCCCAATAGGAGCAGGAGAGACAGACCCCGGAGCCTAGTGCCGGGCCCCTCCTTGGAGGCTGGACCCATGGAATTTTGCCCCCCCCCCCTTCTCGGCGGCTCTGCTGTTGGTATTCCCTGCATCCTGGTAATCCCTTTCAGTTTCACTTATTATGGAGGTGGGAGGGCGACAGCATCCTCTGGGGGATTAAGGAAGGATAAAGCCTTGATCCCTCCAGTGAACAGCTGGTGGTCAGTCAGAGCACCTTTTTGTAACTTAGACATGATTGAAACAGGTCTAGATAAGCATGTCCTTCTTCTTTGCCTCAGATGTTTCTTCCTGTTCTATTACCGCTGAAAGACATCCTAATTTAGGGCCTGCCCTAGTCCCGCTCAAAACACACCTCCAGCACACCCCTTTACTATTTGGATGAACTGTAGTGAAACACATCCTAGTTTTGTGTTTCGAAAATCACGATTTAGATGTTTTCAGCAGATGGACCTTTGTTTGGCCATTTTGAGATGTCTATGTTTTTCAAAAATTAGCACCATAATGAAGCCATGCACCCCTGATTCTCTTTCCTATTTTATCTGCTTAGTGAGAGAAGACAGTGTAAGAGGAGTACTCTTCCAGGGGTGGACTGACCATTCAGGCAACTGGACAGTGCCCGAGGGCCCGGAGGCTCTAGGGGTCCCAGAGGCTCTGCTCGGTTGCCCGCTGTCGCACACTACAGCCCCCATGGGGCCCTGGTGGTCTAGTGGCCGCTGCCACTGTTCTCCCTGGTTGCACTGCTGTATTGGCTGCTGAGACTACAGTCTGGGTAGCCATTTTGTAAACAAGGTGCCGCGCCAGGCAGAGTAGAGGCAGCAGGTTGGCAGGAAAGAGGGGATTAATTTCCTGTCCCTGAAGAAGCCACAGCCACTAGACCACCAGGGCCCTTCAAGGTAGGCGGGGGCAGCAGCAATACAGTGGGTGGGAGGCAGCACGGTGGGGGGTTGGGGACACCGGTGGTGGTGGCAGCAGCAGCATGGTGGGGAGGGGTGGCAGCAGCAGCAGCAGCGCTGGAGAGATGGTACCAGCATGGCGGGGGGGGGGGGGGGGGGGGGCAGAATACTCTCAGTGCCTGAGGGCCCAAAGTACTCTCAGTCTGCCCCTGTACTCTTCTGTAAATAAAGACCAAAATCATTTACTGTAAAAGGGAGTGATTGAACATCCAGAGTCATAGCAGGACAAAGTTCATTAACAACATGGAATAGTTGAAAAGGATAGTTTGCTGAAGACTGGATTGGGTCAGTGATATAAAATCTTCTAGCTTGCCTCATAGAGGCCCTGTATTTCTGTTGAAGAACCTTACACTAAGCCAGATTAGAAAGAGAATTGTCCCTCTGCCAGTGCCTTTCTACATTCCTTAACAATCGCTTAAGATTTATAAGAGCCGAGGAAAAATGAAACTAAAGTTTATTCTGGCCAGAGTGATTCACAACAGGTTTCAGAGGAGCCAAGTTATCTAAAACAGAGATAAGTCACGAAGAAAAAGTAGAAAACATCCAGAAATGAATGAGAGAAATCATCCAAAGCTAACAGACAGGAAGTGGCAAAATGATCTTACATGTGTTAGTGGCAGCAAATGTAATGTATATTTTGCAAGATCAGCATTTTTATATGTAAAGTTCAAAGTGACATTATTCATTTTTAAAATATGTTTCTTTGTGAACTAGATGCTTCTGCTTTATGTACTGGCAAAAATGCATGTCTACTTGCTGATTTATTTATGTAATCAGGATTTACTATACTGCATGAATCTGACTAGCAGGGCTAGGCGGTTTACCATCTAAAGCATAAAAGTAGAAAAGTACAAAGTATGATAGAAAAGGCAATCATTCAAGAGCTCATTCACACAATGAGTAATAGATACAAGAGAAAGCAAAAACAGAAACTGGTGTGAGACAGCAGAACCGGATCTCAGTGCTGAACTGCAGTGGGATAGGCTTACGTCCTTATACATATTTTACAAAAGGCTTTACATCAGCAGAGGGAATTGCAAATACTGTCATGTGATGTCCCATTTCCCACATTAAGTCCCCATGCAAGATGAAGCTTCACAGAGTAATACAGTAACATAGTAAATAATGCAGATAAAGACCAGCATGGCCTATCCAGTGAGCCCGGAAAGGTGGCTAGGGTTCTACATGCTGCTCTGTTCAGGTGAACCCCCCCCCTTTTTTTTTTTGTTTTATTGTTTTTAGGATTGTAGCTGCTGTTCTATGCAGGTTACCCCCTCTATGCCTTTTCTTAAGTGTGAATTATTTTAGTTTTGCATTCAGTGAAAATGCTTTATAATTTTTTTTTATTCCATCTTCTTATCATATCAGGGACCTCTGCGTTTATCCCACACCTTTTTGAATTCTGTCAGTTTTTCTCCCCTTCGCCTCCTATTGGAAGAGTATTCCAGGCATCTACCACTCTTTCCATGAAAATATATTTCCTGATGATGCTTTTAAGTTTCTCTCCTTCCAGCTTTGTTTCATGTCCTCTAGTTCTATATCATCTCTGTTTTTGGAAAAAGGTCTGCTTGTTCATTATACCTATCAAGTATTTAAATGTCTGTACTGTATCTTCCCTGACCCTTTTCTCGTGTTCTCCAAGGGTATACATATGCAAATCTTCATGCCTCTTCTCATATGTCTTCTGGTACAGACCTCATAATATTCTGGTCGCTTTCCTCTGAATAGCTTCGAGTCTTTTTATGTCCTTGGCAAGATACAGCTTCCAAGTGCTCTATTTTAAACATTCCAGATGCTTTGACACATAAGGCTGGATTCAGTAAATGATACTCAAAATGTGGCACTGAATAGGGCATTCTGGGATCAGTGCCCTTTATAGATTAGTGCGTATCGCCGGAATCCGTGCCCAACTTTGGGTGCGAGGATTCCGGTGCATACGTTAGGAGCAGGTACACAGTATTCAATAACCTTGCACACATCTTTATTGAACACCCCAACCCACCCATGGCCACACCCCCTTCTGAGTTACACTATAGAAGATTTGCACATGGATCTTTATAGAATAGCGCTTAGCAAGATGTGTGTACAAATAAAAAATGTTGCCAATTAATGCCAATAATTGATTGCTAGCTCCTAATTATTTATGCTAATTGGCTCATTAGCATATTTAGAGGGTCAAGTACTGAGCATGATGTAAATAGGAACAACAAACCTAGTTTGAAATGTCTATATGCAAATGCCAGGAGCCTAAGAAATAAAATGGGAGAGTTAGAATATATTGCACTAACTGAAAAATTAGATATATGGACTTGGGGAAAATCCACTATTTCTACTACTACTACTATTTAACATTTCTAAAGCACTACTAGGGTTACGCAGCGCTGTACAATTTAACATAGAAGGACAGTCCCTGCTCAAACAGCATACAATCTAAAGGACAAATGTACAGTCAGACAAGTAGGGGTCGTCAAACTGGGGCAGTCTAGATTTCCTGAAAGGTATAAAGGTTAGGTGCCGAAAGCAACATTGAAGAGGAGGGTTTTGAGTAAGGATTTGAAGATGGGTAGGGAGGGGGCTTGGCGTAAGGGCTCAGGAAGTTTATTCCAAGCATAGGGTGAGGCGAGGCAGAATGGGCGGAGCCTGGAATTGGCGGTGGTGGAGAAGGGTACTGAGAGGAGGGATTTGTCCTGTGAGCGGAGGTTTCGGGTGGGAACGTAAGGGGAGATGAGGGTAGAGAGGTAATGAGGGGCTGCAGACTGAGTGCATTTGTAGGTAAGAAGGAGAAGCTTGAACTGTATGCGGTATCTGATCGGAAGCCAATGAAGTGACCTGAGGAGAGGGGTGATATGAGTATATCGGTTCAGGCGGAATATAAGCAGTATAGAATGTTTTGTACTTTTTTGGGATCTTGCCAGGTATTCAACATAATGATGATCCCATTAGCTAACGCCCTATCTAAGCTGGGCCTAAATCTATTCATTTACGCTGACGATGTGACAATTTATATACCTTTCAAAAAAGACTTGGCTGAAATCACCAACCTTATTAGTCTAGGTCTAAGTACAATGAACAATTGGGCAAACTCATTTCATTTGAAATTGAACACTGAGAAGACGCATTGTCTCATAATATCATCGCAGTACAATAAATACAATCCCACCACTTTAAATACTCCCAACCTCTCCCTACCCATTATGGATAGCTTAAAACTTCTAGGAGTCACAATCGATAAACTCTTAACCCTGGAATCTCAAATAAATTGCACCACAAAGAAAATGTTCTACTCGATGTGGAGACTCAAACGAATAAAACCTTTCTTCCCACAAGTTGTTTTCCGTAACCTGATTCAATCGATGGTGCTGAGCCAATTGGACTATTGTAACAGAATCTATCTCGGATACAAGGAACATTTACTTAAACTTCAGACTGCCCAGAACATGGCAGTGAGACTGATTTTCGGAAAATCTAAATTTGAATCTACCAAGCCCCTTCGAGAAAAATTGCACTGGCTTCCCATCAAAGAACGAGTTGCCTTCAAGGTCTGCACCTTGATTCACAAGATCATCTATGGCATAATTCCAGAATATATGCTAGATTTAGTTGATTTACCACCCAGAAACAGATCTAATTCCTCCCAATCTTATTTATACTGCCCGGATTGTTTTGGCCTCAAATACAAATCTACATATGCCTCCAACTTTCCTTTCTTGGGTACTCGACTGTGGAATGCCTTACCCAAATTAGTTAAACCAACCCAGAACAATCTAAAGTTTAGGAAATTATTAAAGTCCATCCTATTCAAAAAGGTCTATTCTCCAGATGCAACTTAATCAGATCAATTTCTTTGGTTTCAAATAATCCAGAAACGCTTAAACCTATTGTTTTTTAGTACTCTGTTGTTTAATAGAATGCCAATCTTTAATTTACTGTTTGTACTGTTTAAATATACTATTAGTACTGTAGTCCTGATATAGCTTATGTAAGCCACATTTAGCCTACAACCAGTGGGAAAATGTGGGATATAAATGCTTTAAATAAATAAATAAATAAATTTGTGACCTGGATTGACCACTGTTGGAAACAGGATGCTGGGCTTGATGGACCTTTGGTCCTTCCCAGTATGGCAATACTTATGTACTAAATTGTGGTAGCATTTTTAGTTCATGGTAGAAATCAGCTGACGGTAAACGCCGAGATGCCCATTATATTCCTATGGGTGTCTCGATGTTTACCACCAGCTGATTTGTACCATGAGCTAAGCATGCTACTGTGGCTTAGTAAAAGACCCCCTTAGTTACACGCACATCTCATGATAGTGTATAATTTATGTGCCATTTATAGAATCTGGCCTTTAATTTTTGGTGGTATAAGCTGCTCTATGGCCAACATACCATTTGAAATTGGGGCAGGGTTTAAAGTTACCAATAGAGCAGCAGTAGCCAGCTGTTATATAAATAACTTAGGGGTCCTTTTACTAAGACGCGGGTCTGCAGTAGTGTGAGCATATCTTTTGGGCACGCGCTGGGCCATTTTGTACCACGTATATGCAAAAGGGCCTCTTTTAAGAGTTCAGAAAATGGACACGCGCTCAAATTGAAACCAGGGCACGTCCATTTTCAGCCTTTAACCTTACCATCACCCACTGACCTAGCGGTAAGGTCTTGCATAGTATCCGCATGGTAAGCATGCAGCACATGTCAACTGCTGTTTACCGCCGGATAAGCAGCCCACGGTAGAAAATAGAAAATTATTTTCTACCGTGGGATTCCGCACGTGCCAAATTCAGAATTACCGCCTGGCTCACGTGCTAGCTGGGCGGTAGTTCCGATTTGGCATGCATGGTATGTGCTTGGGCCCTCCCACGCCTTTGTAAAAGAGCCCCTTATGGCCCTGTTTACTAAGGTACGCTATCGTTTCTAGTGCACGCTAGAAAATAGCGCATGCTGACACTAGAGACCCCTATAGGAATATATGGGTTTCTCTAGCATTAGTGTTCAGTTCTGGTCGCCGCATCTCAAGAAAGATATAGTAGAACTGGAAAAGGTGCAGCGAAGGGCGACAAAAATGATAGTGGGGATGGGACGACTTCCCTATGAAGAAAGACTAAGGAGGCTAGGGCTTTTCAGCTTGGAGAAGAGATGGCTGAGGGGAGACATGATAGAGGTATATAAAATAATGAGTGAAGTGGAAAAAGGTGGATGTGAAGCGTCTATTCACGCTTTCCAAAAATACTAGGGGGCACACGATGAAACTACAGTGTAGTAAATTTAAAACAAATAGGAGAAACCTTTTCTTCACCCAACGCATAATTAAACTCTGGAATTCGTTGCCGGAGATTGTAGTGAAGGCAGTTAGCTTGGCAGAGTTTAAAAAGGGGTTGGACGGTTTCCTAAAGGACAAGTCCATAGACCGCTACTAAATGGACTTGGGAAAAATCCACAATTTTGGGAATAACTTGTATAAAATGTTTGTACGTTTGGGTAGCTTGCCAGGTGCCCTTGACCTGGATTGGCCGCTGTCGTGGACAGGATGCTGAGCTCGATGGACCTTTGGTCTTTTCCCAGTATGACATACTTATGTACTTATGTAATTTTTAGCATTCGCTAAACACGCTAGCGCACCTATAGTGTGGCTTAGTAAACAGGGCCCATAGCCAATTAACTTAGACTACAGGGATAGTAGGAATAAAGTTAAATGGGTAACTTATCTGCATAATATTCTTGATGTATTTTTAATAAACTGATTTAAAGAGATCAAATTGCTGAGAATATGTATAACTTATCCTTATAATTTTATAAAGTTGGCCTCTGGCTAAACAGTGACCTCTTTCTGTCTATATCCATCCCATCTGAATTTCTGATTTGCATCTTCTCCCTCTAGACAGGAAAGCATTTTTCACAGTCATGCATATCATTCTTCTCTTTTAATAGCCCTAATGTGCTCTGTGATACATAACTTCAATATCTGATTTGTGTTGGCCAGATGTACATATGTTATATAGTTGAACAGTTTATGAAGACTCTCTGAGTTTTTTTTAACTATTTGCCTTCCAGAATTTTTTTTTTATAGTTGTTTTATTGTTGATGAGAAGCACATCTGACACCATGTTAAAAACCCCTGGGTTTTGAATGGAATCAAGTTGAACCTTTAAAAAACCCACTGAGTTTTTATTATGATTATAAGCTAGATAATTGGATAGATTTTTTGACCTTCTGTGAGTAAGCCCACACTCTTCCGTTCAGTTCCCAGAGCAGTGTACATGTCAATTACTATTTGGTTAAATCATTTAGTACTGGCAAGAGAACCATCTGGAGGAAGGGGTATGGGAAAGAGGAAGACCAATGAAAAGTGCATTACAATAATTTAGATAGGGAAAGATAGATAATCGTTAGGTTTAAGACTGAATCAGAATGGAAAGGACAGATAGGACAGGTGCAAAAGGTTAAGAAGTAGAAAGTGACAGAATCTGGAAGCAGAAATGCTGTGAATGGTAAAAAGGTAAGAAGAGAGATTAATGATAAAACTGTGAACAATAGCTTAGGGGACTAGAGAGGGAATGAATGGAAAGAAAAGGAATGGAGTCTTCTCAATGCTGAGTAGATATTAACCAATTTTGATGATTTGCACAGTATCTTAAAGATCAGTTTTCAGCTAATCAAAACATGTAAGTTGATTGCTGAAAATCTACAAATAGCTTTAAACAGTTAAGCTATGCATTCAAAGATAAATGAAGTGTGGTAGCCGTGTTAGTCCACTCTTAAGGTTATCAATAGAAATCAAACAAAATAAAACATGGAAAAGAAAATAAGATGATACCTTTTTTATTGGACATAACTTAATACATTTCTTGATTAGCTTTTGAAGGTCGCCCTTCTTCCTCAATAG
This sequence comes from Microcaecilia unicolor, assembly GCF_901765095.1. NCBI lineage: Eukaryota > Metazoa > Chordata > Amphibia > Gymnophiona > Siphonopidae > Microcaecilia > Microcaecilia unicolor. The sequence continues at coordinate 59,968,409 of NC_044035.1, forward strand.
GAAATGTGCTTATTTACGATCTGAGGAAGAAGGGCGACCTTCGAAAGCTAATCAAGAAATGTATTATGTCCAATAAAAAAGGTATCATCTTATTTTCTTTTCCATGTTTTATTTTGTTTGATTTCTATTGATAAAGATAAATGAATAAAGCAGTACTTCCCAAACTGTGGGTCATGACCCCAAATGTGGTCAGCATGCTGTGTCTGGGGTCACAACCCACCCCAGGGGTTCCAGCAATCAGAGTTCAACAGCAGCCAAGCTTTAAACAAAGAGAAAGGTATTTGTCTGTTATTTATTTATTTGGATTTTGCTCTCACCTTTTTCAGTAGTAGCTCAAGGTGAGTCACATTCAGGTACACTGGATATTTCTCTGTCCCTGGAAGGCTCATAATTTAAGTTTGCACCTGAGGCAATGGAGGGTTAAGTGACTTGCCCAAGTTCACAAGGAGCAGCAGTGGGATTTGTTTTCCACCAAGAGATTCCTCTCAGGGCCGCAGAGAGACAAAGCAGGGACCGGGCAAACAATCTTCAGGGTCCTGCCGCTGCCACTGCTGCACTCTCCGCCTCCACTGCCGCTCCTCCTGCTCCCGCTGCTGCCCCCCTACCACAGTGAATTAGAGAGAAACAAGTGCTTTGCTGGCTACAGGTCCTTCTTCCTGCCGCATCCCTCCTCCTGTAAAGTAACTTCCTGTTTCAGCATAGGCAGGACGCGGCAAGAAGAAGGACCTGTGGCCAGCAGAACAGTCTGTTTTGAACGCTAGCACCGGGCCCTCCTTGAAGGCCGGGCCTGGGGAATCTTGTCCCCCCCCCCCCCCCCCCCCCCCCCCGCCAGCCCTGGTACCTCTGCTCCACAGTTGAGCTCTTCCCTCAACCCGAAGCCAGAGAAATCACTGAAGAATTTCCACAGAGGCTCCTCACCAGTATCAGAAGGAAAATGGTACAAATCTCATCCAGAACTGGGTGTAGGAAGGAATGGTATCTGGTGTCATTCAGCTTTGTAAGGGAAGGGACTACTATCCAGTGCAGGGTTGTGCAGAAATTGTTTCAGCATATGTTACGCAGTAACCACATGGTTGAGAAGCATTGATCAATATTAAAGTTCTCAAGGAACTGCCTAGGAAAATCTAACACATCTGCCATATCAAATTGGGCCCCATCTGAACTGTATACATACTCTGCAGAGTGCTTTACTCATTTTTCTGTTTTCTCAGTCCTTTTTGGCTGTCAGCTATTGTATCTGGGTATGTGGTTTAAGACAACACTACAGTCCTTTATAAATGCTGCACAGCTAGTATAACTCTGTATTGAAACTAATCGTAATGCTTTACGCTAATGTCTTTAATTATCTAACTACTTGTTTATATAAATACTTTTCTATACTTCCTTGTACAGTGAAGTTGCTAAGTATATGCCAGTAAAGTTGTTTGTTGCTGAATAATATCTGTTCTCCGGTAAATTCTGGGGTGCAAAGGGTTTAATTATACAGCTCAGAGAGCTCTTGTCTCTTTTGACACCAACCTCCTACACTTTAGCAGGCTCAGATCTGAGAACCCTGATTCCAGGTGCTGAGGAGTTCAGTCCCATAAAACCAAACTCCAGAAAACTGAAGGGGTACAGGGGCATGCCAGAACAACCCCAGAGTGAAAAGAGGACCCAGGAGTTACATACCTATCAAAATGCATGCATTAGATACAGGGGGTTGTTTACTGAAGCTTAGCTCGAGTTATCTGCTGCAGCAGGGCCCAATAGGAATAAAATGGGCCCTGCTGCAGATAACTCGAGCTAAGCTTTAGTAAACAGAGGGGACAGTGTGGTGGAGCAGCCTGGTGATTAGAACAGTAGGCTGAGAATCAGGGAAGTCAGGGCTTCCCATTTCTCTCTTTACTAATCCTTGTGAATGAATTTGGGTAAGTTGCTTCACTTTCCATGATCACAGGTACCATTAGACAGGGAAAAAACACCAGCACCTGAATTGTAACTCACTTTGAGTTTGGATTTACAAATCATAATAAATTGTATCCAATTTATCTATCACATTTATATATATTTTTTCTTGTTATCCAGGCCACGTGGATCCCAAATTTTGTACAGTTATCTGAAACTCTTAGCATGAAGGGATTTTTAATGTCTTACATTGTGCTCATTTCTAATATTAAACTTTAGTTGATGGCTGAATTTCCATTGGAATGAGATGGGAGAAAAAAGTGTGCTAGGTACTTGAGTTAAAAAAGGAAAATCAAAGTGAAGCTATACCTACAAAAGTCTATTATACCACTAGTCTTCCTTTACAAGACTGCAATAGATCATTATAAACACAAAGTATTTGTGGCCCTTTAATGAGGTGTGCTACTCATTTATCCCCTTTTGATTATAGAGCTTTCTGATGCATAATAACAAACATGAATACTGGATTAATAAGAAATAAATCAGTAAATTAGTCTGGTTTTACATATAGCTTGGTTTTTATTTTGTTTGTTTGTTTTGTGTGTTTGTTTTTTACTTGGACTTTTACAAACTTACACTTATAGGGTTGAGTTTAGGTGGAGTATCCTAGCTTGCAAAGGGCTCTCTAGCATATGAGTTGCCAAGGACAGCTAATCTAATCCACTAGGAAACTGATGGAAAATGACCAATGGAAAAAGAGACTGTATCATTGCCCGGGCTTATGTGCTCTGATAAAAAAAAGAGCGGACCTGGGATTTTGCAGAGTCCATGATAGGGAGAAGGAGGGGCTCAGCCTACTGCTGAGCCTACAGCAAGGAGAAAAGAGCAAAGATTATGTACCAGTGAACTTGGTCAGGATTTGGAGCAAGAAGGAGGCAATTCCCCTACCATTACTAGATTGCTGAGGCCCAGAAAAATAGAGACCAATATTCAAGAGAAATCAAGTTCCAGAATTTTGGAATTTAAGGGGGTCTTTTAATAAAGCTTAGCTGGAGTTATCTGCAGCTAGGGTTACCATATGTCCGGATTTACCCTGACATGTCCTCTTTTTGAGGACATGTTCGGGCATCTGGACGGGTTTTGCCAGTCCGCCCGTTTGTCCGGATTTCTGGACAAACGGGCGGGCAGCGGGCCTATCCTAGCCTCCCCTTCCCTTACTTACTATCTACTGCCCTGGTGGCCTAGTGGCCTCTTCGGGGCAGGAAAGAGCCCCCTCTTTCCTGCCCGGAGCGCTGCCCTTGCCCTTGCCCTGCATCCTGTTGCTGTGACGGTCTCGGGATTCAAAATAGCCGCCAAGAGTTGAAGCGGCCTCATGAGACTTCAACTCACGGCGGCCATTTTGAATCCCGAGACCATCACAGCAACAGGATGCAGGGCAAGGACAGAGCTCCGGGCAGGAAAGAGGGGGCTCTTTCCTGTCCCAAAGAGGTCACTAGACCACCAGGGCAGTAGATAGTAAGTAAGGGGAGGGGAGGGGAGGGGAATATGTGACAGGGGGCATGGTGAGGATGCAAAGGGGCAGGGTGTGGGCAGGGCATGGGTGGGACATGGGTGGGGCAGGAGCGGGGCACATGTCCTCTTTTTGACGGGACAAAATATGGTAACCCTATCTGCAGCAGGCCCATAGGAATAAAATGGGCCCAGCTGCAGATAACACGAGCTAAGCTTTAGTAAAAGACCCCCTAAATCAGGTGCCTAATTTAAGCATCTATTCTCAGCCAGTCTCAGGGGCCTCAAAATTTATCTAAATTTGTAATCTGAAATTTAGGAATGCTATTTATTTTCCTAGATGTGTAGCCTAATATTTTATTTGACCTCTATTTTAGAAAAGGATGATCAAGTCAGAACCAGCAAAATTTGCAACTTGTTTTACATTCACTGAATGTGAAGCTTTTTGAAATATATATATATATATATATATATATATATATATATATATATATATATATATAAGGTAATGGGAAAATATTATGTCTACATGGTGAAACATCCACTGGAGTATTGTATTTACCCCCATATAGGGGTAAATTCATGAGGCACCTATGTACCTATGTAAAATATCCAAAAATAAAACTATTTTATATCTTTTTTTTTATAAAGACAAATGGAAGGGCATTTTCGATATGACGTTTAAGTTCGACTTTGGACATTTTGCTCAAAACATCAAAACTGAAATCATAAATATAGCAATTTTTGAAACAGCAAAACATTTATCTTTTTGTTTCAAAAATGACCATTTGCTAGACATTGCTGTATTCAATGCATCTATCTTTTTGATCCATTTTTGGAAAAAAAAAATCCAAGTGAAATCGCACAAAATCAAGCCATTGGGATGTAGGAGGAGCCAGCATTCTTATTATACTGGCCACACAGACATCCCAGCAGAGCAGTGGGGCACCCTAGGAGGCACTACAGTGAACTTCAAATAAAAGGTCCCAGGTACACATCTTACCCTTACCCTCTTATATTGTATGGTGAGCCCTCTAAAACCCACCATAAACTTAGGGGTCCTTTTACTGAAAAATGGCTTCCTGTAGTGGGTTTTTACATGCTTCAGCCACTTTTTATGGCTCCAGAAAAAGGAGGACAGATTGAGCCAGTCTGGGTTTTTACTTCCATTGTTTTCAATGGAAGCAAAACCCGGACTGGATCAATGTGTCCTCCTTTTTCTGGAGCCATATGGTAACCCTAGCCATGCCATATCTTTTTTTGTAATGGCCACGCGCTAATTTTCCCATTAGCACATGGCCATTACCACGGGAGCCCTTACTACCACCTATTTAGGAGGCGGTAAGGGCTCCCATGCTACTCTATCGCTAATTAGATAGTGCATGATAAGTGTGCCCTCACTACCCGATTAGGGCAGGCATGCCTACTCTCTGCCCATGGGCACACCGCCCATGCTGGAAAATGAAAAATATTTGCCAGTGCAGGATTAGCATGCTGAGCATCCCATGGTACTGCCCTTTTAGCGCATGGTAGACCTGCGTTAGGCTTACCACACCTTAGTAAAAGGGTTCTTAAGTGCTCTAAAATATTATGAAATATATTCAGGGCCAATCTTAGCAATTGCGGGGCCCTGTGCAGACCAGTTCAATGGGCCCCCTGCCTGTGCCCACACTCACCTGCGCCCACCACCATAAGCCATAATTTATCAGTTTAAAAGGAGGTTTAGAGCTATCTGAACCCCACCTCACCCCATACCCTGATATGCATCCACCACATTTCAGCACAGAGCAGAAGACAACGGCAGCAATTTTCATATCCCATCAGCTGCCGAGCCCAGAGCCTCCTCATTGCTGCATCCCACCCTTGCGGAAGTAGGAAGTGACATCATAAGGGGGTGGGATGCAGAAACGAGGAGACTCTGGGTTCGGCAGCTGACAGGATATGAAAATCGCTGCCACTGCCTGATGCTCTCTCAGGGTTACCATACGGCTCCAGAAAAAGGAGGACAGATTGAGCCAGTCTGGGTTTTACTTCCATTGCTTTCAATGGAAGCAAAACCCGGACTGAATCAATGTGTCCTCCTTTTTCTAGAGCCATATGGTAACCCTCCTACTGAAATGTGGTTGCACATTAAGGTATGGAGCAGGGAGGTGTTCTGAGACAGGAGGACAGATGTGCCAGGAATGCTGGGCCCCTAGGAGTGTGAGGATCTGTGCGACCATCCATGTTGTCCCTGCCTAAGACTGGCCCTGAATATATTGTCTGGATAGTCATAAAGTTTTGGAATTTGCATTTTTTCTAAACTAAAGACACTTGAAATATGCAAGGTGGTGCTGATTTGTGCAATGATTAAAATATTTTGAGTCCTTTTACAAAGCTGCGGTAGGCATTAACATGTGCTTACTGCACCGTTAAAGGGCTTACCGTGAGGCACATTAAGGCATCCCACAGTAATTTTGGATGTGCACATGTAAACCGCACGCTAAAATATTTATGTTTATTTTCCTCAGAGGAGGCCTGTCTGCGCTATTCAGTGCAGCTACATTGCCACACCCTAATTTATTAGCATGGGATTAGAACATGAGTCCATACTGCTACCAATTTTGTAGGCCCCTTACTGCCTACAAAATAGGTGGCAGTATGGGCTCGTGCCCTAATCTTTTTTAATGACTGCACACTAATGGGAAAATTAGCATGTGGACATTAATACAAAAAAATAGGAAATGCAGCCATTTTACTGCTGTGGTAAAAATGCTCTTAGCGTGCAGGAAAGACCTGCGTAAGGGAACGCTGAGCCCACTTTTTACTGCGGTTCGGTAAAAGGGCCGTTTGAGACTCATTGTCCATGAAATAATCATGAGTTTACAAATGTTTCAACAACTATGAGCACAAATTAAAAAAAAAAACATTTCTGATAAAATTGTAAGTAATGTGGAGTTTGCTTTTGCTATATATAAATTAAGTATCAAATAAGCACTTTTTTGGACTTCTCATATAAGAGCTCTGTTATAAAATCTGGCCCATAAAATCATAATCTATCTGCATTTTTCTTTAAAGCAACTTACCACTGAGAGGGTGAGGCACGGTGTAAAGCTTCTTTTTACCGAGAGCAGCTGAAGACTTGGCAAAAGGGAAACTTCTCTTCTTTTTATGTGGAATCTTAGCTTTCCTTAGCTGTGCCATCAGTCTAAGCTTTTGAATGCGTTTTTGGGACCGAGAGATGAAATCAGGTCTAAAGAATTCTAAAGCTTCCTAATAGAAAAAGAAATGATTTGATTTAATGTTCAGTACAGTAATAAAAGCAACAGGCCCAATATTCAGCTGAACTTACCAGGGTCTCCAACCTAGATAACTCCCGCTAACCGGATTTTCAGCAGCACTTACCTGGATAGTGCTGCTGAAAAACGAATCTGACTGCCTCAGCACTATTTAGTACTTCTGGGACAGTACGTGGGTTGGAGCTGGAGGCTATCTAGGTACCACTGATACTCAGCGCCAGTATCTACATAATTATCAGGCAAATTATCTCATCACAATAGCTGTCCTAACTTGCCCAGCTAGCTTTCTTGGTACCGGCGTTCAATACCTGGATATTCAGTGCTGCCATCTGGGCACAGCCAGGGTACAGAAAAACCTATGGTGGCCAGCGTTTAAAAAATGCTGATCACTGTGGGTTTAATATTAACTCCAATTGTCATGAAATGCCTAGCACTCACCTAGGGTTAACCCTGCGGCCACCTGGAGGGTCTGTCCCCAGCACTGCTCAGACCCACCTGTACATGTGCCATGCTGCACACTGCACCCTCCTCCCACCGACTGGGTCCTGCTTACCTCTGGGCTAGTCTCCCACTCTCAAGTTATTCCCCAGTGATTTCTAGGACACTGGGGCCACACTCCCAAGAGTCCCACAATTCCGAGAAAGCACTCACAGACCCCAAAAAAACAGGATTCTTAGTCCAAGACATCAGATCTAATAAACTAATGTGTTTATTATCACAGAAACAGAACAGTGGACGATATCAAACAAGTGGAAAAACAACAAGCAATAACAGGTAACTGAATAAGGATCAATATTAAAACTATCTAAACACTTTGTCACTACCTGGGTAGCACCTGGGGAGTTTCAGGAAAATAACTGCTCACAGTTCTTGAACAGGGCCTCAGCGCAGAGATGTTTACCCTCTGCACTCCCTATGGGAAAAGTCCAGTACCTTCTGACTGAATTTTGAGCTCCAGGGCCAATCAGAGCACCAACTTTGAAAGTGTCTGGCCAATGGCACTGCAGGTTACCTTCCCACAGGGCAACTGAAAATGAAAACAGTCTTCCCTGCAACAGCTTTAAAACAGAAAACAAACATCACCTGCTGGCTAAACAAGAAAAATACACTACATGGAAACATTAATACAATTCACAGGCTTGAAACCCCCCTGTTTTGCCACACCAATCATTTAACCCATTAGGGGGGGATTCATCAAGGTGCGCTAAAATATCGCTCTTTACCGCACTTTGATGCCCTGTGGGATCCTGGTACTGCAAGTCACTGTATCCTAGGTCAGAAGAATAATGTGTGCTTGTGAAACACTTTGCAAGCAGTGTTATTCCTGCACCTGGGAACATCGGGATGCTCCTGGGCCACCAGTTCCGGGTCCCCTGACACAAGGCCCACCCACCCTGCAATAACAAGCCCCTCCCTAAGGCCGGTGCTAGGGACTCTGGCACCCCCTGCAAACTATCAGTCGGCGTCCCCCCCATTCCAGTATCTCCTTTCTCTCTTCACCCTCACCCATTCTCCCACCCACCCCCTTTTTCCAAGTCAATTATTTCTTCCTGTTCACCTTCTCTCCCCCTCTTTCCAGCATCTCTAAGCAGAGGTTTTCCATCACTGGAGTGATTCAAACATGCTGCCTTTGACCTCCTAAGCACTCTTCCTCTGCCACGGTCCACTCCACCTCTGATGCAACTTCTTGTTTCCTTCTGGGTGGACAACAGTGGCAGAGGGAGAGTGCTGAGGAGGCCAAAGGCAGCATGTTTGAATTGCTCCCGCACTGGAAACCCTCTGTTTAGAAAAAAATATATTTTTAAGTTAGACTGGGCATATGAGGGAGATGCCAGACGAGGTAGAGAGAAGGGGAAAATATGCCAGCCCAGCATTCAGCGTTTAGGGCAACCCCCAAATGATGGCGCACCTGCCATGCATACCCTGTTTACTGCATTCTGACAGCCCTGCCTCCTGCACCCCAAAGGGTTACCTTATATCATTCCTGTTCTGGGGGGGTCCGGGGAGATCCTTGGGGTCTAGAGGGTCATGGGGGGTCCAGGAGGTGTTTGGCCAGGAGCGATGGCCAGTCCTGCACCACAGTCAAAATGGCACCTCTAGCAGTAGTCTCACACATCTACCACTAGGGGCCACATTTCTATATAATGAATGATACGGAGCTGCTAAGCTATTTAAGGGCTGAATACTATTATTGTGATGTATCCAACAATACTATAACGTATGTGAAAATAGAGAGTTAACTGAAAACTGAAGAAAGTGTTATATGGTTCCATGTGCTAATGTTCCCATTATCGTTTATTTATTTTCTATACCGTTTCTTATTGCATACACAAACCAGAACGGTTTACATCTTAAACAGTAAAATATCAAAATTTAAAATAACATAAAAGAACTCCATTAATTTGACAGGAAAGCACAGCAAGCTAAAAACATCCATTCTAAAAAGTAAAAACATCAGTGGACAATCCATTCATAAAAAGTTTATATAAGCAAACATATGATTTGTTACTGCATATTCATTCTGCCCATGTTCCCCTTTTTCATCTCAGATTACTTTCAAATGTATTCTGAAATAGATGTGTTTTTAGAAGTTTGCGAAACTTAACATACGATTCTTCCAATCTAATAGTTTTAGGAAGACAATTCCAGAGAGAGGGAGCTAGAAAGAAAAAAGCTGAATTTCTAGTAGATTCCCATCTAGCCTTTTGTGGTGATGGAATTATTAGTCTGTTATCAGTAAGTGATCGGAGGGTTTGTGTAGGTGAATATGGTAAAATAACATTGGCTAAATATTGAGGAGTCAGTAAATGTAGGGCTTTAAAAGCCAGAGTAAGAATCTTAAATTTTATTCTGGCTTCAACTGGGAGACAGTGAAGATGGTATAAAAGAGATGTAATCCTATCATATTTTGATGTTCTGCAAATAATACGAGCTACAGTATTCTGTATCGTCTGTAGCCGTTTTACATTAATCTTAGTAAGACCTACATAGACGATATTGCAATAATCCAGATGTGTTGTAATATATGCATGTGCTAAGGTACATAGTGAAGTTTTATCAATAGAATTTCTAATAGAACGCAATTTAAAAAAAAATAACAAGTGAGCATTTACCGCCACCCATTTTGTAGGTGGTAGGGATGTGGTATTGCTGTACTAACCAGTTAGCGTATGCTAATGAAGATGTGCTGTTTAGCTCAGGAACACCAACTTTCTGCCCCCTGACACAGTTCCCCCCCCCCCAAAAAAAAAAAATAATTTTTAGCTTGTGGTTAGCACGTGCATATCTGGCAGTTACTGCAGGATGTCTGTGTTAGGCACGAATTAGGACCTGATGCAGCTTAGTACATAGCAAAAGGGTCCTTTTGTGGTAAACATTTTCTCGCATATTAAGTGCACTTTAGGGCTTAAGGCCCAGTAGTAAAAGGACCCCTAAATTGATCTGACATGCACCAACCAAGAAATTATCGAAGGTTAGGTTAGTTAGTGCACATTAAAAAGTTTGCCTTGGATTTGATAAAGGAATAGGTTGAAGTCTTCTGGTCCACATATGTTGGATTTCTAAGATTGTTGGTGAGTCAATAAAGAGATCAGAAGATAAAAATGTATAGCATGCATTAAAAAATTTCCATTAAAACAAATGAACCCCAACCCCCCCTCCCCCCCCCCCCCCCAAGATCAGGGGGGAAAAAAGTCAAACAAACAATACAAACTGAAAGTGTTTGGCCTGTGCACTTCCCTATTAAATACAGCCCCCCCTTCTTCTGACTACATTTTCTCTCCAATATTGCTCTTGTGAGCATGCAACACCAGATATTCCATGAAAAATAACAGTTCCCAAAATGTTTCAAATGATGAACCTCTTGGGCCTAGTCACTATTTGCTTTAAAAATAAGAACTGGCATAACATCCAGATTTATTCTTAAATAAAGTGCCCAGGTAGTATTAACAACATCCTCCTCAATGTCTGCAATGTGATTTACAGCTGCTTACCATGACAGGCTATTTTTCCATACATTTTCCAGACCTGTTTAATTTGTATTCATTTTGCTTTCCACACTACCACGGGTAGCAAAAGACTTGGGTAAATCAAGGAGGCAGCACTGGAGGAAATCTCCCTGCTGTCCTTTAGACTTAGAAGTCATCCAGTCCTGCCATCAGACTATGCTGTACATAGAGTTCCCCTCTGGACGGTATGCAGCTAAGCCATATGCCAGGTGGGAGAAAAAAGATCAAACATACACCGTATGGATAATATCCCCCAAGAATCACTGAGCTTGGCAAAAGCATTTGGATAACAATGCTGTACTCTAAACATGTTCATATACATTTTATGGAAAAAAAAAACACTTGCACATCACAACTTCATCCTTATTCTGCATTCCCCCCCCCCCCCTTCCGGAAAATAACAATAGATGCATTCTTGAGGTATATTTACTTTTTACACAGATAAACCTGCATGCAATTCTAAAAGAGACATTTTCCATGTATAAAAGCATGTTTTGCACAAGGAAAAAGTTTTATAAAATAACTTCTTCCCCCCCCCCCCCCCTTCTCCCAATGATTATCATTTCCTATGAGGAGAAAGGGGCATATCCTTTTTGGGTGGACCCAGAGGTAATCTGGGTGGGCCCTTCCCACCCCCATACATATATACAATACAGTTTGCCGTACAAATATACAATACAGTTTTTTTTAACCTTCCCCTCTGCCCTTGCATCCATCTCTCCCTGTCTCTTCCCTTCCATCCCCTCTGCCCCAGTCACATGTCTTCATGTTTCTCCTTCTCCTCCACTCCTATGGCATCTGCCCCTTCCCCTGCCCATGACCTGGCATCTGCTTGTCTCTCTGAACCCCCACCCCCCCCGCCGGTCTACCTCAGTGCCGTCGCCAGAGGTGATTCCTATAGGCAACCTGCACCGGCCCTGCAGGCTTCCCTCTACCGCATCCCAACCTCGATGATGTCACTTCCTGTTTTTTCAATAGCAGAATCTCAGTAAAGCCTGCAGGGACAGCAAAGTTTGCCTTTAGGAATCGCCTCTAGCGATGGCTCTGAGGTAGACGGGGGGGAGGGTAAGAGGGGCTCAAAGAGAGAGAGAGAGAGAGAGAGAGAGAGACAGATGTCAGGCTGCGAGCAGAGAAGATGGAGAGGGGGAGTGAGGAGCCATCACTGAGGTGTTTTGGAGGGACTCATGGGACACTAATCTGGGTGAACCTGAGGCAAGAATTGGTAGGCATGTGCCCACCCAGGCCCACCCATATCTATGTCACAGGGTTAAAATTGGTATATTTCATATCTAGGGGGGTTCAGACTGGTGTCTTTATGCAGAAGAACCCACATCCTCAAAACACCTTTATTATTGGTGTAATTGCCATTTAGGGGTTTAGTTATCATTGTGTTCTGTCGTTAAGATGTGTTTTTTCACCACTAAGATGTTATTTTAGCACAGGTCCCAGTTTATGCGATGGAACCAAGTTACTAATAACTTGGATTAACATTAGTCCACATTAATAACTTCCCCCCCCTCCCTCCTTATTCTGAAGAAATGTTTCCACTGTTAGAAACATGTAAGGTGACCGCATGATGTACTCAGAAACAGACTGCAAATTTAGATAAGTGAATCTAAGGGAGGAAAAAGAAAAATGAGTGTTTCTAATGAGTTTTGAAAAGGGTTCCAAAACGATCCATAACAAATACATAGAATTCTTAGACAGTACAGACAACCCTTAACTATTTACCCTCAGACTCAATGGTTCTGGTGGAATCTTTCCAGACTTCCAGCTTCCTTTTGATTGGGTACGTTTTGCTTTTTCCGCAGGAATAATATTCAGGGAGTCTGCTGGCACTGTACAAGCTGTCTCATCTTTATCACCTTCTTTACACTGTTTTGTATCTTGAAATGAATTACACCGGATGGACTTACCTAGGAAAGATTAAAATATGACTCAATAATAAAAGCATCTTTAACCAGCACACGTGGTGTGGCTAATCTCTGAACAGAGCTACTGCAATTAGTTTTCAGATTCTCATCTCATCAGCTCCTATTTCCAAGATTTTGATAATTAAACTCTATAGGGCTAGGGCTTTTCAGCTTGGAAAAAAGGCGGCTGAGGGGAGATATGATAGAGGTCTATAAAATAATGAGTAGAGTTGAACGGGTAGATGTGAAGCGTCTGTTCACGCTTTCCAAAAATACTAGGACTAGGGGGCATGCGATGAAGCTACAATGTAGTAAATTTAAAACGAATCGGAGAAAATTTTTCTTCACTCAACGTGTAATTAAACTCTGGAATTTGTTGCCAGAGAATGTGGTAAAGGTGGTTAGCTTAGCGGATTTTTAAAAAGGTTTGGACAGCTTCCTAACGGAAAAGTCCATAGACCGTTTTTAAATGGACTTGGGGAAAATCCACTATTTCTGGGATAAGCAGTATAAAATGTTTTATACATTTTTGGGATCTTGCCGGGTATCTGTGACCTGGATTGGCCACTGTTGGAAACAGGATGCTGGGCTCGATGGACCTTTGGTCTTTCCCAGAATGGCAATACTTATGTACTTATGTCATGATCATTGTACAACAATTCTATAAAAATACCTAATTGGACATTTTGGAGGAAATTCTATATATGGCGCCTACAAAATTGGCACTCAAATCAGTGCCGACTAATCAGTAATATCTCAGAGCCTAAAATTATGTGCATCCATTTACACCAATGAAAATAAGGTATAAATCCTGGCAAATAGATGTAGGCGCACCAGGCCACATTCTATAACTACATGTGTAAATTTCAGAACATCCACAAAATGCCTATTTTCCCACCCATAACCATGGCCCTTTTTGCCTGCACACATTAGAAGTTCAGCACACTTCATTACAGAATATGCTTAGCGAGTTGTGCACGTAAATTCTAATCAGTGCCAATTAGTGCTTATTAAGAGCTATTATTTATTTATTTATTATTACATTGGTACCCTGCGCTTTCCCACTCAGAGCAGATTCAATGCGGCTTACATAGTAACAGGGATTATGAAGAAACAAAATATGTTAAGTATATCAGAATAATAAAAGAAATAAGTAGGTAGAGACTGGGCAAGAGTGAAGGGAATAGAAGGGGTATGAGCAAGGATAGGTGAACATTGGAGGAGGGGTAGAAGTGGCAAAAGGGGGATGGAAAATGGGATAAGCATAGGGAAATTAGGTGGGAGAAGTGGATTAGGTCATTGTTGTTGTCTCCTGGAAATGTGATGGGTAGATGGGTTCATAGGATTAGTCTTTTGGGCAGGCTTGTTTGAACAGATGGGTATTATCAACACTGATTAACTTGTTAAGCCAATTAAGTTACGCCTATTGATGTAGAATCCATTCCGATTACAGCACGGATCTCTAGGCATGCCAAATAGAAACTGGGGGGGTTTAGTTTTAAACATTAAACTTTGTTTTGCAGGTGGAAGTATGCACTGATGGTTCTTTGAGTTTGTGTGGCTGTCAGGACTTATGTCTGAATTTATTACAGTACTGCAATATTATTTCTGGCATCTTCGATGATGAAGAGATCATGTCTAGCTATAAGCATGATCCTCTTCTAACCTAAGACATGAGCAGAAATTTGTAGAATAAATGAAACCTCATGAGTGAGTAAAGGGTGCCAATTTTAAATTAAACCCAGTGCCATTTTATTTTTCAAATATCATTCTTTTTTTTTTCTTATGAGAAAGTAAGATCTTTACTTAGCAGCACTCAGCTTACTATGGAATCAAAACTAAACTCATTGCAGTTTCACAGTCATTGAATCAATCTACTGAGGCCCATAATTAAACTGAAATGTGTTTTTCTCATCTATTAGCATATTCCACATCAATCTCATGATTAATAATTTCTGCATAATGCAGGTCCCAAACAAATCTCACATCTTGGAACCATAACATAAAAAGCTGTTTTCAAAAATGTTTACTACAGAATTCTCACTTTTTCTAACGCATAGTAGATGTAGAAGGATTAACTCTAGATTAATCCCCTTAGGGGGTAATAGTATAAATAAGATCATGCTGAAATAATACATGCATCATTTTTTTATCATTAAGGATGTGTAGTTGCTAGAGCACATTCTGGGGCCCATTTACAGAGTGTCGGTAAGCCCAACACGAGCTTACCACTCGCTATTCTAGGACTACTAATGCCCAACACGGCCGCCGGTGGTAGTTACAGGTTGAGCGAGTGTCATTTCCAGGGGGAAAAAACCAGAAATGGTTAGTGCGGCTGTAACCCGGTGGTAATCGGGCATCGCCGCTTACTGCCCAGTTACCGCTGGGTTACCGTGGGAGTCATTACCGCCACCTCAATGGGCTCCCTTCCGCATGGCCATTTACAGAATAGTGCATAGTGATGGGATCTGTGTCCAACTTTGGGTGCAAGGATTTACACCAACTGAAACCTGGTGTAAATCCTCACGTGTAAATTAAGCATAATACCCCAAATTCTGTAATAGTGCACACATTATTAATGAATGTCCCTGGTCTGCTCATGCCCCTCCCATAGCCACACCCCTTTTCAGCTGCACGTTACTAGATTTACACGTCCATCTTTATAGAATAGCACCTAGCAAGTGCACATGTAAATCCAAGTCTTTGCCAATTAGTGCTAATTGATTGTTAGCACCCAATAATTGGCACTAATTGGCTTGTTACTCAGTTAAGCTGCATACACAAATTGGGTGTGCACCCAAATTTGGGCATGCAACTGAGTGCCATATATAGAATCCAGGGGATTAAATCTGGAAGGATTAGGATAGGTCTCCTCCTTAATCCCCAACTGACAAGAGATACTGGAAAAATAAACATCTATGTTTCTAAAATGGCTCACATAAATGTCTATGTTCTGGCACATAAATGGTTATGTTGCTAATACATAACATACATCTGTATGTGCTGGCACATAATTATTTATATGTTTCTGTTAACCTATTGATATTTTAGTCACTTATGATTCTAAAATAGGTGCTCCTGCCAAACGAACTGGTGTATAAACATTCCTTTCATCATGATTTTGTAGGATCAAAGCTTGATTACAGCAACACCATTTATGCAGGTGTTACCTATCTTAGGGGTCTTTTATTAAGGCATGCTAACAGATTCAGCAAGTGCTAACGATTAGTGTGCTAAATGATAAGATGTTCATTATATTTCTATGGGTGTCTTATCATCATTTAGTGCACAGTAAGGCCCAGATGCATCAACCAAACGTAAAAAAAAGCAAAATCGTAAAAGCCATTACCGAATTTTTAAAAACGAACAATGCTCCAAAAAAACAAGTCGCACAAGTTCGGTGCAGTATTGTAAAGAACCATGCATCAATCCCCGTCGGTAATCGGCTCCTAAAGCATGTGCAGAGCAGCCAAGCGTTATGCTGGCTGCTCTGCGCATGCCAGAAACGTAAAAAAAAAAGAAGAAAACAACACAAACACGTGGCTCCCCGCTTTCCCCTGCATGTCTCCACAAACATTAAAAAAGGATCAGGAGGGGGCAAAGGTGCTCATCAGCAGCGTCCTGTATGGACGGCCTTGCCTTGCCCCCCCCCCCCCCCGAGGTTCCTGCTGCTCCCCGCAGCTCCATTTGTGAAATAAAAGCTGTTAAAAATCAAACTTTTGCAGTTGCTGGGCCCCCCCTCCCTTCCTGTCTCTCTCTTCTTCTGTCGGCAATGCTCTGCCTCCCGCCATCCTCCACCTCCGTGCCCCGCCCCCCCGAGTTCATCACCACCGCTCCCCCCTCCACCGGACCCCCCCTCCGCCATAATGGCCATTGCAGCGCCTCTCACCTGTGTGTGAAGGCGCTGCACGGGATGGATCAGCTGTTCCTCGATCGTTTCTGTCTCTTCCGACGTCTCTCTCCTTCTTCCTGTGCCCGCCCTCCTCTGACATCAGTTATCCACGTCAGAGGAGGGTGGGCACAGGAAGAAGGAGAGCGACGTCGGAGGAGACAGAAACGATCGAGAAACAGCTGATCCATCCCGTGTAGCGCCTTCACACACAGGTGAGAGGCGCTGCACCGGCCATTATGGCGGAGGGGGGGGTCCGGTGGAGGGGGGGAGCGGCGGCGACGAACCCGGGGGGCGGGGCACGGAGGTGGAGGATGGTGGGAGGCGGAGCATTGCCAACAGAAGAGGAGAGAGACAGGAAGGGAGGGGGGCCCAGCAACTGCAAAAAGTTTGATTTTTAACAGCTTTTATTTCACAAACGGAGCAGCGGGGAGCAGCGGGGACCTTGGGGGGGGGGGGGGGCAAGGCAAGGCCTTCCACACAGGACGCTCCTGATGAGTGCCTTTGCCCCCTCCCGATCCTTTGTTAATGTTTGTGGAGACATTTTTTTATGCTGGGGAAAGCGGGGAGCTCACTTTTTTTTTTAAACTAGTACTACACATGATTTTTATGGTGCAGGGGGCAGCAGGGAGATGACAGCTCAGGCCTTAATGACAGATCTGAGCTGACGTTAAATTTCTGACGGTAAATGGTTCGTTGCAGTCGTCGGTATGGTTAGTGCATTTTGAATTGATCACATTTCAATGGTAGTTTCTCGTTTGCATTCCGTTTTCGTTAGCTGCTAGCCTTGTCGGAAAATGTCCTTTAATGCATGCTACGGTTTAAAATTTCCTCATTAAAGGGTCGTTAAAGTTTTGTGCATCTGGGCCTAAATCTGTTAGCACACAGGGGTAGCCTAGTGCTTAGTGCAGTGGACTTTGATCCTGGGGAACTGAGTTCAATTCCCACTGCAGCTCCTTGTGACTCTAGGCAAGTCACTTAACCCTCCATTGCCCCTGGTACAAAATAAGTACCTGAATATATGTAAACTGCTTTGAATGTAGTTGCAAAACCTCAGAAAAGTGGTATATCAAGTCTGATTTCCCTTTCGCCTTAATCTTAAAAGATTGCAATCTCTCCAAAATACTGCTATACGTCTATTTTGTAATGCAAAATGAAGAGATTATGTTTTCCCTTTGCTTTGTCAACTACATTGACTTCCCTTTGCGTCACACTTTCAGTTTAAAATATTGATGTTAACATTTAAAGCCCTCTGTACTGGTCTTCCAAATTACTTAGCTACCCTCACCATTCCTTCCCTCCCTGCCCTCCCTCCCCCATCCCAAGCACACTGGGAGTCTACTCAGAATTGTGCTTTATCTTCTTTACTCCTTTTTACTGACCCAATCTACCTTTGACACCCATTTGTTTTCCCTTGCTTTTAATAATTGATCTTTTATCTTTACATTGGGTAGTGATGGAGGATAGAAGCCATAAGCAAGATGCCATTACCTTAATATTCTACTTCCTTATTTTTTAGAGGCTGTGATTGTATCTTTCCTGTTTTGAAATTATTTTAATTGTATTGTACACCACTTAGACTTGTTTCCAAATTAGAAGTCGTTGTTTACTTTTGCAGTGTGTGTATAGATGGCTGTTCTGGTGTGTGCATATTTATATATGTGGCTATGATTCCTGAACATGCGGCTTTTAAATGCCCAGTTGGGTATATATGCTAATCTCAACTTTGTTAAATATTTCAGACATATCCATATATTTGCTCCTATGATATAACTGAATTCTATTATTCTGTCTCACTGTATTTTCAAATGTAAGCCACATTGAACCCGAGTTTGCTTGGGATAATATGGGATATAAATGTAAAAAAAAATAATAATAATCCTTTTTCCACCACCTTTTAAGACACTGCCTATCCAGCTGGATTGTGATGGCACAAGGAAAGCAAGTTTGGTCCAGTGAAATATAACTCGAAATAACCTGTTCCTTTGCTGGGCTCTAGTATTACCATATTGAAAATGTGACCATACCATGCCTTTGTGGGTATGTTCCACTAATAAACTGGCTGGAGTCACAGGGGGTCAATTTCAAAGCACTTAAAGTTCTATAGGTTACTACAGTGGCGTACCAAAGGGAGAGCGGGGGGGGGGGGGCGGTCTGCCCTGGGTGCACGCCGCTGGGGGGTGCCGCGCACCTGTTGGCCGAGTCCGCTTGTTCCCTCCCTGCTGCTCCCTCTGCGCGGAACAGGTTACTTCCTGTTCTGGGGCAGAGGGAGCAGCAGGGAGGGAACGAGCGGACTTGGCCAACAGGCGCGCGGCACCCCCCCCCCCCCCCCAGCAGGTAAAAATGCACCCGGGGGGGAGGGTGTAATTTTGCCAGTGGGGGAGGGGTGAGCTGCACCTGGGGGGGGGGGGGGCACATCGGCGATCCGCCCCGGGTGTCAGGCAGCCTAGGAATGCCACTGGGTTACTATGTAATTTTTGTAGTCTAAGTACTTTGAAAATACAGCTCACTGTTGTCCCACAAGTTTTTAACTTTTCTTGGGTGTCCAGATAATTTAGGGGTGGGTTTTATTTTGGGGTAGAAAGTGATCTTGTATTTTGTTCCCTACAGTAGATAATCCCTCTATATTTTTATTTCTCCTTTGCTGTACTGCTTACAGAAAATGTGATTTCTCAATGGTTCCTTTTCTAATTTTAGTCCTTTATTCTGTAATTGGTGCTGTTAAGCTTGCTACATAGGCTCTGAGAAGCTTCTTTACAGGATTTAGTGCTACTTCACAAAGTACTTTGGCAGACAATCCTTTATTTGTCTGCTCCTTCATAAGGAGAAGGGGGTGGAAGGAACACTGTCAGGAACTCCAGGGACTTGAACTGGTTCATGTCAGGTTCAGAAAGGAGAGAAAGCAGTAGAACCAGAGGAAGGGACAAGAAGACTCATTTTAGTAATACAGCTTAATAAGGTATTTTATATTTCTTATAAAGTTGAGGGGTATGTGTCACTGCAGTCATTATTTTTCAGGATACTGTGACGTGTGTTCAGACTCAGGTTTACTATAATGATAAAGTTTACGTTATGGGATAATGCAACTTCATTTAAAAATGTTAGTGCTTCCAAGATTTCCATAAGTGTGCATGTTGTTTATGTTGATGCAGGACAGATGCTTTACTTAGAAATCCGTTATCAAGCACACTCTAAGGCATTATTTAGGAGTATACCAAAGCACTACTCACGCCTATATGCCTAGTACCCCCTTATGTTTAACTGTAGCCCCCCCCCCCCCAAGTCAGGTTTCGCTACACCCCTGCCCCACAATGTCTCCATGGAGATCAATAAAGAGGAGCCTGGAAATGTGAGTGTGAAGCAGTGTTCCCAGGATCACATCACCACTCACATACAAGCACCATACATAGGCAGTGTCACATACAGTGAGTTCCTTTTGCTGTGGCTAAACAGTTTCTACAATTGTCATTATACACAGTAAAAAGGCATTGCTGAAACCAGAATTTCCAGAGTATCCAATGACAAGTAATCATGGGGCCCCCTCCACTAAGCATAAAAACCTGAAATGAAGGGCTACAGATATCTGGACCCCCTTCCCCCGCATGCTGCCCCATGCCTATGTACTGATGGTAATGTTGCCAGCTGCTCACAAAATGATATGCAGTCACCCAAAGGCACATCTGCCTCACCTCACTGCCCATCCCCACCTCGCAGCAACAGTGCACATGCTCCACAGCAAGGCCACTTTGCCATTCCTCTGTCCCCATGGCCACTTTAACTCACACAGCACCTTGCCATTCCTCTGTTCCCAAGACCACTTTACCTCACACAGCACCTGTGCACCAGTGTACTGCATACCCACCCCCTCAGCCCCCCCCCCCCCCCCCCGTTTGCTCTGCTGTTGACTATTTCTAGTTATGTCCACTGGTGTAGCTACATGGGGCCATGGGCCCCCCCCCCCAATTTCATCCGGATTCCTGGTTTTGCTGGTGGGGGTCCCCAACCTCCGCCAACTGAAGCATTGTTCAGCACCGGTCTCTGGTGCTGCCACGTTTCTTGCCCTGCTCTCTCTTCCTCCTCACGTCCTGCATGGTTCTTTAAGTGAAACTGAGCATGCTCAGTTTAACTTAAAGGCGCGTGCAGGACGTGAAGCAGAGAGAGCAGGGCAGGGAATGTGGCAGCGCCAGAAACCGGCACTGGAGAAGGCTTCAGCTGGCGGGGGTTGGGGACCCCTGCCAGCAAAGATATTTGTTGCTGTGGGGTGTAGCAGGGCGAGTTGTGAGGCGGTGTGGGGGGGGGGGGCAAGGCAGCAGGGGAGGCAGTGGCGGTGGGGCATCAGACTAAAATATGCCCCCCCACCTCGGGTTCTGGCCCCCTCCCACCGCGAGGTTTGGCTATGCCCTTGGTTATGTCACACCAAAAAGCTCCATCATCTGCACCCTATCTCCACCAACTTGTGTTTTGTAGACACTTCAGCATCCACCAAGACCTTAAGTCACTCTGGTGCCAATACAGGTGCATATGCTGAGTAGACCCTGCCTTAACTCAGCACACAAGGGAGCACCTCAGGGCCCGACGTAAGTAACACAGATATAACACCCCTATAAAAGCTCTGTCCCCAATCAAGCCTGAGTGTGTAGCTACCCTCATTCCAGTGTGTCCACAGTCACCATATGTACTAGAATGTGTTGCAGCCAACCTTCAACCTATGAGATAACATGGAAAGGAAAGGGAGAGGAGAAGGCCTTTGGACAGCATCCTCAGGTGACCAATACAAAAGTGCCCAGTGTGTCACATACACCTACTTAGCACATTGCAGCTGCTATGGCAGGAGAAATTAAACAGTAACCTCAAACACCCACAGTGGGCATGCAGCCCTAACCCCTATGCCAAACATGTTTCTGACAAAGGAGTATTCAAGGAGGACAGTACACTGACCACAGAGGGCCATTATAGCACCAGTTACCTCCCAAATGGATGGCCTGTCATACTGCCTAACCCACACTATTAGATATACCTTTGTGAGCTCCAAAGTTGGGTATTCTGCTCTGTAAGACATCCCTCAAGGCCCAAGCTGGGGGCCCCTGAAATCTCCACATAGTTAGTCCACATCCTCCTCTTATGAAAACTACCATATATGTGTACTCTCTCCCCTCCCCCCCAGGTACCCCCAAAGTATGGTCATGAGTCATGGGGTGATATGTAGCCACTGCCATCAGTGAGGACCCCAAACCAGCTAGTATAAGTACCCCACAGATAGATGCCCTCAAATTTTGGTTTTCCCTCATGATGTCTGTAAACTGTCTTTCTTATGGGGGGTTCCAGCAGAGGTGGCCAGAAGGATGGGTGGCTCTGACAGGGTCCCCTGCCATCTCAAAGCCAGCTGTAGGACACATAGGCTTGGACACACACACACACCCATATCTCTGACAAGAACTGCAACAACTCAGTGCCATACTACCTCCCAGCCAGTGCCTGCTCACCTAGGGCCCTCCAGCTGGGCCAGGACCCATCCTGCATGCCCATAGCCAAACAATCCTGTCAAGGGACTGTGAGGGAGTGGGTGAAACAAAGCAGGGTTTCCTTAGACACACTTCTTCACTGGTGCAGTTCATCCACCTTTCGGCAGGTGGTGCTAGTCTGCCAAGTCAGAGGTGCGGAGCTCAGATCAGGCTGGAGTTAAAAGCCCTGAGACTGAATAGATCAGGAAGGCCTCAATATAGAGGTTTCCAAGAGAGAGAGAGAGAGCAGGAACCTGAGTGCAGAGGACTCCTACAATCCTGTAATTGCCAGCAGGTGCTTCAGTGAGGTAGAAGAAGTTTCCTTGAACCTCAAAGCTAAGAGAGTGAAAGTTAACTAACTCTGTGGAGTGTATAAGACAGAGAGACTTAAGAGCCTAAGTTAAGAAAAACTGACTATATATTTACCTTGTGAAGCCTGCATCTGGGACAAGGTGAAGGAACTCAGTGGTGCGCTGGTAAATTTTTAACACGCTCTCTCCCTGGTCCACCTCTGTGCACCCCTATCTCTGCCCCCATCCCCCCCCCCCCCCAAATTGCAGAGCTGGCTATACCTGGGGAGAGAGCCTGGGGGGGTGCAATACATTATTCTCCAAGAAAAAAAATTTAAATGCTCTCAGGTTCCAATCTAATTCATGTTTAATGTGGGATTAAATGCCATAAATACGTAAATAAATAAATAGATAGAAACTCTGAACATTGAGCACCTGATTCTCATAACATGATGTCTGTTTTAGAAGCCCTTTACCAGGAGAAAAAAATCTCTGTACCAATATAACAGGGTTAAGGTGTCCCTATAACCAGCCCCTCTAAATGACACACCGATTACGATATATAACAAATTACTACTCTACCTATGAAAAGTTATTCCTTTATTGTACTTCCTCTGTGTGTGTACGCACAAGCTGTTGTATCATCTTTAAAATGGCTGCCGAGACTTACAAGGGCGGCCTCGCGAGACTCCAAGTCTCGCAAGGCCGCCGCTAGAAGTCTCTGCATCCATTTTTAAAGAGCGAGGCGGCAGTGGTGGGTCAGTGCCAGCAGCAGGCAGGAAAGACTGGGGATCTTTCCTGCCCTGGCCCCAAAGAATCTATTAGACCACCAGGGTAGTTGCCTTAAAGGCTTTAGGTATGTGTTGGGACCTGCGGCTTGGGGGGGGGGGGAGGAGAGTGCGCCGTGAACCAGCTCGCCCTGCCTCAACAACCCATGTCAGAAAAATTAACAACCGGCTCTTGCGAGCCGGTGCGAGTCGGCTCCAGCACACCACTGGTGTAACCTGTCAGGGAAAAGGTTCCAGGATTATGTTTATTAGAGGTACACTGGCTGAGCTCATAGCTGTAGGGTAGTGTTTCCCAAGTCCGGTCCTGGAGTACTCCTTGCCAGTCAGGTTTTCAGGATATCCATAGTGAATATGCATAAAAGAGATTTGCATATAATGGAGGCAGTGTATGCAAATCAAGTTCATGCATATTCATTGTAGATATCCTGAATTGGCAAGGGGTACTCCAGGACTGGACTTGAGAAACACTGCTGTAGGGCACCTGGAAGTGGGGCCCTTTCTGAGCTCAGTCAAGAAGCTGTGCTCAACTCCTCCCAGCATTGCCAGTGCTACTACACTGTACCACAGTATCTGATTATACGCCTTACCAAATGAAGCACAAGGACAACTACTGCTGCCCCTAACATTGTTCTCCAAAAGCTAGTACAGTCGGTCCAGCAGCGGACAGCCCTACCAGTGGGTAACCTTGACATCTTGCTGAGTCCACTCAATGCCAATTATGCCACTAAATCTATAAAAATTGCCCTCTTTGTATATCAGATCTTCTATGTTGTATCCAAAAGAAACACAATAATAAAGATACAGCGTAAGAGCATCTTACAAAATCATTGCTATGACATATAAGGACCTATTCAAAAGACATTCCTCAAGGCATGAAAATGTTTTATCCCTGATTTCAGAAAGAATGTTTATCTTCAAAATTTGCATATTTCTGATAGTTAAGGCAGGATTTACAACACATGAAATGCAGTTTTCCAGCTCAGCATCATTGTTTGTCAATGTATGAGGCCGCAAAGTCTTCACAACTCAGTTTGATTAAGTTATGCATGGTTTTGTAATAATCTTGCAGTTAAAGATCTTAGAGGTTTTTAAGCACTTGGAGATTGATGAAACTCTTACACAGAAAGGAGTGGAATATCTCACCAAAACTTCTTTTTAAAGGTAAATACAGTGGTGGAAATAAGTATTTGATCCCTTGCTGATTTTGTAAGTTTGCCCACTGACAAAGACATGAGCAGCCCATAATTGAAGGGTAGGTTATTGGTAACAGTGAGAGATAGCACATCACAAATTAAATCCGGAAAATCACATTGTGGAAAGTATATGAATTTATTTGCATTCTGCAGAGGGAAATAAGTATTTGATCCCCCACCAACCAGTAAGAGATCTGGCCCCTACAGACCAGGTAGATGCTCCAAATCAACTCGTTACCTGCATGACAGACAGCTGTCGGCAATGGTCACCTATATGAAAGACACCTGTCCACAGACTCAGTGAATCAGTCAGACTCTAACCTCTACAAAATGGCCAAGAGCAAGGAGCTGTCTAAGGATGTCAGGGACAAGATCATACACCTGCACAAGGCTGGAATGGGCTACAAAACCATCAGTAAGACGCTGGGCGAGAAGGAGACAACTGTTGGTGCCATAGTAAGAAAATGGAAGAAGTACAAAATGACTGTCAATCGACAAAGATCTGGGGCTCCATGCAAAATCTCACCTCGTGGGGTATCCTTGATCATGAGGAAGGTTAGAAATCAGCCTACAACTACAAGGGGGGAACTTGTCAATGATCTCAAGGCAGCTGGGACCACTGTCACCACGAAAACCATTGGTAACACATTACGACATAACGGATTGCAATCCTGCAGTGCCCGCAAGGTCCCCCTGCTCCGGAAGGCACATGTGACGGCCCGTCTGAAGTTTGCCAGTGAACACCTGGATGATGCCGAGAGTGATTGGGAGAAGGTGCTGTGGTCAGATGAGACAAAAATTGAGCTCTTTGGCATGAACTCAACTCGCCGTGTTTGGAGGAAGAGAAATGCTGCCTATGACCCAAAGAACACCGTCCCCACTGTCAAGCATGGAGGTGGAAATGTTATGTTTTGGGGGTGTTTCTCTGCTAAGGGCACAGGACTACTTCACCGCATCAATGGGAGAATGGATGGGGCCATGTACCGTACAATTCTGAGTGACAACCTCCTTCCCTCCGCCAGGGCCTTAAAAATGGGTCGTGGCTGGGTCTTCCAGCACGACAATGACCCAAAACATACAGCCAAGGCAACAAAGGAGTGGCTCAGGAAGAAGCACATTAGGGTCATGGAGTGGCCTAGCCAGTCACCAGACCTTAATCCCATTGAAAACTTATGGAGGGAGCTGAAGCTGCGAGTTGCCAAGCGACAGCCCAGAACTCTTAATGATTTAGAGATGATCTGCAAAGAGGAGTGGACCAAAATTCCTCCTGACATGTGTGCAAACCTCATCATCAACTACAGAAGACGTCTGACCGCTGTGCTTGCCAACAAGGGTTTTGCCACCAAGTATTAGGTCTTGTTTGCCAGAGGGATTAAATACTTATTTCCCTCTGCAGAATGCAAATAAATTCATATACTTTCCACAATGTGATTTTCCGGATTTAATTTGTGATGTGCTATCTCTCACTGTTACCAATAACCTACCCTTCAATTATGGGCTGCTCATGTCTTTGTCAGTGGGCAAACTTACAAAATCAGCAAGGGATCAAATACTTATTTCCACCACTGTAGAATATGTTTCTAACCATGCTGTGCTGCAAAGTTCAGAGGCAGCCTACATTCTAGGCACAAGTCACGTTAAAGCTTATATAACGTGAATCACAGAAGAAATGGCCATCATTGGACACCTAAATATGAATTGCATAGCTAGGAGGGAGTTATGAGAAAGTTAATCAGCTTTTCAGGGTCTTGGCTAAACTCTTCAGGACAGGGAACAACTCAAAGTCAAGCTAAGTCACTCATCTGTCTCCATAAATACACTTAGGGGAAAAGTTATCAAGTGGACTACCATTATGATGGGTCATATTATTTTAGCAAGGAGTCCCATTTTATGCATGGTATATGCAGGTACTTTTTCTATTTCGAGAAAGTTTCACCTCCTGATATAGCTTTGCGAAACAAGAAGGCCCTTGTTGAGGTTTGGG
This sequence comes from Microcaecilia unicolor, assembly GCF_901765095.1. Taxonomy (NCBI): domain Eukaryota; kingdom Metazoa; phylum Chordata; class Amphibia; order Gymnophiona; family Siphonopidae; genus Microcaecilia; species Microcaecilia unicolor. The sequence goes on from NC_044035.1 coordinate 59,994,645, forward strand.
GCTTTGAGCAGATTGCCATTTGATTGCTGATTTCAGCTGTGAATTTCACTTTACAAATTGAAGAGAGAGAGAAGAAAAGTTATTTCTCCAGATAAGTGTATACACATTTTGAAAAGCAAAGCTCTAGTCCTTGAAACTGATGTACTTACTATAGTTTGAAAATTGAGTAAAGCTGGTGCTATTTTTGCAATTTTTTGATATTATATATGCCAAGTTTTTTTCCAGTAATGTTTTTTTCTTCACCTAGGAGTTGTTTTCCGCTGCGGCTTTTGCAATCTGCCACAGAGCCGATAAGAGTTAGCCCTAATGGGTTATATTCTGTAAAAGGCAATGACTTTTCCCAGGGCATTTGAGGCTCCAGTTTATTAAGGTTATGCTTATATATATCAAGCACTTTCTCAATTTTTAAGAATTTTTTATATTTGTTGTAATCACTAATTGCTCTTCCAAAGTTATTTTGTGGTGCTTTGAGGCAGTGGCATACTAAGGGGGGGGGGGCGGTCCGCCCCGGGTGCACGCTGCTGGGGGGTGCCACGGCGCGCGCCTGCTCCGAGTTCGCTAAACTTCGTTGCTCGTTTGCTGCAGCTCCCTCTGCCCCGGAACAGGTTACTTCCTGTTCCAAGGTAGAGGGAGCTGCAGCGAACGAGCAAAGAAGTTTAGCGAACTTGGAGCAGGCGCGCACCGCGGCACCCCCCCCCCAGTGGCGTGCACCCGGGGGGGGTGTCATTTCGCCGGAGGGGGGGGGGAAGGTGTAATTTAGTGGGGGGGGGCGCTGCACCCGGGAGGGGCGCATCGGCGCTCCGCCCCGGGTGCCATCCAGGCAAGGAACGCCACTGCTTTGAGGTAAAGCAATAAATCACAGCTGAAGGCTAAAGAGCTGTTCCAATGTGGATTTACTGATAGTGGATAAAATAGTGTGGTTGCTATGTTAGTCCATTTTAAAAGTAATAAATAGAAATAAAGCAAAACAAAATAAAGTAAAGTAAAGTGATACCTCTTTGATTGGACTAAATATATTTTTTGGATTGTTTTATAAATGGCACCTAAAAAACTGTCACAAAAAATAGTGCTTAGCGCTATCCTATAAATGGCGCTTACAGTTAAGCAGTTTATTAAATAGTGCTCAGCGCCAAGAACCGTGACTATATTTAGGCACAACCAATTGCACCAATGAAACCTTGGTGTAAATCCCCGTGCCTAAATTAGGCATGGATCCCCTTTATTCTATAACAATGCACATATATTAACGGAACACCCCCAATCCACCCATGATCCTCCCATGGCCGCATCCCCTTTTTGGACCCACGTGCAAAATTTACGTGCAGATCCCACACCTAAATGTATAGGTGTAAATTTTAATTAAATCCAATCAGCACCAATAATTGGTTGTTAAAATCTGAATTATCAGCACTAATTGGTTCATTATTCAATTAAATAGAATGCACAAATTGGGTGCACACCCAAATTTGCCCACAAAATTTTTAGCGACTTTTATAGAATTCGAGGGGATATGCAGGTACTTTTTCTGTCCCTAGTGGGCTCACAATCTAAAGTGTTTTTTGTACCTGGGGAAATGGAAAGTTAAGTGACTTGCCCAGGGTCACAAGGAGCCTCCTGGAAGGTGTGGATAGCATAAGGAGGGATCTATCTAAACTTGAAGAATGGTCTAGAATTGGCAGCTAAGATTTAAAGTTAAAAAATGTAGGGTCATGCATTTGAGCTGCAAAAACCCAAGGGAGCAGTACAGTATAGGGGGTGAAATATTTATATGCATGAAAAAAGGGATGGACCAGGGGATGATTGTACCTGATGATCCTAAGGTGGTTAATGTTACTTATATCCTTCTGTAATTATTAATTGTATCTTTACTCTGCTATGGCAATAACCAGGGCAGAATATTGTAAGCCACATTAAGCCTGCAAATAGGTGGGAAAATGTGGGATACAAATGCAACAAATAAATAGATACAAATGCAACAAATAGATTAGTGCTTTTCATCATGAAGTATATGGAGACAAACTCAAAGATCTCAGTATGTATCCTTTTGAAGAAGGGCAAGAGAGTGGAGTATGAAAAGCCAGTTAAATATCTCTCTGGCATAAATGCACAGGAGGCAGGCCTCTTTCAATTGAAAGAAAGTGCTGGAATGCCGGAACCTTGGATGAAGGTGAAACAGGATCAACTCAGAAGTAATCTAAGGAAATATTTCATTACAGAAAAGGTGGAGGGAGTGCGTAACAGCCTCATGGCAGAGGTAGTGGAAATGAAGACTGTATCTGAATTCAGGAAAGCGTGGGACAAGCACAGATTTATCTCTAAGGGAGATGAAAGGATTGTACAGCTTATTAGTTGATATGGATGAGCAGACAGGATAGGCCGTATGGTCTTTATCTACCATCGTTTCCTATGTTTCTGTTTCCAAAAGGCACCCGTGGGAATGTCTGCACATGACACATGTATAACTTATACACATGTGCACCACAGGACAATTAAAAAAAATGCCATTTATGTTTGTAAAACAGCCTTTATTTGTGGAAATCCCCTTTTTTAAAATTATCGCCTAAGTTTTTAAAAATCAGCAAATTGAAATCACTGACTTACAGAAAAGGCCTTCAAAAGTCAAAGAGGGTTAAGTGACTTCCCAAGATCACAAGGAGCAACAGTGGGATTTGAACTGGCCACCTCTGGATTGCAAGACTGGTGCGCAAACCATTAGGCCACTCCTCCACTCCATGTAATGAAATCCGGTTTTGAATGTCATGTTCGTGTTCTATGAATAGGAAATTTAAAACATTCCATTGCCTCAGGTACAAACTTAGATTGTGAACCCTCCTGGGACAGAGAAATATCCAGAGTACCTGAATGTAACTCACCTCAAGCTACCACTGAAAAAGGTGTGAAAAAAATCTAAATAAATACATGACTGAACTATATTCTGTGTGTTTAAAAATACCTACCAGCCAATGTTCAACCTGTAGAAATCAGGCCAGCTAATTCCCACAATCAGCACTGAACCTGGATATTCAATGCCAGGCCATTTCCAGTGACTGACATTGAATATCTAAACTTAACCAGCCAAGTCAATATTCAGTGCTGAACATTAGCACTTAGCTGGTTAAGTGCTATTTATCCGGCTGGGAGACATTCCTGACTAGTTGAATAGTGTTGAATATCGGCCAACTAGACCTTACTTCCAGTCACACCTAATGCTTTGTTAAAAATATTCCACTAAAGGAAAAAAAATTCTTAGAACTCTATTTACCTCATTTTCTTATTCCTCAAACTACCTATCCCCTGAGTAATGAGACGGTTTTTGAAAAGCAATTAAGAACTTCCTAAATGGTGCGAATAACAATACATCATGATTTATACTATGCCACACACAATTCATTCAGGTAAATCTTTTTAATATTCCTAAGAAAATGATTAACAATGCTATCTTTTAAAAGCATAAAATCATACACTATTTTAGCATCATGAACTCTTATGATGAGTAGTATCCACCGATATTTAATATAATATTATTGAGAAAAACATTTATAGGTTAATATTCATTTAATTGCCATCCTAAATATTTAAAAATGTACATATTTATTTTATTTTATGTTTATTTATTTTTGACATTTATATCCTGCCTTAGCCCAAGTAGAACTCAGGTTCAATGTGGTCGTGAACACATTCAAAATATATTAACAAAAAGTAATATACATCATATAATGTTAAGACCAGTAAAATTTGAGTTAGGAACAGATGTAATTAAATACATATAGCCTTGTTTGCTAAGGTGTGCTAGCGTATTTAGTGCCCACTAAAATTAATGCTAGATACCCATAGAAATATATGGGTATCACTAGTGTTAGCGCATGCTAATTTTTAGCGTGTGCTAAAAACGCTAGCACACCTACACCACAGCTTAGTAAACAGGGCCTTTATTAGTGATTTAAGCTAGATAGTTGAAATACAGTTGAAAAAGGTAAGGGCTAGGATTAGCTGGGATAGACAGGAGTAGTGGGAAGTGGGATGAGGTAAAAATTAATGCCATATATTTAGCACCACTATCCCAATAGGTAGTAGTACAGAGAATAAATATAATATAGTCACCATTGCCTGCTATGAAACTGAGGTGCTCCTTATCAAAGTACGTGGATCAGTGGCGTAGCTACGTGGGGCCTGAGGGGGCCGGGGCCCCGCAGATTCACCCCAGGACCCCCCTCCCGGCGAACCCGCCCCCGCTGCCGCCTACCTTTACTTTTGCTGGCGGGGGATCCCACTCCCCACCAGCCGACGTCTTCTCAGTCCTTCCTGCTCTTCAATTTGTTTGCTGACGTCCTGCACGTAATTGTACGTGCAGGACGTCAGACTCAGAGAACAGTTCTGTTCTCTGAGTCTGACGTCCTGCAAGTACAACGTGCAGGACGTCAGCAAACAAATTGAAGAGCAGGAAGCGACTGAGAAGAAGACGTCGGCTGGCGGGGAGTGGGATCCCCCGCCAGCAAAAGTAAAGGTAGGCTGCAGCGGCGGCGGGTTCGCGGCAGGAGGGGGGGCAGCAATGTCGGCGGTGGGGGGGGCGGCGCCGGGGGGAGGGCTAAAATGTGCCCCCTCCCCCGGGCTCTTGACCCCTCCCCCACGGAAGGCTGGCTACACCCCTGACGTGGATGTCTTAAAATGCCTAAACAAACATCCATCTGCTAAAAAACATCCAAATCCTGATTTTCAAAAGTCAGAATTTGGACATTTCACACTGCAGTTCATTCAAATAGCAAGGGGGGAGAGGGGTGTTGTGGATGTGTTTGGGGCAGGACTAGAGAGGGCCCAGAAGTAGGATGTCCAACAGGGATTTTCGTATGGGAAGACACGTCCATGTCTAAAAGGAAGAATGTTTTTATCTAGATATGTTCCAGTCACGTGCAAGTTACAAAAGGTTGCTCTAATTGAGCAGCTGAACACTGTAGGGATTAAGACATAACCCCTCCTTGTTCCCCCAGTGGTTGCTGTCCCTGTCCCTCTCCCCTGAAAGTGAAACTGGAAAGGAAAACCAGGCTCTATGTCAGCTGCAGGAATTAAGTCCATTTTGAACAAAACAGTAAGCAGGCCAGAGCAGTAGCCTAGTGGTTAGTACAGTGGATTATAAACCAAGGTCCCAGATTCAATTTTCACTTCAACTTTTTTTTTTTTTAATAAATCTAAGCCTTCCAGAAACAGAAAAATGCCTACTGTACCTAAATATATTCTATTGTATAGTATTATATGTGGATACTTCTATTCCACCTTTAACAAGTGTTGCAAAGCAAATTACAATAATAACATTTCTACAGTAAGAAGGAATTTACAACTCAACACATAGCCAATGCTATAAAATCTATAAAAAATAGTTACAATTAAGTTTAAAAATTACAAATTCTTTCTAGAAAATAGGTAAGAATTTCAAAGACTTCCTAAACAGACAGCAGCAAACAGGAGCCCCTGAAGCAGTTAAAATGAAACAGGGATTCCCTGTTGCTATTATTTTCCTGTTTGCTGCTAATGCAGCTTTCGCTCTTTTTGATGTTTGTATTAAAGAGGAATTATTTTTACACCTATGATGGTTATGGAATTGCTTTAGTTCTTAGCAGTTGTGTGATCTAAGGCTGAGACTAAGAGATCTATTTTTCTCCACTTTTTTGTAGTTATTTGTAGTATAATTATTACTTTAGATCAAAGCGAGTGATGCTGCATGGCATTTACACACAAACATATTAATGAATTTCAATATTGTAGTAAAGTAACTTATTAAAATAACCCAACATAATAGTAGCCCATGTTGATTACTTCCCCCCCCCCCCCCTTTATGAACATAAGAGTAGCCACACCGGGTCAGCCAGGTCACAAGTACCTGGCAGAAACCAAAATCGAGACAACACTCCATACTACAAATCCCAGGGCAAGAAGTTGCTTCCCATGTCTGTCTCAATAGCAGGCCATGAACTTTTCCTCCAGAAATTTGTCCAAACCTTTTTTAAACCCAGATATGCACAAATCTTGATTCCACTCAAACTCTGCCCTAGAACATGCCAACCTGGGCGTCTCATTTCCAATTTGTACAGCACATCTTTTCTCAAATGCCCCCCCCCCCCCCCCCCCCCCCCCCCCACATTTGCATATTGCAGTTACCAGAAATCGAGATGGTTTTGTGGCTTGTGAAAACCAACGCGTCTCATTTCCAATTTGTACAGCACATCTTTTCTCAAATGCCCCCCCACATTTGCATATTGCAGTTACCAGAAATCGAGATGGTTTTGTGGCTTGTGAAAACCAACACTACAAACCTCTTTCACATGATGACCAGTTTTTAACTTACAGTTTAAGAGCATACTAGACATTTCTGAAAGTGAAAAACTTTAAAGCAAGCATTGTGAACCCAAGTTCTTCAGAATTGGCTTCTGAGCAGGCAGCCAGCAATTCTGTTTTTGTCAGAAACTGTGATTTTTGTATTCTCTTTCCTCTCCATGGTGATACAAGACAGAAAGCAAATGGTACTCAAGAGATAACCTGACACATAACATATCTCTGCTAGATTATGATCTCAGAATGTCACTGCTATTTATGTTTAACACAGGCCATGACAGCTTTTGTGAGAAACCAACAGATTTTTATGCTAGGTTATAAGCTCATTCACAATGTTTCCGTCAATACTGATACCTGAAGTTTACTGATATGTCAAAAAGAGACTAGAGTGGGCTTTTTTTGTTGCATTTCACAGATAAAAAGCTTAAAATTGCTGGAAAGGCTTTTTTTTTTCAAAGGATTTGGGCTTTGTTTGCTTATTGAAAAGGAAACTTAAAACTATGTTTTTAATACACAGGATATGTTACGCATTTAGAGCAAGGATATTCAGTTCTGCTCTTTGAGGATGGCAAACTGAGTAATTAAATATGCAAATTAACCCAGCTTCTGACTCAAATGTATGCAAATCTCTCTGATGAACACTCATTGTGGATATCCTGACAAACAGCCTTTATTGCAAGTCTCAAGGAGCAGAATTTTATTGACTGGATTCAGCAAACTCTAGTGCACACCCCAGAATGTGGGATAACCTAGCCTGAATCCAATTCTGTCCACTCATATGAGGTCAGTGGTACAGTACTCAGAAAAGAAATGAAAGTGAACTCACTCTAATAACAAAATAATAATAATAATAATGGGTCCTTTTAAATAGATATATGCACTTACCATAAATAATGATGTCTAAAAGGAAACTTAGAAGATCTTGTCCAACTGTCCAACATCATTCTTATACTCTACCGTGATACTCGGACCTGTTTAGGATTGCCTTCCTTCAAATTTAGGAACTCTTTTACTAAAGTGTTCTAAGTTTTTGCACTTTCTGTACAATAATAAGGTACATTACAGCATGGGAAATGCAGGGAACATACCCACCAGCTGCCCTACATTTATCACAGACACCACATAGGCTCTGCATTACATGTTGTGGCAGAAAGCGCAGGCAGTGGAAAGCAGGCTGAGGAAGTAAAATAAATATATAAAGGTAGACGGCCATTCCCCCAGTGTTGCATTTGCCCAATATTTATTTATTTATTTATTTATTTATAGCATTTATATCCCACATTTTCCCACCCAAGGCCAGGCTCAATGTGGCTTACATCAGTCTGCAAAAAACATACATCAATGTAGCTAACAATCAAAATCAATGAAGTAAAGAGAAGCAAGTAACAGCAAAGGAGTGGAAAAGGAGAAAGTGTAATAGAATTCAATATGTCGTAACGTCTGCAGCAGTTCAGAAGTTAGAGATGCTAGGCGGGTCTGCAGCCTAAGCTTTCCCAAATAATAGGGTCTTTAGAGACTTTCTTCCACTATCCTAAAGCCTCCCCCAACAGCGGATCCCCAATGGCCCACCATTCACTTGTGCAATCCACTTCTCAACCCCTACTACTCTGACAATCAAACCCTGCCCCCGATGCCCACCCTTGTAAGGCAAACCCCAGTACCTTGATCCTAACCCTCCCACCACCCAACAATCTCCCTTCAGGACTCACCCAGAGATTGCTGAAAGGGATCATCCTTTCCATATAAGTAGAAAATCTCCTTATATGGAAAGGACGCCCCTAGTGGTAATCTTGCAAAACTATTGCTAGGGGGCAAAGCCACCATACTGAGGGATGGTGCCAACCTGAGCAGCAGCAGCAGCAGAGAGGACCTCAAATTCCTAGCCTTACGAGGAAACCTTTCAGTGACCACCAGGTGAGTCCAGGAGGGGGGTTGAGAGGTAGGGGTAGGGTTAGAATTGAAAAAGTCTTATTAGCCATACTGGGGTGGGCCATGAAAGTCAGAGGAGGGGTTTGATAGTTGGAGTGGTGGGGCTGGAGAAGGGGAAATTACTGTATACATGTGGAGGAGGGCTGCTGGGGGATCAACTATTGGAAGAGACTGTGGATACAATGGCGGATGTCAGGGAGATGTGCAGCTATGGGAATGGCAGCCTGTCTTTATTTATTTATTTATTTATTTATTTATTTTACTTCCTTTGGCTACATGACTGGTGCACTTACCATCTCCTTTTAAGGTGATAGTAATTGCAGCCAAGTTATCACCAGTGGGGACAGCTAGTGGGTATTAATAAGCCATGTGCTAGTTGTTAGGAGAGACCACTCCGGACATGCACACTGTTGTGTTTTGCAGTTAGAGTGGCATTTGTGCTGCACGGTATGTCTTACCACATGGTAAATGTTAATACGGATCAGTACCAACATTTTCTGCACTATACAACCTACACTAGCTGCTCAATGCAGCTTTGTAAAAAGGCTTTTTAGTTTCCAAGCTGTCTTGGAGAAGGGGACTAGAAGGGGCAGAACAGAGATTTTCCTGATCATATTTATATAATGCATGATAAATACCAATTTTGCCCATATATTAATGTCTATAAGGCCGATATTAAAATTTGGACATCTAAGTTAGGCACCTAGGTTATATGCTGAAAATAAGTTCAGATAAAACCAGTACCTAACCCATTGGCCTAAAACTGAATTATCTAGGCCTATTAATTACTTGTCTGTATTTGGGATCCTAAATTAGGTCCCCAGCATTGGAAATTGGCAGTGAATACCTAACTTATTTCTCCTGACCTGTGTAACCAGGTACCTCTCTTGTGCAGCCAAGGATAGAACAATCTCCTCCAGCCACAGGCTCCTGGTACAATGAAGAAATAGATGTCCACCAGTAACTTCAATCTTAAGGACTTTTATTCCATGCAAGTTTCTCGTGCATAGTTCCAACAGCAGCATAGCAAATACCAGGATTCAATACAGGCTTCAGTCTGGGCTCTTTATCAGTGCACAATAAACAGCAATTCAATTCCCAAGACAAACAGTTCTTTCAGTTCATCATCACAGTTCAGTCACCAAGCAGCAGTTTCTACCTTCTATCCTCTTTACCTTCAGGAGAGTTCAATATTTTAGGGACTCCTTCTACCCAAGGGTTTTCCCCTGCATCAGCTTCACAGTGAATTCAATACTTTTGGGACTTCCTCTCACCCAAGGAATTTCAGCCTGCTTCAGTACTTTAGGGACCTCCCTGCCCAAGGGTTTTCAGCCTGCAAATGCTTTAGGGACCTCCCTGCCCAAGGGTTTTCAGCCGTCAACTGCTTCTCTCCTTCAGCTCCTCTCTTCTGAACTGAACTCCTTCCCACCTGCCTAATCAATCCCTGGCTTCAGCTACCACCACCAATCATTCTCCTTCCATTAACTTCCTCACACCCAAACCAGCTGAGTTAAGCATTAGACTAATGAGACCAATGATGAGCTCCTGCACACAGGGTTTCCTAACTCTCTTCCTGCCTAGTGGCAGCCACTCCACACAACCTGCCAGTTTACACCCATGTCTTCCCTGATTGCAGCTAGGAGTCCAGTCCGGGTTCTTCATCTCACCCTCTGGCTCCTTTCCTGCAATGCCTTCTGGGACTTGTATTTCAGACTGAAACTGCCTTAACCCAACTATCCTGGAGGTGACTTTATCACACCTGGCATTATCTTTTTCTCAACCTACTTTTAGAGGCCTACTAAAAACAGACTGCAAGACTTAGGCAATTGGGGGTAGGGATCATTTTTATTTATAAAGATCTTAAAGTAGTCAGCTATATCTTTTGAATATTGGTATCTAAGTGTTTGCTATGCCCACTGCTGTGTACGATATTTGCATCATATAAACCTTATTCAACAGGGCTTTTGAGATGTTTTTATAAATGTGAAAAGGTTGTCTAACTGAAGAAAAGTCATAATAATGTAATATCCCTAACAACTGAATTGAGAGATAGGAATGCAAAGTTTGGTGAAACAGATTAGGCTTTAGATGTTATAACACATAACTAAATAATCACACAATAAAACTGTCAAATTTTTCTTCAAGGGCTTACTGAAATCCTAACTCATGGCGTGACATATCTAAAGAAGGAAGCTAAGCAATCTAGAAAATTTATGTCCATCATCATCTTCATATAATTCTTCTCTTAGACCAATAATGGGTATCATATCCATGTTATCATGTCGCTATTTGATTTATTGCAATAGTATCAGAGCCAATTAACAAAATAATTTCATGTCCTAAAATCCACGCCTGTTTAATGTAATAAACAATTAGAATTTGTGTGCACTGTTACAGAATATGATAGATTCCACCCCAATGTTCAGCGCTATTTAACTAGTCAGAACAGCTGTTGACCAGTTAAATAGTGCTTAACCGGCTATTTGACGATATTCAGCTATCCCCCGCTGAATATCCCCATTTAACAGATAATGGATAGCTAGTTATATCGTACAATATAACTAGCTATCCGCCGATTTTTAGATTTGGTTTAGCAGCCATATTTGGCTGCATCAAATAGTGGAATATCTTTGGCCGGCTACGTCTGAGTATCATAGTAACATAGTAACATAGTAGATGACGGCAGAAAAAGACCTGCACAGTCCATCCAGTCTGCCCAACAAGATAAAACTCATATGTGCTACTTTTTGTGTATACCCTACCTTGATTTGTACCTGTCCTCTTCAGGGCACAGACCGTATAAGTCTGCCCAGCACTATCCCCGCCTCCCAACCACCAGCCCCGCCTCCCACCACCAGCTCTGGCACAGACCGTATAAGTCTGCCCAGCACTACCCCCACCTCTCAACCACCAGCCCCGCCTCCCACCACCGGCTCTGGCACAGACCGTATAAATCTGCCCAGCACTATCCCCGCCTCCCAACCACCAGCCCCACCTCCCACCACCGGCTCTGCCACCCAATCTCGGTAAGCTAACTTAGCCGGTTATCTTCAAACCAGCCAAAAATAAACCAGATATTCAATGCTGGTCACCAGAAATGGCCCAGCATTGAATATTCAGGCTTAGCGCCAACCGCAGGATTAAGCCGGTCTAACTCCTGCAGTCTGAATGTCGGCCTCATCCGTGCCTAGTTTAGTCATGATGATTTATACCAGGTTTCAGTTGGTGTAAATCCTCCTGCCCAAAATTTGGTGTGGATCCTGTCACTACGTGCTATTCTATAAATGGTGCCAATTCGGAGCTTGGGGTTTTTTGTGCCGATTTTTGACGCCATATACAGTATCGAGCCTTAAGATTTGAAAAATGGCATGGCAGTACATGATAGCAGAGTGCTTTGTGCCTGGAAGGTGTGAAATGTTTGCTTTCATTTTGAAGAGAGAGAGAGAGACTATCCTTTCATTCACAATAGAAAAGAGGTTTTGACAATTTTTATGCATAATCTGATAAAGGTTGATTCTTGTCGTGTAGTGTTGCGTTGTGTTGTATTGTAATCATTTAAGCTTCTACCCTGATTATCTGTTTAATTTCATCTATGTACCTAGCATATTTGTTGTCTAAAGCCATTTTTCTTTCCCAATACAGAGAATAATTAAAGTGTTAACACTGATTTCTATTCCATGTTTTGTGGCATTTGTTACAATTGAAAGGTAAGGGGGGTGACAGAAGGGTATGATCTTCTGAAGGCCTTCCAGCAATTTTAATCCCATTTTCCCAGAACCTTGAATTCAGGCCCTAAAGTTCTTGGTTGAAGTGAGACTCAGCAGCCTGAAGGCGTAGCATCCTGTCCTCTTCAAGAGGTTTCCCTGGCTTGCACTATATATATATATGCTCATTATTTGCCTAAACATTTCTATTTAGTCTAAGATGCAGCCCCCGCTCAAACTTTGAATAATTATTTTTATTTGTTAGTCTGTCTGAATCTGCCTCCTTTTTGCCTCAAAGAGGCTACATTTATAATAGGACACTGTGGTAATGTGACCTGGCAAGGAGCAGGGAGCCCTTAATAAATACAGCCAGTCAGAGGATTTCAAGTGGAACAAGTTTATTTAAACTCAAAAATAAAGATTTCCCCAAGTCTGTTCTCGCCACAGGCTGAACACTTTAACCATACATAGTAACATACATAGTAGATGACGGCAGAAAACGACCTGCACGGTCCACCAAGTCTGCCCAACAAGATAAACTCACATGTGCCATTTTTTGTGTATACTTTACCTTGATTTGTACCTGTCTTTTTCAGGGCACAGACCGTATAAGTCTGCCCAGCACTATCCCTGCCTCCCAACCACCAGCCCCGCCTCCCACCTCCGGCTCTGGCACAGACCATATAAGTCTGCCCAGCACTATCCCCACCTCCCAACCACCAGCCCTGCCTCCCACCACCGGCTAAGCGTCTGGGGATCCCTTCCTTCTGAGCAGGATTCCTTTATGTTTATCCCACGCATGTTTGAATTCTGTAACCGTTTTCCTTTCCACCACTTCCCGCGGGAGGGCATTCCAAGCATCCACCACTCTCTCCGTGAAAAAATACTTCCTGACATTTTTCTTGAGTCTGCCCCCCTTCAATCTCATTTCATGTCCTCTAGTTTACACATGCAGTATTACTATAAGTCCCTGGAGAACTGTTCCTAGCAGGCTCCACAGGATAAATACACAATCACTTCTTCTTATCTCAGGGTCTTGTAGTATCTTTCTAACAAGCTTCCCAGGGTTAGTCAATACTCACTCTCTTAATTCTGAGGTTTCAAGGAAACTTCTCCTACCTCACTGAAGCCTCTGCTTCTGGCAATTACAGGGTAACAATCTCTGCTGAGCCCACAGTAACACCCTGGGAGTCCTCTGCTCTGGGGGGCCTCATTGATCTGTTCAACCTCAGGGCATTTAACTCTAGTCTGGTCTGAGCTCTGTCCCACTGACTCAGCAGGCTAACGCCACCTGCTGTAAGGTGGTTAAACTGCACCAGTGAGGGACTGCTCTTTACTATACCATCCATCTTCCGACATAAATTGGGAGATGACCGGCGATCTCTCAAAAGCGGCCAAATCAGTATAATCGAAAGCGGCTTTTTTGACAGCATTGCCACTTTCCTGTCGCCTCGCTGGCGAAAGTTCAAGGGGGCATGTCGGCGGCGTAGCGAAGGCGGGACATGGGTGGGCATGGACGTGGCTACCAATTGGCCGGCTTTCGTGGATAATGGAAAAAAAAGCGGCGTTCATCAGTATTTCGCCGGGTTTATTGGTCCTTTTATTTTCACGACCAAGCCTCAAAAGGTGCCCCAACTGACCAGATGACCACCGGAAGGAATCGGGGATGACCTTGCCATACTACCCCAGTGGTCACCAACCCCCTCCCACAGTAAAACACACAATTATAAACATATTTTGCCAGCCTCTAAGCCAGCCTCAAATGCCGTACCCACCTCCATGACAGCAGAATGTGTTCTATCCTCTGACAGCCTTTCCCTGGTTGTGATGTGGCTCTCGGGTGAGTGTGACACCTTTTCTGTCAGGTGCACTGCAGAGTCACATCAGCAATGCATTGTGGTGGGTGCTTTTCCCCCTGCTAACTGGGTCAGAGTGTGTCCAGTTTTGTTTCCGGTAGTCCATGAGGTAGTGGCCATTTTTGTAAGCCAGTTTTAGATCCCTTTCATGTGTTACCCACGTTAGAGAACTTAGTTATTACCTTGAATGTTGCTGTAAGAGGGCATTGTACACCATTCTGCAGCTCTGACCTACTGCTCATCTCAGTACCAGGGAGACTCTTTGCCAGTGGGGCACAACCTCCGATCTGCAGATAACTGTGAGTAAACGTGCTTATTCAAATAAAGGACTTTTTCAAAGAGATTAGTCTTCAGGTGTCAACTGGGGTGCCAAGGTTATACAGCAGCAACAAGTCCTAGAGGCCTGCGTGTATGCAGGTTCCTGGAGCACTTTTAGTGGGTACCGCAATGCACTTAAGGCAGGCGGACCCAGGCCCATCCCCCCCACCTGTAACACTTGTGCTGGTAAATGGGAGCCCTCCAAAACCCACGGTACCCACATCTAGTTGCCCCCTTCACCCCTAAGAGCTACGGTAGTGGTGTACATTTGTGGGTAGTGGGTTTGGGGGGGGGGTTGGGGGCTCAGCACCCAAAGTAAGGGAACTATGCTTGTGAGAGCTTTTTCTGAAGTCCACCGCACTGACCCCTAGGGTCCCCAGTTGGTGTCCTGGCATGTCAGGGGGACCAGTGCACTACAAATGCCGGGTTCGGGATGGCCGGCATTTTTTTTCCATTATTGCTGAAAAACAAAACCAGCGATCTCAAACCCGGCGAAGTCTGGCATTTGGCCGGCCTAAACCATATTATCGAAAAAAAAGATGGCCGGCCATTTTTTTCGATAATACTGTTCTGGCCAGCTGTTGCGCAGCCACCAAAATAGATCGCCGGCGATCTATTTCGCCAGTGACGTTCGATTATGCCCCTTTATGTCAGTTGGGAAAAGGCATCTATTTTAAGCCTATTTTGTAAAAGCAATATAGATTTTATTTATTTATTTATTTGTTACATTTGTATCCCACATTTTCCCACCTATTTGCAGGCTCAATGTGGCTTACAATAGTACCGTAGAGGCATTCGCCAATTCTGGTATAAACATGTCTATGTGCCTTTAAAATAAGCACGCAGAACTAGGCCATGTAGTGCAGAAATACTTTTCACTGGTGTAACCATGGGTAAGCCTGGCCTCACCCACTTTAGGCTCAAACCCACCCAAAATTGTGATACCTTTGCTACGGCTGGCAGAGCTCCCCAAACCCTGCCAGCTGAAGAGGCCCTCCTATGGTGACCAGAACACTCCCCTTACACTTGGCAGTTGGTGGCACTGTCCATGGGGCCCCGCCACTCTGGCCCCCAGCGCATGCTTGGTTTTTGTACATGCATAAAAACTGTGCCTGTGCAAAGGTGCTGGTGTGGTGGAGGCCCATGGACAGTACCACTGACTATAGAGTGTAGGGGATTATTCTGTCTACCAGAAGAGGACCTCTTCAGCTGATGGGGCTTTGGGATCCTCACCGTCTCAGGTATTTATAATTTGAGTTGAGAGTTGTTGGGGAGGGGGTGAGCATAGGAGGAGAGCAGGGGCAGAGAAAAAAGTTTGTGCCCAGCCACATTGGGCTCAGTCCTAGCCAATACTATATGTCCGGCCACATCACTGATACGCTTAAACAGATTTATTCATTACTTGCTCCAAAGAAGGTGTAAATTTCAGTATGTACCGTACGCATGTAAATATATATTCTATAAAATATACATGTACATCACAACTCTGCGCCCTCTTCACTCAAACTGTACCTCTGGGAATGCCTATGAACAGATTGTGTAAAACTGGAAACACATTTTCTCTGCACCTAATTTTACACATACCAATCCCTGTGCAATTTTAAAATAACCATTTCCCCTTCTAAAACATGATTTACACATGGCAAATTCTTTATAGAATTACCCTTTCCTAAATGATGGTAATCCTAGCTCAATTCAGATTTTTTTCATAGGCAAAGTCTTTTTACAAATAAAGGCCTACTGTGTTCAACAAACATTTTAAGTAGAAAATATATGACCAAAAAAAAATGCATTCTGTATCTAAGACTCAGAGGCATAACTATAGTCCTGACACAAACACTAAAGATTAATGGGTGTCCTAGAAGCTGTTGAACTCCCTCTGCAACAAAAATACATATCCAGAGATAAGATCCAGGCACACTGGGATTCATAATGTAAATAATTTAAAATGAAAGATGTCACAGCATCCTAGAACAACAGCAGTAAATCTATCAGTTACTTTATCTAATACTGACGTTTCCTGCAAATAAGCCCTACTGTATAGCCAGGTATTACTTAAATAACAGGTATGAGTCAGGCTAAAAATTTAGCATATTTTATGAAAAAGAGCTGCATTTATGTTTTGGGTTTGTGTATCTGCCTGTTAATCCATCCGTCTGTAAAACTGTATCACAGGCTCAGAGTAACAGTGGGCAAACCTGAAATATAACTTCTGGTGGCTGGTGGGCAGGGCTTTCAGAGAAGGCTTCCGGGACGGTCAAAGGCAGCGTGTTTACATTGCTAATGCTGCCGGCAGCCCGGAAGATGGAAAGGATGCAGCAGGAGCGGAGAGGAGGAGGGACACTGGACCCTGCAGAGAGGAGTTAGAAGGAGAGAGAGAGAGATACTGCTATGCAAGTGGTTTGGAGGGGGCAATGCCCCCTCACTCCCCCTCCTACTACACTCATGCTTGTAGGGGCTCTCAGACCCTCCAGCCTAAGAGTAGGTGGAGCTGGAGGATCCAAGATGGCGTTGAGGGAGGACGTACGCTAGTTGAGTTCCCGTTTTACACCAGAATGCCTGAAGAAGAGGGCACGCTCCCCAGAGAATGGGGAAGAGAAAAGGCAAAGCCGTGGTGCTGTCCTCCTCGAACACGGCTGGGGTTCCCACCACTTCTCAGTCTATTTTGGAGAGATTAGAGGTCATAACGTCGGGGATATCGGTTTATTGCCGAATCTCAGTGGAGGGAGTGACTTTGAGTCCCCCTGTTGGCACGACCTCTCCAAGACCTGGAAATAGTATGCTTCGCTATGGAGGTCAATAATGGAAACGCCCGAAGTGGGTTAGGATTTTCATGTGACCCGAAGAGATCCTGGCCCAGCATCGACTCGGATAATAAACCAACTTGGGGATTGGAGAGTGAGCTCCTCCCCCCGAAGATACCTGGAGCGGTTTCTGTGGAGAAATTGGACTTGGTGAAGCCAATAATGTCATAATGGACGTACTATAGGAACTGCAGCAGAATGTGAATAACTCTCTTCTTCAGATGTTTAAAATGTTTCACTATGTGAGTTATAGAATTTATATTAATACTTATCTAACAAAGTGGAAGTCCAAGATATAAAAATAGAGACTTTGATTACGGAAATGGCTTCTCTATGAAAATCAGATAATTTGGTAATGAAGAATAGTTATCTTTCTTGTAAAAATTGGAATTTCTGGAGAACCAATTAAGGGAAAATAACTTGAGAATGATAAATTTACCTATAATATCCTATATATCAGCTAATGAATTCTTGAAGAAATATTTCTCTGATACTTTGCTGATACCTTCTGATAGCCACCTTTTGGTGACTAAAATTATATTTCCTTTAAAATCTTCTTTATCAGAGAAAAGAGATGCAAGTTTAACTGACATTTTGGAAAATTCAGAAGCTATAGATAGTTATTATTAGTGACTTTCGTCTTTGATTTAGATAAGAACAATGTTTTGAAATTGTATTTCCGATACATGGTTGATAGTTCTTTGGGTTCAAAGATGCATATATTTCCTGACACATCAAGGGAATCACAGACTGGGAGGTGTGAGGTCTTGGCTTTTAAGCCAGGAATCATTGCCCTAGGTGGGACCTTCCTAGCGCGATTCCCTTGTAAGTGTTTTATTTCCTTATTACTTATTTGTTTGAACCTAAGAAATTATAAGAGTTTGTGGAAACAGATGAAGAATCCTCTGCAGCAACTTCCTTCAGTTACCACTGTACCGGCTGCAATAACCGATTAACCTTCCTCCCTCAGAAAATGTGAAGTGTAAGATTAACCATTTTGAGTTTTTCTTATTTTCTTTAAGATTGTTTTCCTGATCTTGGATCTTCCAATTGTGGACAATTATGTAAATATATATTGTTGAGAGAAAATGTTTTCCTTTTTATATTAATTTCTGTATTTCCTTACATTTATGTGATAAATGTGAATGTAATTAAGTAAAATGATAAATAAATAAAATAAAAAAAAAAGAGTAGGTGGAGCTAGCAGCTAAGGGGATGGTGAAGGGAATAAGGGAGTGAAAGTATAGGTAGAGAGATTCTCCATCCTCACAACCACACCCCCAACTACTCCTGTCACTCCTATTACAGACCGTTGCATCACACTTCTATCCCTCCCCCCCCCCCCCCCCCCCCCCATGCACACAAACATCCATATCTTCATGAAAGCAACTGGAAAAGACACACACACACACACGCTCAGACATCATAATAGCTCTAGATGGACCAATATTCAGCCACAGGATATACAAGGAAAGATAACTGGGTGCTTATCTGATTCTCTTTAACTGAATATTCAAATAATATAACTTGAAAATGGAACTAGTGAGACAGAATTGAGTGTAAATTGTTCCTGCCTTCCCTGGACCACCAGAGATTTCTAAATAAATGTGTGGGAGTGGAGGAGGGAGTAGAAGGTTGGTGTGGGTTCTTCAAAGAGGGGATTTGATGCTAATATAGATAGGGCTTTTCACCAGGGGACTTACAAGAGCCAGCCACTAGCTCATTAGGGTGTTATGACAAGGAAGGAGGGGGACAGCTAGTCCATAAGGGATTGTGGTACAAAAGAGTGAGGGGAATTGTCAGAGGCAATAGTTTAATAGTTTTAAAAGATTTGATATACCACTCTATTTAAGCAAGTCAGAGTGGTTTAGAATAATAAATAACAGAAAAGAACACCATAAAATCATAAAACAGAAAAGATTCGCCCAAAGCAACAATCATCCCTTATCCAGATTACCCTCATGCATTGCTTTCTTGATAGCTTTGTGACCCAAAAGCTTTTCAAATAAAAAAGACTTCTGTTTTTCTTTAAACTGATTAAAAGAAACTTCCCCACATATCTCCATTAGTAACTGATTCCATAATACTGGAGTATGCCAAAAAAAAAAAAAAAAAAGCACTCGTGCGCAGAGAGTTCAAACCAGCCTTAACCGATGCCGGGAATTTTAACAAAAAAGTATTAGCAGACCTTAACACTCTACCTGGAGTATAAGGATGCCAAAAATGATGGCGTCCCCTGATACAGCGCCTTACGTGTCAGAACCAAAATTGTATACAAAAGCCTATATTCAACTGGAAGCCAATGATATTGAATGTACAAGGGAGTGACATACTCCCATTGCTCATACACCCCCTAAAAATCTAATCCTAGCATTCTGCAAAGTCCTCAAATGCTTCAAAAGGTAACGACTAATGCCACTGTACATGACATTACCATAGTCCAATTATGAAATACGTAATGAATGTAAAAGAACTCATAAGGCTATTTTATTATCAAATGGTCGAATTGCTTGCAACACCCACAATACATAAAATCCTGAGCAAACCACCTGGGACACCTACCACTCAAATCACAAACCAGAGTGCAACCCCCCCCCCCCCCCCCCCCCCCCCCCCCCCCCCCCCCAGATACTGAAAAGAATTATTTAACTGTATCTGACCTTCTAAAAACTTTGGCATTAAAGATGGACAAGGTAAATGACCTACTAACCAGCAAGCCCTAATCTTCTCCACATTCAAAATCATTCTATGTTGTTTAAGTCAATCTGCAATAGCAACAAGGCAATCCTGTAAAGATGACATATCAGGAGCATGTGGGGAATCATATCCTATTAATAAAATATCATCTGCATACACATAAACTCCTACAGCATATTGCTGAATCATGTGCACCAAAGATGCCAAAGAAATATAGTTATGATGACAATGAATATCCTTGGGGAACACCACATGGCATCCGATACACCAATGATTTACCCTTATAATTCTGAACAAAGTACATACAATCAGATAAGAAGGAAGTAAACCCTGCAAAGACCTGGCCCTTAAGACCCAATGCATTCAGTTGATTAAGAAACAACCAATGATCCAAAAGATCAAACACTGAAGTTAAGTCCAATGAGACTGCAAGGGCAAACTGGCCCCTATCCACTGTTGCTCGATCATCATTCAATAACAAAGTCAGGAGCGTTTTAGCCCCAGCTCTAAAACCTGATTGATTAGGACTTAAGACCCCAAGCTCATCAATATATTCAGTAAATTGCCTCAGAACCACTCTCTCTACCACCTTAGCTATCAAACACAGATTCGAAATTGGCCTATAATTAGCAACTTCCATATACAGTAGTACCTAGATATCTTTCAGCAACTTCAATTGATATCAATAAGGGGCACAGTGCATGTACCAATTGTTCAATCTGTACTTTGACATTGACTTTGATGGAATTTGTGAACCCAGGGGATGGGAGGCATTACACTTTGAAACATGGTACTACTTGTGAATCAGAATATGTGGTATAATATGTGGCTAAAAGGCATATGTTGGGCAGACTTCTAGGAAACTGAAAGCTCGACTCATTGAACACCGCAGTGAGCTGGAAAGAGGTGTTAAAGAGGCTTGCATGGCTGAAGATTATATTACCCCAAAACACTCTTTTCAGGATACGCACTGTTTTGCGATCGATATTGTACCTGTTGATGTAAGAGGCGGTGATCACTGATAAAATTTAGGGCCCTGTTTACTAAGTCGTATTATAGGTGCGTTAGCATCTTTAAAGTGCATTAACCATGTATGTGCGTCAACCGTGAACGTGCCTACAATCTCTAAAGGCACCTATACAGTTAGAACGAGCGCTAATTGTAGGCACATTAAAAATGCTTACGAGCCTTAGTAAACAGGGCCCTTAGTGTGAAGAGAGCAACGCTGGATATTTCGACTTGATAGTTTACAACCTAAAGGACTCAATTTAGAAAAAGAATGGAATCAATTCTTTTAATGTGCACTGTTTGTTTAAATGCCTAATTTGCAGTGTTGATGTTATCCCTTTAATTCATTTGCTACTTATGATTAGCTGGTAGGGTTTAAGATATGACCCTCATAGATGCCAAGTCGCTATTTTGAATAGTATTCAGTAATCACAAGATAAATCAAAGAGCAGTAAGTGTGTTTTGTTATTGTGCAATGGATGAAGTTCTGAAATTTTTGCTAACAGTTTTAATTTTTCTGATTTGCAGCAATTTAAAGTTGTTCCACCTGAGGCAGCTGTACTACACCGTGCAATGGTGGCCAGCGTCGAAGTTAAGTGGATGGTTTAATAATTTTGAATAAGAAATGACAAAGAAAGAAAAGAAAAAATTATGAAAATTAAAGTGGATGGTTTTGTTGAAGGTCTTTTTAGCTGATGTTTGTCACTCCTGCTATATCAATCATCAGCTGAAAAGAAAAAATATCCTGCAATTTCTGAGGCTTTTTCCTTCCTTTTTAGAGATAATTTGCTAATAATTAAACATGATTCTAGTGAAGTGTATTTTGATATGGTTTTGAGAGGCAAAAACACTGCACAAAGGGAACAAAAGCAGATGGAAGATGTGCATTTAATCAATATTAAGAGTATCTCAGTAATAAATTAAAAGCGTGAAAATTGATCAATCTAGATATAGTGCATTTATTGAAAAAATAATTAAAAATTAATGCAAAAGCATATACATAAAACATATATATACATATAATATAGACATCAAAGAGACCATCAACCATAATTTTATCAACGTGCCTGACAGCTTGTATCAGGAGACTTAATTGTTCTAAAACTGATACTTAATGAGGACAACTGATGAAAGTGGGGGAATCTAATGGGAGTAAACAAGGGAAAAGAAAGGACAAAAGGAGGGTTGAAAAACCAATATAGGAGACAAAAATACTTATAAAAGCTAAAGGGGACCATAATCAGGAAAGCCCTACCCTTACAGAATTAAAAAGGGGTTGCAAGGGGTAACCCCTAGAAGGGCCAACCTAACACATGAAGAACAAAAAAGAGAGCTTTAAGAGGGACATGACCAGTGTGGGTTACTGTTAAGACTGTCTATTTTATCACAAATCGTGCAAATTTAATACAGGGTCTCATTGTATAAAATGAGACCCTGTGCTAAAATTGCAAACTTGTGTAAAATAACCCATCTTAAAGGTAGTCCAGCTTGATAACTTTCCCCCTAAATGGAAAAATGGCCCATTATTCAAAAAAAAAAAAACCAATATATAAATATATCTTCTCAGGGATAATAATGGGTAGCTTAATACCTGAGCCCAGTATTTCCATCTTCTTAATGGGCCGTGATGTCAGTCATCAATTCAGCACAGACATTCAAAGACATTTAAAAAATAGGTTTACATGTACAAAAATAATATAAAAAGAGGCTAAAATGTATTAGAGGATTACCAAATGATCTATGATATAGCATTTATAACAGCTACTTATAGTGCAGAACAAAAAGCAGTATTGTTGCTAAACTCTCTGCCTAAGAATTATCAAGGCTGGTAAGCAGAAGCAAGACTATTCACACCTGCTTCAATGAGAAAACCATTATATTAGAATAAATTAAATTACCTAGCTCATGCAACTAAAATATGGATTTTAAAAAAGTCAAATGTATAAGCAAAACACCCCAAGGGTTTTTTGGAGGTGTAGGCAAGGATTATTTTTAGTCTGGAATGAATTTCACACACAGGAGGGCAGAAGTTATAAACTCCTGCAATGTAATGTGAGCAATCAGGCACATGCTGTTGTCAGACCAGAGGGTTCCACACAAGGGCGGGGCATGCAAATTGATAGCTTTCACTGATGGGTAAAATAACCTTTTATTATCTACATGCATAAATAATAATAGCACTCTAAAAATGAAAGAGAGATATATGTTGTAATATGTTTGGGGAGAGGAAGAAAGTTGCAGGAATGTATTCACAGGGAATATAGACTTTCACCCTACTCAAAGGGTGGGAGTAAAACCCTAAGCCAAGCTGCATTTCTAGCTATAGGAAAAAAAATGTGCATATATATTTTCTTTGTGCCTGACCATTGGTCTTTTATTTAAAGAAGAGAAGTTCCTCCATGCTATGAAAAGTTAAACTATAAGTCATAAGCTCAATAGAACAGAATCACTGAGAGGTGGCGTCACTGGAAAGGCAGTTCTATAATCCAGGTGCCTGCATTTATGCACCCCTTGTGTATGTAAATATCTAGAATACTAGAACACTTATGTGCTGATCAAGCATATAGCCAGACCTCAATTTTGTGGGGGTCTGAGCTCAACGTGTGTGGGGAGGGCAGATTTTACCCCAACTCCCCACCCCTCACCGCAACCCCAAATACCTGGGCTGGTGGGGCTCCCCAAGCCCCACCAGCAGAAGCCTTCCTCCAGCACTGTTCATGCCATGCAGCCTGCCCTGCTTCCCCTCAGGGCGTGCATGCTCAGTTGTAATGAAATTGAGCATGCACGAAGCCTCGTGCATGCTCAATTTCACTAAAACCGAACATGCGCATGGGGGGGGGGGGGGACAAGCAGCATGGCAGCAAACAGCGCTGGAGAAAGTCTTCTGCTGGTGGGGCTTGGGGACCCCTGCCAACAAACCTTGGGGGACCTGAGTCAAATTTGGGGGAGGGGCCAGGCCCATAAGGCCCCACTGTGGCTATGACACTGCTACAAAAGTGCCAGAAGGGCACTATTCTGCAAATACCCACTTAACTTGCATAGCAAGTATTTGCAATGAGAGCATATTCAGGGGTAGTGCATGGGTAGGACATGGGTGGAGCTCCCAGTTACACACATAACTTACAGAATTCTGTCATTATGTGCATCCATGCTATATTTAGGCATCTGCATTTACACAGTACAGTAAAGTCTCGATTATCTAATGTAAATTGGACCAACCTGTTGTCAGATAAGGGAAAAAGTCAATGGTAACCAGGTCACAACAGTGCTGTTTTGCAGTAAAAGCAGGGTTCCAGCTCACAACAGTGCTGTTTTAGAGTAAAAGTAGGACCCTGGGTTCAAAACCAGTTGTCTCAGGTGTGAAACTAGCTACTACCTT
This sequence comes from Microcaecilia unicolor, assembly GCF_901765095.1. Taxonomy (NCBI): domain Eukaryota; kingdom Metazoa; phylum Chordata; class Amphibia; order Gymnophiona; family Siphonopidae; genus Microcaecilia; species Microcaecilia unicolor. Next base: position 60,018,664 of record NC_044035.1, read on the forward strand.
TACTGAGCAGGATGAGACCCTGGTGGCACAAGTCCCTCCCAAGAAGGAAAGTCCTGCAAGATTTTGAGCTGCTGCTGAGAGGATGCAGAAGAGGGCCAAGTACAGCAGGACCCATCAGCTGGCAGGCACCTAGAGCAGATGGTCCCCTAGTAGAGTGGAAAGGATCTAGAATTTCAGAGGTCTTAGGTGATAACCCACTGGGCAGGAGGGATCCAATGGCTAAGAGGCTAAGAAAGCAAATAGAATGCTAGGTATTATTAGGAAAGGAATGGAAAGTAAAAAATGAGAATGTTATGTCTTTGTATCACTCCATAGTGTGACCGCACTTCGACTACTGTGTACAATTCTGGTCACTGCATCTCAAAAAAGATATAGTGGAATTAGAGAAGGGTGATGAAAATGATAAGGAGGATGGGATGACTTCTTAATGAGGAAAGTTTAAAGTGGCTAGGGCTCTTTAGCTTTGAGAAGAGATGGCTGAGGGGAGATATGATAGAAATGTATAAAATAATGAGTGGAATGGAATGGGTGGATATGAATCACTTGTTTATGCTTTCCAAAAATATTAAGACTAGAGAGCATGCAATGAAGCTACTAAGTAGTAAATTTAAAACAAATCAGAGAAAATATTTCTTCACTCAATGAGTAATAAACCTCTGGAATTTTTTGCCAGAGAATGTGGTAAAAGCAGTTAATTTAGCAAAATTAAAAAAAGGTTTGGATAACTTCCAAAATAAAAGTCCATAAGCCATTTTTAAGATGGACTTGGGGAAAATCCACTGTTTACTCCTGGGGAGCAGCGGCAGCAACGGGGGCGGCCTTGCCCCGGCCCAGTCTCTCGGCAGCCCTGGTCCCAGGACTTGCAGTCTCTGTTCCAGTTTCACTCCTGCATAAAGGTGAGACTTGCCCCCAGATTTATATAGTTCCACACATAACATAAAAGATTAATTGGCTCTTAATTGGCACTAAGGATCAATCAATTGACATTAACAAGTGTTAATTGGAGCCAATTAGTAGTTAAGCACGGAAATGCCTTACACCCTATTCTATAATATCTAATTCTAATATCTGGGTCGCTGTTAGACAGCAAAATCAGTGGTCTTGGCAAATTCTGTTTTGTTGTTTTTTTCAATTCATGTTTGGCACCAAACTGTACCCGTGGGAGACAGGGTTAAGGGCAGCCAAAGAAGAACCATTTTGGGAGAAGGAAAAGGCAGAAGCATAAGGCACTTCAATCACATTAAAATGTTTTGACAAGCAGTCAAACATGCATTTCCTTGCTGCTATTCCCCCAAATCCTATGGCTGATAATGTCATCAGCAGCTCACTGGTAAAGTGAAACAAATATCAGTCCCTTCTCCATTCAGACAGAGAAGGTGACTTCAAATTGCTGCTTCAGAAATTTACTTTGCTGAGGTGCAAAAGTTATTTTAAAAATATAGTAATCATCCAAAGATCTGAGACAGACAGGGAGCATTATATCTGTTTTAGAGGTTGAGAGAACTGAGTTTTAAAACTCCTTCAGCCTCCATGACTCCAGATCCAGGAGACAAATTGCATTGAGAGGTCTCTTAGAGACAGCTAGGTAGCATTGTGACTCTGAGTAGGGGCACCCATGTACCAGTTCATTTAGGATGTCAGCACCAGATAGAACGGATAATGGAGCAACAGGCAGCTGTCCAAGAGATGACATTAGATATTAAGATTGGTATTGAAACACTCTAGAACATCAGGATTGGATAAAATGCCTCAAGTCAAAAAAAATCCTGAAGCACTTCAAGGAATTGAAGTTCAAAAAGGGCAGCCTTGTATGTTGTTATCACAATATTGAATATCCTCAGGATTGGTTGTTTTTTTTTTTTGAGAGGGTACTTGGGGATACTGAGTACCAGCACCTTTTCCATTGTCTGCTAAAAATGACCCAAAGTTTTAATGAAAGAGCTCAAGCTCTACACACCAATTCTGCCTTGTCATAGATTCTGTGACTGGTTGCAGGGGGCCTGGCTATTGTGGGGTGGGTCCCTCAGTGGTCACCCCACCCCTGAAGAGTGGCCTAGTATTTGAGTACTGGCACGTTTTTTGCTAGAAAAAAATGCACTGAATATCCTTGAGGCAAAGTGAGAGGAAATGACTGATTCCTTGAATGTAGAAGTAGAAAAAAGTTTGAAATCTCACCACAAGGAGGATGCTTACATGCTAGCCACCCTGTGTGAACCATGTGTGAAAGGGAGCTTTGCTTTCCAGTTCACTGTGCTGATATACTAGAGGGATATGTTGGTGATTTAGGTGAAGGAAAGGCAGAGGAGAAGTGAGGATGCATCATGGATAGAGAAGGTCTACCATCAAGGAGTGGGCATGCCATCAGCTAATATTTTATTTATTTTTTGTTACATTTGTACCCCAGTCAGTCCCCAGCCAGTGCCCCATGATCAGTACAACACTGCCTTTTTTTATATATGCCATAGCTACAGTAGTCAGTGGCAGCGACAAGCATCAAACTGCTGCAAATGAGGCATCTGCATGATTTTCTGTGCCATGGAGGGGCATAATCGAACGAAAACGTCTATCTCTATGGGCGTTTATCTCCGAGAACGGGTCCGTGAAGGGGCGGACCGAACCGTATTTTTGAAAAAAAATAGACGTCCATGTTTTATTCGACAATTTGTGAGCTGGGTGTTTTTGCTTTTCAGCGATAATGGAAAATGAAAGCGCCCGGCTCAAAAACGAATAAATCCAAGGCATTTGTTCGTGGGAGGGGCCAGGATTCGTAGTGCACTGGTCCCCCTCACATGCCAGGACACCAACCGGGCACCCTAGGGGGCACTTTTACAAAAACAAAAAAAAAGGTAAAAGAGCTCCCAGGTGCATAGCACCCTTCCCTTGTGTGTTGAGCCCCCCAAATCCCCCTCAAAACCCACCACCCACAAGTCTACACCATTACTATAGCCCTAAGGGGTGAAGGGGGGCACCTACATGTGGGTACAGTGGGTTTGGGGGGGGTTGGACGACTAAGCATTAAGCAGCACAATTGTAACAGGTAGGGGGGATGGGCCTGGGTCCACCTGCCTGAAGTCCACTGCACCCCCTAACAACTGCTCCAGGGACCTGCATACTGCTGCCAGGGAGGTGGGTATGACATTTGAGGGTGAAAATAAAAAGTTGTGAAACATCATTTTTTGTGGTGGGAGGGGGTTAGTGACCACTGGGGGAGTCAGGGAAGGTCATCCCCGATTCCCTCTGGTGGTAATCTGGTCATTTAGGGCACTTTTTGGGGCCTTATTCGTGAAAAAACAGGGTCCAGGAAAAGTGCCCTAAATTCTAGCTACAAACGCATACTTTTTTTCCATTATCGACGAAAGGCGCCCATCTCTGTTCGGGTGATAACCATGCCCCAGTCCCGCCTTCACCACGCCTCCGACACGCCCCCATCAACTTTGTACGCTTCCGCGATGGAGTGCAGTTGAAAACGTCCAAGTTTGGCTTTCGATTATACCGTGTTATTCATTTTTGTGAGATAAACGTCCATCTCCCGATTTAGGTCGGAACTTGGGCGTTTTTCTCGTTCGATTATAAGCAGGATAGTATCTTATAGAGCCCCCTCAGGGCTATGGTAACAAACTCATTGGCAAAGTAAGCATACAAGTCCACAATCTGGTCAGACCTGGCAAGGTCACCCAACATTTCATTTTCTCTCCACCTGCATGCTTACTGAAGGGATATTCTGAATGGCAGGGAATCCCGTGAATCCATATTGTTCACAGCTAGCACATGGTTTGATGGAAAGCTTGTGATCTTAAATACAAACTCCCTCCTTCTTGGTTTTCCTTAATTTCCATGTGACTGGAAGGAGAATTGAGTGCACAGCTCCATTGAAGCATTGCAGATCCATACTCTGTGCCCAGTACCTTGCTGTGGTTTTGCAAGTTGTCACTCTAGTTATTAACAAGATGGCAAAGAGAGTAAACAAACCTGAACAAGCAAAGATTATGGTATATAGAGTGGTGAGAAACAAAAGGTTAGATTACCAAAAAGCCCAAAATAGCTTAACAAGAAAAAAAACAGGAGGCATAAATAATTTCTGTATCTCCTGTAGGGAGTTAGACCTGTGCCTGTCCATCTTTAGGAATGGTTATTCTCCTTCTTTGAGTGTCTTCCTGGCTTGGGTGTGTCCTCTGGTGTCTTCTGTCTTGTTCTATATGTGTCTTGTCTTGATTGTCACTGCTCTGTGCAGACCAGTGAGCTATTATTTTCTGCCCTTCTTCTGTGCTGGCTATTTGTTCCTGTGTCTCTTGAATTATTAGAATTTCCACTTTGTTCTGCTTCTGTGCAGGTTTTGGTGGTTTTTGTCTTGCCTTGTTTTATTTCATTGATATTCTTTCTTGGACATTATTTTGGCATTTGCTAGGGTAAGTGATGTGTTTTAACTGCCCATTAAACCTGAGTCTAGTGATAATTAAACTGCCTTAACAAGCTCTGTGAGTCTGCATTCTTTTCTCCTAAGGGGCCACTTCTCAGTGGCTGCACATGCCCTGGCCAAGGTTCCTTTATGAGTCATGTATTTGATATACTTTCTTTCTGTGTTACAACCAAATTGGTTTTCATATTACATACAAGTACTTTCTCTGTCCCTGATGGGCTCAGAATCTAAGCTTTTTGTACCTGTGGCAATGGCTTGCCAGGGTCACATGGAGCTGCAGTGGGAATCAAACCTGGTTTCCTTGGTTTTCAACCCATTGGACTAACCATTAGGCTATTCTTCTTGCCCCAAATTACCAAGTGTCTCCAGGATAATATTTCCTAGGTTAACAAATTTTGTGCACCCAAATACCGCAGAAGACCTTGAGAATCAATGCCACTTCTAATACTGTCCTGTACATTGTATCCGAACAGCCATATATTTGTAACTCCCCTCCACCCAATCCATGTAACACCAGTGCCTAACTTTTCTTCTTTATTCCAGAATATTCCAGTCAGTGCTGGTGCTACTATATTCCTTTCCCAGTACCTTGGGATTTTTCTGCTGCTGTATCTTCATTTGTTAATTTTAGTTACAATTATCCTTTGGTCCTGGGGAACTGAGTTCAATTCCCACCTCCCGCATAGGCAGCTCCTTGTGACTCTGGGCAAGTGACTTAACCCTCCATAGCCGCATTGAGCCTGCCATGAGTGGGAAAGCGTGGGGTACAAATGTAACTAAAATAAATACAAATAAATTCTCCCAGAAGCTGTATTTGGGACTCATCTGTGACAACATGAGGACCATTAAAAATAATCATTCAGACTGCATTCTAATCTTTATTGCAAAAGGCCCTTGGCCTTTTCTTGTATTCTTTGTGTCAGCATGAGAAAAAGTAAGTTCTTGCCATCACATCTTCCTGTGCAAATGTATCTACAAAGATACTTGGATATGCCTTCATGCATCTATCAAACGGGTTTAGTTTCCCACAACACTCTGGGCCCCTTTCACCAAGCTGCGGCAAAAGGGGGCCTGTGCTGGCATCAGTGCATGTTTTTGACATGCGCTGAGGCCCCCTTTTACCGCAGCAGGTAAAAGGCAGGTCTTTCTTTTTTTTTTCAGGAAATGGCCATGTGGCAAGTGAAGCACTTGCCGTGCGTCCGTTTCAGGGGGGGGAGGCCTTACCACCACCAATTGAGGTAGCAGTAAGGGCTCCTGCACTAACTACTACTACTACTACTACTTAACATTTCTAGAGCGCTACTAGGGTTACTAACCCAGCGGTAACCAGGCAGCACACGGCACTGTCCGATAACTAGCGCTACAAAAATAAAAATATATTTATAGCACCATATATGACGTACTGGGGGTGGAAACTACCGCCGGGCTGCTGCAGTAGCCCGGCAGTACTTCCTTTTTAGCAAGCGGTAAGCCCACGTTGGGCTTACTGCCACTTTGTAAAAGGGGCCCTCTGACCTTGACCTAACCCTCTTGGTGCTTCTTTGCCAATGGGAACTCCATGCCAACGTTGGTTTTGCTTGAGGTCTTCCTGCCAATGTTGAAAGTTTTGCCCCTTTCCAATGCCTTGGGGTCTTCATGGCAATGTTGGTGTTGCTTTAGGTCAGTGCTTTCGGACCACCGAGCCAGAGTTGGTGCTGCTTTGTCTCTCTCTCTCTGTCTCTCTGTACCTTGGGGTGTTCATTCCACTCTTTGTGCTGCTTTGCCCCTCTGATGATTGCTCAGAGTTTTTATGCCACTGCCAGTGCCCTTTGTCTCTCTTTTGGTTCCATGGGGTCTTTATGCCACTGTAGATTCCTAGAATGCTGTTGCCTCTTTGACAGATGCCTGCCTTCAAGTTTTAAGCAAGTGTAATTAACAATGGATGGAAAAGCCCAACAGTTAGAGTGTAAAATTGATTTCCCCATTGACTTTAATGGATCTGAATGATCCTAATAATTAAAACTGAACAGGCAATTGATGCAAAGATGAATTGATCCACAATTTTTTCCATTTGGAAAATTAGCTCAGTAAATTGCCACTTAGTGTGGCTGTTCTAGCCCATTCCCCTCTGTCCCCATCGCAATAAGCAGCATATGCAGGAGTGATGGAGGAAGGTAGCAATGAGGAACAGGAGGGCCTAGAGCAGACAATGGATATATTCACATACCCAATTATCATACAAGGAAAGAGGTGGTTTATTGGATTTTATAAGTTGACCCCCCTCCCCCCCAAAAAAACCAAACAACTTGAAACTCTATTTACAATTTTACAAAACTCTACTTGCTAGAAACTTTATTTTAGGCTAAATATTGCAGCCAAGTCTTTAACCATTTTTGAAAACTGAATTACTCATCCATGAATCCATGCTTGACATAAAGTAATAAAACAGCATTTTGTTAAAACAATGTGACTGGCATTTAATAGATCTAGTTTAAAATGGATATTTGATATTATGGCAACATTTTTTCATGACATATTTGAATTGCATTTTGGTTATACATTTGCAATTTTAGGTTAGATTGCTCTATGATTAAGGCAGCAAAACATTATGAAAATCACATCATCATTTATTTCTTGAGAAAGTTTCTATGTAAGTAAGGCCCAACATGGCATTCAACCATACATACATACATAATACAACCATTATCACAGTTACTATCTGCTGTGATACTGGCGGTAACAACCATTATCTGAAGATTTTCAACATGCTGTGGAGATGATGTGCCTAAGATTGAAGACGTTAGTAGTACTGCCATGACCCCTGCTGGTCAAAAAGCAGTAAGGCAGGTCAGTCTCAGAAAAGAGCTCTCCAGTCAACATCATGAAGGATTGCAGTATTACTCAGGCTTGCTATCTAGAGCAGTAGAAATATAGGGCTAATGTACTAAAGTGCATTTAGGCCAATGCAGTGTTAATGTGCATTAAGGGGGTAATTCTATAAAGGGTGATAAAAATTAGGTGCCCAAATTCTGAGCACTAGAATAGTATTCTATAATAGAATTTGGACAATCAGATTCCATTATACACGGTATCCGGGAAAAACAGGACTCCCCCCACCCCAACATTTTTCCAAATAACCCCAAAACATCCTACTGCAGAAACTTCTGCCTGAAATTCGAGACATTTCTGAGTACTTTATTTTTCAACAGGGTGGAGCTCCAGCGCATTAAGTTTGCAAAACAGTTGAGCTTAATGCGCTAGATTCATTGAGCCAACAGCTCAGTGGCATTGAAGACCTCGTGAAGTGTCAAGTTGAAGGAGGACACTTTCAACACAAATTACGAACTAAGAAAAAAAAATCCATTGTGTTAATGTATTTTCAAAGGACATAGTAAGAGACCCTTTTGCAAAGCGTCAGTAAGCCAAATGCGGGCTTACCACATGCTAAATTGGAACTACCATCGGCCCAATGCAGCTGCCAGCAGTAGTTCCGGCTCTAGTGTGTCCCATTTCTGGCATGCCAGAAAAAAAATGTTTTTCTAGCACAGCGCTAACCTGGTGGTAATTGGGCATCACTGCGCGTTGCCCGGTTACCACCGGATTACCACAGGAGCCCTTACTGCCTCCTCAATGAGCAGCAGTAAGTGGTCCCCACCGCATGGCCACATGGTAAGAGGTATCTTGCAGCATGGCCAGTTTTTTGGGGGCTTTTTTACCCACTTTGGTAAAAAGGGCCCTGGCACATGGGGAAAATGGACCCCGCCATTACTGCAGGGCCCTTTTTCCTGCAGCATAGTAAAAGGACCCCTAAATGTTTAAACATTTGCAAAGCATTTTGAAACTATGTGAGAGGTCATATTTTTTCTGGACACCATGTAGAACAGAGCCCCAGTTGGTGTTTGAGTGTTTTAGGCACCTTAACTTTAGGTGCTAACATTGAGGTGCTCAGACTTATACCATGACAAAGGCAGGTATAATTGTGGGTACTAAACATTGGCACCTAGGCGCAACTCACAGTATTCTATAAAGTTGGCACCTAAGTGTGTGAATCTCCCATGCCCTGCCCATGCCCCACCCACATGCACACTCCCTTTGCAATTATGCGCTAAAGCACTTAGGGGCCCTTTTATGAAGCAGCAGTATGCCCAACACAGTCTTACCACTCGCTAAAAGGGAAGTACCACAGGGCTACCGCAGCAGCCTGGTGGTAGTTCCCTCCCCCAATGTGTGCCATTTCTGGCGCTGCAAAAATATTTCAATTTTTGTTGCGCCAGTGTATACTCGGCTGTGCCGCGTGCTGTCCGGTTACCGCCGGGTTAGCGTGGGAGCCATTACCGTCACCTCAGTAGGTGGCAGTAAGTGCTTCCCCTAAAAATGGCCGCATGGCAAGTAGTTCACTTGCTGCAAGGACATTTCTTTAAGAAAAGGGAAACCTGCTTTTTATCCACTGCAGTAAAAGTGGGCCTCTGCACACATCAAAAGACACACGTCGATGCCAGTGCAGGCCCCCTTTTGCCACAGCTTTGTAAAAGGATCCCTTAGATGCTAACTTACAGAATAGTGCCTAAATGCAGTTAAGTGCCTAACTGGAGTTCACCCTCATTTGGGCACCTAACTGAGTTAGAGAATGACATAGGGGTGGGAACCTATGGAGGGGCATAATCGAAAGGGATGCCCAAGTTTTGCTGAGGACGACCTCGCAAAATGTCCCGGTGGAGGGGCGGAGAAACCCGTATTATCAAAACAAGATGGACGCCCATCTTTCATTTTGATAATACAGTTGGGGACGCCCAACTCTTGAAATTTGGGTCGTCCTTAGAGATGGTCGTCCCTAGACTTGGTTGTTACTGATTTTCGGCGATAATGGAAACTAAGGACGCCCATCTCAGAAACAACCAAATGCAAGCCCTTTGGTCGTGGGAGGAGCCAGCATTCATAGTACACTGGTCCCCCTGACATGCCAGTACACCAACCGGGCACCCTAGGGGGCACTGCAGTGGACTTCAGAAATTCCTCCCAGGAACATAGCTCCCTTACTTTTTTTGCTGAGCCCCCCCCCCCAAAAAAAAAAAAAAAACTCAAAACCCACTACCCACCACTGTACACCACTACCATAGACCTTACGGGTGAAGGGGGGCACCTATATGTGGGTACAGTGGGTTTCTGGTGGGTTTTGGAGGGCTCACATTTACCACCACAAGTGTAACAGGTAGGGGGGATGGGCCTGGGTCCGCCTGCCTGAAGTGCACGGCACCCACTAAAACTGCTCCAGGGACCTGCATACTGCTGTCATGGACCTGAGTATGACATTTGAGGCTGACATAGAGGCTGGCACAAAATATTTTGAAAGATGTTTTCTGAGGGTGGGAGGTGGTTAGTGACCACTGGGGGAGTCAGGGGAGGTGATCCCCGATTTTCTCCGGTGGTCATCTGGTCAGTTCGGGCACCTTTTTGTGGCTTGGTCGTAAGAAAAACAGGACCAGGTAAAGTCGCCCAAGTGCTCGTCAGGGACGCCCTTCTTTTTTCCATTATGGGTCGAGGACGCCCATGTGTTAGGCACGCCCAAGTCGCGCCTTTGCTATGCCTCCCCGTGAACCTTGGCTGTCCCCGCGACGGAAAGCATCTGGGGACGCCCAAAATCGGCTTTCAATAATGCCGATTTTGGGCGACCCTGTGAGAAGGATGCCCATCTTCCGATTTGTGTCAAAAGATGGGTGTCCTACTCTTTCGAAAATAAGCCTGATGGTGATCCACAGTAATGGTAAACATTTTGAAGGGCTTACCCGCCTGTTAACAAAGCCGCAAGGCAATGCCAACACAGCCTATTCAAAGGGGACCTTTTACTAAGCAGCAGTAAGCCCAACATGGGCTTACCACTTAGTAAAAGAGAAGTACCACCAGGCTACTGCAGCAGCCTGGCAGTAGTTCCCTCCCCCAGCGTGCGCCATTTACAGCACTGCAAAAATATTTCAATTTTTGTGTGCCAGTGTGTACCTGGTAGTAATTACAGGGCTCTTTTTACCTCAGCTTAATAAAAGGGCCCCAAATTGAATCAGCAGGTGCATTAGCACACCAGTAGCCACTAGCATGGCTTTGTAAACAGAGGGGTTACTGCAATTGGGAAAGGAAACTTTTTACCACCCTGCAGGAATGATAAAAAGTGTTTTCCCATGGGAAAACAAAACAAAGCATTTACTGCCAATTACCATGAGTACCTATTTCCACTTCTCTTGTAGCTTCACCTTCCAGTCAAGCTTCTCTCTCTCTCTCTCTCTCTCTCTCTCTCTCTCTCTCTCTCTCTCTCTCTCTCTCTCTCCCTCCTGTTCTCCCCCACTGGCCACATACACCTTCTCAAAGTTGTTGTCCCTTGCACAGCTCTCTGGCAGCCAGCAGCGATTCCCATATGCTGCTCCTGCTGACCCAATAGCCTTCTGTCTGATGCAACCAGAGTTGCCAGATGATAAAATCTTTTCCACCCTATTTGTGGCCAAAAGTAGCCTAAAAAATAGCCCAATAAGGTCAATATGAATATTAATATTGCTTTTATTGATATTAATGTTATTGATATTAATATTATCAATATTGATATTAATACTGATAATGTTAATAATAAAACATTTTCACACTATCTTCAACTTGTACCTTCTTGTTTATGTTGAAAGCAAACACACCTCAAGGGGATCCACTACCATGCCGTCCACTCAGTGCACATGGGCTGGGGACACTGCACCTATCACATTTCCAGGAATATTCTTTAAGATAAATCCATAATAATCAGCACAATCACAATAATCATAACCATAATAATCATAATCCACATATTATTATTATTATTATTATTATTATTATTATTATTTATAATAATAATAATATCAAACTATATTCATTTTTCTTTTTCATAAAAAGTAGACTTTAAAATTAATTTGTGCAAGCACTTAGCAGTCCAAAACAAGTAATGTCAGAAACACAGTTAATACCTAATTGTACAACCACCCTTAAGATTCACCTTTGGGTTTAAAAAAGCAAAACCACGTGCATTCAAGGACTGGAAAAATGAATTAAAACAAAGTTCAAAGCAAATGCCTTTCGTAGCAATAATGAAACAGTGATGAGATATTCACATAGCAAGCAGCCTGAACCAACAGATTTTTTTTCCACTGAACATAAGGGAGCCCTTCCCTTATTATTCAATATCTCTCTGTAAAATAGTAGTAACAAAAAAAAAGGCAAGTGCATTTTTATAATGTACCACTGCATTCAACTAAAGGAGCAAGTTCCCACATGCCATCTTTTTTCTTTTGATGTAGGCACAGGGAAAAAAAAGATGTTAAATGCTCCCAGATTTCAACCTAATTAATGTTTTTTTTTTAATTATACTAATAAATAGTGAATGAATACAGGGAGTCCCTATAACCAGCTCCTCCAAATGACACAATGATTTACAATTTACAGCTCATAGATTGTTTTGCTTTGCGTAGCGGCGGCAGTGGCCCCCCTCCTTCATGCTGGCCTGTCTCCTGTTCTCAATTTAACCTCCCTATGGTGCAGCGGCCCCCTCACACCGTTTCATGTTCCCAGTTTAACCTCCTTGTATGGCGCAGCAGCACAGTCTCATAATCATTATTGACTCATAAGAGAAAGATGTTTGATAAGTTTATCAATTTACCTGCCTTTAGAGAGTCACATTTCAAGGTAAGTATATGGTCATTGGGTTAAGACAAGTTATTCAAACTGATGCTAACTTTGAGCTCGAATACATAACTTTTAATTATTAGTCTGCAAATGTTAGTCAAGATTATATATGTTTAAATCTAACCAGCATCCACCTTGCAAAAACCACAGAAAGGCAGTATATCAAGTCTCATTCCCTTTCCCCTTTATGAATACATTCGTCCAGAGAAGTGTATAGCAGATATTCTGTTTTATGACAGACTTTAAAGTTTTACATTCGCAGGCAGCTTAAAGTTTTAATTATAACCAGTGAGTAAAGTAATGAGAATTTGCACCATTTAAGGGAAATTATTGCCACCATTTTCATTACAGTAGCTGAGGAACAGATATATGCAGCAGGGAAACCTTTGTGCTCCTATAGAATTACAAAGATCTCTATAGTAAACATTGTGGTTAGTATTTTCGGTGGTTGGTGATTGATCTTTTCCTGAAGCCACTAGTAATTCTGCTTTAACCTGGTGATTCTGTTGGTGGATGGCAGTATGATAAAATGTGTGGAAAAATCTGAGAACCAGAACCCTGATGAACTTTGCAAACCAATGGGCTGGCAAACCAGCTGGAGATTTAACAGAGTTCTCTTTATTTTGTATGATATGTTTTTCTCATCATTGCACATAAATATTGTTTTAAAATGATTGAAATGCCAACACTAATGTATTTGCAAGAAAAGTAAATTTTGGCAAAATGCTGTGACTCATGTTTATATGTATTTGTGTGTGCCATTTGAAAGTCACTGAATCATTTCAGTTCTGTTTACAGTATTAACAATATTTATTGTTTTCATTTTTTTATGTATATGTATGAGTGTTAGAGAGAGAGAGACAAAGAGACAGAGAGAGAGAGAGAGAGAGAGAGAGATACACACATACTCGTATCTACATATATTGTTTATTAAGGTTGGCCAGTATGGCCAGAGCTTGGAGGAACAGGGTGGGATCATGGATGGGGACAAAGCTTGTGGGGATGGAGTGGGAATAAGGACAAATTTTGCCCCTTGTCATTCTCTAGTTTGAGTGCCTAAAGTTAGGTGCCCAATTGGTGTCTAATTTATGACGCACTATATGGAATTAGAGGGTAAATGTGTTGTGATGTGCTTTGAGATCTGTTGCTGGAAAAGTGTGACATAAGTAAATGATGATGATAAATTATGATGATTAACATGTGTTTAATATAAGTTAACGCTGTGTTAACTTTAAAGCACATAGGTGTTAGTCTGCATTAAGGTTAACATCAAATTAACACAATTAATACACTAAGGGGTTCTTTTACTAAGCCACAGTAAAATGTGACCTGCGGTAGTGTGAGCGAGTCTTTTGAGCGTGTGCTGGGCCATTTTTTTACCGTGTCTAGGAAAAGGTCCTTTTTATATGGGGCTGGAAAATGGACGTGTGCTAAAATTGAAACCAGCACACATCCATTTTCGGCCTGAGACCTTACTGCCACCCACTGACCTAGAAGTAAGGTCTCATGCGCTACCCACATGGTAAACATGCAGCACATGCCAACTGCTGTTTACCGCCGGGTAAGCAGCCCGTGGTAGAAAATGCTGGTTTAGTGCACACTGTATGCATGCATGTAGGCCCTCCCGCACCTTTGTAAAAGGGCCCCTCAAAATGCTAGTGAGCTGTATCATGTTCAAATTCATGCAAAGCCTCTCATTAGTATTTAGATAGTTTAACATAAACTGTGTAAAATGACATAATTTGTATTAAAGCAACAAAGAACAACACCTCTAACTATGTTTCCATGTTAGCTGTTGACAGCTAATGTGTGATGTCTTTGTGGGTCGACACCCCCTACCCTTCCCCCAAAGACTGATACATTAAACTCTTGTGGGATGCTTCCTCCCTATTTGGGCTGTCTGGAAAATGTGTGTTTAGCCAGCATCGTTTTATATTAGAGAGTCAGTCGTACTCTTTCTTGCCCCCTTCATCACTGGGTCAATGTCCAATTAGATAGATTAGGGATTCTTGTCTATGGGGAAAAGAGGGAGAACAGAATAGCTCAGCTAGCCTAGAGGAACCTGGGTACAACATCAGGGTAGGGAACATCAACTCACAGGTGTCTCTTGTGTCAGTGCAGGATAATGGGATTGGCTGACGGGGGGGGGGGGGGGGGAGGGGTTCTTATGCCACTGAAATGGAGAAGATGGAACAAACCTGAGGGAGCCTTGCCGTAATCACTGGTGATCTTGCATTAGTATTATTACTACCTGCAAAATACCCAGTTTAACATCCTTAGGGAGGAAATTATCATTTATACATTTTTCCCACATGTTGTGCTATTTTAGTACAAGGGGATCCCAATATATTCAGTGAGGCCCTATGCCAAAATATTGTGCTACAATAACCTGTTTTAACTGATAACTTTTCCCCTTAGTATATTTGGTCTTAAGTTGTTTCATGAGAGATAATACCTAAATTAAAGTTGGTCATTAATGAAACTGCCTTTAGCTGCCTCAGCCCCAAACTTTGGAATAACCTGCCTGCTACCATCTGTAACCAATCTTCTCTCCAGTCTTTCAAAAAAGCACTGAAAACTTTTTTATTTACCTAGAGTTTTTCTCCCACAGTATGACTTTAATGATAAGGAATGTTAATGTTTAGATTTTACGCATGTATATATTTTTACACTGTATGTAGTCCATTATTCTGTTCTTTTATTTTGTAAACGGTGTTATGCCTACTTGCATAGGCCATGGTGGTATAACAAGTTTTACGAATTGATACATACATTTAAATGCAGCTTGGTACATTGATCCAAAGAGGAGAAAATGTGGTACCGAAAATGTCAACCTCATACATAACATTATTCTAGTTCTAATTTTTCTATGATTTAGGGGGGAGTTATCCATGTAAGCTACTACTACTACTAATAACATTTGTATAGCGCTACCAGGTGTACGCAGCGCTGAACATGAGACACACAGAGACAGTCCCTGCTCAAAGAGCTTACAAAGCTCTCTTTAAGATTGGCTATGTTACCACAAGTTGTGCTATTTCAAGGCAGAGTCCATTTTATTCAATGAGCCCCAGTGCTAAAATAGCACAACTTGTGAATAAATAACCTGTCTTAACAGTAGCCCATGTTGATAACTTTCCCCTAAAAGTCGTCCCCCTGAGGAAAGAGAAAAAGTTTGGATACTAATGAAAATGTTTAAAGCTGGACAAAAATATGCCACGTTAGTACCTACATACCTGAAAGAAACATTTACAAGTTGACAGATATCACTTGTGTGCTAATTTAAACATGTTTAGGTATTTTAAACTAAAATACTTTTTCTATTTGACTTTCGAGAATAATTTAAGAAATAACTTTAGTAGTTATTTGAAAAAAAAATAATAACAATTGTCCTCAGAATCTTATGATGGTTTCTGTGAAGTCTCTGAAGGAGCTCATACTGTCTCATTATAAACTAAGACTTCAACAGAAAGAAATGATTTCAAAGCAAATCCGTGGAGACCCCCCCTGACATTGTAATTCTAACACAAGATTAAGATGGCAAAATCATTTACATTCAAATTGATAGATGCTCCACTAAAATACCATTATAACATGAGATTGAGATGACAAAACAATTCTCAGGCAAGTCTATGGAGAATCAGTTACGATGTCAAAACAAAAGACTTTGGGACATGCAATCCTACTATTAAATCAAAAGAATTGAAACACAGAAAACAAGATTCAATCAAACCACATTAAAACTTAAATGTAAGCACAGAAAAACATAAGAATTCTGAGTCAAGGGTTACATCTTCTTTTTGCCGCATACAAGCCTTGTGCATTCATGGGTCCTTTTACTAAGCTGCGGTAAAAAGAGGCCTATGCTAGCATCAGCATGTGGTTTTGATGTATGCTGAGGCTCCCTTTTACCACAGCAGAGAAAAGACTGTTTGCGGTAAGTGAACCACTTATTGTGTGGCCATTTCAGAGGGAGCACTTACTGCCACCCATTGAGGTAGCGGTAAGAGCTCCCTCACTAACCCAGTGGTAACCGCTGCCTGATTACTACTGATGCTACAAAAATATTTTTGTAGTGCCGGAAATGGTGCGCACTGGTGTGGGAACTACTGCCAGGCTCCTGTTGTATCCTGGCGGTAGTTCCGGATTGGCGCATGGCAAACCTGTTGCCAATGCGATGACCCTTCAGTAAAAGGGCCTCTTAGAGCTTTCTTTTATAATAGAGTGCTTAGGTGAGACATCTACAAGATGCTTATTTTAAGCCTATCTTATAAAGACGCATACAACACACCTCTACCCCTGTTTTATCCAGACTGTGCCCCTGGGAACGCCTATACATGGTGTGCCAGCTTGTCAGCATGCAGATTATATAAATTTTGATTTCTATGTAGATTTGATTGGCCCCTGATGCAGGCTTTGATGCCGAAACACGGCCATGTTGGGTCGTTATTAGCTATCAATAAAGACTTCCTGATTTCCTCTTCAACTCGTCCTCACTCTTTGTGTCCAATACTTATATATACATGGTGGGGGTAGTTCTATAACTTTGCGCTTCCTGGTAGGTGCATTGATGTCATGGGCTGAACACCAGTTCTAAAACAGCATCTGTGTGCCAAGATGCCTTTATACAATACTAACAGAAACCGAAATTGGCACACCTACATTTAATGCAACCATTTATGCCAGGTCAACAGCAGGTGTAAATGGGAGCACCTAAGGGCTCGTTTTACTAAGCGGTGGTAAGTCCAACATGGGCTTACAGCTCGCTATACAGGAAGTGTCGGTAATGTATAAAAAAAAGGAGTTGAAGTGGGATTTGAGATTAAGTCCTTTGGGTCTACATTCACTGTTCTAACCATTAGGCTAACCCTCTGCAATATGTAGCCAGCTGTGTGGCCATTTTATGAAATGAATGTTTCTCTGCTGCCACACAGACGTCCATGTTCCTTGATTTCTCTGTTCATAATTTGGATATTTCACTTTGTAAAATGGACATTCATGCTGGACATTTCCAGCACATGGACATCCATCTCACGTGTATTTTTGAACAGGCTGTATCTTGTTCTAAACTGCACATGAGATGAATGCCCATTTTTGATGTACTGACTTAGATATCTATTCTGAGTTGGACATCCTTTCTAGAATGCCACTCCACATGGTGCACAGGTAAGTTGAAGACACACCCATGCCCTCATGCCCAGCCCCTGTTTGGACCCCTTGCAATTACACACTATCCCTTGGATTCTATATAGATTGCCTAGAGATAGGCACCAAAATTGTGGATTCTATAACAATGCATGCTATTTAACAAGCTTAACAAGCTAATCAGTGCTGATAATGGCACTTAACAAGCAATATTGAGCACTAATTGGCACTGATTAGAATTTAGGCACACAACTCGCTAAGCATATTCTGTAATGACAGGTGCCAAACTTCTAACACATGCAGGCAATAAAGGGGTATGATTATGGGTGGGGAAATGGGCGTTTCATGGGCATTCTAAAATTTACATGCCTACTTATAGAATATGGCCCAGTGTGCCTAACTGTAAACACCTGGATTTATGCCACATTTCATTAGTGTAAATGGATGCACGTAGATTTAGGCATTGAAATATCAACTAAGCATACTCTATACACGGTGTTGAATCTGTAGAATGAATGGAAATGTCTTCATACCAGAGATTCAAAGTGCCTCACATTTGTATTTTATTATACTATATATTGGGGATACCACCTAGGCAGTTTACAATAATAAAATTGTTGTAGAACAGAGTGGAAAGAATAGAAAAATAAATTACAAGTTTACAATAGGGAAAACAGAGTGCTTAAAAGACAGTTTGCTGTCTCCAGTTGGCTTCCATGAAAGTTTTACAATTTTATTAAAGGCCTTTTCATGCATGTAAAACAGAATTTACATGCAGTAAACCTTTAAAGTGCTATCCCCCAGATTCTACATAGCACAACCATGTAAATCTTTTCATATTGCATTACTATTTGCATTACTAATTGCATTACTGTTTGTGCACACAACTTAATTAGCTAACAAGCCAATTAGCGCTAATTTAAAAAAAGCCACCGAGGTGGAGGAACAGAAAAGCCACTACTGATGCCTCAGAAGTTGATAGACCTTCCAAACACACATAAAAGGGTTCTTCAAATGTATTTATTGTGGTATAAATACAAAGACTGGACATAGAGCCGTGCTTTGGCATGTCAGCCTGGCTCAGGAGTCTGCTGGTATATTTAAAAGGATAAAACTCTCTTCTTCTACCAATGGAACAAAATTGATTACACTCTGAAAATCTCATAAATTTGGTGCTAAGATCAAGGTGCCAAACATTCATTCATCTATCTATCTATCTATCTATCTATCTATCTATCTATCTATCTATCTATCTATCTATCTATATCTATATATATAATCCACATTTTACTTATAGTGCCACAATGGGAAATCATATGACTGAGTTTAAATCAGGCTAAAGAAATTCCAACTTTTTGTAAGCATATTGTAGGTTCTTCCATGTCTAATGTTCATTTATCTTTTTCGGCACTCCAGCAATTGTCACGCAGTGCCTTCAGAATGAAATTGATTACCGTGACATCATCCCCAGAGGTGAATGCATGTACATCGCTAATGTGATATGATAACAGAAGTATGAGAGTGAACCTTATGGCACTATAAAAATAAAAGAGATGGTAAAAGACAAATGAAAATGTAAGTGAAATCAACTCTTTGGTTTTAAAAGAAAAGAATAAGTGATTAGCTGTGGATGCTGCCAATTCTTTTGCACACCATCTCTCCCCAAAAGACTGCGAGATACTTTCTGAGCCATTTTCTGTCACGTCTCTACTTTGTATAAGAGAGATTTGTTAAAAACCACCCCTTCGAAAGCAATCTTAATGCAAACATTTCTACAATCAGATATAAATGTGAATGTTGTAACTTGATTTAGGGCCAGCTTTACAAAGTCTCTCCCCCCCACCAATTCCCACCCCCGCCCCACGATTCTGCCTTTATAGGAAAAAACAAGCTTGGTAAATCAGGCCTTTAGGGCTTTCAGATTATGAAATTTAAGGCATGTATTAAAATGTATTGGGCAATTTAATATTGCTCTGCCATGAAAATTTTCACCTTCAATCAGTCAAACAATTCAAGCAGAAATATTCAGTTCTTGAAAACCATTATTTTTATAGTGAGAAAATGATGGTATATGATGGCTATCAGTAATACTGTCTTAAAACCTAAATAATGGTTTTGTGCTAGTGGTATGATGTTAGGCACTGGAAGAAGTCATCCATGGCATTATGTTTTAAGGGTTTCATTCAGTCATAATCTTAAGGTGTCCTATACATCTGACAAAAATAAAACAGTGCACATGGCTTTAACTAATAAAACTGAAACTCAGATTAATTTTTTTATAGGATTGTAAATGCATAACCAATCAATATGCACTTATACAGAAAAATGATCTTAAAAGAAAATAGATTAAAGAAATAATTTACATAAAGCTATTATAAAGAAACAGGGATCCAAGACTACATAGAGGAGATTCTTTTAAAGAGAAAAATCACAATAAACAATATTGTAAACTGACATATGGGCTCATTTTCAAAAGAGAAAAACATCTAAAAAGTGGCATAAATCTGCATTTAGACACTTTTCTCACAAAAACATCCAAATTGGTATTTTCAAAACCAATTTCTAGACATTTTTCTATGGAGTCCATCAGAAGTGTGTTTAAATCACAAGGGGTTGTGCCAGGGCTGTGTTAAGGGTGGGATCTGGGCGTTCCTAACACTTGGACATTTTTCAGCCATAATGGAACAAAACAAAAACGTCCAGGACTAAAACTAAGATGATTTGAGCTAGACCTGTTTTTATAATGAATAAGGCACAAAAAGGTGCCCTAAATAACCAGATGACCACTGGAGGGAATCAGGGATGACCTCCCTTTATTCCCCCAGTGGTCGCTAACCCTTTCCCACCAAAAGTGATTAAAAACATTACTTGCCAGCCTCTTTGCCACCCTCAGATATTATACTCAGGTCCATTAGAATAGCATGCAGGTCCCTGGAGTAGTCTAGTAGTGGTGCAGTGCATTGCAGACAGGTGGACCCAGGTTTCTACCTCCCCTTACCTGATACAAATGTAGAGGAAACTGTGAGCCCTCCAAAACTCACCAGAAACCCACTGTACCCACATATAGGTGCTCTCTTCATCCGTAAGGGCTATGGTAGTGGTGTACAGTTGGAGGTAGTGGGTTTTTTTTTTTTGGGGGGGGGTTCAGCAGAAAAGGGACAATGGTGACATGTGTACCTGAGTGCATTTTATAAAGTCCACTGCAGTGCCCCCTAAGGTGCCCTATTGCTTTCCTGGGATGTCTGGGGGACCAGTCTACTAAAAATGCTGGCTCCTTCTACATCCCAATGGCTTGATTTGTGTGTTTTGCACTTGGATGTTTTTTGTTTGAAAATGGACCAAAAAAACCCCAAAATGTATTATATACAGGTACTTATTTTGTACCAGGGCAATGGAGGGTTAAGTGACTTGCAAAGAGTCACAAGGAGCCGCAGTAGGAGCCAAACCCGGTTCCACTGGTTGTCAGGCCACTGCACTAAACATTAAGCTAAACATCCCTTTGGAAATATACTGGGGGCTGCACAGCTATACTAAGGGGTCTGGGTGACAACGAGAGCAGATTCAGAACAGCGAAAAAGTTAGACACTTAAAGGTCAGTTCTTTAACCTAGGCATTTACATTTATGCACGTGTTATGCATGTAAATGTTTAGAATACTAGCATTTACACACATATGTGCATACAAATGCACTTAAGTAGCATTTCCCAAACTGTGCATCGCAGCACCCCAGTGTGCCATGGAGAACTCACAGGGGTGCCGCAGCGGACAGTTGCATACCGAGGGAGGGGCGGACAAGGCCGGCAGTGGAAGAGTGTAGTGGCCACTGCGGGGGCAAGAAAGAATCTTACTCTTTCTTGCCCTTTGCCGCTCCTCTGTCTCCCTTTTCTCTTCTGGGCTGTACTGCTGCCGGGTTTTCAAACTGGCTACCAAGACTTTGGTGGCATGAGACTACCGCCGGAAGCCTCGGCAGCCATTTTGAAAACCCAGTTGGCAGCGAGCAGTGCAGCACAAAAGAGGAAAGGGAGACAGAGGAGCGGCAGAGGGCAGGAAAGAGTAGGATTCTTTCCTGCCCCCGCAGCAGCCACTACACCACCAAGAATGATCGAGGTAGGTCTTTTTGGGGAGGGGGGTGGCATTACTGTGGCAGTGGCAGCGGCAGCAGCATCCACGTTGTCATTATTTATTGTTGGTAGCATTTTTTTATTTAATATCACATATTTTCAAACATGCTGGATTATGCAGCATATGGATATACATAGAGGAAGTATTATAACGGAATAACTTTTCATAGGTAGAATAGTAATTTGTTATAAATTGTAATCACTGTGTCATTTGGAGATGCTGGTTATAGGGACACCTTAGCACTGTTATATTTGTGCAGAGAAAAAGAGGCCTGTGTGGCCAGGGGGGGCACGGAGATCTGTTTAGTGCCGGGGGGGGGGGGATTTCATCTCCCCCTCCCTTTTTCCTGGGAAACGTTTGACAGCCAAAGCTTGGCTAGGTAGTTAACACCTCTAGGACTCTTAACAAAAGAACTATTCAAACACAAACAAGTAAGAGGCTACTTCAAAGAGTGTTTTTAAATTTAATCCCTTCCTCTGATCAAAAGGCCTTCCTGAGGGTGAACAAAGGATCAAAAGGCAACCAGTAGACACAAGGAGACAGAAAACCTATGGAGGTGGTGTAAGCGAGACACCCCACCTATGCCTGTGGATGATGTAAAAGGAGCAGGAAACTGAGAAGCCAGATGTTGATAGTCGTGGCGACTTCCCAGTTACCAGCTCACAGGCATGAGGGGCAAGCTACAAAAACTGACCTCCTCGCTAACCCTCAAAGGATAAGCGAGGAATTTAACCTAAATTCAGGATTTTACCTCCTTTTGTGGACAACAAAACACAACTTCTCAATTATAATGTAAACAATTGAAAAGATTTATTTAAAACATGTTTTAATTATAAAATCAACTACTGTGCTCCCCCAATTCGATCCAAGATGGCGATTGTGAAGGTCGCATGAACGCCAGCTCCTGCTGCCCGATGCGAAATTTCTAGCGGAGAACTTACCTATTTCACAATGGGTAAGAGAAAGGGGAAGCTTGGAACACCCTGCTCCACGGGTCAGGCGAATCCCCTAGCCGCTCGTCAAATGACGCTAGAGCAATCGGGTCTGGTAGTTCAGAGGACTCAAGCCGGCGCTTCGAGCGGTCCAACGGAGATCTTGGACCTCAGTACAGAGGGAGTGTCATTGAGCCCCCCTCTGAGGATATCCCCCTTGAGACCCGGAGGAATTCTGTTGGCTACGGCGAACCAGCCGATGGTGGTATCCGGAAGTGTTACCCCTGCGGCTGGCGGTGGAGACCCCGTGGCTACTTCATCTCCGATTGGAACATCACAGCAGGCAGGCTTGACGCCGAAGGCCTCTCAGCCTGTATGGAATCGGGACGAATCCTCTGTGGGAAATCAGGAGATAGCGAAACCAGCGGTTATCACCATGGACTCCATTTGGGAGGCAATTCAAGGATTGAACGCCACGCTACTCCAGGTAGCAGGTTCTTTAGAGAAACTGTCACAGGCTCAGACTGATATATCTGGAAAGGTAACCGAGCAAACATCTAGGGTGGACTCCATTGAAACTGAGGTAAACTCTAACAAGAACTTTATTCAAGCTTTAATGAAGGATAATAACGTTCAAAGGAAAAAAATTGAATATATGGAGAATCAGCAGAGGAGAAATAACCTCCGGTTTTTGAATTTCCCCAAATCCCCATTAATTCCCGCCAAAGAGATGTTAAAAAAATATTTTACTGAAATTCTGGGGATTCCCTCAGAAGCTTTTCCTCCATTAACTCGAGTTCTTTACATCTCTGGGGCAGGTAAGGGGATAATTTCCTCTCCTCAACTAAACTTAACTCAGTTCCTTGAAAATTCAATGGAGGTTATCACAGAGAGGACGACACTCCTGGTAGCTTTTGCTCTGGAACTGGACCGTAACAATATCTTTAGGTTGTTTTTCCGCCATATTTCCACACCCTTTTTGGGTTCAAAAATCCAGGTATTTCCTGATCTCTCTCGAGAGACACAAATAAAAAGGAGAGATTTTTTATTATTAAAAACAAGGGTCATACAATTAGGTGGGACCTTTAATCTTAAATTTCCATGTAAATGTTGTATTTCCTTACAATCAACTAATTATATTTTTTTCGAACCTGAAAAACTTAAAACATACATTGCTAGCAAAGAGTAATTTGGCGTTAACTTGAATTGTAATTATCGGCTGCCCTGACTTGTGTTCTTGCCCTTTCCTGTTAAATTTTCTTATATATTTTGAATTTAAATGTATACCTAAATCTTGGATCAACAAATATGTGGTCTAATATAATATATCTTTTTTCCTTTTTTCTTTTTTTTTCTTTATTTCTTTCCTTTTTGGATATATGTCTATGAAAACTAGACTTTTGTAATGCCATTTATGTTTATGATGTAAATGTAATGGAAAATCAATAAATAGAATATTAAAAAAAAAAAAAAATCAACTACTGTAACATTAACAAACTCCTAAAACCTAACCAAACTTTATGTTGTTTGAAGAAATGCCCAGTGTTCTTACGTCACCTTTCTATCTCCCTGCAGGAGCACTGGCTTCATACAGAACGAATATCAGATAAGTATTTAAAAGTTTTTTTTTTTCTAATTCCTTAGCCAAAATAAACAGTTTCTTTTCACTCCTTCAACCTATTAAGTGTAAGATTTCCCTTGTGAGAAAATGATTCTTTGTGTCTTTTTCTTTCTTTCTTTTTCAGGTACCACGGAACAGCCGTCTCATCGGGTAAGTATATGTAAGAATGTTTTTTTTTTCATAGCACAAACATCACTTACCTGTCGTTGTCAATTTTGTATTTTTTTCTCTGAAAATCTGTCTTGCGTAGGGGCCCTGGAACTGATTCCTCCGATGTCCGGTTCTTTCAACTCGTCTTCACCCTAAACCTCTCCCTTAAAAACTTAAATGGGAATAAAACCCTCACTCCCTAACAGGGGCGTAGCCAGACAGCAGATTTTGGGTGGGCCTAGTCAAGAAGTGGGTGGGCACCAAGTGTTCTCCTCTCCCCCCCCCCCCCCCCCCCCCCCCCCATGCGATGAGGCTAGTATCAGCAGCTTAGGAAGCTCAGACTGCTGAAGTGGAGAGCAATGTTTTCAGTACCATCAGGGGGAGGTCTTCAGCTGGCGGAGTTTGGGATCCCCACTAGCTAGCACTAAATATGTGCTGCTGTTGGGTGGGCCTGAGCCCTAAGTGGATGGGCCCCGGCTCACCCAGGCCCACCTGTGGCTACGCCTCTGCTCCCTAACCTCATATGAAATTTCCCTGTCCTAGATGGTTTTAAATTTTGGATCATAAAACTGTGGCCGGTTTCACTAAAATAAATCAAATTAATTTTCCCTATATCCTTTTAACCTAAGCTCAATCACTGGTTCCCTATCTATAAAGAAGGCGCACCCAACTCTTCAGGAACCCATGCATCCTCATTCAATTCAAATCTTTATCACAGCTATTTTTCCCCTTCCCTGACAGGTTAACACCCCATTCACTCTTTTTCTCAATCCCTTGGAACCCCCTTTCAGACACTTTAGGTACACATTCACAATTCCACTATTCCTCTCACTTACCCTTCATTCACCCTTTAACATTCTCATTCTCCCACATTCATTTCTTAAATTTTCCTTTAATTCCTTCCCTTTTCTCACAAACTCCGCCAGCACTGCACACACACACCCTCTCGCCTCGCTGTCTTCAGCCTTCTCTGACCACAGCCAACTCACCGTCTCCTAGGTAACGGAACCCCAGCGCAGAATTCCGCTCCCCCTCAGCCAATCAGACTCACCCTCAGAATTCCATTTTTTTACCAGTAGCAAACGGAATTCTGAGAAGCCCAACTGTAGCCCCATTTTACTTTTATTTTTCCCATAGACTTTAATGGAGAATTACTAAAAATCCTAATTTAACCCCAAAATTTCCATCAAAATGTCCCAAATTTACACCCACCACCAAGCACTACCTATACTCCTAATCTATGAATTTATTTTTCAAATTTAACCCTTTTTAATACCCGCCCCACAATACCCGCCCCTAAAATCCCCCCAAAATCCCCAAATTATTTTAAACCCACCTTATAAATCTCCTTACCTTCCCCTCTACCTGCTACATCGAATTCAATTTGTTAACCCTTTCCTAACCCCTTCAAACTAGCACCCCTCCAAAATACCCCCTAAAAATATTTAAATTTAAAAACTAACCCACCCCAAAAATCCAGAAAAATTCCCTGATCACAAATATGCAAACCAAATTTAAATTGAACCAATCCCTAAATTTTTAAAAATCAAAAACCATATTTACACATTTAAAAAATAAATACATTACAATTTCGGGTAAAAAACACCCCTTACCTGTACCGGGATTTTCTGCTCACTCGAACCCTGCCCTCGGTTCCGGTCCTCGTTGTCCTGGGGCCCAATCGGAGCCAAAAATAAAAAAGCTCCGAAGCCGGCCCAAAATTTAGGCCCCGGCTTCGGCCTACTCGTGAAGATGCGCGATCCCGAAATGTGCATGAGGCACGCCGCCTCATGCACACGCGCGCCCAGCAGGGCCCGAAGACACCGGGAATGCCTGGTTCGTGACTACACGTCCGGGGATGGCCTCAATCGTCCCCGGACCTACAAAACAGACGCTCTGCCTCCCGCAGCGCCCCTCCTGGCACCAACTCGGCCCCCGAACCCCGGAGCAAAACGGCCCTAAAACAGGGCCCGAAGACCCACCAAATTTGTCACGCTGCCTGCTGCAGCGCCCCTTCCAACACCGGGCCCCAAATCAGCCCGAAAAACCTCCCCAGCTTCCCTAACGGGCCTGAAATCGGCCCCGAACCTTCAATCCCTCCCCGGACTCCCAAATTTATAATGCTGCTTTTTGCAGCGCCAACTCCCTTCCCCGGACTCCTCCTCAGCCCCCACTCAAATCAGTTTTCCTCCCTCCTTGAGCCCGAACCGCGGAGGCCCCAAACCGGACCCCGGGTAAGTTTTTTTTTCTTTTCTTTTCTCCTAACCCTAGGTTACATTCGCGCTGGCTTTAAGATCGAATATTGTCCTCAATATTCCCTTCACTTACCAACACTTTTCACAACTATCAACCCCACTTGCACCAGATGTTCCTACCACTCTTACCCTTTCACTCCCAAGCTTACACCAAAATCTAGTTCACATCACACCTCTGACACTAGTCACCATATATACACCCAACATTGTTTCCATCCTTCCACTCTACAATTCCAACATCTCCCAATACAAATCTCACAACCACAGATTCAACAAACTCCACCTAAAACTAATAAAGTGTAATACCTCACCCTCTGCTCCAACCTAGGGCACATATAAACCCCCCTAAGTTTAACAAAAAAACGAAAACTATCTCATTTTTTCCTTTTAACAGCAAACATCATTTAACTGAACCCGAACAGGAATCACAATTTATATATTCAACAGCATTCCCATCATCTAGAATGCGTGCGAATGAGGGGAAACAGAATTTTGATCGAACATCTATCAAAATTCTTCACAATCACCATCCCTCATTCACCAGCTTAGCTCTCCCTTAACGGGATACGAAGTACCCAACTTCATTAAACTTTTACACACAATCCATAACCCCAATACATAAGTTAAATTTATTCTAGTACGAAATTGTCTTTAAGGAAAGTGGAACATACCCCCTTATTGCATCTAGCAGATCTCTTAGCATTCATCATATTCGGCTCTGAATTACAAGGATTCAGGGTAATCTCAGTAACTAGAGTATATCCCCATTTAGTACCCGTATCTACTTTATCCCCATAAGACTCTTCCCTTTTAGTTACCATTTTATGTTGGACTTGGTTCATTACAGGTTCCTCTAAATTATATTTCTTGACCAAATTCCTATGCACCGTTTTCTCTCCATACCTGTCATTCCTCATTCTTATAACCTGAAAAGTATCACCAAAAATTTCTATAATTTTATAAGGCTGCTCTTCCCACAAATCTTGTAATTTGTGTCTCCCGGAGAACCTCTGCCTCCTAAGCAACACCCAGTCCCCCACTCGAAGCTCCTCAGCTCCCGTGTGCCGGTTGAACTCTTTTCTCATCTTTTCCTGCTGTTGCTCCATCGTTCTTCTTGCCATCTCATATACCACTTCCATCTTTTCCTGATGTGCGATCATCCAATCTTCAAGATTCCCTCTTAAATTCTCCCCCACTTCATCTTCATTCTTTTCCACAAGCTGGACGAAAGGTGTCAAACTTTCTCTACCTAAAAAGAGTGATGCCGGGGTATAGCCCGTCGCCTAATGTATGGAGCTGTTATAAATTTGCATTAGCTCGGGAAGAAACTTTGACCAATTTCTCCTCTTATCCTCTGGAAAGGTACGAAGAATCTGGTGCAGGGTCTGGTTAAACCTTTCGCACCTTCCATTGCCTTGGGGGTGGTAAGGAGTGGTTCGTGTCTTTTTAATTCCATACCAGCCGCACAGCTCTTTGATGAGAGACGATTCAAAGGCCGGACCCTGATCTGAATGTAATTTATCCGGTGTACCGTACACTGCAAACCACCGGTCCACCAGGGCTTTTGCTGTGGTCTTCGCCGTCTGGTTCCGGGTGGGTACCACCACCGCAAACCTAGAAAACATATCCGTCAGAACGAGTACGCTCTCGAATCCCGCGCTGTCCCTGTCCAACATCGTGTAATCCACCGCCAACACTTCTTGCGGTCTCACCACGTTGAAACATCCCAGTTCCACTCTTTCACGTGGAAACAGCTCTTTTGAATAACAGCATCTTCTGCATTTACTTATCCATAACTCCACATCCTTCCTCATGCCAACCCAGAAATGACGCCTTCTCAGATTTTTAAAAGTCGTTTCAGTCGCATAATGCCCCATCCTATCATGGAATGTCTCCAGCAATTCTTCTCTCAGTTTTTGAGGCACCACAACCTGCAATTCATCATTGCCTCGTCTGCAGTCCTCGTATTTCCGGTAAAGAATATCATTCTCAATCAGCAATCTTCCTCGATGCTTCCATAACGCTCTCTTCTCTGAGGTATCCATCTCCTCCTGGGCTGGGTACTGGTCTTGCGAAAGCCAAGAAATCACACACCTTACTGTTTCATCTTCGGCTTGTGCCCTCCTGATAACCTCATTCCGCTCCTCCAGGTTCACCCCTTTACAACTTCCCTGTCTGTTGGGCCTCCACCCCTTTCTTCGGACTCTTATTAAAGAACATGCGAGTGTCAAGAAATCTTTTCCTGTGTCTTCTTCCACTTCTGGTTCCTCTGAATCAGGTAAACGGGACAAAGCATCTGCCACCAGATTGTTGCGTCCTGGCTTATACTCGACTGAGAACTCCAACTCAGCCAACTGCGCGAGCCATCGTTGCTCTACCGCTTGTACTTTTGCGGTCTCCAGATATTTTAACTGGTTGTGATCTGTTCTGACAATAAACTTCCGGTATAGAAGGTACTCTCGAAATTTGTCAGTGGCGGCCCACTTCAGCGCCAGGAGTTCTAGCTTGAACGCAGAGTAATTGCTTGGATTTCTTTCTGACTTTCTCAGCCCTCTGCTGGCATAGGCGATTACTTTCTCCTCTCCCTCCTGCATCTGACTCAAAACCGCCCCCAAACCTCTGCTGCTCGCATCCGTAGTCAGGATGAACGGCTCTGTGAAGACTGGATAAGCCAACACAGGAGCGCCAGAAAGATTCTGCTTCAGTGTCTCAAAAGCCAACTGACACTCCTCACTCCAACTAAACTCTGCTTGCACATTCTTTCCTGTGAGAGCGTGTAAAGGCGCAGCTATCTTTGCAAAGTTCCTGATGAATCTTCGATAAAAGCTGGCAAAGCCTATAAAGCTTCTCACTTCGGTTTTGCTTTTTGGTTCCTTCCAGTCTTGAAGCGCTCGCACCTTCTCTGGATCGGCTGAAACCCCTCTGTTAGATACCACATAACCCAGGTACCGCACTTCTTGGCACAGTAACTTACATTTCGCAGGTTTTAACTTTAACCCATTGTCCCTCATTCTTTGGAAGACTAAATCCAGCCTTTCCAGGTGTTTCTCGAAGCTTGGCGCGTAGATTAAGATGTCGTCCAGGTACAGCAGCAGAATCTCGAAAACGTACTCGTCCAGGACAGTTTCCATAAGTCGTTGGAAGCTGGCCGGTGCATTGCATAACCCAAACGGCATACGGGTCCACTCAAAGAGTCCGAAAGGTGTTGTGACAGCTGTTTTCTCCATATCTTTGGGATACATGCCCATTTGGAAATACCCTGACGTCATATCAAGGGAGGAAAACCACTTCGAGGAACCCAGAGCATCCAATGACTCGTCTATCCTGGGCAGAGGGTATGCATCCCTGATGGTCACTGCATTCAACCGGCGGTAGTCAACGCAGAACCTCAAGCTTCCATCTTTCTTACGAATGACCACCGCCGGTGAGGCCCACGGACTATGACTTCTTCTGAGTATCCCTTGCTCCACCAGATCATTCACATGCGTCTTGAATTGATCAAAAAGATGAGGGGACACCCTCCTGAAAGGTTGCCTTATAGGACTGGCATCTCCCATGTTTATCTTATGAGACACAAGGCTCGAATACCCGATATCGGTATCATCTACCGAGAATACCGCCCGATGCTTCCACAGCAGTTCTCTCAGTTTCTTGCTTTGCTCCAGTGACAAATTGTTCCACTCAATTTTCATCTTGGAGATGATTCTTTCCCAGTCTTCCTCCGACTCCCTGACCCCTTCAGAGGTTCTCGGAGAAGCTATCCAATCCGGTTTGTAAATTTTCGCTATTTGCGCTCTTCCGGGAATACGTGCATCCTTCACCCCAATGTTGATCATTCTCACCAGCACATTCCCTCGCTGTGGAGTGACCAGGGTATTTGCTACCAAAACTTTCTCGGGTAAGCTGATTTTTCCTGAAGCAGTTACTAAAAGGGCTTCCGAAGTCTTCCTTATCCTCTGGCATTTCCCAAGCAAAACTCGCTCGGACCTAGCCGGAATTATCTGGCTCACACTTCCCTGCAGCTTTACATATCCCTCGGCCTCTCTGGAATTAGTTGTTCGCCTCTGAGATATCTTTGTCAGGATCCCAGCAATTTTTACTGGCTCTAGGGTGAAGCAAGAGAGGTCCCTGAATAACCCTTCCAAATGCTGCAACACATTCATCCCAATAATTCCCTGGATATTCACGTTCTCCACTTGACCTTCTCGAAAGTTGTCCTTCACAATAAAAATGCAACGTTTAGGGATTACTTGCCTCAGACACTCCACATCCGCCTCAATATATCCCAGAACTGGTAGCTCGGTACCGTTCACTGCTACCAGAGTCAGTCGACTGGCATCTTTTAAACAATCAACATTATTAAAATTTTTATAGAAGAAACTGGCCAAGAGAGTTGACACATTGGACCCAGTATCCACTGTACACAGGGTCTCAACTCCCTCTATTTTCACCTTTAAGAGTGGGCTTGGCCCAATCGCTCTCTCTCCAAGCAGTTTCTCCTCCTGGGAATCTTCCTGACTCTTTGGTTTCTGTAACCGTATCACAGTCTTGGAATCACTCTCTCTTGAGGGACCTGCCACCTCCCCTCTCACGTCCCCATTCCTCTGACCATTACCACGAGCTTGTTGATCTTCCATTTCCCTTCTGTCCCCTCCAGCACCAGCACGAGTCACTCGTTCACTCCGACAATAGCGCGCTATATGTCCTGGCTCCTGTAGCAAATCACATCCCCTGAAGAAGTCCTGGCAGCACTTCGATTCTGGTTATAACTCATATAACCTTCTCCAGAGCTGGGATATCTTTGACTGTTGCGTTCTCTCCTTTGTCTCTCCCATTCCGCTTCCTGTCTCTCGCACATCCGTACGAACATGCTGGTTATCTGCTGCAACACTCCTACCGTGGCAGGCTCCTCAGCTCTGCTGTGATCACCGGCGTCCTCTCGGTTTCTTTGCAGAATTCTCTTGGGTGCTTCCCAGGGGGCCAACCCCCTTTCCTCTCCGGCCCATTGAATAGCCACCTGCATCAGTTCCGCGAACGGCATCGCAGGGTTGTCCTCGCTCCTTTTCATGATCTCACGTTTCAAGCTCTCGTCCCGTAACCCGATCACAAACTGTTCCTTTAAAGTCTCATCTGGGTTCCCCATACGTCTCCGATCCCTCTTCATTATTGACTCTAGTTTCTCTTGTAGCTTATATGCAAAGATTCTGATCGTCTCTTTGTCCCCCTGGCGATAGTTGTAAAACTCTTGGATTCTTAGACCCAAAGCCACCTTGTCACCGTACACCTGCCTCAGCAGATCATAAATTTCGTTAACGGAACAGTCCCTCGGCAGGGAATACTTGATGGTGTCCAGGGCGATCCCTCTCAGATGGTCCCTTACAACCTCAACTTGGTCTTCCACCGGAACCCTTAGAATCCTCAATCGCGATTTCATCTTTTCTATCCAGTCCTCAACCTTCAGGTCTTCTGGTCCCCTGGGAAACCCACAAAAATCCGGTACAGTTCTGTCCTGGGGTATCACAATGGTGTGAGTTAGAATTTGAGGCACTGCCCAACTTCCTGAAGCCTCTCCGTCCATCTTCTGGATTGACTGGGGAACTGGATGCACCCCAGAAACATAAATCCTCCGGAACACACAAATGCAAGACCGCCCCAAATAAATCACAACCCCACAGCAAGCTATGTAAATTTTATTGAGACAGCCAAACTCGGTCGATTTTCTTCTAAAGGAACTCAGGAACCTGCAATAAACCCTCCAAATTCAATGTTACTTGTAAATCAGTTCCAATTTACCCCTTTTTGTTTCCCCAAAATCAGGCAAAATCCTGCCGACTACGCCAATTGTAAGCGAGACACCCCACCTATGCCTGTGGATGACGTAAAAGGAGCAGGAAACTGAGAAGCCAGATGTTGATAGTCGTGGCGACTTCCCAGTTACCAGCTCACAGGCATGAGGGGCAAGCTACAAAAACTGACCTCGTCGCTAACCCTCAAAGGATAAGCGAGGAATTTAACCTAAATTCAGGATTTTACCTCCTTTTGTGGACAACAAAACACAACTTCTCAATTATAATGTAAACAATTGAAAAGATTTATTTAAAACATGTTTTAATTATAAAATCAACTACTGTAACATTAACAAACTCCTAAAACCTAACCAAACTTTATGTTGTTTGAAGAAATGCCCAGTGTTCTTACGTCACCTTTCTATCTCCCTGCAGGAGCACTGGCTTCATACAGAACGAATATCAGATAAGTATTTAAAAGTTGTTTTTTTTCTAATTCCTTAGCCAAAATAAACAGTTTCTTTTCACTCCTTCAACCTATTAAGTGTAAGATTTCCCTTGTGAGAAAATGATTCTTTGTGTCTTTTTCTTTCTTTCTTTTTCAGGTACCACGGAACAGCCGTCTCATCGGGTAAGTATATGTAAGAATGTTTTTTTTTCACAGCACAAACATCACTTACCTGTCGTTGTCAATTTTGTATTTTTTTCTCTGAAAATCTGTCTTGCGTAGGGGCCCTGGAACTGATTCCTCCGATGTCCGGTTCTTTCAACTCGTCTTCACCCTAAACCTCTCCCTTAAAAACTTAAATGGGAATAAAACCCTCACTCCCTAACCTCATATGAAATTTCCCTGTCCTAGATGGTTTTAAATTTTGGATCATAAAACTGTGGCCGGTTTCACTAAAATAAATCAAATTAATTTTCCCTATATCCTTTTAACCTAAGCTCAATCACTGGTTCCCTATCTATAAAGAAGGCGCACCCAACTCTTCAGGAACCCATGCATCCTCATTCAATTCAAATCTTTATCACAGCTATTTTTCCCCTTCCCTGACAGGTTAACACCCCATTCACTCTTTTTCTCAATCCCTTGGAACCCCCTTTCAGACACTTTAGGTACACATTCACAATTCCACTATTCCTCTCACTTACCCTTCATTCACCCTTTAACATTCTCATTCTCCCACATTCATTTCTTAAATTTTCCTTTAATTCCTTCCCTTTTCTCACAAACTCCGCCAGCACTGCACACACATACCCTCTCGCCTCGCTGTCTTCAGCCTTCTCTGACCACAGCCAACTCACCGTCTCCTAGGTAACGGAACCCCAGCGCAGAATTCCGCTCCCCCTCAGCCAATCAGACTCACCCTCAGAATTCCATTTTTTTACCAGTAGCAAACGGAATTCTGAGAAGCCCAACTGTAGCCCCATTTTACTTTTATTTTTCCCATAGACTTTAATGGAGAATTACTAAAAATCCTAATTTAACCCCAAAATTTCCATCAAAATGTCCCAAATTTACACCCACCACCAAGCACTACCTATACTCCTAATCTATGAATTTATTTTTCAAATTTAACCCTTTTTAATACCCGCCCCACAATATTTACCCCTAAAATCCCCCCAAAATCCCCAAATTATTTTAAACCCACCTTAAAAA
Organism: Microcaecilia unicolor; assembly: GCF_901765095.1. Taxonomy (NCBI): domain Eukaryota; kingdom Metazoa; phylum Chordata; class Amphibia; order Gymnophiona; family Siphonopidae; genus Microcaecilia; species Microcaecilia unicolor. The sequence continues at coordinate 60,052,423 of NC_044035.1, forward strand.
TTTCCTTACCTTCCCCTCTACCTGCTACATCGAATTCAATTTGTTAATCCTTTCCTAACCCCTTCAAACTAGCACCCCTCCAAAATACCCCCTAAAAATATTTAAATTTAAAAACTAACCCACCCCAAAAATCCAGAAAAATTCCCCGATCACAAATATGCAAACCAAATTTAAATTGAACCAATCCCTAAATTTTTAAAAATCAAAAACCATATTTACACATTTAAAAAATAAATACATTACAATTTCGGGTAAAAAACACCCCTTACCTGTACCGGGATTTTCTGCTCACTCGAACCCTGCCCTCGGTTCCGGTCCTCGTTGTCCTGGGGCCCAATCGGAGCCAAAAATAAAAAAGCTCCGAAGCCGGCCCAAAATTTAGGCCCCGGCTTCGGCCTACTCGTGAAGATGCGCGATCCCGAAATGTGCATGAGGCACGCCGCCTCATGCACACGCGCGCCGACGTCTTCTCCTCGTCGGCCATCTTTTTCTTTAAAAAAAACCCCCTCCGCAGCGCTGCTTCCCCTCACGAGCGGCCCAGCAGGGCCCGAAGACACCGGGAATGCCCGGTTCGTGACTACACGTCCGGGGACGGCCTCAATCGTCCCCGGACCTACAAAACAGACGCGCTGCCTCCCGCAGCGCCCCTCCTGGCACCAACTCGGCCCCCGAACCCCGGAGCAAAACGGCCCTAAAACAGGGCCCGAAGACCCACCAAATTTGTCGCGCTGCCTGCTGCAGCGCCCCTTCCAACACCGGGCCCCAAATCAGCCCGAAAAACCTCCCCAGCTTCCCTAACGGGCCTGAAATCGGCCCCGAACCTTCAATCCCTCCCCGGACTCCCAAATTTATAATGCTGCTTTTTGCAGCGCCAACTCCCTTCCCCGGACTCCTCCTCAGCCCCCACTCAAATCAGTTTTCCTCCCTCCTTGAGCCCGAACCGCGGAGGCCCCAAACCGGACCCCGGGTAAGTTTTTTTTTCTTTTCTTTTCTCCTAACCCTAGGTTACAGGTGGGTATCCACACACCTATTGTCAAAAGGAAAGTATAATGTGTATCTGCCACAGAGATTCAGACAGGAAGCCTTTTCCCTTCAATAGACTATTTGTCAGCAAAATCCAGACAGGAAGTCTTATGATGTCATAAGACATGAGACCAGATACCACAATGCTTTGCAACTACTCAGGGTCGAGTGCAAACCAGGAAGCAAATGCACACAGGACATGCACTCATATTTCCCTGCAAACAGACTGTATAAAAAGCCTGGAAAAGCCCAGCTCTTGCTCTTGGGAATCTTCTTCTTGGGATCTGCTGCTCTGGGGACCTACAGCTCTACCCTTCTCTCCTGTGACCATGTGCCATGTGCTCATCACTCAGCTTTGTAACAAAGACTTTTCTGTAAGTTAATAATTCATATTTAAACCAGCTACCTTACTTTAAGCACAGATTCTCTGTAAGACTCTTACCTCTCGCTGCAATTGTATAAATAAACTCCTTTTGAAGCTAAATATATGGTCTGTTTTTTACATATGTTCTTAAACCTGGTAATGCAGGTTAATGTAATCCAATAAATATACTTAATTCCTTTTATTCATTGCAATTGTGGATCATGTTGCCTTAAAGGGCAACTGGTGGAGAATTATTCAATATATATCTTAAAACTTATAAATATTAGCTAGTGCTCAGGGAGCAATTCCCCCCAAGATAAATTAATTCTTGTTACATTTTAAATTAATTCTTGTTACACCTCAACAATAATTCCGAATTTGAGGCATGCTGAAAACATGCGGTGGAAAACTTTTTCTATTTTCTACCACGGGGTGCCTACCCGGCGGCAAATGGCAGTTGGCGAATGCTGAATGTTTATCGCCCTGGTAGTGTGTGAGACCTTACCGCTAAGTCAATGAGTGGCAGTAAAGTCTCAGGCTCCATTTTCCGGCCCATTAAAATAATCCCTTTTTTCTAGACGCAGTGGAGAAATGGTCCAGTGCGCACCCAAAACACATGCCCATGCTACCACAGGCAACGTTTTGGCACGCCTTTGTAAAAGGGCCCCTTAGTTTCCCAAGTTTGTTTTAGTGAGTGACTTTGTTATTCTCGCTTCATTGTTGAGTCTTCTTGCTTTGTGAACCACTGTGAATCCTGTTAGGAATAAGGGTCAGTATATAAGGCTCAGATAGAATAGAATAGAGTAGAGTAGAATAGACTTGAAGTGCTGGAGATAAGCACGTAATTTACAGTAGCCTGTAAGTTATGCATCTGAGTCCTGCCTATGCCCTCCCCAGACTCCACCTATGTGTATGGCCACCTGGAAAATATCAGCAATGTGCATATGTGCATATTCACAGAATAATGCTTTGACTGACACATAATTTTATAGAATTTCCCTGTCAGAAAGTAATTCTATAAAGTGGACACTAACATAAAATCAGCATGATCATACCTAAACCTCCACTACCCAAGCAGCAAAGGACACAAATACAAATCCGCTTATGCATCCAGCTTTTCCTACCTGAGCGCACAACTGTGGAACGCACTACCAAAAGCAGTAAAAACCACACTCGACCACTTGAATTTCAGGAAAGCACTAAAAACAGAACTGTTCAGAAGGGCATACCCCACTGACCCAACATAAAAAACCTGGACATTTGCCACACAACGTAACCAAAGATCATATCGGACATATCCTAGCTCTTCCTTTCCCTCACTAAGTTCTCCCCAATTGTCTTTTACCATACATGTATCTCACTCTACCATAATATCACCTTGATATTACTCGCACCTTGTATTTGTTCACACTGGAATCGGTTAACGCCGATTACGGTACTATGTAAGCCACATTGAGCCTGCAAAGAGATGGGAAAATGTGGGATACAAATGCATCAAATAAATAAGTAAACATTTTCACACTGATTACATTTGTAATTGATTGAATTAGTGGTAAATATGCCCATATGTGTGCACACACACACATAAATGACATTTTTCCTAAACGCAATTCTGTAAATACACATATATTTTATGCAGTGCATATTTTCAGGTAAGCATGTACATGGATGGATTCTAGGCAAAGCATGAGTATGGGTTTAAAACTTAAAACTTAATGCTTAGAGCATTACTAGACAGCCAGTACATAGTTCAGTGAGGCTTAAACTTTCTGCCATAGTGTTAAACATAACTGTTATAGCCTGGAGCATTAAAAGATAGCCACTACATAGTTAGGCAGCCCTAAACTTTCTGACTTAAAAAAGAAAAAGGTATTTTCTTTTTTTTGCCTGGAGGTGAGGAAAAAGTGCTACTAACCTGGATTAAGTGTTAATTAACGTACTGTTAGGCAAGTAGAATAGCTGCAAAGGTCACTGGGGCAGTCCAGTTATTGTGTTAAATATCAAAGCAGTTATTGGAAGAAGCAATTTACTTAGAACCAAAGATACTTAGAGAGGAAAGGTCCCAAGTAACCTTCTTTTCTAAGGGAGTTCTGAGAGAAGAGGGCATCTGTCTGGGTAAGGGAGTATTAGTTTGCTCTGTGCTTTGGTGACTTAAAGATTGGGAGAAAAGAATTTGTAGGTTTATTAAGTCCTGATGGTCTGTGGCAGTCCTATGAAGGTATATGAGCACATTACAAACAAATTGAAATATACACAAGAAGTATGTAATTAGATGGAAGGAGATATCATCAAGAGTGAAGATGTCATGGGAACTTCCGGTACATACTTGGTGGAGTCCCCTTATATCATCTGTAATAACAGAAGACATGATTTTCAATCAGGAAACATTAAAGCACATTGATTAACCTCTGGGAAAGATTAAATAATTAGTGATAGTTACCACTTCAATCAAGCCCTGTAAAATCTGTCTAGGCACCAGCGGAGCTGACTTTTTTTCTTGAATCAGGATTTCTCTTAATGACTTACAGTGATGTGAAAAAGCTTCCCCCCCCCCCCCCCCCCCGTTCCCCCTAATGCATATATGTCACACTGAATGGTTTATGATTTTTAAACAAAATGTAATATTAGACCAAGGGAACCTGAGTAAACACAAAACACTGTTTACAATATTACATCAAGAACAAAGTTATCCAATAACCATATCACCCATGTGAAAAATATTGACCAAATTTAATTGATAATTTGATTCAGCTGATTGAACACAGCCAGGCTTCATTTGGTTGAATCCAAATCTCACTATATATAGAACTTTACCATGAGAGTGAAGTAGTCACTACAAGGCTTCTACAAGAACACCAGGGAGCTCATTTTCAAAAGAGAAAAATGTCTAAAAAGTGGCTTAAAGCAGCGTTTAGACATTTTTCTTACAAAAATGTCCAAATCAGTATTTTCAAAACCCATTTTCCAGATGTACATAAGTACATAAGTACATAAGTAGTGCCATACTGGGAAAGACCAAAGGTCCATCTAGCCCAGCATCCTGTCACCGACAGTGGCCAATCCAGGTCAAGGGCACCTGGCACGCTCCCCAAACGTAAAAACATTCCAGACAAGTTATACCTAAAAATGCGGAATTTTTCCAAGTCCATTTAATAGCGGTCTATGGACTTGTCCTTTAGGAATCTATCTAACCCCTTTTAAAACTCCGTCAAGCTAACCGCCCGTACCACGTTCTCCGGCAACGAATTCCAGAGTCTAATTACACGTTGGGTGAAGAAAAATTTTCTCCGATTCGTTTTAAATTTACCACACTGTAGCTTCAACTCATGCCCTCTAGTCCTAGTATTTTTGGATAGCGTGAACAGTCGCTTCACATCCACCCGATCCATTCCACTCATTATTTTATACACTTCTATCATATCTCCCCTCAGCCGTCTCTTCTCCAAGCTGAAAAGCCTTAGTCTTCTCAGCCTCTCTTCATAGGAAAGTCGTCCCATCCCCACTATCATTTTCGTCGCCCTTCGCTGTACCTTTTCCAATTCTACTATATCTTTTTTGAGATACGGAGACCAGTACTGAACACAATACTCCAGGTGCGGTCGCACCATGGAGCGATACAACGGCATTATAACATCCGCACACCTGGACTCCATACCCTTCCTAATAACACCCAACATTCTATTCGCTTTCCTAGCCGCAGCAGCACACTGAGCAGAAGGTTTCAGCGTATCATCGACGACGACACCCAGATCCCTTTCTTGATCCGTAACTCCTAACGCGGAACCTTGCAAGACGTAGCTATAATTCGGGTTCCTCTTACCCACATGCATCACTTTGCACTTGTCAACATTGAACTTCATCTGCCACTTGCACGCCCATTCTCCCAGTCTCGCAAGGTCCTCCTGTAATCGTTCACATTCCTCCTGCGACTTGACGACCCTGAATAATTTTGTGTCATCGGCGAATTTAATTACCTCACTAGTTATTCCCATCTCTAGGTCATTTATAAATACATTAAAAAGCAACGGACCCAGCACAGACCCCTGCGGGACCCCACTAACTACCCTCCTCCACTGAGAATACTGGCCACGCAATCCTACTCTCTGCTTCCTATCTTTCAACCAGTTCTTAATCCATAATAATACCCTACCTCCGATTCCATGACTCTGCAATTTCTTCAGGAGTCTTTCGTGCGGCACTTTGTCAAACGCCTTCTGAAAATCCAGATATACAATATCAACCGGCTCCCCATTGTCCACATGTTTGCTTACCCCCTCAAAAAAATGCATTAGATTGGTGAGGCAAGACTTCCCTTCACTAAATCCGTGCTGACTTTGTCTCATCAGTCCATGTTTTTGTATATGCTCTGCAATTTTATTCTTAATAATAGCCTCCACCATCTTGCCCGGCACCGACGTCAGACTCACCGGTCTATAATTTCCCGGATCCCCTCTGGAACCCTTCTTAAAAATCGGAGTAACATTGGCTACCCTCCAGTCTTCCGGTACTACACTCGATTTTAGGGACAGATTGCATATTTCTAACAGTAGCTCCGCAAGTTCATTTTTTAGTTCTATTAATACTCTGGGATGAATACCATCAGGTCCCGGTGATTTACTACTCTTCAGCTTGCTGAACTGACCCATTACATCCTCCAAGGTTACAGAGAATTTGTTTAGTTTCTCCGACTCCCCCGCTTCAAATATTCTTTCCGGCACCGGTGTCCCCCCCAAATCCTCCTCGGTGAAGACCGAAGCAAAGAATTCATTTAATTTCTCCGCTACGGCTTTGTCCTCCTTGATCGCCCCTGTAACACCATTTTCGTCCAGCGGCCCAACCGACTCTTTGGCCGGTTTCCTGCTTTTAATGTATCTAAAAAAATTTTTACTATGTATTTTTGCTTCCAACGCTAATTTCTTCTCAAAGTCCTTTTTTGCCCTCCTTATCTCCGCTTTGCATTTGGCTTGGCATTCCTTATGATCTATCCTGTTACTTTCAGTTGGTTCTCTTCTCCACTTTCTGAAGGATTGTTTTTTGGCTCTAATGATTTCCTTTATCTTACTGTTTAGCCACGCCGGCTGACGTTTAGTCTTTTTTCCCTTTTTTCTAATACGTGGAATATATTTGTCCTGAACCTCCAGGATGGTGTTTTTAAACAGCATCCACGCCTGATGCAAGTTTTTTACTCTGCGAGCTGCTCCTTTCAGTCTTTTTTTCACCATTTTTCTCATTTTGTTCAGCAGCAGTGCATACAAATCTCAAGGGGGCATGTTGGGTGTGTGTTAAGGGTGGGATTTGGGCATTCCTAAGAGCTGGATGTTTTTCAGCCATAATGATACAAAACAAAAACATCCAGGACTAAAACTAAGATGTTTTGAGCTAGATTTATTTATTTATTTGTAGCATTTGTATCCCACATTTTCCCACCAATTTGCAGGCTCAATGTGGCTTTCATTTGCCGTAATGGCAATTGCCATTTCCGGGTAACAGAATTACAAATGGTCTTGCGAGTAAGGTGCATACATATATGATAACATACAGGGAGTGTGATATATATGTTTTTAGAACGAATATGTAACAAAACAGTGCCCTAAATGACCAGATAACTACTGGAGGAATAAATGAATGACCTCTCCCCTTGCTTTCCCAGTGTCACTGACCCCCTCCCACCCCCCACCTACCCCCAAAATATAAAAGAAACAGTACATGCCAGCCTCTAATGCAGCCTCAGATGTTACTGCCAGTCCTATTAGAGCAGCCTAGTGGTTGGTGCAGTATACTGTGAAGACAGGGACCCAGGCCCATAATCCACCCTACCTGTTACACTTGTAGTAAAAAGTATGAGCCCTCCAAAACCCACCAAAAACCTACTGTACCAATATATAGGTGACTCCTACAGCCTTAAGGGCTATTGTAGTGGTATGCAGTTGGGTAAAGTAGGTATTTGGTGGGTTTTGGAGGGCTCACCGTACAATATAAGGGAGCAATGGTGAGATGTATACCTGTGACTTTTTATGTGAAGTCCACTGCAGTGCCCCCTAGGGTGTCCCACTGTTCTGCTGGGATGTCTGTGTGGCCAGTCTTCTAAGAATGCTGGCTCCTCTAATATCCCAATGGCTTGTTTTTGTGCATTTCTCACTTGGATTTTTATTTTTGAAAATGGACCAAAATGATAAACACACAGAGAACAAAAACATCTAGCAAATGGACATTTAAAAAAAAAAAAAAACGATAGATGTTTTTCTGTTCATATCAAAAATACCCCTTCATTAACTCTTATCTGTACCCTTCTGCTCCACTGTTCCTCCCATCTTGCTGTGCCATTTCTGCAAATAGACTGCTGTGCATTTGTCCTAATAAATATCACCAAGTGGCATCAATGCTAATAATTTTATAGATGGTGAGAATTGTGCTACTATTTTATTGGATCTTTGACAACATTTTATTTATTTTTGTTACATTTGTACCCTGTGCTTTCCCACTCATGGCAGTCTCAATGCAGCTTACATGGGGCAATGGAGGGTTAAGTGACTTGCCCAGAGTCACAAAGAGCTGCCTGTGTCTGAAGTGGGAATTGAACTCAGTTCCTCAGGACCAAAGTCCACCACCCTAACCACTAGGCCACTCCTCAGGATTACTGAACTGTGGTATCAAGAACAGAGCATTACATTGGTTCTCAATCTTTTTGAACTAATACATCATGAAAGCTGGGCAAATGCACTGTCCTCAACATGGAAGTTAATAGGGATGTGCATCAGTTAGTGTACATTCTCTTCGTTAGCGCATTTAAAAAAAATGTAAGGCCCCTTTTACAAAGCTGTGTGAAAAGGGGCCCTTGCTTCGGAAATAGTGTGCAGTAGGAGTGGTACTACCACCAGCTCCTGCGGTGGGCCGGCAGTAGTGTCCGATAGGCATGCATCAACACAGCAGTAGCTCTACCACAATATTGAAAGAGGGCCCCCTTAATACACACAAAATTAATTTAACAAACAGTAACCTACCAATTAATATATGTAGCACAAGTTAAAAAGCTGTAATGTGCTTTAGAAAAATTATATTAAAACGAGTGTGGAAAATGAACCAAAAAATGCCTAAAACTTGTGGGGGGGGGGGGGGGGGGAGCCAAACACACTGAAAAAGAAGAACAAAAATATTTGCCCTTACTCTATGCATGCAGATGTTATCCAGTGTTATTTTGAACTGGTCAAAGAAACAAGATGTGATTAGAAACCAAAATACATCTTGTGTAAGGTTGAGCACTAGCTAACCCTAAATAAATTGAAACTTAATCATCTGAAAACAGAAATATTATAGGTCATAAGACCTCCAATGGATTTAATTTGTTCTTTAATTCAGCTAGGAAATATAACACTGACCTGTACTGAGGAGGTTTAAATGTTAGGAGTGTAGTTACTGTAGATTCCTACCTTTCCATAAAGAGATTAGTGCCACGGTTAGAGCCTGTTTTTTCCACCTGTTGAATATTAGGTTCCTGAGGCTCTAAGCTGAGTGAAAAGGAATGTTTCACAGTAATATCACTGTTCCCTCAAAACTGTGCAAGGCCACACACATTTTTTTGCCATACAGCAAAGCCAGCATTCCCTCCTGTCCCTCCTGCTGCCATGGCAAGACAGCATCGATTACTCTCATGGGGCCACAGCACAGACTCTATACATGCAGCTGCTGGTCCTGCCCACTCCGACGTCACCTTCCTGTTCCGAGGCAGAGCCAGCAGCCGTGTGCATAGTGTCTGCGGCCCAGCCAGAGTGTTGGGTGCTATTTTCCTGCCATTACTAATGCTCGTTTGGAGGAGGAGAAGCAGCAGCAGAGGCTGGGATGTCGAGGGGGGGGGGAGACAAGAGGGAGATAGTGATAGAATGGGGTGGAGACAAAGGGAGATGCTGTATGGAAAGAGGAGAGAGAGGGGGCAGATGCTCTATAGATGGGGAGGAGACAGAGAGAGCAGATATTGGAGGGTGAAGATTACTGAGACACAGAGATTTTAAGGTGACATGGCTTTCTGGCATTGTGTAGGCGTGGCTTGAGTGGCCCAAAATCTACACAAGTCTTCCCCATTTTACATAGGTAATACACATCTATGTTTAAAAAAATATATACCCATCGGATTGCTCCAGCTTGGATGCAAGCAGCCCATTTCACCCAGGGCTTTGCACAAGGGGTTAAGGGACCCTTTTTCTAAAGGGTGTTACATAAGAACATAAGCGTTGCTATACCAGGAGAGACTGAAGGTCCATCAAGCCTGGTCCTTCAATCCGTCCAGAATTCCGCCACGCGTCTTATCTTCCGCATGGACCGATATACTCACATCACCCCTCTTCTCATGTATACAGTTCAAGCTTCTCCTACTAACCTACAAATGCACTCAATCTGCAGCCCCTCATTACCTCTCTACCCTCATCTCCCCATACGTTCCTACCCGTAACCTCTGCTCACAGGACAAATCCCTCCTATCAGTACCCTTCTCCACCACCGCCAACTCCAGACTCCACCCCTTCTGCCTCGCCTCACCCTATGCTTGGAATAAACTTCCCGAGCCCATACGCCATGCGGCCTCCCTGCCCATCTTCAAATCCTTACTCAAAGCCCACCTCTTCACTGTAGCTTTCGGCACATAACCACTTACCTCTATCCAGGAAACCTACACTGCCCCATTTGATTGACTACATACTTGTCCTTCCTTGTTTAAAATTGTACAGCGCTGCGTAACCCTGGTGGCGCTTTAGAAATGTTAAGTAGTAGTAGTAGTATTCTGCTTCCAACAGTGGCCAATCCAGGTCACAAGTACCTGGCAAGATCCCAGAATAGTAAAACAGATTTTATGCTGCTTATCCTAGGAATAAGCAGTGGATTTTCCCCAAGTCTATCTTAAGAATGGTTTCAGGACTTTTCTTTTAGGAGATTATTGAAACCTTTTTAAAATCCTGCTAAGCTAACTGCTTTTACCACATTCTCTGACAACGAATTTCAGAGTTTAATCACTCAATGAGTGAAGAAATATTTTCTCCAATTTGTTTAAAATTTACTACTTAGTAGCTTCATTACATGCTCCTTAATCCTAGTATTTTTGGACAGAGTAAACAAGTGATTCATGTCTACCCATTCCACTCCATTCAGTATTTCATAGACCTCTATCATATCTCCCCTCAGCTGTCTCCTCTCCAAGCTGAAGAGCCCTAGCTGCTTTAGCCTTTCCTCATAGGGAAGTCGTCCCATCCCCTTTATCATTTTTGTTGCCCTTCTCTGTACCTTTTCTAATTCTGTTATATCTGTTTTGAGATGCGGTGACCAGATTAGAATGCATCAACGTGCAAAATACCACAAAATGTTGCCTGTTAGTGTGTGCTTACTCACACGTTACTGATTTTTTAGAAATATTTTTGGGAGAGCGAATTCATGGATAGGGAGTGGGCTTTCCTGAGTTATCCAGCTAGAGCATGCTAACTAGATAATGCAGAGTCAATGCAGGAACACTTGGTTAGGAAGCTGTAAGTGCTCCCATATTAATTTGCAGGTACCATGCACTTATGGGTCCATTAACGCATGACCTGCAAATAAAAGAAAAAGCCCTAAAGGGTCCTTTTACTGAGCCATGTAAGCGTCTACGCGCACCCAATGCATGCCAAAATGAGTTACCACCCGACAACCGCATGGCTCTTGCAGTAATTTAATTTTTGCCGCACGCGTCCGATACGCGCATCTGAAAAATCTTTTTTATTTTCAGGCACGCGTAATGGCCATGCACCAAGTGGCATTTGGCACACGTAGGTCATTACCGCCCGTTTACCACGTGAGTCTTTACTGCTAGATCAATGGCTGGTGGTAAGGTCTCAGACCCGAAAAGGACACGCGACAATTTTCATTTTGCCGCATGTCCATTTTCGGCAAAATTTTTAAAAAGGCCTAAAAAATGGATCGACACATGTCCAAAACCCACGCCTACGCTACCGCAAGCCATTTTTCAGCGCGCCTTTGTAAAAGGACCCCCTCAATGTATTAAATCTGGACTTAATGCTCAGGAAAATCCCATGTTAAAACCTGTTAAGGCCACATTTTACCACACTTTAGTAAAAGAGACCTTAAAGGAGTAATTTTCCTTAATTTCCGATTGTTTATATCTGTCTCCAAAAAAAATTTGTGGCCTCTCTACTCAGCAGCACTTAGTTGTATAGTTTTGTAAAATTTGACCAACTATACATGTAAGTGTTGGCAGTCTCACATAGAAGCTGCAAATTTGCTGAATCTACATCTAAATGCTGCCACTGACATGGAAAATGCCACATTGTTGTAACCTTTCTGTGCATAAGTAAATTTGTAAATTTTGACAAATACTTGGGCCCTCCTGTGTTCCCCTCACGTGTATTTTCCAAAAGGTTCCTTAATCAACAGAGCCTTTTGTAAAATACCCTCAGAACTGAGCTCTTCCCAACCTGGATATCTGAATTCCGGTCTTAACATTCTATCTAAAATGGGCCCTCTTAAACTATAGGAGTCGATTTAGTATCTAAACCGAGTGTTAACTTTTTTAATTAGGGAGAGACTCAGAAGAGGATAGGGATTTCTAACAACGAGAGCATGAGGACAAAAAAGGGAAGGCAGGTTATAGTGTCTAATGAATAACTATGAAACCAAACCACTCACCTGCTTTAACATGTCCGTCAGAATCTTTCAAAACGTGCCTGTGCTGTATACATGAATGTATATTTGAATTATCATCCCCCTTCTTGTCTTTGGTCATTAAAAGATATGCTTCTTTAGAGTGATCTCTAATTGACATATTGTCTACAGGAAATAAACAGTCACATTTTACTCCTCTCTGCCGCTGTCTTCTTAAATTTAGCTGGTTTTTAACATAGTTACATTCCATATATTCTCTGTTCCTAGCTGTAAGAAGGCTCTCATTTTGGGGGGATGTTCTCTTCTGTAGCTCTACAATTGGCTCTCTATTAGCTAAGTCATTTACTCCATCTGGTGTTGGCTTGGATGAAGTGCAACGTATTTTAACAAACAAAACTGATCTGTGGATGGGTTGGGTTGGAATTTGAGGCTGGTCAATCGATACAAACAGAGACTTGTCTATGTAATAGATGATACTGGGGTACTGATAAGAGAGCTTGAGGTAGACCTGTGAGCTGAATGAGGCTTGCACCTTCTTTTGATGGTTTACGGAGGACAAATAACCAGGGTTGCACAATAGTTTCTGCTGCCCTGCATGTAAATTTGAATATTGATCATTTGCTGCTGATCCATTCTGACATGACTCACGGTGATGTAAGGCAGTGTGCTGCTGAATTAGCTCTACATTGTTTGAAGATGTGATAATATTTAGTGGGTGATCCCCATTGCCATACTTCAGACACAGAGGGTCCCCAGAAGCTCCACACACAGTGTGGTTAGGAGATGGTCGGATTTGCCTTGCAGTAATGGTTATAGATGCAAATCCCTTTCTCTGTTTATGATATGGTTTTTCCTCTCTGTGTTGCAGGTTAGCTCTCGATGCATTTTCATTTAGAGATGGTTCAGTTTCTAATTTGCTGGGTATTATTATAAATGCTTTATTACTGTTGATGGAATTGTGATTAGTCCAGGATTGCTTTATACAATAAGCACTAGGCTGAGTGATCACAGGCTGCATAGGCAAAGCGGGTCCATTTTCTTCTGATTTACTCTCATCAATCATCTGTGAAATGACTATGGATGAAATCAGTTTTGCATTGTATGAACCCAGAATCACCTACAAAAGAAAAAGATCCAAATTATTCAAGTATTCTGCTGTGCTACACACGCAGCTCTTTCCCAGTTTTCATCTATGCAAAATTTTAAGATATTATAGTTCAAGCCCTTTCATTAAGGTCCTATTCTTTTTGCCTTTTGGGTTTCTGCCTAAAATGAACACTGAATTTTCTGGAACCCTTTAATAATGAAAATTGGATACATTAAAAAAAAAGTTAGATATTTCAAAGCCATAGAGTTGTACTGATAAACTGATTTTCTACATTGCAGTGCCCAGTGTCAGCTTTTTACCATGTAGACCTCTCTGAGAACAGTCACAGATTACAACATCCAACACAATGCTTTGATGCTGGTATAATGAACTATTAAAATGTTTAAACATTTAATAGCTTTCAAACACAGAATCAAACAGCATCACAGAAGTAGGTAGTTCCACAAACATACCTTGATGTTTTGTGAAAAATGGAAAAAAAATTCAGAAATGCTACATCTCACTTTTACTCCTTTCAAACCACATGGACATTTTGGGGGTCTTTTATACTAACGTTTAGCTCAAGTTATCTGCAGCAGGGCCCATTTTATTCCTACGGACCCTGCTGCAGATAACTCGAGCTAAGCTTTAGCAAAAGACCCCCTTTATGCACCATGGAGATTCTCCCCTTCACTGCACTTAATGCCTGATGCGCCCTTTAAATTTAACTACATAACCCTAACCATATCAAAATGCACTCTACAAAGATTATTTATTATTAAATATGGTGTATGTTTGCACTTACTACAGGTGGGAGGGGGTAATTTCTAGGTTTGATGAATGATCTATGAATCTAAGGGGAATTATGAGATCCTGATGGATTTATATTTAAATCTTTTTTATTGATGTAAATTCAACTACTCAGTAACACAGTAACTAACATCTTTCTCAAGTCTATTTCAGATATCTTAAAATATATACAGTTCTTATTCAATATCCATCCCGTGTGGTCTACACCCCCGAGATGGGCAAAACAACATCAATTTTACTTCCCCCCCCTTTCCTCCCCAACCCCACTCTCTCCTCTCCCCCCATTAACTCTTCCCAACCAATACCCAATCATGTTTACTCTTCACACACAACATCTATAAAGTTCTTGAACCCTAGAGGTTTAACAGGTAGCTCCAAGCCGCTGGTGCAAGTGTCAATCCTGATGGATTTAATTAGAGTCACTCAATTTTGGGTAATCTACAGTTAATCTCACATTTCACCACCTTTAGGGGTCTTCTGCACAAGTTAGATTGTGCTATGAGTGTCTAATTAATGAAATCTCCTCCTAGTGTCAAGATTTTGTTGTTTTTATATCATTCTTATTGTTATTTGGTGCACGTTTGTATAGCAATTTTGCCCCAATCATTGATACTCATAATTTGTCCTCTAGAATAAATAGGTTTAGTGAAGGAAATCTGAGTGGCTATTAGCAATGTGTACACCAAATATTTGCAGTTTGGTTCATCTTTTCTTCAACCACCTGTTCGATTTGTTTTTGAACAGCTAAGACATGTCACTTCTTCCTCTATAATATTAGCAAAATTCGCCCATTCCTCTCTGAACAGACCACCCAAACCCTCGTCCACTCGCTCGTTACCTCTCGTCTTGACTATTGCAACCTTCTCCTCACTGGCCTCCCGCTTAGCCACCTATCCCCCCTTCAATCTATCCAAAATTCCGCCGCACGTCTTATCTACCGCGTGAACCGATACTCTCATATCACCCCTCTCCTCAAGTCGCTTCACTGGCTCCCAATCCACTACCGTATACAGTTCAAGCTTCTCCTATTGACCTTCAAGTGCACTCAATCTGCTGCCCCCCATTACCTCTCTACCCTCCTCTCCCCGTACGTTCCCACCCGTAACCTCCGCTCTCAGGACAAATCACTCCTATCTGTACCCTTCTCCACCACCGCTAACTCCAGACTCCGCCCCTTCTGCCTCGCAGCACCTTATGCCTGGAACAGACTTCCTGAGCCCTTACGCCATGCGCCCTCCCTGCCCATCTTCAAGTCCCTACTCAAGGCCCATCTCTTCTCCCTTGCTTTTGGCGCCTAACCACCTTCCCCATTCCTGTTACCTACACTGACTACGTAGTCTGTTACCATTAGATTGTAAGCTCTCTTGAGCAGGGACTGTCCCTCCCCGTGTTTAAACTTGTACAGCGCTGCGTAACCCTGGCAGCGCTATAGAAATGCTAAGTAGTAGTAGTAGTAGTATCTTTTCTTCAACCACCTGTTCGATTTGTTTTTGAACTCCAAATTATACAGATCATTTAGGTCCATTAAAGTAAATGGAACAAGAAAATATGCATCTAACAGTGGAAATTTCCATTCATGTTTAATCATACTTCTTTAAAACTTATAGCATGAACAGTCCACAAGACCAAAACAGGGGCAAACTGGCACAAAGAGTGGAATGAAGACCCCATGGCACAAGGAAAGGAGCAACACAGCACTAACAAAGGCAGAAAGCCAGGCAAGGAGTAATGTAGTAGCAACACTTGCACTGGGAGAGGGGTAAAGCAGCCCTAATATTGGCAGGAAACCCCCAAGAAACTTGGAGAGGGATATAATAGCACCAGCACTTGAAAAAAGATCCCAGATCCTCTGGGCATGGGGGCAAAGAAAAACTATGAGGGATAGATCAGGGTTTAAGCTTTGTGGGAAAGCAAAGTTATTGTCATCAAAGACAGATTTTTGTAGGAGAATTTGATGGCAGGAGCCTACTTTCTATAGCATTACCATGAAGAATCAAAGGCTCCTCTATGAATGGAATATTGGAAAAGAGCCTAAATTTAATAATTTCCCTAATGCACCTTGTTACTATCTATGCTGCTTGTTCAGTGGTGCTAAATATCACCCCTTCTACACCATGGTGTCTTGCTTAGATGAGTGTTGGAACTGCTTGCCTCCCATCTCACAGGGCAGAGAGGCTGGGGACTCAACGTAGGAAATGTATTTCTTCTTTTCTGTACCTTTCCGTCTGCTGCTACTTGTAATAAAGAAAGGAGATCCCAGCCTAGTATCTGCACCCTCCCTTGAATCAAGCTCAAAAGAGTGTTGTTTCTGTAAATGAGACAAAATGCCAGTGTTCAAAAGATGACCCCTTAACTGTCCTCTATTAATGGCCTTCCCGCAGTACATACATTCTGCTTTACACGCATCCTTAAGCACTTTGAAATACCTCCACATCTCTTATGTTTTATGGGACTACCTCTCTGCTGTCATGTGGGCTGCTGGAAGTGTTGCTGCTATTGAGGGAACTGGGCCTGAGGGCAGAGCAGAAGATGAAAGGCTGAGAGCATTCTTATACACTTCACTACTTGTATTTGTGAGGGCCCCTGGCAGTATATCTTCTTTCTTCCTCACCACTAGCAACTAGATTAACAAGACCCTCCTCAGCTATAAAACTTTCAATACCAGATTCTGGGAATCCCTCATATGAGGATGCCTCCATACATTTCTCAATAGACAATAGTTTGCATCTGGTACTCTACTCTGTTGTCAATGGCTTTAGCTGTTATTGGTCTACTGTCTCTCTCCCCCAGCGTATACTGTCTTTGCTTTTTTTCACACTTCTGCGAAGATGGGAGCAAACAACTGGCCTTTCACATTCCCACTTTAAATTGAAGCTGTTTTCATGTTCCTTTTCAAGAAATCAGGAGGAATAACTGACTTTCCTTTTATGTTCCTACCACAGTTTCCATACCTACCCCTCCTATTGTGATTTAATTCATATAGGCTGTAACTTTTTGGAGCACAGGACTATCTCTCTCATGTGTGTCTATACAGAGCTGTGTGTGCCTAGTAGTGATTTACATATAAATAGTAGTAATAGTAGTAGATGTTTTTCTGCTTGCTTCCGCCTCTGTGCCCTGTCTATGTTTTCTTTGAATTCCATTTTTCTGTGCAGTCCAGTGGCTTAGCCACAGGTGGGCTTGGTTGGCCCAGGGCCCACCCATTTATGGCTTAGGCCCACCCAACAGTAGCACATGTTTAGTGGTAACTGATGGGAATCCTAAGCTCCGCCAGCTGAAGATTTCCCCCTGATGGTAACGAAAATGTTACTCTCCACAACACCGGCACCTGCGCATGCTCAGTTTTCAGTGCATGCCTGCTGGCAAGGTGGAAAGAAGCATTTTCCCACCAGCTGAGATAAATTTTTTTTGAAGGGGTGGGGGGAGAACACTTGGTACCCACCCAATTATTGCCTAGGCCCACCCAAAATCTGTTGTCTGGCTACGCCCCTGGTGCAGTCTCTCTGACTCTGGAGCCATAAAGCTTGAGAGAGTTTTAAAACTCTCTTTTCTCTGCCTCTGCAAAGATAGTGATGTCTGTTTGCATCTCGGAGCCCCCTGACTGCTATTTATCTTTGATTATGGAGTCCCAAAGAACCTGAGAGAATTTTAGGACTAATTTCTTTCTGCCTCTGAGACAGATACAGTACTGCCAGTCTGTCTTTCAGAGACCAGTCTTGAACTCTAGATGATTTCTGTATTTTTTTTAACACCTTTTGCACTTGAACAAAATAAATTTGTGATATGGCAGTTTACCATCAATTTGTTTCTCCGGAGAACAGTAAATGATGCTCTGTTGCTGCTATGTTTCAGTTTCCTACTGAGCTGCTGACATCATCAGCCATAGAATTTGGAAAAGGAAGATAGAGATTGATTTTGTTTGTCTACTTGTTAAGCAGCTTCAACATGGTTGGTGAAGTGACTTGTGTTTCTAAGTTCTCTCCCTCCCAAAGTAGATCCGCTATATCTGGCCTCATAGACCACAGGGTTGCAAAAAAAAAAGAATGAATGAGAATTTGGTTCATTCTGCCCCTTCAATCATTTAGGTCATTTAAATGTATGCAAACCAAAAAAGCCCTCATTCACCATATTTTACCATTCATCTATAAAAAAAAAAAAGGGCACATTTCTACTGACTATGAAGACTTTTCAAACGAGAGTGAAAAAAAACTCCAGTTTAATAATTCATTGTAAAGATAGCTTCCTCAGCTGTTTAGTGCTTCATTAACTCATACTGAGGCTAGTTTAAGATTGCTTTAGAAGAAAGGTTGCTACGAATAAGCAATCAAAACTATGAGCAGGCACATAATGGACTAAATTCTGTATATGGCACCGAAAAATCAGCGCCAAGCACTGAGTGCTATTCTACAAATGGTGCTCAGAATTGAGCGCCATGTATAGAATAGCATTTAACACCAGGATCAGCACCCAATTTTGGGTATGAGGTTTTAAACTAACTAAAACCTGGTGTAAATTCTCTTGCCTAAATTAGGTGCAGACCTCTCTTATTCTGTAACACTGTGCATAAATTGCAAGAATGTTCCTGATCTGCCCATGACCCTCCCATGGCCATGCCCTCTTTTTGGAACCAAACATACATTTTATGTGTGGATCCTGGCACCTAAAATGCGTGCTTAAATGAATGCCAATTAGCACCAATAATTGACCATTAGTGCCCAATTATCAGCACCAATTGATTCATTTGGTAATTAAATTTTATGCATATTTAGAATTAGGGGGGAATTTGTATTTTTTTTTAAACCCATATATATTCTGGCAAACATTGGTGGATATTGACTTAATTTAAAAGAAAAGTTTATGCCTATATTCAGCTAGTGAGATGACTGCATTAAGCTGTACCCTTAATATGTAATGGCAATGAATACACTGATTGAGCAGTAGCCACACCTTAGGTCTGCTATTCAGTTGACTATCACTGCTAAATGGCTATATTCCAGTGCCACTTCTGCCCCTCCCCCTCCCTTTATGCAGCCCCTAATTATATGGATATTATCTCACCATGTTATTAGCCCAATATTATCCATATAATTTTAAAAAGTTTACAAGATAGGAAGACTTGTATTTGCCATTCACTAGCAAATATATAACTCCTGACAAGTATTGGCTCAAATATATTCACAGTTTTAATTCAAAGATGTTTGTACTCATAGATCTGGCTGAAGAAGGAGAGAGTTCTTATGTGTCCTTTCTTCTAAGGAAAGGTTAGGTGGAATTGTAATAGACTAAGCTAAGACTTATCTGATTCAATACAGAGCCCATATTGAGACACATTAAATGAATGCCTACAAGCAATTAAAGTTTATATAAACATTTGCTGTTATCTATAAGCAAATTTGCACAAAGAGGAACTTGTACAAAAATCTTGATTTACCCATCTTACAAGCACTGTAACCAGTGCGTTTTTTCTAGCGAAAAAGGTGCCGATACTCAAATGCCAGGCCACCCTTCAGGGGTGGGGTGATCACTGAGGGATCTACCCCAAAATAGCCAGGCCCCCTGCAACCAGTCACAGCTCTTTCATTAAAACGTGGGGTCCATGGGTCAATTTTAGCAGACAATGGAAAAGGTGCTGGTACTCAGTACCCCGCCCCCCCAAGTACCCCCTCAAAAAAAGACCTGACTGTAACACTTCCCAACATTCTTCTTACTTTTTAGAGACCTCCCTACAAATATTCACTAGATCCTACTCTGCTTAACATCCCTGAACGGAGAATATGCTAGTATACCTGCTAACTAGAAAACAGGAGTATGCTGCAGAGTAGTTTAACAGCACAGGTATACAGTCCGCTGAATTACTTGTATAATGTCAGATCTGATCGTCCACTTAATTTTTTTTCATATTCAGTAGAGAGGTGTGGTAGCCGTTTTAGTCCACTCTTAAAGGTTATCAATAGAAATCAAACAAAATAAAACATGGAAAAGAAAATGATACCTTTTTTATTGGACATAACTTAATACATTTCTTGATTAGCTTTCGAAGGTTGCCCTTCTTCGTCAGATTGGAAATAAGCAAATGTGGTAGCAGGTAGTATATATAAGAGAAACATCAAAGCATTATTTTGACAGTCTAACAGAGTGGGAGGGTGGGGGTATGCATGGGGACATC
Organism: Microcaecilia unicolor; assembly: GCF_901765095.1. Lineage (NCBI taxonomy): Eukaryota > Metazoa > Chordata > Amphibia > Gymnophiona > Siphonopidae > Microcaecilia > Microcaecilia unicolor. The sequence continues at coordinate 60,072,508 of NC_044035.1, forward strand.
AAAGCATTTCATTGATATTCTAACAGAATGGGTGTTGGTAGGTGAGAGGAAGGTAATAAACAGAGAAATAAACAGAGAAATACAGCTTATGGTTTATAATGGGTTAGAAAACCCAGATCCTTATTAAGTCCTGTTTGTTGTGTGTTAAAATATTCAATCATTCTTACTTCAAAGGTTTTACGTTCCTGTATTGTTTTAAAATTAACTTTCAGTATTCTTACTGTGAAATCACTGGTGCAGTGTTCTGGTCTTGTGAAGTGTTGGCCCACAGGGGTGGGGGCTTGACTAGCACCGGCTATTTTCATGTGATGTCTGCAGATTGAATCTTGTCTTAAGCATCTGGCCTGTTTCTCCAATATAGCATCCTTCGTTACATTTTTTTTACACTGAATGATATATACCAAATATCATTCATCTTTGCTGAAAATGAATGCATGTGAAGGGCAATTCCATAAAGGGGTGTCTATCTGGAGCCTCATTTATAAGGGAAAGTAGCTGCCTATTTTCCTTTACAGAATTCTAGCGTAACAGCACAAATACATGCGTATAATTAGGCAGGACTATTTACACCAGCCATAGAGCTGGTATAAATGCTCACACCTAAATTGCTAAAATCATTCTATAATTTACCTCCCCCCCCCCCTCAATATTCAGTGCTATTTAACTGACCAGAACGGCTGCTGACCAGTTAAATAGCGTTTAACCGGCTATCCACCGATATTCAGTGGGAGGTAAGCAGCTATCCCCCGCTGAATATCCCTGATTTAGCTACGAGCAGATAGCTGGTTATATCGGCTATCCACTGATTTTTAAACCAGTTTAGTGGCCATATTTGGCCACATGAAAGTATGGGATATCTTTGGCCAGTTTAAAGATAACTGGCTAAGTCTGAATATTGACTTAGCTGGTTATCTTTAAAGCTGCCAAAAATAAACTGGATATTAAATGCTGGTCACCGGAAAATGCCTGGCATTCAATATCCAGGATCAGCGCTGACCGCGGGAGTTAGCTGGTCCAACTGCTGCAGTCTGAATATTGGGTCCTTCATGCATAACGTAGTAACATAGTAAATGTCGGCAGATAAAGACTTGCATAGTCCATCCAGTCTGCCCAACAGGTTGGACAGAGTTGTATCTGGCACTGTGCACTGGTTCCACTTCTTCATAATTAAACACTGGTATACTTAATTTCTGTCTCTTCCTGTCAATTTTTGGGCACAGACCATAGAAGTCTGCCCTGCACCGGTCCTACATCCCAACTGCTAAAGCTGCTGTTGAAGCCCACTCCAGCCTTGATCCTGGTCTATTTTTTGCCCGAGTCCTTAGTGCCACTCATTGATTTAGCAGTAAAGTCTCATGCACTAACTGGGCAGAAAGTGTGCAGCGCGCATCAACTGCTGATTACCACCGGTAAGGGCCCCGTGGTAGAAAATAGAAACTATTTTCTACTGCGTGTTTTGGGTGTGCACCAAAAATGGAATTACCACCCAAAGCATGCAGTAGCTGGGCGGTAGTGTCAATTTGACGCGCATTGGATGCGCATAGGCACCTACATGCCTTAGTAAAAGGGCCTCTTAAAGTTTAATTGGATTCCATCCTTTTTCTATGCAGTGGTCCTCCATGTCCTTGGTTCACCTAGGTTCTGCCTATGTACACGCCCACCTTCAAACTACACCTCATTGCATTTATGGTAATCTTATAGAATTCTGCATATCTAAAATATTGCCGTGTGCATGCATATGTGCACATAGATGCACATATATGCCAGTATTCTGGTCATTGATTCTTGATGCCTAAATGGTGCCCTATAAAGAATCACCTCTTTAATTCTGAAAATGCAAAACTATATACCTTGTTGCCATCCCTGACCTAATCCTGCCTCTGAGCACACACGTGTTTCCCTAGGTAACAGTGTGTTGTTGATTCCACACCTACTTTTAACCGCATAAAGCCTGGGCAGTTTTCAGATATTCTGTTCAGCTAAATGGCTCTTGGAAATTGCACTGCCCATGTGGAATATGTTTAGATCTGTTTCTGGATGCCCCATAGTTTGAAAGTCCATTGTCTAGGTCCAGATCCTAAGTTTTAATAAAATTAAGGATATGACTTTCTCTGCCTTATATTTAAAGGTTTTTTTTTAAACAATCCAAAAAAGGGTTAATTCTAGCCCTCAGTGAGAAGCTCAGTGTCCTGTTTAGCAGAATGTGGAGGCGTTCCATGTTGTTGGCATAAACTGAATGCATCTGTGTGTTTGCCATAAGCACATCTCAGTTTCAAGGTCTGTTTGCTATCATTACTAGACCATTTGTGAAATTACATTCTGCATCATTTTAAAACTGGCATGCATTTTCACAGATGAGAATCAACAAAACCCATTTACTAATACCGTCATTGACCCCCTGATACAGGCTCCCCGCCCCTTCCAATAAAAACCAGTTTTATTGTCAGGGGAAAAGCTGCTCTAAGAATTTAGACTTTATATTCATTATTGAACACAATTTGTTACAGCAGTGGTTCCCAAACCTGGTCCTGGAAGCACCCCAGCCAGTCAGGTTTTCAGGACATTCACAATGAATATTCATGAGAGAGATTTGCATACACTGCCTCCACCTCATGCAAATCTCTCTCATGAATATTCATTGTGAATATCATACAAAACGGACTGGCTGGGGTGCCTCCAGGACCAGGTTTGGGAACCACTGTATTACAGTATATTCAGTATTCCAGCGTGATTAACAAAATGCATCACAAATGATTTTTTTTTTTTTTTTTAGGAGAAGGGGTATTTTGGCAAAACTAGCAATTGATAGTCTTCATTTTATTTTTTCCTTTTTAGATGTCCCACCACCACCACCACTTTAAGAACTGACTTCAGAACGTCAAGAGATGTAGGAAAATATGAAAGCAGGCATTAGTTATAGGAACATTTTCTACCCTGCCTTCTGAGCCAAGCTTCATGGAACAACTTAATTTATGTATTTTGTATTTATTTATGAGGATTTAATATACCACCATTTGGAGTCCATCAAGCTGGTGTTCAATCAAAAACTAATGGTAACAGAACAATATAAACCAAGACAATACACATATGAACAGACCCAATTAGTCAAAAACAGGGAAAGAGGAGTTGTAGCACAACAATAATATAACCTGAACACAAAATGCAACAGGACATAAAAGGAAAGGAAAAAAATAAAACCAAATAATTATGTCTAAAACTACAGCTCAAACTTGATCCGCAAAAACTTGCCTAAAAAGCCAGATTTTCACTAAAGCTTTAAATTTTGGAAGGGAAGATTCAATAGGTAAAAGGTTCCAGAGTGTAGGTGCAGCACAAAAGGACGCTGAATCCCGGGAAGATGCAAGAGTCTAAGTGAGAGATAACCACCTTATTTGAATTGGAGGAACAAAGGTTTCTGGATGGACGATATGGAAGCAGCAAGGACCCAAGGTAAAAGGGAATACCAAAAAAAAAAAGATCTTATACTGAATCCTATATTGCACAAGATTTTATGCTTAAAATTATCCATTATGTAAATGGAGGGAATGCTATCTTGCAAGTGTTTTGCTTCCTATATTGCATTGGCAAGAGAATTGGGAAAGAAGCAACAAAAATGTGGAGATTGTTTTTTGATGTTCTACAATACCAATTTGCTGATTACTACACAATAGGGATGTGTACAACAAAATATTTTCAGTTTGGTTCATGTTTGGGCCAGTTAAAATATGATTGCCTTTAATGTATTGAAGGCTTGCGGTGCCCAGGGCAGGAAATCCCTTCTTGGGGGCTCCCAAGGTAGGGATGCTTGGATCACAGACCTCTGTAAAAAGATCAGTCCTCATTCAGTATTCAAAACTGAATGGAGATTGGCTCATTCACTTGAAACAAATGGCGATGCAGAAGAGAAGGAGCATTGGTACAGCTTGTTGGCGTGGAAAGAGGTCTGTCCAGGCTCTCTCCTGGCTCAGGATGGGGGTCAAACCCTGATGACATAATCATCTGGGATCAGCATCACTGTTTAAAATCAAATACTGTTGCGGCATATAGCTATAGGTTCATAACTGCGAGGTATGGCCAAAGGGCTGTGACCCAAGGCAAATGCCCCTCTGGAGCACAACAGAGCACAAGGAGCTATTGAAAAACATGGTAAGCTGGGAGATGGGGGGGGGGGGGTGCTTTCCCTGGCTCCTGTAGTGTTTTTTAAATATGGGAAAGAGGAAAATCAAAAGTAAGCAGCCAGCATCTACTTTGTTGCCAATAGTGAGACCTATGGACAAGCATCTAAAATTTGGAGAAGGATGTTAGAGAATTGCACCCTAATTTAGGAGCCTCCTTGACTTCCACTGAACAAACTCCTTACTCCATCCAAGGGGGGGGGCGGTGGGGGCAGTCTGCCCCGGGTGCACGCCACTGGGGGGGGGTGCCGCACGCCTGCCGGCTTCGCTCGTTCTGTGCTCCCTCTGCCCTGGAACAGGTTACTTCCTGTTCCGGGGCAGAGGGAGCATGGAACGAACGAAGGCAACAGGCGTGCGGCACCCCCCCCCCCCAGCAGGTAAAAACGCACCCGGGGGGATCGAGCTGCACCCAGGGGGGTGTCCTTTCACCGGGGGGGATCACGCTGCACTCAGGGGGGGTCCCTTCGCCGGGGGGGGGTCACACTGCACCCAGGGGGGGTATCCTTTCGCTGGGGGGGGGCGCTGCACCCGGGAGGGGCGCATCAGCGACCCACCCTGGGTGTCAGCCACCCTAGGAACGCCACTGCTTTTATCTACACAAATAGTCCTATTGTAAGGTGTGGATCAGGAGAGCTTAAAAGGTTGATTCTAGCTCTTACCAATGTGCAGAGAGCTTTGTCTGAATCTAGCTCCTCTGTCCCTGTGCCTCAAGAGGTCTCACTTCCTCAGACTCAGAGCACTAATGAGATAGAACCTGACAATGCTTCCCTTTTAGTTCTTTAAAAGACTGTCAACAGCATAGAATAGTGTGTGAAAGCAACAGTATGATTTCTTTTGTGAATCAGCTACCAAATTTGTTGAGATGGAGACCAAAACCACAGCAGCTATGAATCATATTCATATTTGGATTTGAAAATGCAAGTCCTAGTCTTCAGAGCCTTCTTTAATTAAAGACAATTTGGTGAGTCATCATAAGCTGGAGGCATTTGAGAAAAATCATTACTTTCTGAATTTTGCAATTATTCAGTTACTTACTTCTGATTAGTTGCTTAGAAAATATTTTAAAGAAATTCTCATACTGATTCAGAAAAAAAGGGAATTTCCAAATGTTATTATCTTTCTAGAAATATGTTTTGTAGTCAATCTGATGGTAACCTAGATCTGGGTGTAACAACTGGTGATTTCAGTTTAACTGGACTTCTTGAAACATCTCAGGAGAATGTGCCAGAGAGGGTCAGTTTGGTTGTTTCTTTTCTTAAAGAAAAATATAAGATTCTGATTTTTACTTTAAGATTACAAATCTTTTGTTTTGTAGGAAAAAGCATTCAAATTCTTCTGGACATTCTAGACATTGGCCAGGATCAGTACCTGCTTCATAACCAGCTATCTGGCGATATTCATTGATCAGCTGAGTAATGTACTTGTAACTATAGCTTTAAAGGTTATACCTGAAGTATTGAGGAAAGGTGTTGTATGACCCTGGCGGGGCCTGAACCTGAGGCTTGTAATAAAGGTTCACACAGCAGATGGTACCTGTCGGTGGGATTCCAAAGGGGACAATCGTCGGGCGCTGGATCCCACTACCCAACAACACCTTGTTGGGGGTTACTCTGGCTCATATGGGGGTCTGCCACCTTTAGTAGGAGCTTGTGGTGGAAGGGTAAGGCCAATAAATTTGCTGCAATGCTCTAGTTAAATGGGAAGCCTTCTGAAGGAGATAAATCGGCGAGATGGTCTTGTGGGGCGTCTGCGTGAGGTGGTAGTTGGTACTTCAGTAGGTACTTCAGTATATTGAGTGTTCAGGGTAATATTTGTGGAAGGAGCAGGGTCACTATCAGGCACCCTAGGATAATTAGGAGGGGTGGGTTGAAGTTCAGACAAGGTAATATTATCCCCAAAGGTAGTTTCAGAAATGGGGACAATAGTGTCTGGGCATACCCTATATTATCCTACCCTACTTACTATCCATACTTTTCTAATCTAGGGTTACCGAGCATTTCATTGCTATCACCTGTACACTGGATATTCAGAAAAATCATCATATGGAACAGAATAGTATACTTGAATATGCTATTTAACCAAGGTTGACAGGATCATGGAACTATGGTGTGTCATTAGTTTCTTAATGAAACACATAGTTTATTTTTTCGTGCTACTCTGATGAACACTCATATATAAAGATGGTATGAAATGGCAGGTAGATCTTTCGGAGGTAGGAGGGAAGTCCTGCTCTTTTCCCAGTATCTGCTGATGAGAGTATCTTTATTATGATTTCTCTGTACTTATTGTAGAAGTTAATAAAAACGCTGTTCTTCTTCTGATGACTAGTAAGTTGGATCTCAGAGACTGGAGATGTTGCCATAAATCTCTCAAGCAGATATAGTTTGAGGAGAAGGGGCTCTAATGTTTTATTTTATTGAAAAGACTGTAGTAGTGTCCTGCATTTTTAAGGAACTCTATTCTGTTCTATTCTGTCATGATTTTCTTTTTATCTCTCTCCCTTTACACTTCTAGTGTATGCTCTGGTGGATCTTCTTCACTGTCATTCTATTATCAATCAATGTACCCCCAGGATTCTGTCTTGGGACCCTTCTCCCCTATATTTGTTTACTTGGTGCTCTGATCTCCATCCATAGCTTTCATTACTATCTTTATGCTAATGACTCCCAGATCTCTCTCTCTCTCTCTCTCTTTCTCTCTCTCTCTTTTTCTACATTAGAAATGTTACCAGGAATCCACTCCCAAATCTCAGCTTTCTTCCCTATACTCAACTCCTCTCTTTCCCCCTTTCTCTATTTTTGGGGAAAACACTGTCATCCTGCCATTCCCCTTAGCCTGTAATCTTGGGATCATCTTTGATTCCTCTTTCTTTTTCTAATTTATCCAACACATTGCTAAAACCTGTTGTTTATTTCTCTATCACATAGAGAATCAATTCATTCTTTCTGAACATGCTACCAATAGAAATCAAACAAAATAAAACATGGAAAAGAAAATAAGATGATACCTTTTTTATTGGACATAATACATTTCTTGTTTAGCTTTCGAAATGTATTAAGTTATGTCCAATAAAAAAGGTATCATCTTATTTTCTTTTCCATGTTTTATTTTGTTTGATTTCTATTGATAACCTTAAGAGTGGACTAACACGGCTACCACACTCCTCTACTGAACATGCTACCAAAACCCATATCCATGGTTTCATCATCTCCCACTTGGACTTCTGCAACTTGCTCCTTAAGGTCTCCCACTGAAACACGACTCATGAATGGTTAAGGAGAGGTGAAGTGAAACTTAAAAATGAGTAATTAATAATTGCAGCCCAGGACAGTGGACTATAAATAAAGTGGTTAAAAGCAAGCATAGAAAAATACTGGTACAACATACGTCTATAAGGAAGAGCTAGACACAATTTCTTATTTTGCTGCTGGCAGAAAACCTCTATCCAGAAAGGCACAATAAGGTGGCACATCTTATCCACTGGAAATTTTGTAAACATTACAATATTGCTGTACCAAAAAAGTACTGGGATCATAAATCGAAGAAAATTGTGTCTCCTTTTGATAAGAATGAAAACAAAAAAGTGAAATTGTAGTGAATTTGTTTTACTTTAAAATATGCATTGTCTAACAACAATTCTTCTGCTATATTGTTGCTATAACTTTAACCCTTTACAGCTTTAACCCTTTCTTATCCCTTAATATAAGATAATATTTAAATCCAATGGAAAACTATGGAAGACAAAATATGTAGGAAACAGTGGAGAAATATTCAGCCAAGCAATGAATGTGTAACTTTAAATGGATAAGTTATCTATCTATTTAAGTCTATGTGCATTTTCAGCAGAATTATGTTGTTTGTCTATCTTGAACAGACTGTACGAGCTGGAGCGTGGACATGTCAAAGGTCAAATCCTATAGTTAACATGACCTGTAGGAATGTTTTCATAAGTGCTTAACTGTGGATTTAAGCTAGTATTCCATAATAGCAATTGAAAACATAATTACCATTATAGAATTCACGCTTAGTGCATCATCCCGGCACCTAACTTTACGCAATCTATAAAGAATTACCCCCAAAATGTGCTATTTCACTGCTTCTGCTGCCAGACCCTTGGATCTCTAAGGGAGTGATAGGGAGAGTAGATGGCATGGTTGGCCAGACTGAATAGGCCATTTGGCCTTTGTCTGTCTATATTTTTATATGTTTCTATTAGAGAGTGACATGGTAATCATTACCAGGATAATACTGTGGCTACCATGGTAATTACGGTGGTAATGAGCAATTTTTTTAAAAAAATTATGCAGTACTACTACTACTACTACTACTATTTAGCATTTCTATAGCGCTACAAGGCGTACGCAGTGCTGCACAAACATAGAAGAAAGACAGTCCCTGCTCAAAGAGCTTACAATCTAATAGACAAAAAATAAAGTAAGCAAATCAAATCAATTAATGTGTACAGGAAGGAAGAGAGGAGGGTAGGTGGAGGCGAGTGGATACAAGTGGTTACGAGTCAAAAACAATGTTAAAGAGGTGGGCTTTCAGTCTAGATTTAAAGGTGGCCAAGGATGGGGCAAGACGTAGGGGCTCAGGAAGTTTATTCCAGGCATAGGGTGCAGCGAGACAGAAGGCGCAAAGTCTGGAGTTGGCAGTAGTGGAGAAGGGAACAGATAAGAAGGATTTATCCATGGAGCGTAGTGCACGGGAAGGGGTGTAGGGAAGGACGAGTGTGCAGAGATACTGGGGAGCAGCCGAGTGAGTACATTTATAGGTTAGTAGAAGAAGTTTGAACAGGATGCGAAAACGGATAGGGAGCCAGTGAAGCGACTTGAGGAGAGGGGTAGTATGAGTAAAGCGGCCCTGGCGGAAGACGAGACGGGCAGCAGAGTACTGGTACTCTGCAGTAATGGTAAGACATTACATGGTAGTGCTGCAAGAGTGGGGACTGCCATTACTTTATCCCCATGGTAATGGGGATAAAGATCTGGCCATCCAGCTCTGCCTCCGATCCTACCTTAACCCTCCCTGGTGGTCTAGTGGCTTCTTCGGAGTAGGAAAGAAGCCCACTCTTTGCTGCCCACTGCCGCTGCCCTGCCTGATATGGGCTGCCTCTTCATAATGGCCAGTGACACTTCAAGTGGAAGTCTCACAAGGCTGCTGTTTGAAGTCTCGGCAGCCATTTTGAAGAGGTGGCAGTATTGGGCAGGCAGCAGCATCAGGCAGGAAAGACTGGGCATCTTTCCTGCCTCAATTAAGCCACTAGACCACCAGAATGAGTTAAGGTAGGCTCTCGGGGCAGGGCGGGGTGGAATGGCGCTGGGTTGCCAGGCTAATCAAGGAGGTTAGATTGAGGCAGGAGACGGCATGAGCCTAAAACTGTTCAGTTGGATAGGCAGTGCTTTAAAAGGTGGAGGATAAAACTTTTTTTTTTACTTATTTGAAAGCTTCCCATATCTAGAAATATATCATAAAATACAATTTAATATCACTAAAATAGCTTACAAAATTATTGTAGCTGGTAGAAGCAACAGTAGTAAACTTTCTGTATTTTGTGTTCAATTTTCTATACAATTCAATAGAATGCAGTAATACATGGCCAAATTTAAGTGAGGATATTTTGTTTTCCGATGGTTTCATCTTAACTGTTGTTGTAATCTGCTTTAGGAAGCCTGGTGTTATAAAGATGGAATATCTCTCTATATAAAACGCACCTCCAACGTTCTAATGAAGCCTCTGTTAGCCAACATTCTAAGTGAAGGGGGTGAGATCGCATTGTGTCTGCCCCGCCCACGCATCAAACGTGATGACGTCGAGGGCGGAGCAATGACACTCAACCAATCGCATCGCTCGGCAGCGAAGCGTCAGGGAAGGAGGCGGCGCTCTCGACGTCTAGCCTTCCCTTCGCTGTGTTCCGCCATCTTCTGACATCAAGGATGATGTAAAAAGAAGGCGGAACACAGCGAAGGGAAACCTAGACATCGGGAGCACCGCCTCCTTCCCTGACGCTTCGCTGCCGGAACCGCCACGGAGGTAAATTTAAAAACAAGAAAAAAAAAAAACACACATGTTGGGGGGAGAGAAGAGGGTGGCCACTAAAGTACAACAATGGGAGCGGGAGGGCAGGGGAGAAACGACAGCATGGATTCGAAGGGGGGGGGGGGGAGAAGAGGGTGGGCCAGGCTGGGACATAGCAGAGAGAGGAGCATGGATGCGAGGGGGGGTCATGGAAGGGAGAGAGGGGACTTGCTCTAAAAGGATGAATGCAGGCGGCAGGGGACAGAGGAGCATGGATGGCCATGGATTGGGAGGGGAGGGCTCAGGGAGAGAGGGGAATTGCTGGAAAGGGATGAATGGAGGGGGCAGGGGACAGAGGGGCATGGATTGGGAGGGCAGGGCTCAGGGAGAGAGGGGAATTGCTGGAAAGGGATAAATGGAGGGGACAGATGGGCATGGATGGATATGGATTGCAGGGCAGGCCTCAAGGAGAGAGGGGAATTGCTGGATAGGGATGAATGGAGGGGCCAGGTGACAAAGGAGCATGGATGGGCATGGATTGGAAGGGCAGGACTCAGGAAGAGGGGAATTGCTGGAAAGGGATAAATGGAGGGCACAGATGGGCATGGATGCATATGGATTGCAGGGCAGGCCTCAGGCAGAGAGGGGAATTGCTGGATAGGGATGAATGGAGGGGCCAGGTGACAGAGGAGCATGGATTGGAAGGGCAGGACTCAGGAAGAGGGGAATTGCTGGATAGGGATGAATGGAGGGCACAGATGGGCATGGATGCATATGGATTGCAGGGCAGGCCTCAGGCAGAGAGGGGAATTGCTGGATAGGGATGAATGGAGGGGCCAGGTGACAGAGGAGCATGGATTGGAAGGGCAGGACTCAGGGAGAGGGGAATTGCTGAATAGGGATGAATGGAGGGGACAGATGGGCATGGATGGATATGGATTGCAGGGCAGGCCTCAGGGACAGATGGGAATTGCTGGATAGGGATGAATGGAGGGGGCAGGTGACAGAGGAACATGGATGGGCATGGATTGGGAGGGCAGGGCTCAGGGAGAGAGGGGAATTGCTGGAAAAGGATGAATGGAGGGGGCAGGGCACAGATGGGTATGGATTGGGAGGGCAGGGCTCACACTCTCTCTCTCATATACAATGTCTTTCTGACTCTCACTCTCACACACTCTATCTCACACTGTATCACATTCACTCTCTATATGCCACACACTCACTCACACACTTGCTTGGTCTCATACACTCACTCTCACAGAGAATCTGTGTCTCACACACACTCTCTCTCTCGCCCACACACACACACTCTCTCTCACACTGTGTCTCACATACACACTTGCACACACTCTCATTCTCACACACTCTGTCACAAACACACTCACACCCACACTCACTCTCTCTTTCACACACTCACACTTTCACTCTGACTCTAAAACAGTCACTCTCACATACACTCTCCCAAACATACACACTCCAAGGAAAACCTTGCTAGCGCCCGTTTCATTTGTGTCAGAAACGGGCCTTTTTTACTAGTATTGTAATTAAATATACAATTAAACTCTCCTCTTTTGGGGCACATGGAATCACAACTTCACCTTATTTGTTTTGTAGAAGTTGACATTTTAGATACACAAATGGATTATTCTGTTTTGAGCATGTCTCATGGACAAGTGATTTTAAAAGTCAAAATAATAAAAATAAATATTTTGTTTCAGGCAGATCTCTCCTTTGTATTGTATTTTGTTGTAACATTTGATTGTTTTATATTGTAATATTAATACTATTATTAGTATTATATATGGATTATTTTAACTATACTGAGGTCAATTTTCAAAGCTTTGAACAAGGAGACAGGGGAAAAAATTAAGACTGCACGGATGGTGAGGGATCGGGAAAAAACTTTAGGTTGCGGGTGGGAATGGGAATGAATTTTTGTCCCTGCATCACCCTCTAGTTTCTATGTTTAGTTCTTCTTGCCCTCATCAGCAATCATGCTACCAGCACAGTTCTGCTATACTATCTTTGCTGCCCTTCACCAGAGAGAGCTGGTTATAGTTCATCTTTCTTTCTTCTCAATGTGTGGGCTCTCAATATGAGGGCTAAATACAAGATTCGCCATGAGATGCATTTAAGTGACTTGTTTGTATTTTTTGTTTAGGTTTATTTTTGTTAGAAACATAGAAACATGATGGCAGATAAAGGCCATATGACCCATCCAGTCTGCCCATCCTCTGTAACCCCTAATTCTTCCTGTTCCTAAGCAATCCCACATGCTTAAATTCTGGAACAGTCCTAGACTCCACCACCTCCACCGGGAGGCCATTCCACGCCTCCACCAACCTTTCTGCGAAATAATACTTCCTTAGGTTACTCCTAAGCCTATTCCCTCTTAACTTTGTCATATGCTCCCTCATTCCAGAGCTCTCATTCATTTGAAAAAGGCTCTCTTCCTGTACATAAATGCCCTTTAGATATTTAAACGTCTCTATCATGTCTCCTCTCTCCCTCCTCTCTTCCAGCGTATACATGTTGAGGTTCATAAGCCTGTCTCTATAATTTTTGCATTCAAGACCACTTACTAATTTCGTAGCTGCTCTGTTACTCAGAGGGGCATAATCAAATGGGGCGCCCAAGTTTTCCTGAGGGCATCCTCACAGGACGGCCCCGCGAAGGGGCGGGGAAACCTGTATTGAAACAAGATGGTCGTCCATCTTTTGTTTCGATAATACGGTCGGGGACGCCCAAGTCTCCACATTTAGGTCGACCTTTGAAATGGTCATCCCTAGAGATGGTCGTCCCCGATTTTCGGCGATAATGGAAACCGAGGACGCCCATCTCAGAAACAACCAAATCCAAGCCCTTTGGTTGTGGAAGGAACCAGCATTCGTAATGTACTGGTCCCCCTCACATGCCAGGACACCAACCTGGCACCTCTAGGGGGCACTGCAGTGGATTTCAGAAAAAGCTCCCAGGTGCATAGCTCCCTTACCTTGTGTGCTAAGCCCCCCCCCCCCAAAAAAAACCCCAAACCCACTCCCCACAACTGTACACCACTAACATAGCCCTTAGGGATGAAGGGGGGCATTTAGATGTGGGTACAGTGGGTTTGTGGTGGGTTTTGGAGGGCTCACATTTACCACCACAAGTTTAACAGGTGGGGGGGGGGATGGGCCTGGGTCTGCCTGCCTGAAGTGCACTGCAGTACCCACTAAAACTGTTCCAGGGACCTGCATACTGCTGTCATGGAGCTAGGTATGATATTTGAGGTTGGCATAGAGGCTGGAAAAATATTTTTAAAAAATGTTTAGGGTGAGAGGGGGTTAGTGACCACTGGGGGAGTAAGGGGAGGTCATCCCCGATTCCCTCCGGTGGTCATCTGGTCAGTTCGGGCACCTTTTTGAGGCTTGGTCGTAAGAAAAAATGGACCAAGTAAAGTCGGCCAAGTGCTCGTCAGGGACGCCCTTCTTTTTTCCATTATCGGTCGAGGACACCCATGTGTTAAGCATGACCCAGTCCCACCTTTGCTACGCTTCCGACACACCCCTGGGAACTTTGGTCATCCCCGCAATGGAAAGCAGTTGAGGACGTCCAAAATCAGCTTTCGAATATGTCGATTTGGGCGACCCTGGGAGAAGGACGCCCATCTCCCGATTTGTGTCAAAAGATGGGCGCCATTCTCTTTCGAAAATGAGCCCATCAGTGAACTTCAGACATATCCTATATTCTAAGAACTGTAATAATTGCTTGTTATAATTTTGTAAATTCTTAATACATATATTTTTAAAACAAGAATACTGACACACTCCATGGAGCTACAGTATATGCACATATTTTATACTGAATAAAAATAAGCAAAAAATAAAATTGCACTTTCTTGAATGCACTCTGTTGATTCTCTGAGAAGGCTATTTGTTTTACCTTGTTGATGATTTCTTCTTTCTCTAACCCATTTTCATCTTGAAGAATTCTAAGTGTCCTTTGAACATTGATTGCTCTATTCATATACTTGTTTTCTTCCAATCCTAAAAAAAAAAGACATAAAGAGGTTTTCTATGAATTTTTATATGTAGGTCAAGTGCATATAAAATAAGATCTGCTATAATAACATTTATAGATGTAGCAATTTGAAAAAGAACAATGGGCCCAACCACAGTAAAACAAGTGAGTCAATCAGGCATGGATATTGTTTAAAAATACCATCGTGGAAACCCAGATCAGATGTATTCCACATATTAACCAAGCTGGAAAGAAGAGCAAATGACAGCCAGCTTGACAGTGCTGGTTAAAAGGTGAAGTGAAAGAGCCAAAAGAACATCCTTCAAAGAATGGAAAAAAGATCCTCATGAAGAAAATAAAAGCAGCATAAGCACTGTCAAGCTAGATGCAAAGCACTGATAAAGAAGGCTAAAAGAGAATATGAAGAAAAACTTGCTGCATTGAGAAAAACTCATATAGTAACACCTTTTTCAGGTGCATCAGAAGCAATATATAGCAATGAATATATAGGCGTCTCTAACCATTAGTGCACGCTTATTTTTAGCGTGCGCTAAAAATGCCAGCGAGTCTTTCTAAAAGGGGCCCTTTGTGCCATCTCTAAATTTGATCATCTACTACTAACATTTCTAAAGCGCTACTAGGGTTACGCAGCGCTGTACAATTTAAACATAGAAGGACAGTCCCTGCTCAAAGAGCTTACAATCTAAAAGACAAGAGAATAATCTAAAGACAAGTGTACAATCTAGAGGACAAGTGAACAGTTAATCTGATAGGGTGGATAGATTGGGACATTCTATATTTCTCAAGCGGTTAGGCGCTGAAGGCAGCATTGAAGAGGTGAGTTTTAAGCAGAGATTTGAAGATGGGTAGGGAGGGGGCATGGCGTATGGGTAAAGGAAGATTGTTCCAGGCATAGGGTGAGGCAAGGCAGAATGAGCGGAGCCTGGAGTTGGCTCCATCTCACTCGTCATGTCTATCTGTGGAACATTTATGAAGGCAGTTTTCATTCAGAATATTTTACTGGGGGGAGGAGGCAGGGGTGTAGCCAGAAACTGAATTTTGAGTGGGCCTGAGCCTAACATGGGTGGGCAGAAGAACTCCGTCCTGTCCCACAAGTGATTTGGTCTCTACCTCTCTCGCCTGCATGCCATATGGAGGGGCATAATTGAACGGAAACGTCTATCTCCATGGGCGTTTATCTCCGAGAACGGGTCCGTGAAGGGGCGGACTGAAGCGTATTTTCAAAAAACATGGACGTTTATCTTTTTTTGAGCTGGGCGTTTTTGTTTTTCAGCGATATTGGAAACCGAAAGCGCCCAGCTCAAAAACGAATAACTCCAAGACATTTATTCGTGGGAGGGGCCAGGATTCGTAGTGCACTGGTCCCCCTCACATGCCAGGACACCAACTGGGCACCCTAGGGGGCACTTAAAAAAAAAACCAAGGTAAAACAGATCCCAGGTGCATAGCACCCTTCCCTTGGGTGTTGAGCCCCCCAAATCCCCCTCAAAACCCACTGCCCACAAGTCTACACCATTACTATAGCCCTAAGGGGTGAAGGGGGGCACCTACATGTGGGTACAGTGGGTTTGGGGGGCGGTTTGAAGGGCTCCCATTTACCAGCACAAGTGTAACAGGTGGGGGGGATGGGCCTGGGTCCACCTGCCTGAAGTCCACTGCACCCCCTAATAACTGCTCCAGTGACCTGCATACTGCTGTCAGGGAGGTGGGTATGACATTTGAGGGTGAAAATAAAAAGTTGTGAAACATCATATTTTGTGGTGGGAGGGGGTTTGTGACCACTGGGGGAGTCAGGGGAGGTCATCCCCGATTCCCTCCAGTGGTCATCTGGTCATTTAGGGCACTTTTTGGGGCCTTATTCCAGGAAAAGTGCCCTAAATGCTCGCTAAAAACGCATATTTTTTTCCATTATCGGCGAAAGGCGCCCATCTCTGATCGCCCGATAACCACGCCCCAGTTCCGCCTTCACCATGCCTTCAACACGCCCCCATCAACTTTGTCCGCATCCGTGACGGAGTGCAGTTGAAAACGTCCAAATTCGGCTTTCGATTATACTGCTTTATTCGTTTTTGTGAGATAAATGTCTATCTCCCGATTTGGGTCACAATATAGGTGTTTTTCTATTTCTATTATAAGCAGGATGGTCTCTCAAACATCCCCCTCCCCCGCATACCTTTTAAGTAGCAGATTTTCACCAGCATCCAGCAGAAACTAATACATGTTGGCCCCACAGCCTTCCTTCTGATGCAACTTCCTGTTTCTGCATAGGCAAGAATACATCAGAGGGAAAGCTGTGAGGCCACTGCGGACAGTATGTATCAGTTGCTGCTTGCTGCAGGCGAAGATCTGCAATTTACAAGGTATGCAGGAGGGACAACTGTTGGGAGTTTTGGGCTGGTTGGACTTGGGACATCATAGGTGTGCTGCTACTGGGTGGGCCTGAGCCCAAAGTGGGTGGGCCTGGGCCCACCAGGGCTCACCCATGGCTACAACACTAGGAGGAGACCTTTGAAAATTGCCCTCCCACTACGTGGCATGGAGGGACATTTTCGATATGACATCTAAGTCCGACTTTGGACGTTTTGCAAAAAAACGTCCAAAATACGAATAGGAAAGAAGGTCATTTTCAAAAAGAAAAATGTCTATCTTTTGTTTTCGAAAATACTGTTTCGAATAACGTTTTGTGATTTGGACGTTTTGTTTCTTGGTCCATTTTCGAAAAAAAAATGTCCAAGTGCAAAATGCACAAAATCAAGCCATTGGGATGTAGGAGGAGCCAGCATTTTTAGTACACTGATCCCCCTGATATCCCAGGACAGCAATAGGGCACCCTAGGGGGCACTGCAGTGGACTTCATAAAATGTTCTCAGGTACACATCTCACCATTGCTCCCTTACCTTGTGTGCTGAGCCCCCCCAAACCCACCCCAAACCCACTAACCCCAACTGTACACCATTACCATAGCCCTTACAGGTAAAGGGGGCACCTTAATGTGGGTATAGTGGGTTTCGGGTGGGTTTTGGAGGGCTCACAGTTTCCTCCACAAGCGTAACAGGTAGGGAGAGGTAGGAGTCTGGGTCCACCTGTCTGCAGTGCACTGCATCCAACACTAGATTACTCCAGGGACCTACATGCTGTTTTAATGGACCTGAGTATAACATCTGAGGCTGGCATAGAGGTTGGTAAGTAATGTTTTCATCACATTTTGGGGGGGATGGGAGGGGGTTAGGGGAGGTCATTCCTGATTCCCTCCAGTGGTCTTCTGGTTATTTAGGGCACCTTTTTGTGCCTTATTCGTAATAAAACAGGTCTAGCTCAAAAACGTCTAAGTTTTAGTCCTGGACAGTTTTGTTTTGTTCCATTATGGCTGAAAAATGTCTAAGTCTTAGGAACGCCCAAGTTCCGCCCTGAACACGCCCCTGGCACTCCCCCTTGAGCTTTCGACACAGTTCTGGCGAACTTCAGAGAAAAACATCTAAAAATAGGTTTTGAAAATACTGATTTGGACTTTTTCTGTAAAAAACGTCCAAATACAGACATGCCACTTTTTGGACATTTTTCGCTTTTGAAAATGAGCCCAATAGAGGCATATTTTCAAAGCACTTAGACTTACAAAGTTACATGGAGGAGCATTTGTGCATCTAAGTCGGACGTTCGTGCTAAATGTACCAAATCTGAATAGGAAACATACCCATTTTTGAAAAAAGCAAAACATCTACCTTTTTTTCAGAAATACCTTTTGGAACAAGGTTTTGTGCTTTGTGCGTTTTTCTTTTTAAGCCATTTTGAAAAAAAACCCACACAAGTTAAAAACCCACAAAATCAAGCCGTTGGGAAGTAGGAGGAGCCAGCATTTTTAGCAGAGTGGTCCCCCAGATATCCCAGGAGAGCAATGGGGTGCCCTAAGTGGGCACTGCTGTGGACTTCATAAAAATGCTCCCAGGTACACAACTCACCATTGCTCCCTTATCTTGTCTGTTGAGCCCTCCAAAACCTACTACCCCCAACTGTACACCACTACAATAGCTCTTATGGGTGAAGGGGGCACCTATATGTGGGTACAGTGGGTTTCTGGTGAGTTTTGGAGGGCTCACAGTTTCCACCACAAGGGTAACAGGTAGGAGGAGGTATGGGCCTGAGTTCACCTGTGTACAGTGCACTGCACCCACCACTGCATTACTTCGGGAACATGCATGCTGCTCTAATGGACCAGACTATAACATCTGAGGCTGTCATACAGGCTGGTGAGTAATATTTTTATTCACATTTTTGGGGGGTGAGCACTGGGGAAGTAAGAGGGGCCTTCTCTGAATCTCTCTGGTGGTCATCTGGATATTTGGGTCATCGTTTTGTGTCTTATTCATTAGAAAACAGGTCTAGACCAAAACATTAAAGTTTTCACCCTAGACATTTTGGTTTTGTTCCATTATGGCTGTAAAATGTCCAAGTGTTGGACATTCCCTAATTCTACATTCAAACACCCCCCCCCCCCCCCCCCCGACATGCATGCCCCCCTTGTGATTTTGTGATTTGAATACATTGCAGATGAAATGCATAGATAGACATGTGCAAAACTGGTTTCGAAAACACTGATTTGGATGTTTTGAGAAGAAATCCATCCAAATGGTGCTTTATGACACTTTTTGGTAGTTTTTCTCTTTTGAAATGAGATCCATCGTAACCTAAGTGTTTTGAAAATTAGCCCCATATAATGGTATCTGCATGCATCTTTCAAATGACCTATTACATTGTGGCATGTAATACTGATAACAAGATGTTCTGATTTTTACAGTTAAGCACAATTTCAAATAACAGTGAAGGACAATTACAATACCCACTGGCAAAACATTAGTAGCAAGTTAGAAAAATTAACATTTCTTTGGGAGCTAAAAGGTTTGTCTGCAGCTGGATCCTAAATTGGCTTCTAATAGAAACAGAAAGTTAAAATTAATAGCCTAAGAGTTCTGCCTCTCCTCCTTATTCTTTTCAATTTGTTAACAAGGAACTATCTTTTTCTCTTCTGACAGTAGATGCTAATGCATTCAGGATGTCTTTGTAGACCTCGGTTCATACTGTAAAAAGACCTTTAAGTAACTGCACTGTTTCATCTAATGAGAAATGTAAAGTTATAGAAAGCTGAGTTGTCACAGGCAAGTACTGGAAGACATCCTCCAAACCGGTTAGAAATTCAGAGCATGTGACATTCACAGTTGATCAACCCCAACATGTCAGGCTATTATTCAGTGCAGCTATTTTGACAGTAGTGCTATGTGCTAGGACTCCAACTTCTGAATGATTGTGCTGGGAACCACATGCTAGAATTGTGTGATTTCTCATGATTTATAACTGTTGTGATTCAAAGAAATTTTGCTTACAGACATTGCTGTAAAATTCCCCCCCCCCCCAAATATCTGCATCAATTTGAATGAAAAATATGCAGTCTAGCAGTTGCAAACATAACCAATTTTATTTTAAATGTGGAATTAAAAAAAAACTGAGAGAGTTCTAAATAGATAGATAGATAGATAGATAGATAGATATAGATCATTAAAGCTTTTGACTATGTCATAACCCAGAATGGTGAGCCCTTGGACTGTAGCCGGGACTGACTACGGCAGGTGAGTCACTCGGGCTAGACACAGCATTAGGCAAAGACAAGGCAGGCAGGACTTGGACTGGACAGGGAGACAAGACAGGACAAGGCAAATGAAGTTAGAACTGGATCCAGACAAAGCAAGACAAGGCACAAGGCAGGAGCTAGAAACAGACAAGACAAGGCTGGACAAGACAGGCACAGGACAGAGACTGGAAAAAGGGGCTAGAGACAAGGCAAGGCAGGAACAGAGTCAAGGTAACTAGAGCTTGGTAGGAACTCGGAGACCAGGTCTTGGCAGAAACTCGGAGACAAGGCAGGACTGAAGCTTGGCAGGAACTCGGAGACAAAGCAGGACTAGGACTGGAGCTTGGCAGGAACTCGGGGATAAATCAAGACTGGAGCTTGACAGGAATTTGGGGACAAGGCAGAACTAGAGCTTGGCAAGAACTTGGAGATAAGCAGGCAGGGCAAGGACACCAGGAAGGCACATCAAGGCAGGAGACCTCTTGCGAAGGCCCCAAAGAGAGGCAGGAACACCCCTCAAATAGTCCCAAGATCCGGAAATGGTGGCTGATGAATGCGTCCCAGAGTTCTGGCAGTGGGTCATGAAAGGAACATCCTGATCCAGCACACGCACTTAGTGGGACTGACAAATGGAAGCACCATGCCGCAGGATGCCAGAGGTGGCCACACCACCAAACATGGACCCTGAACACCACAAGACCTGTCCGGAAAGCGAGAAAAATGTGCCTCAGGGCAGGAAGCATGGTAGAGTCATGACAGACTGGTTGTGTCATGAATTCAAGTCATATTCAAGGACCTAAAAATTGCAGAGCTATCATTGTTAAATATAATCAGTTACAAATAAGGCTAATTTTTATAGCTGGTAAGGCCATAGTCTTCCAGATTAAGCAATTTTAAGTTCTTATATAAGAGGTTTGGGGAGGTTTAAGCATCACTTCTGCATCTGCCATTTAATCCTCAGTTTGTTATGTCACAGAACCAGGATTGTAAAGGCAAGCAGTTTCTCTTACTTAACATCACTTGTATAGGCCTTTACTTAGCAGGCCAAATATTACGTGGGTGTGGGGTTTGCTAGCCCCAAACACCGTTTCTCAGTTCTACTTCACTGGTCAGGTCTGACTCCAGCCAACCTCCAGCACCCTTCACAGTTCAGTTCAATAATATCAAGACTTCCAGCACACTTACACAACTCCCCTTACTCTTGTAAAATTTACTTAAGTAGTGTCAATGCTTCCAGCACACTTCAATACACTTGTACAGCTTACTTCAACAACCACCATGGCTTACCTCAGCCTGGTCACAGTACTTCTCATGGCTTCCCTCAGCCAGTTCCCAGCAGTAAAATGCACTCCTGGCTTACCTTAGCCAGGTCTTAACAATCTAATACTCTCAATCCAGTCACCATAGATTTAACAACCAACACATGCCACCATACGTTTAGCTTTAACATTGCAGAATACTGCTATTTGCATGTTTTGTTATGCTCGTAAATCAGACCACATCACTCCTTTATTGAAAAGCCACCATCGAATATCATGTGCAGTTTAAAATTCTTTTCCTTGCTTTTAAGGTGTTCCGTATGGATACTCCACCACACTTATCCACTTTGACAATCCCTTTTTCCTCAACATGAGTTCTTTGTTTCATGACCACTGCATGTTCTTGCTGGGGCCAAAGGTGGCCCAGTTTCAGATTATGAGACACACAGGCTCATTTTCGAAAGAGAAGGATGCCCATCTTTCGACACAAATCAGAAGATGGGTGTCCTTCCCCCAGGGTCGTCCAAATCGGCATAATCGAAAGCTGATTTTGGACATCCCCAACTGCTTTCCATCGCAGGGATGGCCAAAGTTCAAGGGGGCATATCGGAGGTGTAGCAAAGGTGGGACTTGGGCATGCCTAACACATGGACGTCCTCGACCCATAATGGAAAAAAAAAGGGCGTCCCTGACGAGCACTTGGACGACTTTACCTGGTTCTGTTTTTCTTACAACCAAGGCACAAAAAAATGGCTAAAATGACCAGATGACCACCGGAGAGAATTGGGGATGACCTCCCCTTACTCCCCCAGTGGTCACTAACCCCTCCCACCCTCAAAAAATATCTTTAAAAATATTTTTTGCCAGCCTCAGATATTATACTCAGGTCCTTGACAGCAGTATGCAAATCCCTGGAGCAGTTTTAGTGGGTGCAGTGGACTTCAGGAAGGCGGACCCAGGCCCATCCCCCCCCCGTACCTGTTACACTTGTGGAGGAAACAGCGAGCCCTCCAAAACCCACCAGAAACCCACTGTACCCATATCTAGGTGCCCCCCTTCACCCATAAGGGCTATGGTAGTGGTGTACAGTTATGGGGAGTGGGTTTTAGGGGGGGTTGGGGGGGCTCAGCACACAAGGTAAGGGAGCTATGTTCCTGGGACCATTTTATGAAGTCCACTGCAGTGCCCCCTAGGGTGCCCAGTTGGTGTTCTGGCATGTCAGGGGGACCAGTGCACTACAAATGCTGGCTCCTCCCATGACTAAAGGGCTTGCATTAGGTCATTTCTGAGATGGGCGTCCTTGGTTTCCATTATCGCCGAAAATCAGAAATAACCAAGTCTAGGGACGACCATCTCTAAAGACGATCAAAATTTGAAGATTTGGGCGTCCCCGGCCGTATTATCGAAACGAAAGATGGACGTCCATCTTGTTTCGATAAAACGGGCTTCCCCACCCCTCCATCGGGATGTTTTGCGAGGACATCATCAACAAAACTTGGGCATCCCTTTCAGTTATGCCCCTCAATATGTGTTTTATTTTGTGGCTCCAGCCATGTAGAATTCTTTGTCACTGTCAGCCCGTGGTGAATTGTCTGTGAAGAACTTTAAATTAGCAATCAAAACATGGCTTTTTCAACAGGCATGCTAACCTCTGGGTTGTTCCTGTTGCCTCCCCTCTACTGTTTAAGCTGTTTTGATTTGCTATATGTTATATTATGACCATGTGTTAGATTGTTTGCCTCTCTGTCCTATGAATTGTTATAGTTCCTTTTCTCCAGGAGCATTTTTTTATTAGATTGTGCACTTCTTTGCACTACTTGTCAGTGAAAGTGGTATAAGTCCCCAATAAATAAATAAACTTTTCTTTTACCCCAGCTAGTTACAATACCAAGGAGACTCACCAAGCTGCAAACTCCTCAGAAAACGTCCACATTCCAAAACTCCTGTGATAGTCCAAAGGTGCCCCAAAGAGGCCAGACATGCCCCTGTGGCCACACACTGCAGCAGGTCTGATTTGTAAAGCTCTGGGGGCCACCTCTGATGATGTCACAGGGATGCATACTGGCCATTGGAACCAGAACACACCACTCCTCCTCCTCCTCCAGTTGCAATGTTCCTTGCAGGTGCACTTCTCTTTCTCCTGTTCCCAATGAATGTTAGTCACACTAAATGTGTATTTTTCACATACAAATGTCAGTAAATGAATTGGTGACCATGTTGTATCATTTCCTGTATTTGGTTTGGGCAATGTTGCTGCAGCCACATAAAATATGGTCTACGGTTTCTTATTTTCATTATGCAGTCAACATTCACGGTCATTGCAAATTATTTTCTATTTTTATCTTTATGACATTTCTTTGAATCACTTCTTCCTAAGCAGCAAAAATGACTGCTTCTGTTTCTTTTTTTGTAGACTTCCATTCGTTATCCATTTCTGTGTTGTTAAGTACTTCTATTTTTTTTCCAAATATTGTCCATGCAACTGTTTGTTTTTCCAATTTTCTAATCTGTCTTTTGTTTCTTTTTCTATTCTTTTTTAGATTTCGATCAATAGTTGCTCTTTGCTGTATATGATGCAATCATTTAGCCTTCTTTTTTCCTCTTCCACAGTTTGTTTCACGAGTAATAAACCTCATCTACCAATCTGTGAAAGATAAAGCCTATCTATATCACTTTATGGGTTAAGAGTATGATATCTAGTCGTTAGCTTTCTATTTTTCTTGTCTAGACTATCTAACTCTGATTGTGTCCATTCAACTGTGCTAACAATGTATTGAAGAATGGGTATAGCCCATGTATTTATTACTTTTACTTCACATGCCTAATATATTCTGTCATAGATTTGTTTTTAATCCGATCATGCATAACTTTAGAAGCTTTAAGAATTCCTAAATATTTGTAGGTGTCTTCAAATAGTATTCCTTTAAGGATGCTACAATCCCAAAGTTCAATTTCTTCTGCATTTTCAGTTTTTCCTCTTTCTAATGATAAAATTGTGTCCAAATTTCAGTGAACTATGCTCATTGAAAATATGCAGTGTTGAGTAGTGAATCAAGTTCAGTCTTCGATTTTCCATATGTACAAGGTATATGTGTTTAAAGAACTTTCTTGGAATAATATTGAGCCAGCAGTGCTCAGCATTTTTCTAAACACTGATCACTGCTGACAAAATTATGCCTAGATATTCAATGCCAAGCCAATTTTCAGTACCGGCATTAAATATCTGGGTATGTGCAGATGGCCAGCACTTAACCAGATAAATGCTGATATTCAGTCCTTATCTAGATAAGTTAAACTGTACAAATACAGGTCTGCTATTTATTCAGTCCTATTTAATTTATTTTTATTTTATTTATTAAGATTTATTTACCAACTTTTTGAAAGAATACAAGGCGGTGTACAATAAGAATAAATCAAATATAAGCAATAGACAATTACAGCAGTAAAAATATTCAAATAACAATACAAAGTATGGTGTGGAGGAGGATAATCGAATGCGAACGCCTATCTCCATGGGCGTCTATGTCCGAAAACGGGTACGTGAAGAGGCGGGACAGACCGTATTTTCGAAAAAATGGACGTTTTTCAGTTGGGCATTTGTTTTTTTTTTTTGCGATAATGGAAACTAAAAACGCCCAACTCAAAAACGTCCTAATCCAAGCCATTTGGTCGTGGGAGGGGCCACAATTCGTAGTACACTCACCCCCCTGACATGCCAGGACACCAACTGGGCACCCTAGAGGTCAGTGCAGTGGACTTCAGACAATGCTCCCACATGCATAGCTCCCTTACCATGGGTGCTGAGCACCCAACCCCCCTCCCCCAAAACCCACTACCCACAAATGTACAACACTACCATAGCTCTTAGGGGTGAAGGGGGCACCTACATGTGGGTACAGTGGGTTTTGGAGACCTCCCATTTACCAGCACAAGTGTTACAGGTAGGGGGGATGGGCCTGGGTCCACCTGGCTGAAGTGCACTGCGGTACCCACTAAAAGTGCTCCAGGGACCTGCATACATGCAGGCCTCTAGGACATGTTGCTGCTATATAACATTGGCACACCAGTTGACACCTGAAGACTAATCTCTCCGAAAACGTCCTTTATTGGAATAAGCACGCTTACTCACAGTTAACTGCAGATCAGAGGTTGTGCCCCACTGGCAACGAGTCTCCCTAGTACTGAGATTAGCAGTAGGTCCGAGCTGGCAGAATGCTGTACAATGCCCTCTTTCAGCCACATTCAAGGGAAGAACTAAGTTCTCTAACGTGGCTAACACGTGAAAGGGATCTAAAACTGGCTTACAAAAATGGCCACTACCTCATGGACTACCAGAAACAAAACAGGGCACACTCTGACCCAGTAAGCAGGGGGAAAAGCACCATGGGAGGAGAGCCTACCAACTACCAACATCGTGAGCATTTGCCACAAGCTAGTGGAATCACGGAGCCCAATACCCTACACCCACCACAATGCATTGCTGATGTGACTCTGCAGTGCGCATAGCAGAAAAGGTGTCACACTCACTCGAGAGCCACATCAGAACCAGGGAAAGGCTATCAGAGGATAGACACATTCTGCTGTCATGGAGGTGGGTACGGCATTTGAGGCTGGCATAGAGACTGGAAAAAAAGTTTTGTAAAGTGGGGTTTTTTTGGTGGGAGGGGGTTAGTGACCACTGGGGGAGTCCGGGGAGGTCATCCCCGATTCCCTCCAGTGGTCATCTGGTCAGTTGGGGCATTTTTTTGGGATTTGTTTGTGAAAAAAAAGGGTCCACAAAAAGTGACCCAAAATCGCGGTAAAAACGCTAAAGACGTCCATCTCTCCTCGGCCGATAACCACACCCCAGTTCCACCTTCACCACGCCTCCAACACGCCCCCGTCAACTTTACCCGTTTCCGTGACGGATTGCAGTTGGAAACGCCCAAAATCGGCTTTCGATTATACCGATTTGGGCGCCCACGGGAGAGAGACGCCCATCTCCCGATTTGGGTCGCAATATAGGCGTTTTTCTCTTTTGATTATAAGCAGGATAGTATACTACTTACAATGTCAACACAATATGTAATAGAACATTTTAATAGACAGCGTAGGGTATAAGCAAAGATGGAACATATAGATAGGTAAGAGGAGTTAGAAAATAAGGGGACTAATTTAAAAAAGGTTGCACATGAGATCAGAGAGATGATTAAATGTTATCTCAGCTAGGACAGGAGTGGATAAACATGACCTGTTGCAGTATGTGCAGGGCTTTTTTTGAGGGGGTACTTGGGGGTACTGAGTACCGGCACCTTTTCCACTGTCTGCTAAAATTGACCCATGGTGCCCACGTTTTAATGAAAGAGCTCAGGCTCTACACACCAATTCTGCCTTGTCATAGATTCTGTGACTGGTTGCAGAGGGCCTGGCTATTGTGGGATGGGTCCATCAGTGATCACCTCACCCCTGAAGGGTGGCCTTAGCATTTGAGTACCGGCACCTTTTTTGCTAGTAAAAACACACTGAGTATGTGTAACCTCTGTCACTCCTTTTGTGTGTGTGTGAGACTAAGACCAGTTCACTAAGACCGCTTAGCTTAACTGGTTAAGGGCTGAGCATCTGTACTTATCCAATTAAGTGCCGACTTTGCTCTGACTCTGCCACAGACTGTTCACACAATAGCTGGTTTTGTTTTTAATGGTTAGAGGGAATATTGGGTAAGTTCTGCTGAATATTCCCTCGACTCCCAGTCAGTGTGCATTAACCAAGTAAGAGGGTCTCTTAACTGGTTAATTTACTTTGAATATCAACCCTCTGAGATTTTTCCACAATGTTTATAAAGGCAAAACAGTAACACTAATGAGTTTGAGGTTTGCCCTACAGCCTAGTAATGGTATTTCATGCCAGTTAGGAGGTCTACCTTCAATTAACTGTCTACAGTAAACC
The DNA here is from genome assembly GCF_901765095.1 of Microcaecilia unicolor. Taxonomy (NCBI): domain Eukaryota; kingdom Metazoa; phylum Chordata; class Amphibia; order Gymnophiona; family Siphonopidae; genus Microcaecilia; species Microcaecilia unicolor. The sequence continues at coordinate 60,099,525 of NC_044035.1, forward strand.
ATTTGCTGTTCTACTACTCATGGTTGTCCAAAAACTGTAAGGAAGAAGCTGAAGGTACCTGGATGAAGCTCACATCTGGAAGGGGATGCATTATATGATCTCAACATTGGAATGGATATGGTGTAACAAGGAAAATTCCTTGTGCACGACTGAGCTCTGATGATAGAAAAATGAGGGAATATCAAAGAAAGAATGAAGAAATAGTAAAAGGAAATAAGAGGAAAAATCACAATCTTTTTTTTAATGGCTTGTAATCTAATTCAATGAACCTGCATATAACCCATGGGTTTATTCAAATTAGTCCAAAGTGTTTTTAAGAGGTGCATATTAACTAGGAAAATCAATTGTGGCACTGTGAAAATCAGCTTGCAGAATGGTGCAAATCTGCCTTTGATTTCCATAAGCTGGCTCAGGTTTCACTTGAATTAACTTGCACATGCTTAATTAACAAATGATCATCAGTACAAATATCATTATAGATGAATTAAAATATAAAATTCCAGAAAGTAAATGCTATATTCGGTCCATATATTTCAATAGGGGGAAAGTGCTCAGATTAGAATTTTTTTTAATTAAATTTTAGTAATTAGTTGTACTTATCTTTTTAAATATGTTATATATTTCTTAGATGTGATTACACTTGAAATGATTTGTTTGGTAATTATGCCATATATCTCTCTTGAGATATTATTAGGTGATTCATAAATATAAATGCAATAAAATAGATTATTACAACCACAGCTAACTTTCACATAGTGTGGATTACATTAAATCTGAGTTTATTTTCCCTGGGTGGTCAACTCTGCTCCGATTTTCCATTTTCAATAAGTTCTTGAGGATAGGAGTAGCTTACACAGTAGGCAGTGTGACCTGACATCTGACTATTGTAAAGTACTGCTGAAAGTCATACATTATGTAGGATATCTCAAAAGGGAAAGGTGTAGGGATTTGATAAAACTGCCTATCTGTGGTACAATCAAAGTGGTTTACATATTATATATGCAGGTACTTTACATATTATATATGCAGGCACTTTTTTTGTCCCTAGTGGGTTTATAATCTAAGGGTCCTGTTTACTAAGCCATGCTAGCATTTTTAGTGCACACTAAAAATTAGCATGCCAACACTAGAGACATCCATAGGAATATATGGGTGTCTCTAGCGTTTAGCACGTGCTAATTTTAGCATACATTTAAAACACTAGCACACCTTAGAAACAGGGCCCTAAGTTTTTTGTACCTGGGGCAATGGAGTGTTAAGTGGCTTACCAAAGGTCACATGGAGTTGGAGTAGGAATCATGAGCAGTTCCCCTGGTTCTCAGGCCACTACACTAATCTTAGACTACTCCTCCACTCATATGTCCTCTGAATCATGAGAAATCTCACTTCGTTCGTACTGGACAAATTGGTAAATGCAAGCTAACATCAGGGAGGCTATAACAGAGATCTACACAACACTGAGTAATGTAGAACGGGTAAATGTAAATCAATATTTCACTCTTTCAAAAAGTGCACAAAGACTAGGCAACATGCAAGGAAGTTACATGGTACTAGTTTTAAAACAAACAGGAGGAAATATTTTTTTCACTTAGCAAATAGCTAAGCCTTGGAACTCGTTGCTAGAGGATGTGGTCTCAGCAGTTAGTGTATCTGAGTTTAAAAAAGGTTTGGACAAGTTCCTGGAGGAAAGGTTCATTGTCTGCTATTGAGATAGACATGGGGAAAGCCACTGCTTCTCCCTGGGATCAGTAGCATAAACCTTGCTACTATTTGGGATTCTGTCAGGTACTCGTGACCTGAATTGGCCACTGTTGGAAGCAGGATACTGGGCTAGATGGGCCACTGTTGTGATCAGTATGACTATTCTTGTATTCTATCATCAGCAATCTTAAATCAACAGCAATATTAAAACATAGACTGTAAGAAACTGGATAAATCTAAGTCATAGCAAATTCAGACTTCAGTTCAAACTGGGTTACATTTAATTTGAAAATCTAAGCATGACTTATCTACTGAACATAGCATAGCATATTTTCTCCAAAGATCTATTATACAAAATCTCCCAAATTCAGGACAATTTACATTTTCTGAGTTGTGTCCCATTCTTCTATTTTCAGACTTTGGTGCAGCACAATATAATCATCCAGTGCCCATGCCCCTCTCCCTGCCACCCTTTGGGATATGATCTGCTTTCCTCCCTATGGCCCAGTTGAAATCAGCTATTATACCAATGTATGAGCTTAAGAGGATAATCATTAATAATGCAACTACAATAGTCCTCTTCAACAATTAGTGGTCTTTAATCATTCTAGACTTCTGTTAAACAAAAAATGGAAAATATGGAGGAAAAAGCCTCAAAAAAGACTCCTTGCTTTGTGGCGTTGCTTGCTCTTTCAAGGAGCTATCTTTATCATCACTGGCCAAAAAACCTCCCGCCTCCTTTAAATTTCAAATTTTATGTGAATGCTTTCTACAACAATAAGCTGAAGTGAATTTACAAAATAATAAACTTATCTGTGCATGCTGCTCAGTATCGTCCACACGCCACGGCCGGCTATGGTCAAAGTTTCAAACCTTCTTCAGGGTCCATGGCAGGTCGCTTTCACTGATGTGGCGTCTGGTGCTGGAGTACTGCAGCACTATAGAGCACTTAACAAACACTTAACAGAAGTCTAGAACGATTAGAGTAAAGCAGTGGCGTTCCTAGGGGGGCGGATACCCGGGGCGGCGCCCCGCCCCCCGGGTGCAGCACCCCCCCCCCCCGATGCAGCGCGGACCCCCCCTGGGTGCAGCACCCCCCGATGCAGCGCGGAACCCCTCCCGGGTGCACGCCGCTGGGGAGGGGGTGCCGCAGCACGCGCCTGCTCAGAGTTCCCTGACTTCACGCGTTCGCTGGAGCTCCCTCTGACCCGGAACAGAAAGTAACCTGTTCCAGGGCAGAGGGAGCTGCAGCGAACGCGCGAAGTCAGCGAACTCAGAGCAGGCACGCGCCACGGCACCCCCCCCCCCAGCGGCGTGCACCCGGGGTGGACCGCCCCCACCGCCTCCCCCTTGGTACGCCACTGGAGTAAAGATCACTAATTGTTGAAGAGGACTATTGTAGCACCAGTTGAAATCAGCCCATACTATCACTTTTGTAATCAGCTTTTTTGGCACTCTGGTACCTCTCCATCCAGTACTGCTCACTGTCTCACATCAAAGTTGGTATTTTTGAAACTATCTTGCAAAAACTCCTGAAGGAGTTTGAGGTGTCCAGCCCCTTAAGAGGAGAAGGTGAGAATGCTTGAAGAATTACTTCATATCTCAGGACTTGAACTAATGATTTTCTAGGACTTTGGTTGACTTTGGGGCTCATTTTCAAAAGATAAAAATGTCCAAAAAGTGGCATAAATCTGAATTTGGACATTTTTCTCACAAAAACATCCAAATTGGTATTTTCAAAACCAATTTTTAGACATTTTTCTATGAAGTCCATCAAAAGTGCGCTCAAATCACAAGGGAGCATGTTAAGGGCAGGATCTGGGCATTCCTAACACTTAGACGTTTTTCTGCCATAATGGAACAAATCAAAAACATCCAGGGCTATAAGTTGGATGTTTTGGTCTAGTCCTGTTTTATTAATGAATAAGCCACAAAAAAGTGTCCTAAATGACCAGATGACCACTAGAGGGAATCAGGGATGACCTCCCCTTACTCTCCCATTGGTCACTAACCCCCTCCCACCCCCCAAAAATGTGATTTAAAACATTTCTTGCCAGCCTAAGATGTTATACTTGGATCCATTAGAGCAGCATGCAGGTCCCTGGAGTAGTCTACTGCTGGGTGCAGTGTACTGCAGACAGGTGGACCCAGTACCATACTTCCCCCTACCTGTTACACTTGTGGTGGAAACTGAGAGCCCTCAAAAACTCAACAGAAACTCACTATAGCTACATATAGGTGCCTTCTTCACCCGTAAGGGCTATTATAGTGGTGTACAGTTGGGGTAGTGGGTTTTGGGGGGCTGAACAGACAAGATAAAGGAGCAATGGTGAGATGTGTGCCTGGAAGCATTTATTTGAAGTTCACTGCAGTGCCCACTAGGGTGCTCCATTGCTCTCCTGAGATGTTTGTGTGGCCAGTCTACTATTATTTGTTGCATTTGTATCCCACATTTTCCCACCTCTTTGCAGGCTCAATGTGGCTTACATAGTACCGTAATCAGCATTAACCGATTCCGGTGTGAACAAATACAAGTTGTGAGTAATATCAAGGTGATATTATGGTAGAGTGAGATACATGTATGGTAAAAGACAATTGGGGAGAACTTAGTGAGGGAAAGGAAGAGTTAGGATATGATCGTTACGATCTTTGGTTACGTTGTGTCACAAATGTCCAGGTTTTATGTTGGGTCGGTGGGATATGCTCTTCTGAAGAGTTCTGTTTTTAGTGCTTTCCAGAAATTCATGTGGTCGAGTGTGGTTTTTACTGCTTTTGGTAGTGCGTTCCACAATTGTGCGCTCAGGTAGGAAAAGCTGGATGCATAGGTTGATTTGTATTTGAGTCCTTTGCTGTTTGGGTAGTGGAGGTTTAGGTATGATCGTGTTGATTTTATGGTGTTTCTGAGTGGTAGGTCGATGAGGTCTATCATGTATCCCGGTGCCTCGCCGTAGATGATTTTGTGAACTGTCGTGCAGATTTTGAATGCGATGCGTTCCTTAATTGGAAGCCAGTGCAGTTTTTCTCGGAGTGGTTTGGCGCTGTCAAAATGCGTTTTTCCATATATAAGCCATGCTTCTGTGTTTTGGGTGGTTTGAAGTTTCTTTATGATTTGTTCTTTGCATCCCGCATAGATTCCATTACAATAGTCTGCGTGGCATAGAGGGGCATAATCGAATGGCGCCGGCCATCTCCAGGGCCGGCCATGTCCGAGGCCAGCTCCGTAAATGGGCAGAGCCAATCGTATTTTCAAAAAAGATGGCCAGCCATCTTTTCCTTCGATAATACGGTTGGCGCCGGCTAATCTCAACATTTAGGTCGAATGTTGAGATCGCCGGTTTTAGAGATGGCCGGGTTCGGTTTTTGGCCATAATGGAAACCGGGCACGGCCATCTCTAAACCCGGCGAAATGCAAGCCTTTTGGTCATGGGAGGAGCCAGCATTTGTAGTGCACTGGCCCCCCTGACATGCCAGGACACCAACCGGGCACCCTAGGGGGCACTGCAGTGGACTTCACAAATTGCTCCCAGGTGCATAGCTCGCTTACCTTGGGTGCTGAGCCCCCCCAAAACCCTTCAAAACCCACTCCCCACAACTACACACCACTACCGTAGCCCTAAGGGGTGAAGGGGGCACCTACATGTGGGTACAGTGGGTTTCAGGTGGGTTTTGAAGGGCTCCCATTTTCCAGCACAAGTGTAACAGGTAGGGGGGGATGGGCCTGGGTCCACCTGCCTGAAGTCCACTATACCCACCACAACTGCCCCAGGGACCTGAATACTGCTGTGATGGAGCTGGGTATGACATTTGAGGCTGGCATAGAGGCTGGAAAAAATATTTTTTTAATTTTTTTGAGGGTGGGAGGGGGTTAGTGACCACTGGGGGAGTAAGGGGAGGTCATCCTCGATTCCCTCCAGTGGTCATCTGGTCAGTTCGGGCACTTTTTTGGGACTTGGACCTGAAAACAAAGGGACCAAATAAAGTGGACCAAATTCTCATTACGGCCGACTTTCTTTTTTCCATTATCGGGTAAAGCCGGCCATCTCAATGCATGCCCCTTTCCCGCCCCCTTCCTGCCTTCGCTACCATGCCGACACACCCCCTTGAACTTTCACCAGCCCCGTGATGGAAAGCAGTTGGAGCCGGCCAAAATCGGCTTTCGATTATACCAATTTGGCCGGATTCAGGAGATCGCCGGCCATCTCCTGATTTGTGTCTGAAGATGGCCGGCGATCTCTTTCGAAAATAAGCTGGTTAGTACCATTGACTGTATCAGGTTGTGAAATATTTCCCTCAGAAAGAATGGTTTCACACGTTTTAGTTTCCACATTGAGAGGAACATTTTCTTTATGGTGAGATTAGCTTGGGACTCTAGTTGGAGATATCAGTCGATTGTTACTCCGAGAATTTTCAGGCTGTCTGAAATAGAGAGGGTGTATCCTAGGGTGTTAATGTTAGTAGGTTTGTATGTATTGTATTAGGATGAGATGAGATGATGAGACAGTGTGTTTTTTCTGTGTTGAGTTTTAATGGAATGCATTTGCCCATGAGTTCATGATGTTTAAGCTAAGCTTGATTTTTATTGGTGATTTCTGCTAAATCATGCTTGTAGGGGATGTATAGTGTGACGTCATCAGCATAAATGAATGGATTAAGGCCTTGTGTGGATAAGGCTTTGGCTAGTGGGACCATCATGAGGTTGAAAAGGATCAGTGATAGTGGTGATCCTTGTGGTACTCTGCAGTCTGGTTTCCAGGGTGATGATATGTTGATGCTTGATTTCACTTGGTATGTTCTGGTGGTTATAAAGCCCTTAATCCAGTTCAGAGTGTTACCACCAATTCTGAAATAGTTTAGGAGTCTTAGCAATATGTTATGGTTAACCATGTCAAATGCACTGGCCATGTCAAATTGAAGGAGGAGAATGCTTTTGCCTATTGCTATCTCCTGCTTGAATTTGGATAGGAGAGTGAGTAGTATTGTTTCGGTGCTATGTTTTTTTTTTTTTTGTTACATTTGTACCCCGTGCTTTCCCACTCATGGCAGGCTCAATGCGGTGGGCAATGGAGGGTTAAGTGACTTGCCCAGAGTCACAAGGAGCTGCCTGTGCCGGGAATCGAACTCAGTTCCTCAGTTCCCCAGGACCAAAGTCCACCACCCTAACCACTAGGCCACTCCTCCTGATTGTGACTCATGTAGTATAGTGAATTTGTTTATGTAATCGTTGAGTTGTTTGGTCACCAGTTCTTCCATAAGTTTGACTACTAATGGGATAGATGCTACTGGGCGGTAGTTGGTGATGTCATTTGTTTTTTTCTTGGTGTCTTTTGGTATTGTGGTGAGCAAGATGTTGCCTTTTTCTTTAGGGAAAATACCCCACTGAAGCATGAAATTTAGATGGGATGTGAGATCTGTTATGAAGCGGTGGGGGGGCAGATTGTATTAAGTAGCTGGGACAGATGTCCAATTGACAGAGCTTAAGAATGCTGGCTCATTCTCCATCCAAATGGCTTGATTTTGTGCATTTTTTACTTGGACTTTTTTTTTTAATGGACCAAAAAGATAAACACACAGAGCACAAAAACATCTAGCAAATAGCCATTTGGGGGGGAAAAAAGCTAGGCGTTTTCTGTTTTGAAAATAGCTATATTCCCTACTTGAATTTTGGACATTTTTAGTAAAATGTCCAAAGTTGGACTTAAGTGTCATATCGAAAATATTTTTGATTTTCATATTACTTTGACTCAACTTCACATTGTAAATAGTTAATTTTTGGCGTGTTATCTAAAGATACATTTTATTAGAGTTTTTGAATTTTTTTTCCACTTCTGTTTAGGCTCTGAGATTTTCACCTCCCCCAATCCACTGGACATTTTGCCGTCTTTCCCCCTTTTTATATCAGTATCACTATCAATGTTCTTTTCTTTCATGGGATGCATCTAGGGCTACCTTCATCACTTTTAGTGAGAGATCCCCCACATTTCTTTACATGCCAGAATGTGCCTGTTCCCACTACAAACAGCAGTGTGAGAATTGTTAAGTGAATTATCTCCTTGCAACTGCACATCTTGAAGATACAGCTGACTGCATGCAGAGATGATTACAGGGTTCACCATAAAACAGAAGACTGAGTTCTGGTTTGCTATCAAAAAGGCAGAAGTCGTAAATCTCTCATTATGTGAGCCATTAGAAGCAAAAGTCCCATCAGGGGGCTAGCAAGAGAGTCCGTGACATAAGACCTCTGTTTTAGGGCTCAGCAGAAAAATACAATCCTGACTCTTCAATACTTGCATGCTTTATCACTACATTTCCCTCATTCTCAGTTTCAAGGAGCAAAATATAGTTTATGCATGTATGCATTTATTTACAGAAGTTTATAGACTACCCATCTAGGGGAAGACCCCCTACTCTTAGCAGGTTACAATTTTATCATCCATTACAGCAGTTCCTCATATCTGGGTCTTCTAAGTACATAAGGTAAGTGAGTTTAGATGGTACAAAATGCTACAGAGTTAGGTAGGCCAGCGAGGGGCATGCCGAGCAGCGGCACATAACATGGCGGCTGCTGCCCAGCAGCTCCCGAGTCAGAGCGACCGTTCCTTTCCGGCTTCCCTATCGGCGATCGAGATGACGCGGCAGGAGACCCGCTTGCCATTGGTTGGGAAGCCGGAAGGGGCAGGGCTACAGGGGAACGCATAAAAGCTGCCAACAAGGACTAGGGAGCCTCTTGTTGGCAGCAAGCAGCACGGGAGTTTCCCTCCCCCCTTCCCTTTCCCGCGCCACACCGGGGGAGCTAGACATGTATACTAATGGGGGTCATGCTTCAGAAGCAAGCTGTTTTGCCCGTACTGATGTTTCCCCCGCCAGCAGCCAATGCTGCCCTTACCTTGTGATCCTTCCTGTTAAGTTCACTGATTATGGTTTCTGATAGCTGCTTGACTATTGAACAATGGCACTGCGTTGCCATTTAAACTTGTTCTCATGCCTTGTTTAGCTATTTTATGTACTATTCTTTCGTTTTGCTGCACTGTAATACCAATAGTTACTGATTCTGTCATATGTTTTCTTTTAGTGCCCAACTATGTACCAGGGCATGACACTACATTATGTATATTGTCATAGCTGGCAGAGGCACCCGAGCCTGGGAACTCTGGGATGTGTTGGAACAACAGCCGAAAGGAAGATCGCCCGATTCAGGCAAAGGGCTGGCTCGCACTGCTCGCAGACCAATCACCTCGCTGATTCAGGCATGGCAGGTGGGGCTCTGGTCTATGGGGGGGCTGCCCCAGGCAGATAGAGGCTGGGCCACGCTGGGGGCGGAGTAAGGCTGGCCGCAGCATGGGCTGGGATGCTTGCTCTCTAGCTGGATAAGCTATGGCGGAGAGCGTAAGCATCCGCAACGGCAAACCCAAGGCCCGGGTGCTTCCTAGGGAGTGTTTAATGTCTTTTCAATAAAAGCTGTGGCCATTTATTCCCAAAACCTGACTCATGTTTGGTCTGTGAGTGCGCTAGGGGGAAAGCGAGGGCAGGAGCGAGAGGGAGTGCAGCCTGCCTATGTTATTGGTGGGAGCAGTGAGATATTTATTTATTTATTTGCTACATTTGTATCCAAGTAACAAAAGAAATGGGAAAACCCCGCTTGTCTTATAGGTATGCAGCAACAAAATAGCGGGTTAGATCAAGCAATTTGCATGTTGGTAAGGAAAATAGAGGAAGGGGGGAAGAAGGACCTCAGACTGGTGACATTTAGCCAAATTAATGGAATTACTTATGTACGTAGTTCACAGCAGGACAGGCAAGCCGATGTTGTCGTTTGCTATTTGAGCAGGATTCTACATTAGGGCGTCCTTCCCCTGACGAAGCCCTTACCGGTGAAACGGACCACTGGGGAGGTCTAAGTTTAATGCCGCTACAAGATAAGTCATTTCCTTTGCTCTCTATGTCCTGAGGAGGTGTATATGTGACACGTTTTGCATAAAAAATTGTTATAAAAACAGACACTGTTTAACATCCAGGGAGGTGGTTGGTTGAGGACCAGTGATTGAAGTACAGTGACTGTGCATATGGGATATATGCACATAAGTAATCCCATTAATTTGGCTAAATGTCACCAGTCTGAGGTCCTTCTTCCCTCCTTCCGCTATTTTCCTTATCAACATGCATATTGCTTGATCTAACCCGCTATTTTGTTGCTGCATACCTACATTTGTATCCCACATTTTCCCCACCTATTTGCAGGCTCAATGTGGCTTACATAGCACCAGAGAGGCATTCGCTGACTCCGGTATGAACAAATACAAAATGATGTTGTGGTAAGATAAGGCTCATGTGGAACAGACATATTAGGGAATCGTAGAGCATATAACACCTGTTCTTGCATCATTATATTGGTTACCAGTTTTGTTCTTGTATAGATTCACTACACATTGAGAAGAAAGGTACCTCAGTATATTAGTACAGTTTTAAGAGTGTACAAGCCAGAAAGCTCTTTACACTCTGAGGGGGGCAATTCCACCTATGTGAGACTAGGAACAAGCCGGTTGATGTTCAGAATGATTTAAATGGACAGTAGAAGCTCCCGCCTGCTTGAATCACCTGGGGCCGCCCAACCGCCGATAATCAGAAACACTTAATCAGGCAGAGCTTTTGAGTATTGGCTCTGGTCGCCCTTTAAAAAATTGGGCAGGGCAGGGCAGGGAGCAGAGTTGAGGAGGAGCTGGTGGTTATGCACATGCCAGCAACTTTCAGTGCCAGGACTTGCATATCTAACCCAGACAAGTTAGGACAGCTCAAAGTTGTCCTAAATAGGCCAGTTAGCAATATGAGTTCCAGCACTGAATATCGGCCAAAATCCATATAAGCTCTGGCAGCTAGCTGCAGGGAAATTAGTCCTGGATATTCAGGACTTCTGCCCGCATATAGCCAGGCACTGAATATCCAAAGCTAATTTAGGGACCCTTTTACTAAGGCGTGCTGAAAAATGGCCTGCGCTGGTGTAGGCGGGTGTATTGGAAGCGTGCAGGTCCATTTTTCAGCGAGCCTGCAAAAAAAGGCCTTTTGGGTGAAAATGGTTGTGCGGCAAAATAAAAATTGTCACGCGTCCATTTTGGACCTCAGACCTTACTGCCACCCATTGACTTAGTGGTAAGGTCTCACGTGTTAACCGGGTGGTAATTGTCAGCACACTGCCAATTACCGCTCGGTTAGCGCCACGCGGTAGAAAACAAAACATATTTTCTGCCGCGCATATCGGACGTGAGTAAAAATTTGAATTACCGCCCAGGGTACGCAGTAGCCGGGCGGTAGTTCTAATTTGACGCGCATTGTAAATGCTTAGGCACCTACGTGCCTTAGTAAAAGGGCCCCTTAGTTGGTGACGGCCAGTGTTTTAAAAAACTTTGACAGCCAGCTGAATGTTGGCTAGAAGGTGTTTACGGCTACTGGTCCTTCTGCATGGAATAGCTTACTGAAGACTGACAGAAAATATAATGAGTTTTAGGAAGCAAATGACAGTTTTCTTTGGCCAGGCTTTTGGTGGTGCTATTTAGTGACTGGTAGTGAAAGATTTGGTAGCTTTCTGGAAGAATGGCAGGTATGGGAGGTGGGAGGTCTAAATGCAGTCAGGACAGTGCTGTTTATTATTTTATGTGTATTTCATAATATATAGTTTCTATTTGCTTAAGGCTCCTTTTACTAAGATGTGCTAATGGATTAAAATAGAATAAAATGGGCTTCTTAGCAGTTAGTGTGCGCTAATCATTGCCCTCACTAAATCCATTAGTGCACCTTAGTAAAAGGAGCCCTTAATGTGTCAGTAATTACGTACATTTGTTTGCTCTCCACTCAGAATTGGGGTGGGCGGGATACAAAGGTTTTTCATATATAAATTCAATATTAATTCAAGAAGATGTTTTCTTTCTATCCCCCCCCCCCCCCCCCCTGTTTATATGAGTGGGAGGAGGTAAAGGAAAGGGCAGAAAGCAGGAAACTGCATTCCTAAGCAGCTCACAATCATTCCATGACCAGGCTGTGATCATAAATAAAGGAACAGCAATACTGCACTAGTTCATTTTGTGTAGGATATTGAGGGGTCCTTTTACTAAAGTGAACTGAAAAATGGCTTGCGATAGTGTAGGCGCAGGTTTTGGGTGCGTGCCGATCCATTTTTCAGCGTGCCTGTAAAAAAAGCCCTTTTTAAAATTTTTGCCAAAAATGGACGTGCAGCAAAACCAAAATTGTTGGGCGTCCATTTTGGGTCTGAGACCTTACTGCCAGCCATTGACCTAGCAGCAACGGCTCACACAGTAACCAGGCGGTAATGGCCTAAGCATGCCAAATGCCACTTGGCGCATGTAGCTGACGCGCGCCAGAAAATAAAAAATATTTTTTGGGCATGCGCAGCGGACACGTGCCAAAAAGAAATTACCGCAAGGCCATGCAGTAGCCGTGCGGTAACTCCATTTTGGCACATGTTAGATGTGAATAGATGCTTATGTGACTTAGTAAAAGGGCCCCTGAGGGAGAACCCTTCACACATTTCCCCTTTTTTAATTGTTTGCAAAAAGCTTTGGGAAATGTAGGAGCAGCAATTTTTTCAAAAATATATGCAAAAACAGTAAACATTATCATGCCACAGCATCTATTCATATGTGCCGGCACTTATACGTATAATTGCTCTGTCTCACAAAACTGCATGTATGTTTGCAGTAATTAATATCTGAAGCCACCAAAGGAGAAATTTTAAAAGGGTGATTAAGGAGAATTAATCACTTAATCCCTCATGTAAATTCTGGTCAAAATGAGCACTTTTTTAAAATTTATGCATGCCCTGAGCTGCTGTAAAACCCATTGGGAAAATTTGTTTTTAAATATTTGTGTATTACCATTCTATTGTTAAACCTACCACCTTTTATTTGCATTAAAATAGTAGCCCCTCTTTCCGTGGGATGAGAATGGCTCCAGAGGATATACAAAATATCTGAATACTAGAAAGGGGGAGGGGGAAATGGAGGCGCACACATAACCACTGTAACAGGATGGACTTCAGGCCCAACAAAACTTTTTGTCCTTCATATCATCAGCAATTAGAAATCTTAGGCGGGCAAGGGTGGAAGTAGTTTGTGTGACCCCCCTCAATGAAAAGTGTTCTGCTACACCGGAGGCAGATGTCCCAAAGCTCTATCTCATATCATGTAGAAGAAACTCCACAAAAAAACTCCCCCCAAAATATCATATCTACTGTAGGGGTACTTTTCCATAAAAGCACTTTTATTAGGTGTAATCCCCCAAAATAATTTTCAACCAAAGAGCAGCCAAAATCCAGTAGATACAGCTCAAGAGTAACACTATCAAAATAGTAACATAGTAACATAACATAGTAACATAGTAGATGATGGCAGAAAAAGACCTGCATGGTCCATCCAGTCTGCCCAACAAGATAAACTCATATGTGTATACCTTACCTTGATTTGTACCTGCCTTTTTCAGGGCACAGACCGTACAAGTCTGCCCAGCAGTATTTCCCGCTTCCCAACCACCAGTCCCGCCTCCCATCACTGGCTCTGGCACAGACCGTATAAGTCTGCCCTCCACTATCCTCGCCTCCCAACCACCAACCTCTCTTCCCCCACCTGCTCCGCCACCCAATTTTGGCTAAGCTTCTGAGGATCCATTCCTACTGCACAGGATTCCTTTATGCATATCCCACGCATGTTTGAATTCCGTTACCGTTTTCATCTCCACCACCTCCCGCGGGAGGGCATTCCATGCATCCACCACCCTCTCCGTGAAAAAATACTTCCTGACATCTTTTTTGAGTCTGCCCCCCTTCAATCTCATTTCATGTCCTCTCGTTCTACCGCCTTCCCATCTCCGGAAAAGATTTGTTTGCGGATTAATACCTTTCAAGTATTTGAACGTCTGTATCATATCACCCCTGTTCCTCCTTTCCTCCAGGGTAAACATGTTCAGGTCAGCAAGTCTCTGCTCATACGTCTTGGAACGCAAATCCCATACCATTCTCGTAGCTTTTCTTTGCACCGCTTCCATTTTTTTAACATCCTTCGCAAGGTACGGCCTCCAAAACTGAACACAATACTCCAGGCGGAGCCTCACCAACAACTTGTACAGGGGCATCAACACTTCCTTTCTTCTGCTGATCACACCTCTCTCTATACAGCCTAGCAATCTTCTCGCTATGGCCACCGCCTTGTCACACTGTTTCGTCGCCTTCAGATCCTCGTGTACTATCACCCCAAGATCCCTCTCCCCCCTCAGTACCTATCAGACTCTCACTGCCTAACACATAAGTCTCTCGTGGGTTTCTACTCCCTAAATGCATCACTTTGCATTTCTTCGCATTGCATTTTAATTGCCAAACCTTAGACCATTCTTCTAGCTTCCTCAGATCCTTTTTCATGCTTTCCACTCCCTCCCGGATGTCCACTCTGTTGCAAATCTTAGTATCATCCGCAAATAGGCAAACTTTATCTTCTAACCCTTCGGCAATGTCACTCACAAATATATTGAACAGAATCGGCCCCAGCACCGATCCCTGAGGCACTCCACTACTTACCTTTCCCTCCTCTGAGCAAACTCCATTTTCCACCACCCTCTGTCGTCTGTCTGTCAACCAGTTCCTAATCCAGTTCACCTCTTCGGGACCTATCTTCAGCCCATCTAGTTTATTTAAGAGCCTCCTGTGGGGAACCGTGTCAAAAGCTTTGCTAAAATCTAAGTAGATTACGTCTATAGCATGTCAATGATTCAATTTTCCAGTTACCCAATCAAAGAATTCAATGAGATTCGTTTGGCACAATTTCCCTCTGGTAAAATCATGTTGTCTCGGATCTTGCAACTTATTGGCTTCCAGGAAATTCACTATCCTTTCCTTCAGCATCGCTTCCATTATTTTTCTAATAACCGAAGTGAGGCTTACCGGCCTGTAGTTTCCAGCTTCTTGGCTTCTCTATAAATTCTCTGGTAGCAACTCTTTTTCTCTCCATGCTGGCACCTAGTAGGTCCCTTCTCCTGGTCTCCTACAAAAATATCTCTTCTGGGGTCCATGGTTGTATTGCCCCTTTTCTTTTCTCCTCATGGGCCCCGCACTGGGTACCCGAGATTCTTTAATTCTGTTCTTCTCCTAAAAAACACAATTACAGGATACAAGTTCCAAGCACTAAAACAAACTATCCTTAGTGCTTGAGCTATTGAACCTTTTTACAAGCCTCCAAAAGTATCTCTTATAAGAATGCCTTTGGGAAAGGTATAAAAAAAGAGAAAAGTATATCGCCTCCACAAACACACACTCCATCCATAAATGTCTGGGGCAAAATGCTGACAAAAACACTCAAAAGACAATCCCAATAGGTAAGGTGGAATGCATTATGTTGGTTCTACCTGAGATACAACAAAATCAGTACAGCGGCTTATACAAAAGCTTAACCCATAGCAGTAGTACTGTGAGAATATCACTAGAGGTTGCCAGTACCATTCTAAGCCCAGCCCAGCAAAGCCAAGAGCAAATGAGGATTGTTCCTACCTAGACTCCAGTAGACCCGCAAGGAAATGGCAAGGTAGGCAAAGGGGAGGTCCTATAGATGGGAGGGAGCCTACCTGGAAATGTTTCAAATTTGGGGGAGAGGTTATTTTCCAGTGGGTAGAGGAGGGGAGAATGACTTGAAAAGGAGCTTTCATGTATGGGCAGGAAAATTTCTGGGTGGAGATCTTCAGCTTGGGTGGTTTTGAATTGGGGAGCCTCAGGAGGGAGCTAACATATGGGAGGCCTTTGGAAGGAGGCTTAGTGGGCAGTTTATTTTAACTGTCTGCACTCTTTAAGCAGTGTCTGAAAACACCAGGCAACAGCTTTGAAACCCAGTGCTCCCAGGATGAGAAAATAACCCTAGCTTTTTGCTGGAGTTGTTTTTCCAGCTATAATACAGCTTGCAGAATTCACTACAAGTCATGCTATAGTAGTCACATGGTAATGAGGTGTTTTGTATGCATTTGCATTTTTGCATCTCATTAATGTGCCCCTGGTTACCTTTAAAAAAATCGTATGTTATGACACTGAAATTTGAGTTAGAGCCCTTTAACACACATTCAGTAAATGGCGCTTAAAAAAATCAACACTGAGTGCCATTCTAAATCACATGGTTAGTAATGTGCATCATTTATAGAATATGCATAAATGTGAGTTGTGTGCTGACAGCCCTGGAGAGAAAGGTTCTGGCCACACCTCCACCACAGTTGAGAATGTCAATACAGCTGTGACCCTAAATCTCCCCAAAGTCATCAGAAACACTCAGCTATTCAGATCAACCTAGACAAATGTATGTGTTTGATTGTTGTGACCAAGTGAAAGGCATCTCTTGCACAAGATGAAATATATCATAACCCTAAGCTACAACAACAGGTAACTCCATAGGAAAGGCATCTTGTTCAACGGTAGGACATGTATAGAATAGCGCCTAGTGCCGGAATCTACGTCCTCCTGTTAATGCAACAATTTATACCAGGTTTCATCAGGTGTAATTTTTTTTACACCTAATTAAGTTTGGTTCTGCCAAATTCTATAATATTGCGTGCATCTTTTGACAATGCCCATGACCCGCCCATTTCCTACCATGGGTGTGTCCCTTCTTCTGATGCGTGTGCTAGAATTTATGCACACCTCTTTATAGAATACGCCTAAACAGATGTGAGCATAAATTATATTTGGTGTCAATCAGTGTTGACATTTGCTTGTTATTGCCCAGTTATTGTTGCTGATTGGCTCATTATTCAATTAAGTTGTATGTGCAATTTAAAGTGCCACATATAGAATCCAGGGGATTATGGGGCAAATTACAACCACAATGCAGAATGATAACTGAATACTTATTCTTCAGCATCATATGGCATGAAAGGCCATATGAAAAGCTTTTTCACTGCAAGTGCAATTTCTCCTTTTTGTTACATTGAGTAAGCAGGCACTTTTTTTCCCATGACTGTCAGAAAACTCAGAGAGAAGTTCTTAATATTAGAACATAGACGGACATGGTTGAATCCAAAGAGGACACAGACTTCATGAAAATTATTATTATTTATTGCACTTGTATCCCACATTTTTCCACCTATTTGCAGGCTCAATGTGGCTTACAGAGACCTCTTATAGCATAACTATACCAGGTTAGAGAAAACAATTGGTATTACATAGAGGTAAAGGAATACAGGTAGGTTTGAACAAGTCATTATTGGAAAATACATCCTGTGCTATTTTGGTTAGGTATTGTGTTGTCGTTAAGGGTTTTCGTGGTAGGCTTTGCTAAAGAGGTATGTCTTCAGGGATTTGCGGAAATTGGTCAGTTCTTTGCTCGTTCTTAGGTTTATTGGGAGAGAGTTCCACATCTGTGTGCTTATATAAGAGAAGTTAGACGCATGTGCTAGTTTGTATTTTATTCATTTGCAGTTGGGGCAGTACATCAAGGAGCCATTATCACACCATATAACGCTCTATCACATTATATCTAACCAAAAAGAATGTATTCACACCAATGTCCTACTTATAAAATTGTAACTGTTGTTCCACTAATATTGCAAACCGCACTGAACCCTAAACAGGGGATATTAGTGGTATATAAGACCTAAATTGAATTAAATGGAATTGAATTATCTGGATGGGAGAATCTAAGAGAAAAGAAAAGCAGTGGAGAAAACTGAAATTAGATTTTTTAAAGTGCAAAACACCTCTTTATTAGGAAAATGAATAAACGCAAGAGGAAAAAGAAGATACTATGGTGGAAATTCTTTATATTCAATTCAAATCAATTCTTGTATACCGCTAATATCCACTTTACAGGGTTCAATGCGGTTTACATTCTAGCTGAGCCAAAAGCAAATAGTGTTAGTGTGAGGTTTGAGAAATATTAGAGACCATTGGATTAATACATGAGACTAAAAACACTAAGGAAAGGATAATGGATGATACTAGGAGGTAGAAGTCATGATGGATTGTTATGAAGCAGTCTTTGGGAAGAGAAAGGTTTTTAGCCTCTTCCTGAAGTTGAGGTAGCTGTTGTCTGCTCTGATGTAAATCTTAATGCCAAGTAGTGCTAATAATTGCTTGTTAACATCCAATTGACAGAGCTGATTAGCTAGTTAAACTAAGTTACGCACATTGTTATAGAATACGCTTTGATTTCCACACGGAAATTAAGGTGTGATATATAGAATTTCAGGGTTTGTGTGTAGCTGTGGAGTCTCATTTCCCTCACAATAACCAGGGTCGGTCTTAGGCCGAGGCGACCGAGGTGGGCGTATAGGGCCTCGCGCTTAAGGGGGCCTCGCGCGGCACGCCTCACTCTGCCTCGGCCTCCTCCTCTGCTCCATCCCGCTATGCTCACACCCCCGCTGAGCCCGGCCTCAGCTCCCCGACAGTCCTCCATCCTTCGAGAGAAATGGCTGCAGCCTGCGGACGCTGAGTTCGAAAGAAAGATCGATTCTTCTGCCTCGGCAAATCCTGCAGTTTTGAATGACAGAGCCAGAAGCACTAGAGGCTCGCGACGCTCAGGATTCCTATTGGCTGGGGTGCGTTCCGTTTACTCTGATTGGCTGTGAGAGTTCTGTAAGGCGTGGAAGAATGCAGGTGCCGTGGCTGTGTAGAGTTGCCTTAGCTCAGCAGCCTTTCACAGTGCCAGACAGAAGGAAGAGTGGTTTAGAATTGGGGACACTAGAAAGTCGTGCCAATTAAACCTGCTTGGATGAAACTGTCAACAGTGTGTGGAAGAGGAACTGAAATCTGAAAACAGCTGGTAAATATGCAATAGAGGTCAGGGGTCAGCTGTGCGTGTATTACAAAAAATGGAGAGGGGGATACGGGGTGTTGCCGAACAGGGGTGGAAGGGCTCTACTTTGGCCCCTGCTCTTTCCTTCTCATAAGTACCATCATTAAAAGTCCCAAAGTGCGAGATGGGGGGGTGAGAGAGATCAAATTGACGAGAGAACAGGAAAAGGATGACGTTCATGGTCAGATAAGAGGAGGTCGCTCGATCCAAAGAGGAAGAAGTTGCTGTGACTTCACACTCTTTCACCCTTGTCCTTTCCTCCCTGTTTTAGAATTTTCTTCTCGTCTAGTCTTTTCAAGGAGTTTGCAGAAGGTCTTCGATGCACATGGCCCGTGGCTGGGGACAGGGCCGGTCTTGGGACAGTCCTGGTCTGCCACTAATGATGTTGTGGCCCACCCCTGTGACAACTTCTTATCAATGGGGTGGAGCTAGGGTGGGGGTGGGGTTAGGGCGGGAGCAGGGCTAGGATGGGGCCCCACCAAATTAGTCTGCACAGGGCCCCACACTTGCTAAGACCGGCCCTGACAATAACATTAGTTTGCACAAACCTTTCCATAGATGCTTAGCAAACTGAAAGAGACTTTTGGAAATGGATCTCAAATTTTAAACCTCAGAATCGTGTCACTAAAAGTACCAAATCTTATCGCATTACAAAGAAAGGAAATGTTTTCTGAATAAGAGCCTTCAAGACTGGAACTTCTCTATCATTCTGACTAACTATTTACCAAATATGTTCCCTCCATTTCAGTGATATTCTTTGTGCATCTCATTCTTTGTTTTGCTGCAGTAGCCGTGGAGTTGACATTTCTCAGCTCTGGACCTTTCCCAATCAGTTAATAAACATCTGTTGAATCCACAGAGAAACCGGTACAAAATATCCCACAAAAAGCTATTAACCTCATGGCCTCATCTGCTCAATTTGAGTAGATAAAGGTTATATTGTTTATTAAATGAAATGCAAATATTAAAGGAAAACGTATGTTACTTTAGCAGTTATTGCTAAATCTGCACCTGCTTGCCTTATATTTCTCAGAGACAGCAGACTGTTTGTTGCATGTTTTATTCTTTTTATTTCTCTTTTTCCGTTTTCTTTTTTTATGCATAACACCAGCTTGGCCTCTAGGTGTGGTGGGAGAAGGGGATAACTTAGGAAATCCTCCTGCAAAATCAAATTCATCAGTGCTACTTCAAGAAGCTTGGTTGCTGTATATAGCTTTCTTTTCATATTAGAATAAAATTTGACCCCTGACGCAAGTGCTGTGCGCCGAAACATGGCCCATGTTGGGTCCATATTGGAATATTGATTTTTTTACAAACCAAGAACTGTGTCCCGACTCTGAAAGGGTCTTGGTGCTTTTTGCTGTATCTTGGAATTTGTTCTGTATTTTGGACCCTCTCTGTATCGCCGTCATGTAGTACTTATGGGGTATACAGGTTCTGCCTTTCTTCATGAGCAGTTACAAACCTAGGTGCCCTTTTACTAAAGGGTTGGTGCGTGGCAAGCCCATTGCCATGCACCAATCTGGAACTACCACTGGCCTACCGCAGGAGCCTGGTGGTAGTTCCCACCCCCAGCACATGCCATTTCCGGTGCTATAAAAATATTTTTCTATTTTTGTAGCACCAGTGCTTACCTGGTGGTAATTGGACAGCACTGCGCACTGCCCATTTACTACCGGATTAGCGTGGCAAATACTGCCTAAATGGGTGGCAGTACGTGCCTTCCCCCGAAATGCCTGCATGGTAAGTGATTCACTTACCGCACTGCCATTTCTTGTTGAGGAAAAAAACACAGCCTTCAACTCTCTGCAGTAAAAGAGGGCCTCAGAGTGCATCAAAAACATGAACTGATACTAGCGCAGGCCCCCTTTTACCGCAGCTTAGTAAAAGGACCCCCTAGGCTGCTTGGATAAAATATGAGTGTTACAGATGTGCATTTGTTAACATACATGTGATCTGTTAGCATGCCTAAGAAATGTATGTTGACATTTTTTTTATTAAAACAAATGTCTGAAATGAACAAAAAACAATGCACCAAAATTGATGAGTCCACACAGTTATGTTCTAGCCTCCCCTCAAACACAAGTAAATATTTTATTTAGGTGGGGTAATAGCATTATCATTACTTTGCACAGCCTGCCCGATGCTCTTGGTTGGTTTTGGTACTCTAAATATTTAGACCTTCCCAAGAACATGTGTAGGATATTTGGAGATATTGGTGCAGGATGTGGGCAGTTCCAAGCAGCACAACCTTGTGCAGTTGACAGATGCAGATGACTGCAACGCAATCTATGCGGGATGTAAAGAACAACTTGCAAAAAAACTCCAGACCGTTCAAAACACAGCTGCCAGGCTGATATTTGGTAAATCACACTTCGAAAGTGCTAAACCCCTCCGAGAAAAGCTGCACTGGCTCCCAAAGAACGGATCATCTTCAAAATCTGCACCTTTGTCCACAAAATTATCTACGGCGTAGTCTACTACTACTAGTCCCAGGATACATGACAGACCTCATAGATCTACCAACCAGAAACAGAATTGGATCATCACAATCATACCTAAACTTACATTTACCAAATTGCAAAGGACTTAAATACAAAACAACGTATGCATCCAGCTTCTCCTACGTAAGCGCACAACTATGGAATGGACTCCCAAAAGCTGTAAAAGAAATCCATGACCATCTAAACTTCAGAAAATCACTAAAAACCAACCTCTTCAAAAAGGCTTACCCCACCAACCCAATGTAAATCCCCACATCCAGCAGCACAGCACAACCAATGATCGTACTGGACAATATACAATCCTCATTCCCTTCGACCTTCACGGTGTCTGACACGCACCTACCTCATTCGACCACAATACAACCTTGTATTTGTTATCAACCGACTGGCGAACACCTTTACGGTATTATGTAAGCCACATTGAGCCTGCAAATAAGTGGGAAAATGTGGGGTACAAACGTAACAAATAAAAAATAAATAAAACTGCTAATTCTGTCAGTGCCCAGTTGTTCAGATGTTGTTCCAGGTCTTTTGCTATTGCTCCAAGTGTAAACCCCCTAGTCGTGGAGCAGGTAAATTTGAATAATTGAAGAAATAAATATATGAGTGTCACAGTTTTAAATAGGGTTCCCAAAAAAACTCCACACAAGCAAGGGATTTAGCAAGAAAAAAATATTAAAGGTTTTATTAAAGGTTAAAATGAATAGAGGGTAAAGTAAATAGAAACACTTGTTGGTTATGTTTCTTAAATGTTGGTACCAATTTTTACAGGTTGATGGTATTAAATAAAATCAGTGCAAGATGTTAAATGCTTTGAGATAAGTTACAAAGGAAATAAAGGCAATAACAATTTTAAAACTACAATCACAGTCACCAAGAATCACAGTTATCAAGGCTCACAGCTATCACGACCCCAACTCCACATCTGCAGTAACCCAAAACATCCCACACATGTACACAGCACTAATTAGTGTACTCAGATCTGATATATGTACTTTCAATTTGTGTGCACACAATTTCGTTACCAGTATATTAAAGTCTTCGCTAGCATCGCTGCTTTCTTGCATTGGGTACCTTAGTCTTCTTCACTTCCACGTTTCCTCAGTTGGTGAGGTCAGCTCACTGATCCAGGGACTCCCGATACCTACTACTCTGACTCAAAAAAACTCAAAAAAGGAAAACCTTAACTTTCTGTGGAACTTGTGGACTAACTAAATTCAAAATAAAAAGATAAGCAACTAAAATTCCTATCTCAACCGCCCAAAACATGACCCCTTTTGTTATGTTCTACTATACAACCACCCCAAATCTCACTGATGGACGGCTACACTAACTCCCCTAGAGGCATGCACTCGCAGGACTCAAGGCTTAGGCATGGCAGCTGTTCCCCAAGGCAGGCTTTTGTCTGGATCCCCGGAGGCAGGCATAAACAAAAAAAACACAGTGTTCACTTTTAGTCTGGCCACTCAGTGCAGGGGGATGCCCCTTTCTCTCTCTTTGTGGACGCTCAAACCAGCAAGCTTCTGTCTGGATTTTCCTGAGGCAGGCATTCAAAGAAACAGTTCCTTTTTTTTTATCTGGGCACTCAATGCAGGGGGGGGGGTCTCTCTGTCCCCCTCCTTGTGGGGCCTCTTCTCTCTCCGGATAAGCCTCTTGTTTACAGGGCAGTCACATGGCTGGCTTTCTACTCTGCTCTCTGGACAGACAGACAGACACACACACGCGCGCGCGCGCGCGGATTTCCCTGGGTGGATTCCTCTGGGGTTCTATCCAGCTATACACTGCTCCCAGCACGTCCCTGTGACCACTGTAACAGCAAATCTTCTGCTCAGCTCACCTCAGCCCCTCTTTCTTCTGTTCCTGTCTGCTTCAATGCCCGGCCACACTCATCATCTCTCTCTTTCTTCATCTGTGGACTCCAGCCTGCAGCTGCCTCTTCTTATTTGAGCATGCCCTGCTTCTGCCCCAGCTTGCAGCACATTCTTCCCTCAGACCATGCTTGTAGCTTCCATTGTCTGTAGCCTCGATTGCCTTCTTCTTCCCAGGCAGCCTCTGCACTGTAAAACTTTTTTTCTTTGTTCCACTCCTCCTGCCCCCCTGGATTGGCTCAAAATTCACGCCAATCTAAGGATCAGACTGCCTCCTGCCACCTCATTGGTCCAAATTCGTGCCTTTTTGCAGATCCTGTCTCCTATTGGCTATCTCACACACTGTCCCCTCCTCTACTTCCAGTTCTCCAACAGCAAATCAGGAGCCTTGTATTGTGCTCTCAGACAGCCAATCGGGAGATTTGAAACAAGTTTCACTGTCCCCTCCATACAGATTCAAACTCATGAAACTTTAAAAACACACATCTAGCAGCCATGGACATCTGAGTTCTTTGTACAACAGTGCTGGAGCATTTTAAACACTCTAAACATTCTAACAAAAGGTGCTAGCATTGTTGCTGGCTCTCAGCTTGTCCTCTGTGTCTCCCTGCTCTCTGCAAGATGCCCCCTTCCCAGGAAAGAGGGGGGGGGGGGGGGACAAGGTAAAGGCTTCTTTTCTTCTCTATATTTACAAAAGCATAGGAGCCAACTTTTCAAAATTATTGGGGGTGCTAAGCCCAGTGGAAATAACCCTTCCTTGGACACATACAAGGAATTTTCTCAATATTGGGGGTGCTCAAGCACCACACAGCACCCAGAGTTGGTTCCCATGGCGCCAAGGGCACCAATCATCACAGGGACTACAACTGCAGGTTTTCACTCAGTTTCAGTCTTCAAGTCTTGATATTTCTCGACCTTCTCCAGCTGTTTGTCTTTAACACCGCTGTCTCCCATTATTACCAGGTCTATGACCACCCTGCTTCTTTTCAACCATAGTGATATCAGATGTATTGTAAGGCAAGCGTTTGTTAGTCTGTATCCTGAAGTCCTAGAGAATTTTGGCATGTTCATTTTCTACCACAATTTCAGTTTTATGGTCCCACCATTTTGTGGTTGTAGGCAAATGGTACTTTCAGTAGATATTCCACTGTTTCATGGCTGTTACATTGTTGTATCTTTCCTCGTAGTCATTCAGGGTGATCTTTTTGTAGCCAGTGACTAGGTGGTCTCTTTGTCTTCTTTGCACAGCTGGCACTTGCTGTCAGTGAATGTTTTGTCAGTTTAAGCCTTTATTTCTTTCTTCAAAGTTCTTATCTTAAATTACTGCCACATTCTGGATTTGTCAACTTTTCCTTCAGGGACCCTTTATCTAAACTGTGGTTTATAGTCCACAGCACTAACCACTAAGGTACTCATCAGAGCCACTTCCTGCTGTTAAGAATGCCCATAATACTTGAAGCTGTCATAGACCTTGGTATACCCTGCAGGTTTCACTTTCAGGGGAGAAGGAGGAAGACAGCAGCAACTGGGGGATTAGAATGTGATGACATCACTGGTTATCAAGTAGGATTACGTTCTGGTGAACTCAGAAATCCTGTCCACCCAAGGGAAATGGGAGTTTCTAATTGGTAGAAACACTAAAGTAAGGAGTAGTTAAATTCTGGAGCAAAGTATGAGAACACAGATTTAAAATTTGTTTCAATTCTAGCCAGTGCCGTAGCGAGGGCGGCTAACACCTGGGGCGGTTCGCCGCTGCGCACCCCCCCTTGGCACACGCACGCACCCCCCCTCGGCGCGCACACCCCCCCCCCCGGAATGCATTCTTACCAAAGAGGGCGGGTGGGAGGGCCGCTCCGCCCCGAGTGCACGTCACTGGGAGCTGCGTCGGCTCCGCTGGTTCCCTGCTCTCTCTGCCCTGGAACAGGAAATAACCTGTTCCGGGGCAGAGAAAGCAGTGAACCAGCACAGCCAACACCCCTCCAGAGGCGTGCACCCGGGGCGGACCGCCCCACCGCCCCCCCTTCCTACACCACTGATTCTAGCCTTCTTGGGCCTGATCTCTTACAAGGGAGAGACCTCCAGTCTAATGCCTTGAATTCCTAAAACACAGCATTTATATGTAGCAATGCTTTCTAAACCAGTGAACACATTCAGCTATATATAATTTAAAAGACAGATAAGTACTAAAAGTGTCATCCAGACCTCTGATCTGTACTGTGTGGATGTGTAGAAATGGCGTATCCACTTCACCTTTGTTTTTGTAAGAACTGAAGGAAAACTGAAAACTGTGTCTAATCTATGATTTATCAACTTGGCATCTGTTAAGATCTACAGCTGCATGATTTGGTCTTGCCATCTTTAAGGCTGGAAGAAGAAAAACATGTAGTTCCTAACCTCCCCCCCCCCCCCCCCCCCCCCCCAAGTGTGAGCTTCTATGCTGGCATCTAGAGTTTTTTCAAGGCCCAGGCAACTGCCAGTCCTATGCCACTGAGATCATCACAACTGTATTTGTTACATTGCTACTAAGTACAGCTGACAGCTTGATTGTAGGCTGACTGGAGTGAATTTTAAGAAAAGATAGAACTTTACAGTTCTCAGGAAGAAGTGATTAATGTATGCATAGTTAGAGAAACTTCATTTACACTGCCAATACCATCTCTGAATTTAAGTGATGAAAAGACTTTAAGTAAAAGTGATTTCTTAGTTCAGAGTACATCCAACCTTGTGGTCTGCATTTATTGAGAGAAAGAGTGGGCAGTGAATGAGTGGAATCCAGCCTCTTCGGCCTCCTGGAACCTTTTTCATTCCAGGCCCATGCCTCAAAAGAAATGTGATTATGTACACTGGGCTCACAGGTTCCCAAATCTGAATAGAAAACATGACAATTTTCAAAACCAAAAAAGGTCTATTTTTTTAATACCATTTGTAATAAAAGTTTGTGCTGTGTACATTTACCTTTTCAGACCATTAAAAAAATGTACAAATGAAAAATGTAGAAAATCAAGTCATTGAGATAAATGAGGGGCCAGCATTTTTAGTAGACTGGTCCCCCAGACATCCCAGGAGAGCAATGGGGCACTCCCAGGGGGCACTGCTGTGGACTTCCTATAAATGCTCTGAGATACACATCTCACCATTGCTCCCTTATCTTATCTGCTGAACCCTTCAAAACACACTACCCCCCCCCCCCCAACTGAACACCACTACAATAGCCCTTATGGATGAAGGGGGCACTTATATGTGGGTACAGTAGGTTTCTGGTAAGTTTTGGAGGGTTCACAGTTTCCACCACAGATGTAACAGGTAGGGGGAGATATGGGCCTGGTTTCTCCTCTCTACAGAGCACTGCACCTACCAATAGACTACTCCAGGGACCTGCATGTTGCTCTAATGGACCTGGCTATAACATCTGAGGCTGTCATACAGGCTAGTGAGTAATATTTGTATTCATATTTTGGTGGGTGGGAGAGGGTCAGTGACAACTGAGGGAATAAGGGGGAGTCATCCCTGATTAACTCAAGTGGTCAATTGGTTATTTAGGGCACCTTTTTGTGCCTTATTCATTCTAAAAACAGGTCTACACCAAAGCATTTACATTTTTGCCCTGGATGTTTTCATTTTGTTCTATTATGGCTGCAAAACATACAAAGTGTTAGGCACGTCCTAAACCCGCCCTAATCTTACCTTCGAAATGCCTCCAACACTCCCCCTTGTGATTTGGGCGCACTGCAGACGAATTGCATAGATAGACATTTGCAAAACAGTTTTTGAAAATACCGAATTGAATGTTTTGAGAAGATTTTTGTCCAAATACTGCTTTACAACACATTTTAAATATTTTTCTCTTTTGAAAATGAGCTCCATTGACAGCCGCCTAGGTATATTTTGACTGCCTTAACCCAGCTTCCATTACATTTGTTTTCTGTTGCCTTGAAATTTTCAGTATCATTTTATTGATTAGCAGCTGGTCTTTTGTTCTATCTCAGTTTCAGCCGACAGCTTTATTGTAGGCTGACTGGAGTGAATTTTAAGAAAAGATAGAACAATTTTACAGTTCTTAGGAAGGAAGTGATTAATGTAAGTATGTACATAGTTGAAGAAACTTCATCTACACTGCCAATACCGCCTTTGAATTTAAGTGACAAAAAGGCTTTAAGTAAAAGTGATTTCTTAGTTCAGAACATAAGTATTGCCATACTGGGACAGACCGAAGGTTCATCAAGCCCAGCATCCTGTTTCCAATAGTGGCCAATCCAGGTTACAAGTACCTGGCAAGATCCCAAAACAATGCAATACATTTTAAGCTGCTTATCTTAGAAATAAGCAGTGGATTTTTCCCCCAAGTCCATTTTAATAATGGCCTATAAACGTTTCTTTTAGGAAGCTATCCAAACTTTTTAAAAACCCCACTAAGCTAACTACTTTTACTACATTCTTCGGCAACGAATTCCAGAGTTTAATTACATGTTGAGTGAAGAAATATTTTCTCCAATTTGTTTTAAATTTACTACTTTGTAGCTTCATTGTGTGCCCCCTGGTCCTAGTATTTTTGGAAAGAGTAAACAAGAGATTCCCATCTACCCGTTCCACTCCACTCACTATTTTATAGACCTCTATCATATCTCCCTTCAGCTATCTTTTCTCCAAGCTAAAGAGCCCTAGCCGCTTCAGCCTTTCCTTTTAGGGAAGTTGTCCCATCCCCTTTATCATTTTTGTTGCCTTTCTCTGTACCTTTTCTAATTCCACTATATCTTTTTTGAGATGTGGTGACCAGAATTGCACACAATATTCGATGTGTAGTCGCACCATGGAGTGATACAAAGGCATTAAAATGTCCTCATTTTTGTTTTCCATTCCTTTCCTAATAGTATCTAACATTCTATTTGCTTTATTAGCCGCCGCCACACTGAGCAGAGGGTTTCAACATATCATCAACGATGACACCTAGATCCCTTTCCTGGTCAGTGACTCCTAATGTGGAACCTTGCATTACATAGCTATAGTTCGGGTTCCTCTTTCCCACATGCATCACTCTGCGCTTGCTTATATTAAATGTCATCTGCCATTTGGATGCCAGTCTCGTAGGGTCCTCTTGTAAATTTTTCACAATCCAATCTTGTGATCTGCATTTATTGAGAGAAAGAGTGAGCAGTAAATGAGTGGAACCCATCCTCTTTAGCCTCCTGGAACATTTTCCAGTCTGGGCCCATAGCCCAAGAGAAAAGTGATTATATACATTAGACTCATTTTGACAGTCTGAGTCCCAGCTCCCATTACATTTGTTTTCTGTTGCCTTGAAACTTTTCAGTATCATTTTATTGATTAGCAGCTACTCTTTTGTTCTACCTGAGTTTCAGCAGCTGTTCTTTTGTTCAGGAAGGTACAAAGAATTTATAGACATATGATTCAATATTATACTACCTAGAATTCTAGTTAGCAATCTGAACATCACTGGCAAGCATCTGTAATCATTTTATATGGGACCCTTATCTTTATCTTTTGTGATCAGAAATAATCTGAAAGTTGTCATCCATTTTTCTATTGTCTCATTGTGCAGTGTTTTGTTGAACTGCATAGCCATTCTTTCGTGAAAGGAGGCAATTCTATTATATGGTGCCTCCTTTTGGGCTCCCTGAAACGGTGCTAATACTACTAGTATTAATCATTTCTATAGCGCTACTAGATGTACACAACACTGTACACGTTATATGCAGGTACTTTCTCTGTCTCTAGAGGGCTCACAATCTAAGTTTTGGTACCTGGGACAATGGAGGGTTAAGTGACTTGCCCAAGGTCACAAGGAGTGTCATTGGGAATCGAACCCAGTTCCCCAGGATCAAAGTCTACTGCACTAACCACTAGGCTACTCCTCCACTCCAAATATCTAAAAGGAAGGTGTACCTGTTTACACCAAGTCAATGACAGGCTTATATAGACACGCCTAAATGCACCACTGAACGCACATATCTGGTAGTATTCTATAAAATGCATACATTGGTAGTGGACACACCCATGGCTTGCTCATGCCTACCCATGTGTATGTCCCTTTCGCAGGTGTATGCTAAAGCACTTGCATGCTATCTTCCAGAATAGCATGTAGGCTGCACTGGCTCCCTATTGAATATAGAGTAAAGTTTAAGACATTTGTACTGTTTTCAAATAATTATGGGATAGGCCTCAAAGGTTTTAGCTGCAAAACCTCATATATACCAACTCATGCGGTCATTGAGATCGGCTGACCAACTTATTCTCAATGTGGAAACTCAAATGCGTGAAACCATTCTTCCCAAGGGAAATATTTCGTAACACGGTACAGTCAATGGTACTAAGCCACGCAGATTATTGTAATGGAATCTATGCAGGATGCAAGGATCAAATCATAAAGACACTTCAGACCACCCAAAATACAGCAGCCAGGCTTGTATTTGGAAAAACACGTTTGACAGCGCCAAACCACTCCGAGAAAAATTGCATTGGCTACCAATCAAAGAATGTATCACTTTCAAAATCTGCATGACTGTTCATAAAATTATTTACGGCGAGGCACCGGGATACATGACAGACCTTATCGACCTGCCAACCAGAAACACCACAAAATCTGCACGATCATACCTAAACCTCCACTTCCCAAGCAGCAAAGGACTCAAATACAAATCCACCTATGCATCCAGCTTTTCCTACCTAAGCGCACAACTATGGAATGCATTGTCAAAAGCAGTAAAAACTACGCTCAGTCACCTAAATTTTCAGAAAACACTAAAGACAGACCTGTTCAGAAGAGCATACCCCACCGACCCAACATAAAAATACCTGGACACTTGCGACACAATGTAACCAAAGACCATAACGGACATTACCTGACTCTTCTTCCCCCTTTCACTCTCTAAGTTCCCCCCAATTGTACCTACCATACATGTACCTCATTCTACCACAATATCACTTTGTATTCATTCATACCATGTATTTGTTCAGAGCAAAATCGGCTAACGCCGTTAACGGTTATATGTAAGCCATATTGAGCCTGCAAAAAGGTGGGATACAAATGTAATAAATAATAATAATAATTCTTGATGTGCCATCATTTCATGTAATAAACTCCAAGGAGGTTAGGGACTCAACTTTCTATATCACAGGTCCTTTGCTCTGGAATAAATTGCCTTTAAGGATGAGGAAGATCCAGGATATGAAAGAGCTTAAAAGAGAATTGAAAACTCTTCTGTTTATGCAGGTATGAGAGGGTAGATGGCTAAATGAAGAAGATAGAAAATATTTAGGCCAACTGACATGCCTGTTGAAATAAAACAGTCTTTAAAACTATCTTAAAATATTTAAGTCTCTTAATACATGAACATTTGGAGTGAAAACATTCCAGAGTATTGGACCCACTATATAAAACAAAGAGGACCTGTATTCTTCACGATGTATTTACTTGTAGGAGGATGCATTTAATAGGTTGGCTGTGGAAGACTGCAGCAAATGAGGGAGTTGATGCAGGTGCAAAGAAACAGAAACCACTGGAGAAATCTTATCAGTCAACACTTTAAATACTAGAATTAGAATTTTGTAACAAAACAGGTTTTCAATAGGCAGCCAGTATAGTGTCTCACCAGGCCAGTGTTATATGATCACATCTGGATAGACCTGTGATCACACGTGCACAGCATTTTGAGCGACCTCTAATGATTTCAAATAACGCTTAGGAATGCCTATCATTAAGCTATTACAGTAATCAAAACAAGACACAATAGTACTCTGCACTACCATTCAGAAATTGGCTGCAGTTAGTAATTCCAAGCGTCTAACAACTTTTTTTTTTAATTTTTTTATTTATAAGATTTTAATTTTTACATCAAGTATACATCTTGAATAGAAAAGATGATTATAATAGTTCCTTTTCCAGTTATACAAGAAAAACAATACAGGCAAATACAATAAACTAAATTATCATCTTTAGTCCACAATACAGAGGGAGCCCCTACTAACTTAAGGAAAAAATAATAAATCAGAAGAGCAATTTCTAATTAGGAATAAAGTGGCTGGTGAGAGCAATCGGGAATTTTAAATCAATCATGGGACGAAGAATCTCTCAGTTTAGCCTCTATAAAAGTATTTAGTTGCTTTGCCTCAAAAAATACATACTTTACTGAATTCAGTTTTATTACACACTTACATGGGAAATTCAGCCAAAAAAGTGCACCTAGTTGTAGTACCTTCGGCCTTAATTTAAGGAATTCCTGTCTTTTTCTCTGGGTCGCCCTAGAGACGTCTGGATACATTCTAATTTGGCAACCTAAGAAATCTTGACTTTTATTAAGGAAATATTGCTTGAGTATCCAGTCTCTATCTGGCTGAAGTATGAAAAATACTTTAAGAGTAGCAGTAGTTAAACCCACATTCTCTCCTTCTATTATTTGAGTCAAGTCCAGATTCAAGTCCAATGTCTCTGCTGGAGGAACCATCTTATCCTCCTGTAACAGTTCTTTTTTTCGATAAGGTTCTATATAGTAAATCTTGGATATCGGAGGATGAGATTTTAATTTGTGAAAAACTGTGTTAATCACTTTACCAACCTGATCATGCATGGTAAGAGATGAGTCAAGCATGACACCTAAAGACTTAGAGGGGCATAATGGAACAGAAACGCCTATCTCCATGGGCGTTAATCTCCGAGAACGGGTCCGTGAAGGGGCGGACCGAACCGTATTATCGATAAAAAATAGACGCCCATGTTTTATTCGCCAATGTGTGAGCTGGGCGTTTTTGCTTTTCAGCGATAATGGAAAAGGAAAGTGCCCAGCTCAAAAACGAATAAATCCAAGGCATTTGTTCGTGGGAGGGGCCAGGATTCGTAGTGCACTGGTCCCCCTCACATGCCAGGACACCAACTGGGCACCCTAGGGGGCACTTTTACAAAAACAAAAAAACAGGTAAAAGAGCTCCCAGGTGCATAGCACCCTTCCATTGTGTGTTGAGCCCCCCAAATCCCCCTCAAAACCCACTGCCCACAAGTCTACACCATTACTATAGCCCTAAGGGGTGAAGAGGGGCACCTACATGTGGGTACAGTGGGTTTGGGGGGGTTGGACGACTAATAAGCATTAAGCAGCACAATTGTAACAGGTAGGGGGGATGGGCCTGGGTCCACCTGCCTGACGTCCACTGCACCCCCTAACAACTGCTCCAGGGACCTGCATACTGCTGCCTGGGAGGAGGGTATGACATTTGAGGGTGAAAATAAAAAGTTGTGAAACATCATTTTTTTGTGGTGGGAGGGGGTTAGTGACCACTGGGGGAGTCAGGGGAGGTCATCCCCGATTCCCTCTGGGGGTAATCTGGTCATTTAGGGCACTTTTTGGGGCCTTATTCGTGAAAAAACAGGGTCCAGGAAAATTGCCCTAAATTCTAGCTACAAACGCATCCATTATCGGCGAAGGGCGCCCATCTCTGTTCGGGTGATAACCACGCCCCAGTTCCACCTTTGACACGCCTTCGACACGCCCCCGTCCACTTTGTCCGCATCCGCGACGGAGTGCAGTTGAAAGCGTCCCAAATTCGGCTTTTGATTATACCGCGTTATTCGTTTTTGTGAGATAAACGCCCATCTCCCGATTTAGGTCGGAACTTGGGCGTTTTTCTCGTTCGATTATAAGCTGGTTGATCTTTTGCGCAAACTGAATTTTCACACAATCAATCAAGCAGGACTTTGGGAAAGATAAAACTGGATAGCTAGATAAAAATCATAATTTGTGTCTTACTTGTATAGCTTTGGAATTGTAGACTGACCTCTTAAATGCCTTGAAAAATTGGATGTATTGACAATAAAACTCCTCCATGCTCCTGAGGTAGTTTAATAGAATCAGTTTACACATAGACTGTATATTCCTAGAGCCAAAGGAGGAATAAGCCTTGCAGAGATAAAGTATATATAGAAAGTAACCGTTATAGGCCTCTAGGCCTACATATAGCATAAATGGACAAACATACAAAAGAATTGAAGTCTGAAAGCAAGCATCCAGAATCAAGTTTGGACAAGCATTTCAATGAGTATGTAATAGGAATAGAAGCCTCATAATATTGAAAGCAAGAAAAAAACATATATTATTTATGAATTTTTCAAATATTAACTAAGTCAGTGGTTCCCAAACCTGGTCCTGCAGGCATCCCAGCCAGTCAGGTTTTCAGCATATCACAATGAATATTCATGAGAGAGATTTGCATGTACTGCCTCCACTGCATGCAAATCTCTCTCATGTATATTTATTGTGGATATCCTAAAAACGTGACAGGCTGGGGTACCTCCAGGACCAGGTTTGGGAACCACTGAACTAAGCAATCAACACTTGTATAGATAAGTGATCATAACAAGGTACAAATGATAATTAAACAAATACTTCTGGCCTAACAATATAGAAACAGCCGAAGAAAGACAGATCACTCAAGCCCACAAGCATGGGATCCAAGTTAAATATAGGAGAGACTAAAAAGAAAAAAAACATAGGGAAAATAGCAACTGACATGTTTCCATGGCTTCCATAAGAGAGCTCAGCTGCCAGAGGAACCTAAAACTAATTGCATAGGTTCCCCTATGGGACACTTATTTGCCAGAAAGGAAGTAAGAGTATGAAGGACCAAAGAAAACACATTTAAAAGACTGGTGCCTAATGCCACACATGCAAGGGTAGTTTAAAGGAAAATTGTCTCAATTTGAAATATACCTGGTCTTAAGAGCAAAAATTGTCTACAACGCTTCTGTGTATCTCTACAAACGTCTGGAAAAATCCTGATCTTAAATCCCCCCAAAAGACTTTTCTCTATTTTTGAAATTCATCTTCATCAACCAGTCCTTATCTGGAGTAAGAGCCACAACAGCTACCAGAGGGGTAGAAACAACAGAATTTGTATCCGAGGATTCCAGCACATCTGAAACATCCAAAGCGGATGTATTTTGATCTAAATTCCGTCAAGCTCTAGAGGCACCAAGGACTCTCCTCTCTCTCCTGGTGCCTCAAGCGGGAAATGAGAAGTCCCAGTTCTCACAAATGTGTTCATAGGACCAGGCCCAGGTATCGGCCTCTACTGAGGGGTCTGAGCAGAGGATTTGCCTATGCGCTTGGGTATTGTACAAAAATTGAGAACAAAAGATAGGTGAAAGAAAGTAATGCATCAGGTATATGAAGCTATCTTGGATCCCTAGAAAAGCAAAAAAAAATTCTTTACAGACTTCAATCAGCAAGCAAGGAAAAACAAATGGCAAATGAACAAATACAGAGAAAAATTGTTATCTCCAGAAACCATATGTGAATCAAACCTGGACAAATAAGTGGTTAAAGAGAGGTGAATTTAAACCCAAGTACATAAATGCTAAATAGTAATAGTAGTAGTAGTAGAAACTGATAGTTGCAGCCCAAGACAGTGGATTATAGATGAGATGGTTCACAGTATGCATAGAAAAATCTGGCATAACAGACATATTTAGATTTTGTAAGAAAGAGCTTGGTATGGTCATTCATCTCATAGATGGCTGCAAAGTTCTGATGGTGCAAAATAGGCACAACAAGATGGCTCATCTTATCCATTGGAAACTTTGTAAACATTATAGCATCACTGTACTGGAAAAGCATTAGGATTATAACCCTAAGAGACTTATGGAAAATGAAGAGGCTGTGATCACCTGGGACCCAATTCCAATGATAAAAAATTGGATACAAGAAGATTGCATGTAAAAGAGAAAAATACCAGAACGGCATTGATTATAGAGGTGTCAATCCCCAGTGATTACTCTGTGAATCAGGTGAAAAGGGAAAGGAATCATAAATACTAAGAAATGCAGCCTCAGACCAAAAAAAAATATATAGCAAAAGAAAACATAATTATTTTCCATTGCTTTGGGTGTTACAGACTTGATTAAAAGGAATTTTCAAGTACACATGGATAGGCTGCCTACATACATTACATCTTACAAACTCAGAAGAAAATAAATGTAATTTAATTTAGGCATTTATAATCTGCTTAACCATCAAGTTCAAGGCGATAAATAGAAATAAAACAAATCAAAAACAGGAAAATAATCTGATACGTTTTTTATTTGACTAACCTAATATCTATTTTGACAAGCTTTCAAAGTTAGAATCTCCTTCCTCAGGTCAAGATGAGCAAAATATGATAATACCAAAATATAAGTGAAACATGTAAGCATTCTAATTGCAGACTCAAGGGAAAGGTATGGATGGGGATGGGGGAGAGTAGTGTGAAACAGGAAGGGATGGATAAGTAATCAGAATGTGACAAAAGTAGGTGCCTTCTTGCCTAGTCAGAACACTGTCACCATGGTACTGCAGCATAGCCACTCACTTCTGTGCACTCACACAGCATTCCAGACTTTAGCAGCAGAATGAGTCTCACCAACAGAATCAGGACGTATGCTCTCTTTGCCATGCCTAGGAAGGAGGATGCTGTGACACCATGGTACACCGGGCATAGCCACTCACTTCTAGGCACACATGCAGTGTGCCAGGTTGTACAAGCAGAGTGAGTTCACAACCATAAAGACAAACTGCCCAATATTTAGCACTATTTAGCTGGACAGAACTGCTGGTGACCGGTTAAATAGCGCTTAAACGATATTCAGTGGCTATACCCCGCTGAATCTTCCTGGTTAGCAGCCACTGGATATAACTGTGATATAACAGGCTATCCACCGATTTTTAAACTGGGTTCAGTGGTCATTTTTTGGCCGCTTGAAAACCTGGTATATCTTGAAGATAACTGGCTAAGTTTGACTATTGACTTAGTTTGAGGATAAATGGCTAAGTTTGAATATTGACTTAGAAGGCTATCTCCAAACCGGCCAAAAATAAACCGGATATTCAATGCTGGTCACTGGAAACAGACTGGCATTGAATATCCAGGCTTTGCACCGACAGTGGCCCCAATGTGTCTGTTTTCTTTGCCCTGCCTTCCCCATCTCTACCAGACCTCTGTTCTTTCATAGACAAGCCCCTCACTATAGAGTTTGTATTTTGCAGTAGTCTGCAGTTGCAAAACACGTGGCCTCAGGACTGTTTCTGACACACAGAATGATTCAGGCAGCCCAGCCCCTCTCTACCTGTTCCTGATCCCTCAGTGTATTATTATTTGCTTTATTTCTGTCTAAGACTGGTTATATTTTTCAATTTTCACCTCGTTTTTTAAACTTTCCTAGCTTGCACCCTATCCCTCTGAAACCTAGGAAGGAAATGAACAGAAAATATTGAAGCCGTAGAAAATAGGTTTGCGATACAAGATGGTGGTGGTCATACCTTAAGTGTCGGGTCAGTTTTCTTTGTTGATGCCTAAAAGTAAGTCCTGGCTGAGAGTTTTTCTCAGCTGGTGGTTTCCTCTGGTCCAATTGACCGGCATTTGACCTGATCAACTTCTCAGGATGGAATCAGTGTGCTGTGCCCAGCCGTGTCCAAACCAATGTCTGGGGACTCAGTGTCTTCCTTCTCACTGGATATATCTTTGAGCTCAGACAGCTTTTCAGGCAGACATGAATCCCAGTCTGAATCAGATGCCGCAGTGGCCAGGTGCTGATTTGGTGGCTGCTGGGACACCATGGGATGACTCTTCCACTGCTAACCCCTGAAACGATTCAGAGGTGATGGTGAGACTACCAGTGTCTTCTCTGAAAGACCCAGCAGTGCTTGTGGAGGATTTGCTGACATCATAGCGAATTAAAACTCCTTTTGTGGCTTTCTCAGTATTTCCTCCAGGGGCTAGCAACTTTCTTCTTCCTTTTTGTTTTTAATTGAAAGTTTATTTTATTTGTACACATGGAGTGGCATTTTTCAAACAGACATACGAGTCAGAATAGGGCTATTCACATCAGAACGTTCCAAACGGACATAAATCTCACATATATTTTCAGCCGGTAACAGACAGTGCAGTTAAAGCTCACCACTGGCACTGAACCTGAGTATTCAATGGCGGGCCGTTTCTGGCAACTGGCTTTGAATATCCAGTTTCATTTTTGACTGCTAGTCTTTAACCAGTTAAGCTGATTTTCAGCACTCACTGGCCATCATTTAGCGCATAAAGATGGGACAGCTAGTTATACACTAACCTTGCCCAGTTAGCACTGAATATCAGATGCTAAGTATGACCTCCCCTGAAATGCCCCTGGAACACCCCCAAGATAGCCAATTCCCTGTTATGCGCTAACCATGAATATTCAATGGAGATAACTGGTTATCTCCCACTGAGCATCTGTGGATAACCAGTTATGTGCAATTAACTGGCCAGCAGCCATTGTCGACTGGTTAAATCGCTATGAATATCAGGCCCTTGGGCTTTAGTTGTGGGAACTATCTTCTATAATACTGAGCTTGCCTGGCCACGCTTGTGTAAACATATATCTGTTGACCACAAAAAGGGACTAATCTTTTTAAAAAAATAGAATTTCAAAATGTCCTTCTTAACTGCCTTGGATGAAAACGTTACTAACCTAGTGGCACATTTAGTAATAACATCTTTGGTCATTTCCAGAAACTGAGAGCTATTGAGGCTATCAGGAGAAGAGATTTGATTTAAATTTCCATCCTCCTGAAGCACTCTAGAGTCTTTAGGTACATAGAGGCTCGTGGGAAGCAGGCCGGCTAAGTCCCATGATTGGCGCTAAGTCCAGATATTCAATGCTGGGCAGTTTCTGGTAACCGGCATTGAATAATCAGGTTTCTTTGGCCAGATTAAACTTAACCAGCTATGTCAATCTTCAACGTTGGCCGGTTAAGTTTATGGCGGCTAACAATAGGGCTGCTATTTAGGTGGTCCTATTTGGCTGGCGAAGAACTGAATATTCGCAACTAAATGGTTATATCACATGATATAGCTGGTTAGCTGCTATGCACTAACTGTGAATATTTAATGGAGATAATCAGCTACCTCACACTGAATATTAGAACTTAGCAAGTTTTTTTTCTTATTTGTTTATAGCATTTATAACATTTTAACAAGTACACACTTGTAATAGAAACACAGAGAAAATATTCGTATAAAAAATCTTCCAAAAGCATCAAAAATATACACTCTTCTTTATACCACCAATACTAAGGGGAGGGGGAGCATAAATCAAAGGAGATAAAAAGAAAGAAAACAAAATGCATAAAGGAAGCTTTAGACTGATCTAATATTCCACTTAACTAATTTCCATTACCATTAGTTGTTGTACCACTAGTAATCTTTTTTAAATCTAAGAAGGTCCTCAGCTGCTGAGGTTCAAAAAAAGCATATTTAACACATTTACAAGGGTATGCTCTTAAGTAAGATGTCCCCAGAGCCCGTACTTCTGATTTCATAGCCAAGCATAATTTCCTTTTATCTTGGGTGTTCTTAGTCACACCTGGATAAATCCAGATTTTCTGTCCACAAAAAAAGACTGAGAATTATAAAAAAATAATCTCATAACGGCGTTCAGGTCCCATTTGAATACAAAGGACACCAGGAGTGTGGCACGGTTATCCTCCAGGATAAATGATATATTCTGTACAACTTCGAGACGCTGTTGAGGAATATAGTTAAATTGGTCCGGTAGTTCAGGTGAATTTTTTTTAACAATGATGGCATATAATATACTTTACTCAATGTAGGGATTGCGGATGAGGAATACTGTAATATTTCAATTAAATATTTCTTGAAGAACTCCACCGGAGACATACCAGAGACTTAGAAAACTTCAATACCCGAAGGTTTAACCTTCTATTATAGTTCTCAATTTGTTCCATCCTTTGTAATAATCTGGTTTTATCTTTTATAACTGCAGCAACTGAAGATTGCAAAGCTTTTATATCTTTACCAGTGTGTTCCAAGGATTTTAAATATTTTTGTCTATTTAGTTCCCAATTAGAAGTCAGCATATCTATTTTACTCACGATTAACGATGTTTCTTGAGCAGTTTTCAAAACCATTATAGGCAGAAACTGTACAGACTTAGTGCTTAGCAAGTTAAGTCCTATTTAACCACCCATGAGGCATTCCTGGTTGATACCATTTTTGGGGGACTGTTTTCTTGCAAATTTGACTGCCCCCTGCAGGTGTTCAACCCAGATCTACTATAATAAAACTCACCCTCAACGTTCTGAGGACACTGACGTCAGTGAAGCCAAGCCCTGACTTCCTTCAAAAAGGTTTGAAGGTTCGTGGTGGTGAAGCCACCAAAATCGCTCCGGGCCCCGCCCTCGAGGGCGAAGCAATGGCAGAACAATGAAGGGGTTGGCAGGGAGGGAGGCAGGGAGGTGGGGGGGAGGTTGGTGGGAAATCGCTCTGGGCCCCACCCTCGCGTCAAACGTCATGACGTTGGGGGCGGAGCTATGGCAGAATAACGAAGGGGTTGACCAGGAAGGGGGGAGGGGGTGTTCACGACGAAAACCTTGCTAGCGCCTGTTTCATTTGCTCTGAAACGGGCCTCTTTTACTAGTATTCAATGTTTTCTGCAACCGGCATTGAATATCCAGCTCCTGCAACACTAGCTAGTGCATGACTGGTTAAGTCAATATTAAGATTTAACCAGCCAAGGCTTAATGGGCAAAGATAGGACTGCTATTAATATGGTCTTATTTACCCTTAATATTTGCCCCTGCTGGCTTGATTTTCAGTGCTAACCAAGCATTTTCAGCGGTGATAACTGGTTAAATGCCACTGACTGGTTAACTCGCGCTGAATATCATCCGGAATCTCTTTTAGTAATTCCACAGCACCAGGCAATGGTGAAATAAATCTTTCAAGAATGAACACAAAAACTGTAATACAAGAATAAAGCAAATGGAAGCGGAGTTCCTGTTTATCTTCTGTTTTGACAAGAGAACAGGGTAATTATTCTTATTACCACCAAAAATGTTAAAATTTGAAAGTCTTGACTGCTGAAAGTCCTTATATCAAAGGCTTGAATGTTAAAGTATATAAATCTTTATCTGTCTATGCTGTAAGCATTCATACTTTAAATTGCTTTAGCAGAAGTTAATGAAAAGAGACGTTCAGCGACCGAAGCAGGCAATATTTTTAAGTTGTAACTCAGAATGCTATTACAGAATGAAGTTATAAACTGTTAACAATTCTACATATCCAATCTAGAGTATCTAAGTAATACACGGAGTTGTTGGGAAAGGCTTTGCAACATTTCCAGGAATCGAGAAACCTGTTGCCAAGCAACAAACCAAGAGCTCAGTATTGCATTGTATCTCCCATGCAAAGTGAAATCCAAAATATCTGTATTTAAACAGCTAGAAAAAAAATTAATTGCCTTCTTTTGGGGGGACGGAGAAGAGTTACATGTTTTATTAGTAAATAATGAGTCATCTAGTATAAGACAACTATCTCATTTTATTATGAAAGTGTACAAACAGTGAGAGAAATTATAGTTCAGTGAGTTCAGGAGTACCAAGAGAATTAAATTAGTGCTGTCATGATTTTTATCACTGTTTTTAGATTAGATCATAAGAACTACAGACCTGACTAATGCTGCATTATTTTAGGTAAGTGGCACATGGTGCAGTTTCAAAACATTTCTCCTAATTTACTCCTGAAGCTTTTACTTCATCAGCCAAAACAATCTTAAAATTGGAATCATTGCTGTGACATCCATTAGGTACATTTTCTCTTCAAACTGACTTTTGGTTGGCTTAATAATGCCTTCTCACAGTTAGAGAAGCAGTACTGCATTGTAACTTGTGCTTTATTCACATTAATAATCACATATTATGACTCCACAGTGCATGGTTCTCTCACCAAGAATTCACAATGTGGAATGCTAGACACATGGACTTCCACTTTCTGTTCAAAACAAAGGTATATGGAAATCCATGATGACAGAGGACTCCTTACACAATTCTGATACAGCATTGTTAGTTTTTCTTCTTGGGGTCACAATAAAGCTTGTTCTGAATAATTGGATGGCTACTATACATATTGATGTAAACTTGTGGTGGAATATGATATCTATCTATATCTCTGTCTATATCTATTTATCTATCTATAGATAGATAGATAGATAGATATTTAAACTGGTGATAGAATATTATATCTATCTATCTATGAAGAAATCTTAGACTTTAAATGATATTCAGTAGCTCAAAAGACATCCTGGAGGGCTACTTTGGGTGCTTACATTACTACTACTACTACTACTATTTAGCATTTCTATAGCGCTACAAGGCGTACGCAGCGCTGCACAAACATAGAAGAAAGACAGTCCCTGCTCAAAGAGCTTACAATCTAATAGACAAAAAATAAATAAAGTAAGCAAATCAAATCAATTAATGTGAACGGGAAGGAAGAGAGGAGGGTAGGTGGAGGCGAGTGGTTACAAGTGGTTACGAGTCAAAAGCAATGTTAAAGAGGTGGGCTTTCAGTCTAGATTTAAAGGTGGCCAAGGATGGGGCAAGACGTAGGGGCTCAGGAAGTTTATTCCAGGCGTAGGGTGCAGCGAGACAGAAGGCGCGAAGTCTGGAGTTGGCAGTAGTGGAGAAGGGAACAGATAAGAAGGATTTATCCATGGAGCGGAGTGCACGGGAAGGGGTGTAGGGAAGGACGAGTGTGGAGAGATACTGGGGAGCAGCAGAGTGAGTACATTTATAGGTTAGTAGAAAAAGTTTGAACAGGATGCGAAAACGGATAGGGAGCCAGTGAAGGGTCTTGAGGAGAGGGGTAGTATGAGTAAAGCGACCCTGGCGGAAGATGAGATGGGAAGCAGAGTTTTGAACCGACTGGAGAGGGGAGAGGTGACTAAGTGGGAGGCCAGCAAGAAGCAGATTGCAGTAGTCTAAACGAGAGGTGACAAGGGTGTGGATGAGGGTTTTGGTAGAGTGCTCAGAAAGAAAGGGGCGGATTTTACGGATGTTGTAAAGAAAGAAATGACAGGTCTTGGCAATCTGCTGGATATGAGCAGAGAAGGAGAGAGAAGAGTCAAAGATGACCCCAAGGTTTCGAGCTGAGGAGACAGGGAGAATGAGAGAGCCATCAACAGAAATAGAAAACATGAAAGGGAATCCCTCATTGCCATGACACATATTCTATTCACATATTTGTAATGTCATTAGTTATATCTTTTATTTTTTTCTCTTATTTTAAATTGTTTGTCTATTGATAATTGTTTAAAAGCAAATACAAAAAAAATTGAACAAAAAATAATCCAAAGATGCCTGAACATTGCAGATATTGAATATACATAGGTTGAAATTCTCAATTGCTAAGCAGATTGCTCTACATATCTAAACAAAATTACAATTTCTTGCATAATTCTCCCATGGTTTATTTCCCCACAGGGAGCTTTAAGTTAGGTAGAAGGAAGAGCATATTATTCTAGGGCTCGTAGCTATTATTTCTATAAAAGAAAAGTAATGGAGGGAGGGTGGTAAAGTCTGAAAAGAGTGATGGAAGGAGGTAAGAGAGAAGGGTAGAGGGAACATGAGGCAAGAAGGAGTGAGAGAGGTGCAGGAACATCTCAGGGATATTAGGTGTCCTTTGTCCTAAGCGATCCTTCAGTCTTACCCCTCCCCGCTCACCTCCTCATTAACGTTTGCCCCCTAAGCCACCCCTTGAGGGTTTGATAATTAAACTCAGTCTCACCCAGAACAATCCTATACAAATGCCAAACTTACCCAGTGATGCATTGAATATTCATGGCTAGCCAGCTATATCACACAATGTACAGTGGAGCACCATTGAGTAAGCGGTGTTCGGGAAGCATGGCTATGTAACTGCATACTGTTAGTGTGCTTATTACTGGTACAATAATAAAATATTATAGCATCAAAGATGTTGCTTTGCTTCATTTCCAAGCCAAGGAAGTTCGTTGTAGCTACCGCGTATTATTGAGTACTGTTTATTAAATTTACATGTCCACGGTTACACCAACCATAGACCAGATGTAACGAGGCCCCATCAATGCAGCAGAGATACATGTAACTTACAGTATTCTGTAACTTATGCACATAAGTGGAATCCTGTCCATGCCCCCTTGCATTTATATGCTATACCATTTATGCACGTTTTTAGGGGGTCTTGGCAATGATTAGTGCATGCTAAATGCTAGAGACACCCTTAGGAACATAACAGCACCTGTAGCGTTTAGCACATGCTTATTTTTAGCATGCGCTAAAAACGCTAGCGTGCCTTTGTAAAAGGACCCCTCACAGAATAGTGCTAGTGCTTATGGTTATGATTTCATCATTTATATTCCACCTTAAATTGAAGGAGTGGGAGTTTTTTGGCCAATGATTGAATTGTGCAATCCTATTATATTGTAGGATAAGGACTTGCAAATTGAATTTATGAGGTCTTTTTCTTCACCTTTTTGATAGTGGTAGTGATTCTTGGCAGGTAACCACCAGCACACAATTGAAAGTGTTTTACAGCAGAGTAATAGAACATTTGTTGATATCTACAGTAGCCTGGAAGTCATTTTCTAACATTTTGTTTCTGACTTATGATATGGTATGGAATGCATGGACCACTAAGCTCCAAAATACAC
Organism: Microcaecilia unicolor; assembly: GCF_901765095.1. Taxonomy (NCBI): domain Eukaryota; kingdom Metazoa; phylum Chordata; class Amphibia; order Gymnophiona; family Siphonopidae; genus Microcaecilia; species Microcaecilia unicolor. The sequence goes on from NC_044035.1 coordinate 60,142,918, forward strand.
ACTGCAGAGAGAAGCTGCTCCGAGTTGCTAGGATGTTGGCATACTAAGATATAGTAAACAAGTAACAACAAAAAATATCAGGACCAAATATTAAAAATGCAGGAATACACCAGTTTGCTCTACTAACCTACCTTTCATATAACATTAGCAGTATGTGTATGGCTCTTCAGCTTGGAGAAAAGATAGCTGAGGGGAGATATGATGATAGAGGCCTATAAAATAATGAGTGGAGTGGAATGGGTAGACATGAATCGTTTGTTTACTCTTTCCAGAAATAGTAGGGTAGCATTTTCAGAAGTGCTTCCCAATCCAAGCACAGGGCCCAAGAGACAGGCAGAGCTATGGAGTCTCAATGAATGGATGAGGTGATGGTGCAGGGAAGAGGGTTTTAGATTTGTTAGGGAGTGGGCAACATTCTGGGGAAGGGGGAGCATATTCCTGAATGATGGGTTCCACCTTAACCAGGGTGGATCCAGGCTGCTGGCAACAAAATTTAAAAAGGAGATAGAGCAGATTTTAAACTAGAACTTGGGGGAAGACTGACAGTCACTCAAAAGCGCAAGATTCGGAACAAGGTCTCTTTCAAAGATATCGCTATAACAGGGTGATTGGCTACATTTTTTTCCAATAAGTTACCAAGCTGTCAATGATTTCTGTGGTGTGTGTTTTCTTAACTACTTTTTGATAACAATAAATATTTTTCATATTTTTCTTATTTTGTTTTCTAATGGTAGCCTTAAATTGTGTATTGTATTATCATAACAGGGAAGAAAGGGCATCCCGATAATGAGGTTGCAATAGAGAAGATAGTAGACCAGGGGGCTCATTGTTCAAGAGAAAAACATCCAAAAAGTGGCATAAATCTGCATTTGGATGTTTTTCTCACAAAAAAACATCCAAACTGGTATTTTTGAAACTAATTTCTAGACATTTGTCCATGAAGTTCGTCAGAAGTACATTCAAATCACAAGGGGGCATGTCAGGGGCATGTTAAGGGCAGGATCTGGGCATTCCTAACAACTGGAACAAAACAAAAACATCCAGGGCTATAAGTTGGACATTTTGATCTAAACATGTTTTATTAACAAATAAGTCACAAAAAAAGTGCCTTAAATGACCAGATGACCACTGGAGGGAATCAGGGATGACCTCCTCTTACTCCCACAGTGATCACTAACTCCCTCCCACCTCACTCCCAAAAATGTGGTTAAAAACATTACTTGTCAGCCTCTATGCCAGCCTCAAATGTTATACTCGGGTCCATTAGAGCAGCATGCAGGTCCCTGGAGTAGTGAGAGAGTTAGAATATATTGCACTAAATGAAAAATTAGATAAAATAGGCATCTCTGAAACCTGGTGGAAGGAGGTTAACCAGTGGAACACTGTCATACTAGGGTACAAATTATATCACAGCGATAGGGTGAATCGAATTGGTGGAGGGGTATTATTATATGTTAAGGAGGGCCTTGAATCGAATAGCCTAAAAATTCTGCAGGACACAAAACACCTCTTGGAATCCCTATGGATAGAAATTTCATGTGTAAAGGGGAAAAGGATAATGATAAAAGTGTACTACCATCCACCTGGCCAGGATGAACAGACAGATGCAGAAATGTTATCAGACATTAGGGAGGTTAACAAACTGGGGAACACAATAATAATAGGTGATTTCAATTACTCTGATATTGACTGGGTAAATCCAACAACAGGGTAAGCTAGAGAGGTAAAATTCCTTGATGAAATCAAGGCCTGCTTTATGGAGCAGCTGGCTCAGGAACCAACAAGAGGGGGAACAATTCTAGTCCTAGTCCTTAGTGGAGTGCATGATCTGGTGCAGTAGGTAATGGTGCTGGGGCTGCTTGACAACAGTGATCGTAATGTGATCAGATTTGATATAAGCTCTGGAATAAGTACACACAAGAAAACCAATACGTTAGCATTTAACTTTCAAAAAGAAGACTTTAATAAAATGAGAACGGTCAAAAAAAAAAACAACTTAGAGGAGCAGCTGAAAAACTCAAAAATTTCTATCAGGTGTGGAAGCTGTTTAAGAATACCATCCTGGAAGCCCAGGCCAGATATATTCCATGTATTAAAAAAGAAGGAAGGAAGGTCTAACAACAGCTGGTATGGTTAAAAAGTGAGGTGAAGGAAGCTATTAGAGCTAAAAGAAAATCCTTCAGAAACGGAAGAAGGATCTGACTGAAAATAATAGGAAACAGCATAAGGAATGGCAAGTCAAATGCAAATAGCTGATAAGGAAAGCAAAGCGAGATTTTGAAAAGAAGATTGCATTGGAGGCAAAAACACATAGTAAAAACTTTTTGGGGTATATTAGAAACAAGAAGTTGGTTAAAGAATCGGACCGCTAGATGACAAAGGGGTAAAAGGGGCACTCATGGAAGACAAGGCTATAGTGGAGAGATTAAATGAATTCTTTCCTTCAGTCTTCACCACTTCAGGCACAGGCAGCTCCTTGTGACTCTGGGCAAGTCACTTAACCCTCCATTGCCCCATGTAAGCCGCATTGAGCCTGCCATGAGTGGGAAAGCGCGGGGTACAAATGTAACAAAAAAAAACAAAAAAAAAGGAAGATGTTGGAGAGATACCAATACAGTCCACAAAAGCAGAACACACGTCTTCTAATAGTTAAAAAGGCTTTAAAATACAACCTGACATGGCCACATTTTGCCTTTCTAGAGGCTGCTTCAGGGATGAGCAACTACTAGGGTTGTGCAGACTATGAAATATTACAGGAAGACCTTAGGAGATTGGAAGACTGGGCATCCAAATGGCAGATGAAATTTAATGTAGACAAATGTAAGGTGATGCACATTGGAAAGAATAATCTGAATTATAGTTGCCTGATGCTAGGGTCCACCTTGGGGGTCAGCATGCAAGAAAAATATCTAGGTGTAATAGGCTGAAATCATCTGCCTAGTGTGTGGTGGCAGCCAAAAAAGCAAACAGGTTGCTAGGAATTATTTGGAAAGGGATGGTGAATAAGACCGAAAATACTATAATGCCTTTGAGTAGTGACAGTAGAGAGGGGTAAAGGAGCGGAGGGGTAGGAAGAGTTTGGAGGCAATGATGGTCTATTACTTAGTAGGTAGGGCTGAGGAGAAGTAGGAAGTGATATTGTTCACCTGCTGTTAGTGATATGTAACCTGTCCTTAAAATTATCCATAGTACCTGAAGATTGGAAGGTGGCCAATGTAATGACAATTTCTAAAAAGGGTTCCAGGAAATTACAGGCCAGTAAACCTGGCATCAGAGCCAGGCAAAATAGTGGAAACTATTATAAAGAATAAAATTACTGAACACATAGACAAACCTGGTTTAATGGAACAGAGTCAACATGGATTCAGTCAAGGGAAGTCTTGCCTCACCAATCTGCTTCATGTCTTTGAAGATGTGAAGAAACATGTGGATAAAGGTGAGGCAATTGATGTAGTGTATCTAGATTTTCAGAAAGCTTTTGACAAAGTCCTTCATGAGAGACTCCTCAGGAAATTAAAAAGACACGGGATAGTAGGCAATTTTCTGTTGTGGATTAGGAACTGGCTAATAGATAAGAAACAGAGGGTAGGGTTAAATGGTAATTTCTCTCAGTGCAGGAGGGTGAAGAGTGGGGTGCCCAAGGGATCTGTGAGATTAAGAGTGAGGTGATTAAGAGGCTCACTTTGAAAGCACATAAAATTACAAAGTTACAGATAACAGAAAACTATTCAAAGTTGTTAAAACATATGCAGACTATGAGAAATTGCAGGAAGACCTTAGGAAATTGAAAGACTGGGCATCCAAATGTTAGAAGAAGTTTAATGTGGACAAATGCAAAGTGATTCACATGTTAGGTTCCACCTTAGGAGTCAGCACCCAAAATATATATCTAGGTGTCATTGTGGACAATACACTGATATCTTCCACCCAGTATGCGGTAGCAGCCAAAAAAGCAAACAGAATACTAGGAATTATTAGGAAAGGGATAGAAAATAAGAGAAAGAGTACTATAATGCCTCTGTATCACTCCATGGTGCAACCATACCTTGAGTACTGTGTGCAATTCTGGTTGTTGCATCTCAAAAAAGATATAGTGGAATTAGAAAAGGTTCAAAGAAGGGCAATCAAAATGATTAAGGGGAGGGAACTCCTCTCATATGAGAAAAGGCTTAAGAGGTTAAGGCTCTTCAGTTTGGAAAATAGGTGGCTGAAGTGGAAATGATAGAAATCTACAAAATCCTGAGTGGTATAGAACGGGTAAATGTGAATTGATTGTTTATCCTTTCAAAAAAGTACAAAGACTAAGGGACACTCAATGAAGTTACTACTACTAACTAGCATTTCTAAAGCGCTACTAGGGTTACGCAGCGCTGTACAATTTAAACATAGAAGGACGGTCCCTGCTCAAAGAGCTTACAATCTAAAGACAAGAGAACAATCTAAGGACAAGTGAACAATCTAGAGGACGAGTGAACAGTTAATCAGATAGGGTGGATAGATTGGGGCATTCTATCTATCTCGAGCGGTTAGGCTAGGTTAGGTTAGGTTAGGTTAGTTACATGGTAATACTGTTAAAACGGGGGAGAAATATTATTTTATTCAGGATCCTTTTACAGAGTGATGGTAAGCCCAATGCAGGATTACCGCTCACTATTCCAGGACTACTACCGGACCAACATGGCCTCCAGCGGTAGTTCTGGGTTGAGCACGCACCATTTCTGAGGGGCATTGCCACACGCTGCCGAGTTACCACTGGGTTACCATGGGAGCCCTGATTGCCACCTCATTGGGTGGCAGTAAGGGCTCCCCACTGCAACGGCTACACAGTAAGAGTTTTCTTACCACATGACCATTTTGTTTGGGGGGCTTTTTATCTGCTGCGGTACAAAAGGCCCTGGCGTGCGGGAAAACAGCCCCTACCGCTACCGCGGGACCCATTTTCCCACAGCTTGGAGAAAGGACCCCTCAATGAATAGTTAAACTTTGAAACTCTACCAGAGGATGTGGTAACAGCATTTAGCATATCTGAGTTTAAAAAGGTTTTAGACAAGTTCCTGGAGGAAAGTTTCATAGTCTGCTATTCAGATAGATATGGGGAAAACCACTGCTGTCCCTGGGATTGGTAGCAAGTAATCTTGCTCTGTATGAGATTATTCCAGGTACTTGTGTCCAGGATTGACCACTGCTGGAAGCAGGATACTGGGCTAGATGGACCATCATTCTGCCCCAGTATGGCTATTCTTATGTTCTTATAAGTGATGTGGATGAGGTTGCTAGTTTTGGGTAATTACCTTGGTTACATTTGCTGCATGTGTCAAGCAAACTTCAACATTCAATCCTGTGATTAGCAGAGGGCAGCCAGATACATGCAACTGATCATAAGGCTTCTGAAATTGTTTCCTTCAGCACTTTAGAAAGTAGCTGAAGGAAAAAGGAATATGCAGTTAGCATATCTTGGTTTAAAAAGGTTTGGACAAGTTCCTGGAGGAAAAGTCCATAGTTATTATTGAGATGGACATGGGGGAAGCCACTACTTGCCCTGAGATTGCTAGCATGGAATAGTGCTTCCAATTGGGTTTCAGCCAGGTACTTGTGACCTAGTTTGGCACTGCTGGAAGCAGTATGCTGGACTAGATTGACCATTGGTCTGACCCAGTATGGCTGTTCTTATGTTCTAATAATTGATGAATAAACTTTTGAGATAACAAAATTTTCATTTTGAGAGAATGTGCCTGGGTTTATTCATTTTCATGTTAAAGAATATACTGGCTTATTACTTTCTGTAAAGCAAGTAGTCCAAAATTTGACATGTAAAATACTGCTTTGAGACAAACCCACAATATTCAGCTTAATAACAGAGCTTCCAGCCCACGCTCTAATGTTGGTATAATTATACACAGGTGTTTCTATATGAATATACTACACTTTTAAATGTATGACTGATTGAAGGCAAATTTCCAATTCAAAACTCTCTGTAAAAAATAGAGTACTTCTAGAGATTAAAGAATTTAAAAATATAGCCATTGGCGCCTACTGTATTTGTAATTATTGTATTACAAAACTTATCTGATTGGGAATTTTTAAGCTCATCTTAAAACAGGCTTGTGCTCAAGAAACATACTGACCTTTAAACCTATGTTTCCCAAACTTGCTAGGTTATCACATGATCCATAATGAATATGAATGAGATAAACTGGGTCTTCAATCTATGCAAGTCTATGTAAATCATTTTCATGCATATTCATTGTGACAACCCTAAAGGCCCAGCTGGAAAGGTATGCTTACAGAGAGGACATAAAAACACTGAACAAAGCTGTCACCCCCAGTTCCCAATGTGATATAGGAAGGCAAGCACATTTTTAAAAATTGCTGCTCAGTGTTGTAGCAGGGGTCAAATAGAAAGCAAAGATTAGCTGTAGCAGGTATTTTCCAAGGACAACAGGCTGATTATTCTCACATCTGAGTGTTGTCATCTGAAGGAGCCAGGTATGGATGCTGACTGTGCATGCGCTGGTGCCTTTCTGCCTGAAGTGCGAGCTTGGGTCCTCCAGTCAGGTGAAAAAAAGCAAAAAGCCTATAACTAAATTCAACTCCTAGGGGAGGTGGGAGGGTATGTGAGAATAATTGGCCTGCTGTCCTCAGAGAACACCAACTACAGGTAGGTATCTTTGCTTTCTCCAAGGACAAATAAGCCTTCTTATTCTCACATCTGGGAATCCTTAGCTACCAGGCTCACCAAAACAAGAAAGCTAGGATAATTGAGTGTTGAAATGATCAGACTAAAAATTCAATCAACCTGAAACTATATTCATAGTAGCTGTTTAGGTGCAGCCTGGAACAGAATAAAACAGGACCTAGGATGATGGAGTAGGATTCTAGACACTGAACAAATTTTGCAGAATTGCCTGTTCGAACCAACTGTCACGTTGAGTAGCTTGATCGGGACAATAGTGGGATGTGAATGCGTGGACTGAAGACCACGTCGCAGCCTTGCAGATCTCCTCTATGGAGGCTGATCTCAAGTAGGCTACCAAAACAGCCATGGTTCCAACATTGTGAGCCATGACATGTCCCTCAAGAGTCAGCCCAACCTGAGCATAAGCAAAGGAGATGCAATCCTCTATCCAGTTTGAAAGTGTGCATTTGCCGATGTCCACCCCCCAGTCCGTTGGGGTCAAAAGAAATGAAAAACTGGGTGGACTGTCTATGGGCTTGAGTCTGCTCCAGATAGAAGGTTAAGGCTCACTTGCCTTCACAGATGCTCAACCTCCAGTCATTAGTTACCTATGAGTACTCCATAAAGATAAGGAGGAGGAGAAAACAAAATGAACAGTGTGTCCACAAATGTGTGTGTGGATGATGAGAGTGACAGTTCACACCCGACCCTGACTTTGCCCAGTTCACACTGATGTTTCCACCGTCCCACTCCCACTCTTCCACTTCATTTTTGTATACAAATTAAGCCCTGAATATAGCTTGAGCTTCATTTTGATTTATGACTGGGTTCTTGGATAATAAAGTCAAATATGGTGTTGTACTTAAATGTTGTGTGATATCTAAGTGGCCTAATTATACTACAACTAATTATTATAGAGCTATTTAAGTAATATCTTTTTGTAAGAATAATGTTTCTAAAAATCATATACTAAGTGATTTGTATAGCTGGGCGACATGCCATATATTAAGTGGGAGGTAGTTTGGATAATTAGTTGTGAAATGGATAATGCAATTCTTATGTTAGCTGAAGCAGGTGTTAGGAGAAGTTCTTTGCAAGATAACTTTGAAAACCATTTCCATTAATAAAACTGCTTTACCTGCTGAAATGGGCTTTTACAAAATTGCTTGCCCAATATGGAGGCAAATACATTCATGTACAACCTGTATGTGCAAAGCGCCCTCAGGGGCAGAGCAGGAGAGGGGTATGCAATTATATACATACTTTTGAAAGTTCCATTGTGTGCATGGATTTTTTTTTTTTAACTGAGAGTAGAGGAGTGTGGTAGCCGTGTTAGTCCACTCTTAAGGTTATCAATAGAAATCAAACAAAATAAAACATGGAAAAGAAAATAAGATGATACCTTTTTTATTGGACATAACTTAATACATTTCTTGATAAGCTTTCGAAGGTTACCCTTCTTCTTTCCGATCTGACGAAGTAGGGCAACCTTCAAAAGCTAATCAAGAAATGTATTAAGTTATGTCCAATAAAAAAGGTATCATCTTATTTTCTTTTCCATGTTTTATTTTGTTTGATTTCTATTTTTGAACTGAAAAATTGTGTGCACCAAATATCAGGTATATGTGTGCACATAGAGGGGCATAATCGAAAGTGGGTACCCATCTCCGTGGGCACCCATCTCCGTGGGCAGCCATGCGAAGGGGTGGGACAAACTGTATTTTCGAAAAAAGATGGGCGCCCATCTTTTTTTCGATAATACGGGTTGTGCGGGGCAAATGCCTAGGATTTCGGCGTTTTTGAGCTGGGCGCTATCGGTTTTCAGTGATAATGGAAACTGAAGGCGTCCAGCTCAAAAATGAACAAATCCAAGGCATTGGGTCATGGGAGGGGCCAGGATTCATAGTGCACTGGTCCCCCTCACATGTCAGGACACCAACTGGTCCCCCTCACATGTCAGGACACCAATTAAAAAAAAATTAAATAGCTCCCAGGTGCATAGCACCCTTCCCTTGTGTGCTGAGCCCCCCAAATCCCCCCCCAAACCCACTGCCTACAAGTCTACACCATTACCATAGCCCTAAGGGGTGCAGGGGGCACCTATATGTGGGTACAGTGGGTTTTGGGGGGTTTTGGAGGGCTCAACATTAACCAGCACAAGTGGAACAGGTAGGGGAGGATGGGCCTGGGTCTGCCTGCCTGACACCCACTGCACCCACTAACAACTGCTCCAAGGGATCTGCATACTGCTCTCAGGGAGCTGGGTATGACATTTAAGGCTCACATACAGGCTGTCAAAAAAAGTTTTTAATGTTCTTTTTTTGTGGTGGGAGGGGGTTAGTGACCACTGGGGGAGTCAGGGGAGGTCATACCTGATTCCCTCCGGTGGTCATCTGGCCAGTTGGGGCACTTTTTGGGGACTTGGGTCTTGAAAAAAAAGGGTCCAGCAAAAGCGACCCAAATTCTCGCTTTTCCCGCCCTTTTTTTCGATTATAAGCCGAAGGCGCCCATCTCTCCTCGGCCGATAAACACGCCCCAGTCCTGCCTTCACCATGCCTCCAACATGCCCCCGTCAACTTTGTTCATTCCCGCGACGGAGTGCAGTTGAAGACGCCCAAAATCAGCTTTTGATTATACCGATTTGGGCGCCTTTGCGAGATGGGCGCCCATCTCCCGATTTGGATCGAAATATGGGCACTCATCACTTTCGAAAATAAGGCCGATAGTTTTCCTGGGGTAGGCTCATTTTAATAATCAGGAAAGCAGAGTTCAAATCCCATTGAGGTTCCTTCTGATCTTCGACAAGTCATTTAGGGGTAATTCTATAAATAGGTACGTCCTTTTTGGTGCCTCAGTGCAGTGCAGGGCACTCTGATTCCATTATAAAATTGCAACCCCTGGTTCAATATGTATGCTTTGGCAGCTGCCTAGTGCTTGCCCCAATCAAATTATTGGTTAAGGCACCAAGGCCAGGACGGGATTACTCTGGGAGGCTGAATAAGCAGTTCAGACTTTTAAACTTCTCCACAAAAATAACTTAGCCAACTCCAATGCACTGTTCCCTCTAAGCTGAGTGGGAGTCCTCCAACTGCATTACTGCCAGAGGGGGGGGGGGGGGGGGGTGCTGCTTCAATATTGTGCTTTCAATTGCTGAGGACAGGCAGATTCCCTGGAGGCCTGCAAAGCTTGCCTGTGTCTCACTATTGAAAATGTGATAGTGAAACAGCACCTCCCACTGGCAGGAATGTAGGTGAAGGACTCCTGCTTAGCTTTGAGAGTGCTTGTATTTTATCTAAACCAGAACCTTTACTGAACGTCTTTAACTCAGTTGGTATTCAACCAGTGGCAAGGAATATAACATATAAAAGAATTATATACAAAGTCTCTCCTGTACTTCTCTCCTGTAGATTAATACTTCCTTACTCGTTTTAGTCATACTTCCTACCACCAGGTGGCAGGGTTCAATATAGTTCACAGATGTACTCTTCTCTGACAAGATTATCAATGAGGTTATCAAGTAAATAGCACTTATAGAATAGCATTCAGTAGCATAGAGACACAGTAGTTCTCTACTCAGATGTTATCTCATTAGAGGTCCTATTAGTTGTACCAGGACCCCTTGATAAATCCTGCTGGGTGATAAAGGTGTTATCTTTTAGCCTTAGATATCTTTAGATTGGTTAGCACAGGAAGATTTATTTGTTTATTTATTTATTTATTTATTTATTTTATTTATGACATTTGTATCCCACATTATCCTGAACAAGCTCAGGTTCAATGTGGCTTACATTCAAGAAAAATGTCAAAAATATGATACAGTCAGATAACCAATTATAATGTTTAACATATTAGGAATAATTATGGGTTTGTCATGAAGCTAGGCTAGAGTATTGGTTATGCTGAAATATATAAGACAGACGGCAACATTAGTTTATTGTGCTTTGATAAGATATATACTTAATCAAATTTGGATAGTACCAGAGATTGGATGATAGTACGAAGTGTGGAGGAGGCAACCTTTTTAATTTCCATAGTGTATGGAAGACGCTTAAGACTACCTTTGAGACCTGAGTTTCGAATGATAAATGCTGGTCGATGGTGATGCCTAGGATTTTCATCGATTGATCTAAGGCATACGTTGTGTTGCCAATAATGAAGTTTTTTTTAAATGAAATGGGTTGTTAAGGGTTGCTAAGTATGAGGAATTTAGTCTTTTCCTGATTTAATTTCACTTTGAAACTGGGTGCCCAAGATTCCGTCAGATCTAGGTTTTAATCTCAAATATAATTTCTAGTAATTCCCTTTTAAAGGGGATATAAATGGTGACATCATCACCATAGATGAAGGAATTAAATCCGTGAGCCTCCAGTAAGTAACCCAGTGGTGCCATCATGTTACTGAATAATATGGGTGACAAAGGATAGCCCTGTGGAACCCCACATATAGAGTTCCATGGTAAGGACATATGACCTGATTGTTTTACTTGGTAGGATCTTGATATTAGGAAACAGTGGAACCAAAGTGGTCTAATAAATGTAACAATATATTATGGTCAATGTTGTTGAAGGCACTGGACATATCAAATTGTAAAATTATAATTTTTATGCCCATACTCAACTCTTTTCTGAAATGTGCAGTAAGAATGGTGAGCACTGTCTCAGTGCTAAAGGATGGCTGGAAACCCGATTCTGTACTGTGAAGGATGGAAAAGGTCTGTAGGTATTCTATGAGCTGACTAGTTACTAAACCTTCCAAGCAGTATAAAATGTTTTGTACTTTTTTGGGATCTTGCCAGGTATTTGTGACCTGGATTGGCCACTGTTGGAAATAGGATGTTGGGCTTGATGGACCTTTGGAGGGGCATAATCGAACGCAAACGCCCATGTGTAAGAACGTCCATCTCCGAGAACGGGTCCATGAAGGGGTGGGGCGAATCGTATTTTCGAAAAAGATGGACATTTATCTTTAGTTTCGCAAATACGGTTTGTGCCAGGCAAATGCATTGGATGTGGGCGTTTTTGAGATGTAGGTGTTTATTTGAGCTGGGCATTTTCGTTCTTCAGCGATAATCGAAACCGAAGTGTCCCAGCTCAAAAACAACCAAATCCAAGGCTTTGGGTCGTCGGAGGGGACTAGTGCACTACGAATCCTGGCCCCTCCCACGACCCAAAGCCTTGGATTCGTAGTGCACTGGTCCCCCTCACATGCCTGGACACCAACCAGGCACCCTAGGGGGCACTTTTAAAAAATAGGAAAAAACATTAAATTACCTCCCAGGTGCATAGCTCCTTTACCTTGGGTACTGAGACCCCCAAATCCCCCCCCCCAAAACCCACCCCCCACAACTCAACACCATTACCATAGGACTTAATGGTGAAGGGGGCACCTACATGTGGGTACAGTGGATTTGAGGGGAGTTAGAGGGCTCCCATTTACCACCACAAATGGTACAGGTAGGGGGGGATGGGCCTGGGTCCGCCTGACTGAAGTGCACTGCATTACCCACTAAAACTGCTCCAGGGACAGGACTTGTTGCTGCTGTATAACCTTGGCACAGCAGTTCACACCGTAAGACTAATCTCGCTGAAAATGTCCTTTATTTCAATAACCGCATTTACTCACAGTTAACAGCAGATCAGAGGTTGTGCAGTAGGTCAGAGCTGGCAGAATGGTGTACAATGCCCTCTTTCAGCAACATTCTAGGTAAGAACTAAGTTCTGTAACGTGGCTAACACACGAAAGGGATCTAAAACGGACTTACAAAAATGGCCACTACCTCGTGGACTACCAGAAACAAAACAGGGCACACTCTGACCCAGTAAGCAGAGGGAAAAGCACCATGGGAGAAGAGCCTACCAACTACCAACATCGTGAGACTGTAACACAAGCTAGTGAAATCAAGGAGCCCAATACCCTACACTCACCACAATACAATGCTGATGTGACCCTGCAGTGCACCCGAGAGCCACATCTGACCCAGGGAAAGGCTGTGAGAGGATCGAACACATTCTGCTGTCATGGAGGTGGGTACAGAATTTGAGGGTGGCATAGAGGCTGGGAAATAAGGTTTTTGCAAGTGGGGTTTTTTTTGGTGGGAGCAGGTTAGTGACCACTGGGGGAGTCAAGGGAGGTGATTCCCGATTCCCTTCGGTGGTCATCTGGTCATTTAGGGCACTTTTTTGGGACCTGTTTGTGAGAAAAAAGGGTAAAAAAAAAGTGTCCTAAATTCTCGCTAAAAACGCCTTTCTTTTTTCCATTATCGGCCGAGCGCGCCCATCTCTGCTCGGCCGATAACCACGCCCCAGTCCTGCCTTCACCACACCTCCGACACGCCCCCGTCAACTTTATTCGTTCCCACGACGGAGTGCAGTTGAAGACGACCAAACTCGGCTTTCGATTATACCGATCTGGCCGCCCATGGGAAACGGATGCCCATCTCCCGAACATGGGCATTTTTCTCCTTTCGAAAATAAGCAGGTTGGTCTTTCCCAGTATGGCAATACTTATGTACTTATGTATATGCACTTTTACCAATAAAGGAATAGAGGCTACAGGTCTATAATTAGATGCTTTGCTTCATCTGGCCTTGGGATTCTTTGGGACAGGTGTTAGAATAATTTGCCATTATTTTCAGGGAATAGTCCATTCGATAACATGAAGGATAAGTAGGATTGTAAGCAATTGATAAAGGTCACTAGACCACCAGGGCCCTTCAAGGTAAGGGCTGCGGGGATGGTGGGAGCATATGGGGGGCAGCAGTAGCATCTGTGGGGGGGGGGGGTAGTGGGGGGCCCAGATCACTTTTAGTGCCTGGGGGCCCAGAGTACTCTCAATCCGCCCCTGACTCGAGCTAACCTTTAGTAAAAGACCCCCTTAATAATTTATGGAATGGCCCCAAATTACATGTAGTTACTAACAGAACTTCCCCTGCATAAAGCATTCTCTGGAGCAAGAGATTATCTTACATTACACTTCCCCAATTGCAGAAAGATTGTCTGTAAACTTCACCTACCTAGGCAATGAATGGTGGAATTCATTACCAAAGTCAATTAGACATAAATATAATTATCTACTGTTCTGAAAATCTTTGAAATCACACTTCTTTATCAAATTCTTGTCAGCAGAAATCTAACATTCCATTCATTTCTATACAGTGTCAATTTATAAGAAGTGTAGAATGTAATTCTGTACACATTAGATCAATTCTTTGATTATTTCAATTATATTGTACTTATAACTATAATCCTTGCATTAACTTAAATTGTAAGGTGCTCATAATAATAATTAATTTCTAACGCACTGTTATTATTATCTCTCCTTTTCATTGTTTTAATGATCGTTCTTTGCTGTACATTGTACCATTGCTACATTGATTATTTGTTGTAAACCACATTGAACTCAAGATTCCTTGGGATAATGTGGGATATAAATGTCACAAATAAATAAATAAGCATGGAAACTGGCAACCAGATGTCAGCATCTCAACTAAGAGTCTATATTAATATCATCGGTCTTATTACACAAACTCCAGAAAAAAAGAAAGCAACCAAAAAACTTCAGAAAATGGGAGTTTATGTAATAAGGCCAATGATAATAATATAGACTCTTAGTTGAGATACTGACCTCTGGTTGTCAGTTTCCATGCTTATTGAGCTTTGATGTTTATATTTTTAAAAAATTGGGTAGCCTCTTATGATCTGATTCAGTGACATCTAACTGGAAAACTATTTATAAGGTTGACACTTTTTTTTTTAAAGTTGGATTCCCCTGGTGATATTATTGTAGACTCAAATGGTGCAATGTCCATAGCTTTCAGAAAGACGTATGATTGATCTCATTAATATGGAGTCATAAGGTTAAGTGTTAATCTAGAGTTACTCCCGGGTAAACAATCTCTGTCTTAACTACAAGTTCTACCCATTCATTTGTAATGTAGTAGAAGGAACAAACGGCATATCTCAGTTAAGATGTAACAAAGAGAGGGAACCTAGTACATAAAAAGACCAAGCAAAAAAAACAGCACAAAGGGCCTTTAAAAACAAAAGGGAACACAGTTCTTTCATTAAAAAATCCTTTAATATTGAACTTTGATTGAAGAAAGACCCGACACGGGCCGTGTTTCGGTGCTACCACACCTGCGTCAGGACTTACACTGTTGCTGTGTGTGAGCTTTGCACTTCATTTCAATCGGAGGAACATATCATAAAAATTTTGGAAAGCATCAGCCTTTTGAAATTAGTCTGTTGAAGCCTTCTTTGTCACTGGTGTGACCCCTGACGCAGGTGCGGTAGCACCGAAACACGTCCCGTGTTGGGTCTTTCTTCAATCAAAGTTCTGTTTGTGCTGTTTGTGCTGTTTGTTTTGCTATATCTCAGTTAAGAAACATAACTTCATTTTTTTCATAATTCAGCAGCATCCCATGAGTAGACAGCCATTGCACTATCCCACTGAAAGCATTCAGCTATATTTGTAGCAAAAACACTAATAGTAAAAGGGGTATGTAGCATATCATCTGCGTAAAGATGGTGAAAAAATGCAAAAGTACTTAGAACTTCACATAAAAGTTGCAAATAAATATTAAAATAACAATGCAGCAAATGCAAAGACCCGGGGCACACCCTGAGATAGCCTTCACCAAGCTGAGGCTTTTGATCCAACTCTGACTTGGTGTTCCTGTCTGGCTAAATATGATTCAAATCACCATAACACTATTGGACCTATGAAAAAATTATCTTGCTGCAGTATTGTCTAGAGTCTAGGGTTCGTAATGTAATACAACGTATATTGTGACCCTAGAACGCAAAAATTTATTTTAGGGAGTGTGCTTAAGAGTGGAGAAAACCCTCAGAAACCTGGGACCAACAGTCGCAGGTTTAGAGCGGAGTTACTGATGTCATAAGTAACACACGCCCAGATTCTATCATAGGGTAAAAAACTCCACCTATATGTTTGTTTATGAAATTATATCAAACATATATGCCTGTTACTCATATTAAATCGTGTTTTATCAAGCATATGGGATACGGTCCTAAATAATTGCACTGTTAAACTTCCAGCATTGCTTTACTTGGAAACAAATTTAAAGTGAACACTCTTATCTTTATGTCCGACGGGGGCCACTGCCGTTTCACCCTTACAACAAGGCTTCCTCAGGAACAGAGTGTGGAGTCGCGATGCTGTGATTCTGTGAAAATAAAGAATTGAATTTAAGCTAAAAAGAACCAAGAAATGCACAGGAGCATAGACGCTTGAATCGGCTTACAGCTTGCCGGAGCACCAGTCCTTTCAAAATGGCGTCTCAGCGTCATCAGTGTGTCATCTGATGTTTATAGGAATCTGAAAGGACTAACAATACTCATTGGCTGATTGGCTGGAGAAAAATGGCTAGTGAACTAATAAAAGACATGCCAATCGATAGAACTGGTGCAATAACATCAAAGAAATGATCAGTCCAGCAGACCTTAGATCTGTGAAAAAACAAGACACAACACGGCTGCAAGGTCACTTCAAATGTGGCCTCTGCCCTATCTGTTCCATTACCAAACAAATCAAACAAATATACATTCCAAAGACCAATAAACATTATGTCCTCCGTCGTTTCACCAACTGTTGTTTATGCAATCAGCTGTCCCTGCGGGAAACTATATGTTGGGATGACCACTAGAATGTTGAAAGTAAGAATATTGGAACATCGTTCCAACATTCGCAGACAAGTTATTAAAGAGCCCATGGTAGAACACTGCATGGACAAAAATCATAGATTTGAAGATCTCCAATGCTATGCGATCGATAGAATCGACGCATCAAACAGAGGGGGAGATCGTAAGTTGAAATTACAGAGAAGAGAGGCTCAGTGGATATTTGATTTGGATTCATTAGAACCTAATGGTCTCAACAGTTCTATCGATTGGCATGTCTTTTATTAGTTCACTAGCCATTTTTCTCCAGCCAATCAGCCAATGAGTATTGTTAGTCCTTTCAGATTCCTATAAACGTCAGATGACACACTGATGACGCTGAGACGCCATTTTGAAAGGACTGGTGCTCCGGCAAGCTGTAAGCCGATTCAAGCGTCTATGCTCCTGTGCATTTCTTGGTTCTTTTTCGCTTAAATTCAATTCTTTATTTTCACAGAATCACAGCATCGCGACTCCACACTCTGTTCCTGAGGAAGCCTTGTTGTAAGGGTGAAACGGCAGTGGCCCCCGTCGGACATAAAGATAAGAGTGTTCACTTTAAATTTGTTTCCAAGTAAAGCAATGCTGGAAGTTTAACAGTGCAATTATTTAGGACCGTATCCCATATGCTTGATAAAACACGATTTAATATGAGTAACAGGCATATATGTTTGATATAATTTCATAAACAAACATATAGGTGGAGTTTTTTACCCTATGATAGAATCTGGGCGTGTGTTACTTATGACATCAGTAACTCCGCTCTAAACCTGCGACTGTTGGTCCCAGGTTTCTGAGGGTTTTCTCCACTCTTAAGCACACTCCCTAAAATAAATTTTTGCGTTCTAGGGTCACAATATACGTTGTATTACATTACGAACCCTAGACTCTAGACAATACTGCAGCAAGATAATTTTTTCGAGTTTCGATATAAGCAGAATGGCACAGAACCCTTGGAATTCTGGCTTCAGCTTTTCCAATGAACGAGTCAAAGACCTACTTAGTTTCTCTACGGAATTCAACACGGAACAACTCAGTTCCACCACAGATGTAGGGTGGAACAATATCACTTTGAAAAACAAAAACATAATTAAAATTGAATTGAACAGTGGTCTCCTTATAGAATACTGTAAAAAAGAAATAATCCCAAGGGGACTTCGAGTAAATAAGGCACCCCAATGCTTTGTTGAGGACAAAGAATTTATAGACAAATGGAACAGAATACTTAATAAATGCTCCCTAGACCTCATGCTCTTGATCATAGAGAAAAGTCAACTCAGTTTGAATCAATTAAAAGAAGAACTTGATCAAGATTTAACAAAACTAAAAAACAGTGTACAACTTGTAGACTTTGAAAAACAATACGCGACATTTAAAGATAATATAGACAAATTTAAAAACAACATTAAAAAATCTAAACTTAAAAAATTTGCAAGAGACGAGAAAGACTACAACTCTAACAACGTTTACCCCTGGATGTCAGTAGAAGAATCTGAACCTATTACCAATAAAAAAGAGTTAAGATTTCAAAGTTCATCGTCATCTGTCAGTAGTGAAGACTCTTCTGATCGCAACATTAGACAGTCTTTTTTAGGCAACAGAGGTCAGAGGCGCGGAAGAAACAATCGGAGAGGGAGCACAAATCAAAGAAGCAGACCGTGGACTCGGTCCCAAAAACAACAGCAGTGGTCATAAATTTATCCAATCGTAACTTAACAACTGTAGAAGAGAAACTTCTATCGAAGGGTTTATCGTTTGTCCCTTCTTCTCATTTCAACGAGTTTCAGTTCTATATTGATCTGGAAAAATTCTTACGTAAATTACAACTCAAAGACTTTTTTCACGAACGAGCTGAAACCCAAGACCGAACTATAATCAAACCGAAATCCATTTGGAAACCTCCGACTCCACCAGCTCCAGCTTTAACCACTTTTAAAACCATGCTTGCACACGACTTAGAAACACTCAAGATAAAACATAGGCAATTCTCTCACAAAAAATTTAATTTGTCTAAAGAAGAAATGTCAGCTTTAAAAACATTACAAAATGATGATAACATCATTATAAAAAAAGCCGATAAAGGAGGAGCGGTTGTACTACTCAACCGCACTGATTATATCAATGAAGGACTGAGACAATTGAACGATCTGGATTTTTACAAACTGTTAAAATTGAACCCCACACATAGGCTACAATCTTTGATTAAAAGAGTTACAAACATTGCACTCAATCAGGGCTCCATCACACTAAAAGATAAAAAATTTTTGTGCAAAGAAAATCCTGTTGTCCTGGTGATGTACTTTCTGCCGAAAGTACACAAACAACTGATTAATCCTCCAGGCAGACCTATTCTTTCAGGGAGGAATTCTGTCTTAGAGCCGCTGTCAACATTCGTGGACACGTTTTTGAAATCGGAAGTCCCTAAACAACCATCTTACATCAGGGACAGCACACATTTCATTTGTAAATTAGATGAAGTCGTTTTGGAGCAGCATCAAATAACAATGGTAACTCTTGACATCTGCTCCCTATATACCTCCATCCCTCAAGACGATGCTTTGAATACAGTACATAACATACTTGACAATAGGGAGAGACCACATCAGATCCCAACGGAATTTTTATTAACCCTCACAAGGATTGCAATGAAAGAAAATTATTTTGTGTTCAACAACAAATTCTATTTGCAAATCAGTGGAGTTGCAATGGGGGCTACCTTTGCTCCCTCAATTGCAAATCTTTACATGTCAGAATTTGAGAAAGAATGGATTGACCACTCCCCCTTCTCTAAAGCCATTATCACATGGTGGCGTTACATTGATGACGTTTTCATGTTATGGGGAGGTTCCTCTGTAGAACTCAACAACTTTATGACATGGCTCAACAGTTGCAGCGATAACATCCAATTTACAGAGCAACACTCCACTGATTCAATTCATTATTTAGATGTGGAAGTGAGATTGATTTGTGATCATTTTGTTACAAAGGTGTATAAGAAAAGTACGGATAGGAACACATTTCTCCACAATTCGAGCTGCCATCCTAGACATTTAAAGAACAGCTTACTTTTTTCTCAAATGCTGAGATTAAGACGCATTTGTACAGATTTTTTGACCTTCAAACAACAAGCCAAGAAACTAATGGACGATTTGGCTGATAGAGGTTACTCTAGATCCACACTCCACAAAGCATATCAGAGAGCTAAATTCAATAATAGAGAATTACTTTTGACCACCACTGCTCAAGACAAAGATAATGAAGAGATGTGTACTATGGTCATGCAATACAATGAGGCTAGTCCTTTTCTAGCCAGATTAATTAAAAACAGATGGGACATTGTACAATCAATCCCTGCTTTCAGGAACAGCAATTTACGGATAGCTTATGCTAGGTGCAATAACATCAAAGAAATGATCAGTCCAGCAGACCTTAGATCTGTGAAAAAACAAGACACAACACGGCTGCAAGGTCACTTCAAATGTGGCCTCTGCCCTATCTGTTCCATTACCAAACAAATCAAACAAATATACATTCCAAAGACCAATAAACATTATGTCCTCCGTCGTTTCACCAACTGTTGTTTATGCAATCAGCTGTCCCTGCGGGAAACTATATGTTGGGATGACCACTAGAATGTTGAAAGTAAGAATATTGGAACATCGTTCCAACATTCGCAGACAAGTTATTAAAGAGCCCATGGTAGAACACTGCATGGACAAAAATCATAGATTTGAAGATCTCCAATGCTATGCGATCGATAGAATCGACGCATCAAACAGAGGGGGAGATCGTAAGTTGAAATTACAGAGAAGAGAGGCTCAGTGGATATTTGATTTGGATTCATTAGAACCTAATGGTCTCAACAGTTCTATCGATTGGCATGTCTTTTATTAGTTCACTAGCCATTTTTCTCCAGCCAATCAGCCAATGAGTATTGTTAGTCCTTTCAGATTCCTATAAACGTCAGATGACACACTGATGACGCTGAGACGCCATTTTGAAAGGACTGGTGCTCCGGCAAGCTGTAAGCCGATTCAAGCGTCTATGCTCCTGTGCATTTCTTGGTTCTTTTTCGCTTAAATTCAATTCTTTATTTTCACAGAATCACAGCATCGCGACTCCACACTCTGTTCCTGAGGAAGCCTTGTTGTAAGGGTGAAACGGCAGTGGCCCCCGTCGGACATAAAGATAAGAGTGTTCACTTTAAATTTGTTTCCAAGTAAAGCAATGCTGGAAGTTTAACAGTGCAATTATTTAGGACCGTATCCCATATGCTTGATAAAACACGATTTAATATGAGTAACAGGCATATATGTTTGATATAATTTCATAAACAAACATATAGGTGGAGTTTTTTACCCTATGATAGAATCTGGGCGTGTGTTACTTATGACATCAGTAACTCCGCTCTAAACCTGCGACTGTTGGTCCCAGGTTTCTGAGGGTTTTCTCCACTATTGGACCTATCCCTAGTGATCTCAGATACCACAAGGAGAATCCATGCTGAATGAAATCAAGCGCTGATGAAGGCCATTATTTTAGAAAACCTATTTGTGTTTTGGCATCTGAAAGCTGGCATTTAGACATCCATATTGCATGGATGTCCAAATCTGAATTTTATAAAGTCAGGAAATGGACATCTATAATTACAGTATATTCTTATGGTAAGGGGGTATGGTCTAGTGTGTTTTGGGTGGGACTAAGGATGGGTCATAATATGGACATCCAACTCTGATTTCAGAAGGAGAAGGGACGCACATAGATAGACATTGATATTTAGAACTGGTACTTGGCAGTTCCAGTTTACAGAAAGGTGCTCTGATTGAACAGCTGTCCACAAGGTAAGTCATCTATTAATCTCCCAATGGTTGTGTCCCCCTCCCTCCCCCAAAATATGAACCTTATAAGGGATACCAGTCTGTATGACAGCTTCAGGAACTATGGATGTTCATGGTACTAAAGTCTTTTTAAAATTAACTTCTTAACAGACCTTTATTCAGGTATGAGGAGCAACCTAACACAGGGGCATAGCCTTTTGGGGGAACCCCGGTTGGACTGGGGGGTCAACATATTCCTTCCTCTTCCTCCCCCCACCCCCACGCCAAACATACCTTTGCTGGTGGGAATGTTGTGGCCTCGCCTGCCACAGAAATACAGTTCCCCAGCCACGCCCCTCCTTCTTGCATGTTTCTTTAATGAGAAGTCAGTGGCATGTTGCCAACCCCAGAACTCCATGAGCATGCTCAGTTTATGCAAGAACTGAGTATGTGCGAAAAGTCCCAATGTCGCAGCTGTAGACACACTGCTGACTTTTGCATTAAAGAAGCATGCAAGAAGAAGAGGAGCAGCTAGGGAACTGAATTTCTTTGGCTAGCAGGGCTTTGGCATCCCCGCCACACATTTAGAGTGCTGTAGTTCTGGAGGGTGGAAGGTCCTAGGCCCTTAAGGACCCCTCGTGTCTATACCACTGGCCTAATGGTTAAGGTAATTGGTTGAGAGTAAAGGGATCGAATTCAAATGTCACTTCAGCTCTTTGTGTAGAGTAAGCGTCACGTGCTATTTCGGAAAACACTGGACAAAATGTCTGCAAATATATCAATGTCACTGACGCTATTTATTCTAAACATAGCAACTCTGACATAGAGTGGGACTGTGGCAGTTTCACAGAGACTTCTGAGGAAGGCCTTATTCCCGAAACATGATTTTGTGTAGAGTCTTGATTCTGCCTATCAATTGAAATCTAATTTTACACCTTGAAGTTGAACTTAGCACCATTCATCACCTTTGCTGTGTCTGGTATTCTTCGTTCCTGCAGAGGAACCTCTTTCTTATGCCTTCTTAACCAAACACACCATACCATTTCTTGGGGTCTACATTCCCATATAACTCACTCTACACCTACATAGTTCAGCTAGTTGGTGAGTTACCAGAGAAGTTCTGCTACCTGATGAAAAGGAGATGCTTCTATATTATTTTTTTTCAAGTCTTTAAGGGGTCCTTTTACTAAGGCACTCTAATAGATTTAGCATAATGCTAATAATTAGCATGCGCTAAATGATAAGATGTCCATAAGAATATAATGGGTGTATTATCATTTTGCGCATGATAATTGTTAGCACATGCTAAATCTATTAGCGCACCTTAGTAAAAGTATACCTAAAGTTGATTAATTGCTTTTGCTTTGCAATCACTAAAGCAATTTAGCATAAAATGAATCTGTTAGTACAATTTCTATGCTTCATAGAGCTGAGCTGGATAAATAACTGTGCCTTGTTAATATTAATAGTTTTATTGATATTAATAGGTTTTAACACCATTTTCCATAGTTAATAGGATTTTGTACCCATCACACTGAAATGTAAAATACGATTAATAACTTGTAATCAAATAAAATAGGAAATACACTGTGCTATTTTATGACAGGCTATAGAAGTTTATGTTCTAACAATTTTTTTTCCTACAACAATATCCCAACTTACTGAAGGATACGGTTGAATATTTTTTTAGTTTCTTCAAAATTGTGTTTAAATAATGCAAAAAACCTGCACAGTAAATAAGTTTCATTTTCAGTCCATGAAAACTAGTATATTATCACTACAGCTTGCTAGCATATAGCACATATGCAAAAGCTTATAAGACTGCTGAATTGGGCATGCACATGCAGACAAAAATCATGTTCACACTTGCAAAATATGGAAATGATGTGATAATGAACTCATTTCCTATTATTGCCCAATGCAAAAAGAATCATTAAAATGGCAGAGGTTGACAGTCTTCAGTAAATTTAACATCAGCTTGGGGTATGATTTAAAAATTTATATGCTGATGAAGCCAACTCACCTTGTTATGAGTGAGAATAGCCATAGGCTAATTGGACCTTGGAAACAAAATTGTTTAATGTTTAAAAGGATTTGCTATTCTGCCTCTACTGGGTGGGTGGGTGGGGGGGGGGGGGGGGCAAAGCAGTTTACAATAAAATACAAAGATTAAAAATAAGAAAAGAACTCCATTATAGGACGGTTACAAATATTCAAGGCAGCAAACAGAGAAAATAACCAGGTTCCTGACCATAAACAACAGAACCAGTAATGTAAGAGCCGAAGGCCAGTGAAAAAAAGTGTGTTTTTAATTACGCTTTAAGGGGCCCTTATACTAAGCCACGTAAGCGTCTACACATACCTAATGTGTGCCAAAATGGAGTTACCACGTGGCTCTTGCTGTAATTTCATTTTTTACGCGCATCCGGTACGGGCATCTGAAAAATAATTTTTATTTTTGGATGCATGTATTGGAAGCGTGCCAAGTGGCATTTGACATGCGTAGGTCATTACCGCCCGGGTACTGCATGAGACTTTACCACTAGGTCAATGGCTGGTGGTAAGGACTCATAAGCAAAATGGACATGTGGCAATTTTCACTTTGCCGCATGTCCATTTGCGGCAAAAATTTTAAAAGGCATTTTTTGCAGATGCACTGAAAAAATGACTCTGCGCATGCCCAAAACACGCATCTACACTACCGCAGGCCATTTTTCAGCGCACCTTTGTAAAAGGGACCCTAAACTTCTTTGGAGGCTGTTCTTGGCATAATTTAACAGGGAGGGAATTCCACAGAAAAGGGGCGAGAAAGAAGAATGCAGAGTCTCATGTGCATTTCAAGTGGCCCGAGATAGAATGGGAAACACAAGGGGCTAGATTCTAAATATGGTGCCTAAAAAAATTGGCAACAACTGCACCAGAGGACTCAATTAAATAAAACCGGGGCCAAAAATCCCCCACTCACCTCTATTCTATAAACCGTGTTTAAAGTTAGACACATTTTTTAGAATAGCACGTACACCCAGGAATTGCATCTAACTTTAGGCCCGGCCATTGACCTCAACTGAAACATGGTGCAAATCCTCACCCCTAAAATGGAACATCATTCTGGGTCATAAAATCAGCAAGAAATAGGCAAGAGGATGTTTTCACATATTAACTATCAGGGCCCAGTTTACTAAGGCGCATTAACATTTTTAATGCGCCTACAATTAGCAAACGAACTAACCGTGTAAGCGCCTATAGGAATATTGTAGGTGTGTACATAGTTAACGTGCATAAGTACATAAGTATTGCCATACTGGGAAAGACCAAAGGTCCATCGAGCCCAGCATCCTGTTTCGAACAGTGGCCAATCCAGGTCACAGATATCCGGCAAGATCCCAAAAATGTTCAAAACATTTTATACTGTTTATCCCAGAAATAGTGGATTTTCCCCAAGTCCATTTAATAACGGTCTATGGACTTTTCCTTTAGGAAGCCGTCCAAACCTTTTTTTTAAACTCCGCTAAGCTAACCGCCTTTACCACATTCTCTGGCAACGAATTCCAGAGTTTAATTACACGTTGAGTGAAGAAAAATGTTCTCTGATTCGTTACATGGTTAACACGCATTAAAGATGCTAACGTGCCTATAACGCGGCCTAGTAAACAGGGCCCTTAATGCAGCAGTTAAACAAAATAGTAATCTGCCCTTTTACTAAGCAGCGTAGGTGCATACGCACGTCCTACGTGCATCAATTGTGAACTACCCCCCGGCTACCGTGAGGCCTGGGAGGTAACTTCATTTTTTAAACATGCCCCCTTGGCGCACGGGAAAATTTCTGGAACATGGTGCTTACTGGGAGGTAATCAGCATTGCACACGCATAGACCATTACTGCCCAGTTAACGCGTGAGACTTTACCACTAGCTCAATGGGTGGCGGTAAGGTCTCAAGCCCAAAATGGACGCGCGCCAATTTTTATTTTGCTGCACCTCCATTTTTGGCCAAAAAAAGGCATTTTTTGCAGGCGCACTGAAAAATGGATCTGCGTGCATCCAGTACATGAGTCTACACCAGCGCAGGCCATTTTCTTGGCGCACTGGACCCCTAAATACCACTACAAGCAGTTTATTTGTGTTAGTAACTTTTTTTTTCTCTGCTTTTACTCCATGGCAGCCCTCACAAAAATACAGATAACATTCTCAAGACTTAACGCAGACATTCTGCAGGTATCATATGCAAAATATTTATGACACTTTTTAGTAAATAGGAACCATGAAGGGGCATTTTCCATATGCAAATCCTCGCACCTAAAATATCCGCCTTATTCTACAACTACGTGCATAAATTCTAGGTACATCCATGATCCACCCGTGAACCTCTCATTTCCACACCGCCTGGCTAAGCTACACAGTTCTGAGCACTATTCGCTTAGGGCCTAGTTTACTAAGTGGCATTATAGGCACGCCAGCGTTTTTAGCACTCACTAAAAATTAGCTCATGCTAATACTACAGAAACCCATAGGAATATATGGGTGTCTCTAGCATTTCGCGTGCACTAATTTTAACGCACGTTAAAGTCACTAGTGCACCTTTAGTAAACAAGGCACAAAATATTTTTAAAATAATTCTAGTATCATAGTATATTATTTTGTTTTGGTAATATATGAGACTTCCATTTTTTTTTATATTCCCATGAATTTAAAATGCTTGTCATGCATTAATGACATCATTAGCACATGGCCATTAACAAAAATTATAACATGAGCCCCGAAATTGACATAAGCTAAAAAAAAAAGTCCTCTGAAAACACTAAATGCTTATGTGCAAATTTAATTTATCCCTATGTTCTGAAGACCTCAGCCAAGCGGAATTATGGAGCATGTAATTGTTCCAGTAGCCACTCTCCTATTGTCACCGGTCTTCATGCATTTTTTATTATTTATTTATTTTCTTTTACTTTCTTTTATAAATATATGTTCCCAATCTGTAACTTTTGGGCAGTTTCAAAATATATTAAAGGCAATAATGATTCCAAATTATAAATTGTAAAATTCCCCTGGAGCCGACCCATTCATGAATCAGATTTGGAGGCAGTGTATGCAAATCAATCTCAAGCACAATCATTGTGGATATCCTGAAAACCTGACTGGCAAGGGGGTACTCTAGGGCTGTCTAGAGAAACACTGGCCTAGGTTATAGAATTTCATAGTAAATGATAGCAGATAAAGACCTGAACGGTCCATCCAGTCTGCCCAACAAGATAAACTCATACTTTATATGTATGCCCGAGTTTGATTTGTCCCTACCTTTCTCAGGGCACAGACCTGTACTAAAAGTTCTGAAGCTAACGTCGAAGCCCCTTAAAATTTATACTCCAGCCCATCCATATCTATTCAGTCACAATCAGGGCACAGACCATAGAAGTCCATCTTGCACCGGTTTTACTCTCCAAATTCCAGCGTCGCCACCCAATCTTCGTTAAGATTCTATAGATCCATTCCTTCTAAACAGGATTCCTTTGTGTTTATCCCACGCATGCTTGAATTCCATTACCGTTTTCATCTCCCCCACCTCCCGCGGGATGGCATTCCAAGTATCTACCACCCTCTCTGTGAAAAAATACTTTCTGACATTACTCGTTATATTACCCTTTATATGTTTTCCAAACAACTTTAAAAATGATCCTAAGCCTCCAAGGCCTGGTGAAACATGATCACTGAGCTTCAGGTCTCTAGGAATCCATGTTGCAGCATTCTGAATTCTTCTTTGACTTACCACAGCAGCTTTAAGATTTTCTGGATGAGCACGAAGGCAAACCAATGACCTGACTGTCCACAAGTCTAATCAATGAAGTTGGTTATCATATACAGGGTCAAGTCCCAGCATCTTCAGGAGAGCTACATTATCTTTGCCTTTCCCCTTTTCCCTCCCTCCCTCCCCACCCCTCTTTTTAATTTTTTTTTCCTTTTGCTGTATATTTGATATTTGCTTAGGCAGGAGCAAGTGCCAATGACTCCCATTCTCTCCCCTGTTGCAGTTTTTGTTACACTTAGCTCTATAGTGGTTGGTTTCCTTAACCACATAAGAGGTCTTTTACCAAACCTTAGCTCGAGTTATCTGCAGCAGGGCCTATTTTATTCCTATGGGCCTTGATGCAGATAACTCGAGCTTAGTTTGAGTAAAAGACCCTCATAGTTTGCTGTTCTAGGGTAGGAAGGCATGAGGCTAATTTTAATTTGACGGTGCAAAGAAAAGCTACGAGAATGGTATGGGATTTGCGTTACAAGACATATGAGGAGAGACTTGCTGAAATAAACATGTATACTCTGGAGGAAAGGAGAAACAGGGGTGATATGATACAGACGTTCAAATATTTGAAAGGTATTAATCCGCAAACGAACCTTTTCCGGAGATGGGAAGATGGTAGAATGAGAGGACATGAGATTGAAGGGGGGCAGACTCAAGAAAAATGTCAGGAAGTATTTTTTCACGGAGAGAGTAGTGGATGCTTGGAATGCCCTCCCGCGGGAGGTGGTGGAAATGAAAACGGTAACGGAATTCAAATATGCGTGGGATAAGCATAAAGGAATCCTGTGCTGAAGGAATGGATCCTCAGGAGCTTAGTCAAGATCAGGAGGTGGGGCTGGTGGTTGGGAGGCAGGGATAGTGCTGGGCAGACTTATACGGTCTGTGCCAGAGCGGGTGGTGGGAAGCGGGACTGATGGTTGGGAGGCGGGGATAGTGCTGGGCAGACTTGAACGGTCTGTGCCAGAGCCGGTGGTTGGGAGGCAGGGCTGGTGGTTGGGAGGTGAGGATAGTGCTGGGCAGACTTATACGGTCTGTGCCAGAGCCGGTGGTTGGGAGGCGGGGCTGGTGGTTGGGAGGCGGGGATAGTGCTGGGCAGACTTACACGGTCTGTGCCCTGAAAAGGACAGGTACAAATCAAGGTAAAGTATACACAAAAAGTAGCAAATATGAGTTATCTTGTTGGGCAGACTGGATGGACTGTGCAGGTCTTTTCCTGCCGTCATCTACTATGTTACTATGTTACTATCCTGCTTATAATCGAATGAAAAAAACGCCCAAGAGTCGACCTAAATCGGGAGATGGACGTTAATCTCACAAAAACGAGTAAATCCATATAATCGAAAGCAATGTTTCAGTGCGTCCGTGTCGCTCGTACGTGGACGTAAAAACGTCCAAATAAGAGGCGTGTCGGGGGCGTGTTAGGGGCGGTGATACGACGTGGCCGGGTACAACGTATAACGAATAGCGAAAGGGCTCTGGTTGAGCGGGAAGATGGGCGTAATATGATGGACCCGAAATAAAAGCGACCAGAGCAAGGGGGAAAGCGTCTTTAGACCCATTAGCGATTGTGTGTAGTTGGAGAGTGGCGATATTGTTGGTGGAAGAGCGGAAGTGGTGGTTGCAGAGAGAAAGCCGAGCGTGTTGAGTACCTGTGACGGTCGTCTGTGTGCCCTGCCTCTTTTTGTGTCATACCCTTTCACCGTTCCTTACTCCTACTCCTTTGCTCCATCGCCCCCTTCCCCTCCCCCTATCCCTCCCCATTCACTCTTCCCACGTGTGTACTCTATTCCCTGACCTCCGTTTGTCTCTGTGTTCCTGTACTGTTTGGCGAGTGAGTGGCCAGAGGGCGTGGTGGCTGGAAGTGACAGATCTGTGTGTGTTGCTGTTTGTTTGACTACTAGTCCTAATACTTGCACTGGTGGTGGGGATATGGATGCACTTAATGCACTTGTGGCATGCATGCTACACGAAGAGGCCACCCACCGCAGGAGGTATTCACGGCCCCGAGTGTTTAGGCCCCGCACCACCTTCCTACAACTCACTGACCAGCAGTGTCTAACAAGGTTCAGGTTTGATAGGGCCACTATTCGTCAGCTGTGCGAGCAGCTGACACCCCTCCTTCAGCCCCAGACACGTAGGAATAACCCCATCCCTGCCCACCTCAAAATCACTTCCGCTCTCTCTGTCCTGGCCACTGGCAGTTTTCAATCCGTATTAGCTGCTAACACAGGCCTCACCCAGGCTTCTATTTCACACTGTCTCACCCAGTTCCTGGATGCCTTCATGACTCACACCTCACACTACATCACTTTCTCCACCACCCCCCAGGCCCTGCACAACAACATGGCCGCCTTCTATGCTGTTGCTAGATTCCCCTCGGTCATCGGTGTGATAGACTGCACACACGTAGCCCTCAGACCCCCCCGGGCACACGAAGCCACCTACAGAAATAGGAAGGCATTTCATTCTATGAACATGCAAGTTGTATGTGATGCCCAGGGGGAGATATTAGACGTGTGTGCCAGGTACCCCGGCTCCAGCCACGATGCCTACATCCTACAGCACTCGGGCATCTTCCGCAGGTTCCAGCGAGGGGAGTTCATTGGTGGATGGCTACTAGGTAAGTGCAACATGCATGTACCACCCATACTAGACCTCCTCCACTGGGCAACCCTCCGCCCTGGCTTCCTCCACCACAACCCACTATCCAAATCCCCCCGCCCCCCCTGTACCTGCTCCAAGCGATACACACTCATCTATCTCATTCTGCTTTTCTGCAAAGGTGACCGAGGCTACCCGCAGAGGACATGGCTTATGACCCCCCTGATCCACCCACAACCAGGGCCAGAAGAAACCTACAACAGGAAACATCGCAGCACCCGGGGGATCATTGAGCGCACCTTTGGTTTATTGAAAAACCGCTTCCGCTGTCTGGACCGGTCTGGAGGAGAGCTGCTCTACAGTCCAGAAAAGGTGGCCAAGATCTTTGTGGCGTGCTGTATGTTACACAATTTGGCCCAGCGCAGAGGACAGCCTCTCCCAGAGGAGCCACAGCCACCACCAGAAGAGGCCCCAGATGAGCTGGAAGAGGAGCCCCCTCCACCCCCAGCCCACAGAGCAGAGCTCAATGCCTACCAGCTTGGCGTAAGAGCAAGACAAAGACTCATTGAAACAAGTTTTAGGTGAATGTAAGTGAACATTTATTTTGTACATACAGTGCATATGTGTTTGGTCAACCCCACCACCACCACCACCACCACCCCCCTCCCACACCCACCCCCCTCCCACCAACCCTCACCCTACAGCATGTCCCATCATTTTCCCCTTCCCTTCCCCCGTCCCCTCCTACCCCTCCCACGCCCTTCCTTTGCAGCTGGTGCGGCATTGGAAGTCTCTTCTGAGCTGCTGCTCCCAGTGTCCTCCTCCCTATCCCCACGGCAGCCTGCGGCTTCGGCTGCACCGTGGAAATCGGGCCACCTTCTTGCTTCTAGTGGTCTGGCCACAGGACCCAGAATGGGAGCAGATTTCGCGGGTGCTGCAGGAGTGGGTGCGGAGGCTGAGGAGCGCAATGCCCACCTCTTAGCTGGTGGTTGCTGGTGGTCAGTGGAGGAGGATGTTGATGGCAGGGGCTGCTCCAGCAGCACGGGGGCTGGAGTAGGCGCGGTGCCCTGAGGGCGCAGGTGTTGGATGCTCTGCTCCAGCCGTCTCAGTTGCTGGAGCACCTCCTGGTGGCCTTCACGGTGCGCCTGGAGGAGTTCCTGGTGTGCTCGCTGCTGTGCCTCCAGTGCTTGGCGCTGCAGCTCCAGTTTCTGCTGGCAGTACTCCTCCAAGCGCACGTTGTGGCGGAGTAGCTCCGTGGCCAGCCGCAGGAGTTGCCTCCTTTGGCCAGATGGCCTCTGGCGGGGAGCTGGGCCCTCCTCCTCCTCAACAAAGTCCTCCGGTGCTGGAGGTGCGGCCTCTGCTGGTGCAGGTGGTGGTGGTGGTGGCAGAGGCTGGACAGCTGGTGCAGGTGGTGGTGGACGCGGAGGATACACAGCTGGTGCAGGTGGTAGAGGCTGGACAGCTGGTGCAGGTGGTGGTGGACGCGGAGGATGCACAGCTGGTGCAGGTGGTGGAGGCTGGACTGCTGGTGCTGCAGGCTGTGGAGGTTGAGGCTGGACGGATGGTGTAGGGCGTTGGCCTTGCAGGCCACTAGGGCCAGCCTCCTCTGAGTCTTCACCTGTATAGCACAAGAGTGAGGAATAGTGTTGGTGCAAATAACCCACTTTTGTCTTTCAGCATTCATATACATTGTTATGTCCCCCAACCTGATGACCCAGCAAAGAGATGGTGAGGAGGAATGGAATTGACACGGGTACGAAAGAGAGAGGCCCGCAGGCAGCTGGGTAGAGGTGGTGGATGAGCAGCCAAGAGAAGGACACCACTCACAACGTTGTGCTCAAGCTGTTAGTTGTATAATTGTTAAATTGAACAACATTGCAGCATGTGTTGTGTTACTACTGACTTGCTAAACTGCATAGAACTGCTTTATGACCCCCATTACAGGCTCCTTCAGTTGAATGCATGTGGCCCACACTCAGTAGAGCACAGAGATCACAGGAGGAACTAGGCACAGTTTGGTAATGGGAAAATAGGAGGGAGTAGTAGGGAAGGACGGCCCCCAGAGTTCTGCCACAGTAGTAACCTACACACACCCATAGGAGCCAACTGGAAAGTAGTATTGGGGGTGCTAAGCCCAGTGACCAACACTCCTCCCTGCACAGCTACATGATCTTTCCTCAATATTGGGGGTGCTCACACACACACACAGCACCCACCCTGTCTGCTTGCTCCTATAACACACATGACCACTACCACTACTCAAATAGAGCTTACAATTAATTCTATAAATATGGGCACACAGGACAAGTAAGAGGAAACCCAATGACAACGGTAGGGATAGGGAGTAAGAGTAGACAGCTAGTGAGTAGGGGTTACCAGGTCACAACAGCATCATAAAGGTGGCCTGTTAATATACATAAAGACAGCCAGAGATACTCCCCCCCCCCCACCCACCTATCTCCCTCCCTCCTCCTGCCCCCCACTCCTCACCTCCCTCCCCCTGACCCCAACTTCTATAACACAAGTGTACTGCAGCACAACAGATACCCCAACTGCATAATGAAACACCTACCTGAGTCCTCAGCCTGGCCCGAGGTGTCCATGGAGCCAATCCCGTGGATGCCCTCCTGGGGTAGGAGGGAGTACACCATCAGCTCCATGGGTGTAAGGTTGGCAGTGTCATTGCCTGGGGGATTGGCCCCCGCCTTCCTCCGAACATCCCTCCTCAGCTTCCGCCACTTCCTCTTGCAGTCCTCCACGTCTCTCCCAGCATGGAAGACAGCATTCAGGCTGTCCCGTACTGCCTCCCATTCCCGCTGCTTTACTGTTGCTGCCAGCCTCTGCCCTGTGGGAGCAAACAGACTCCGGTGCCGCTGTACAATTTCTTGCACCAGGAGCTCCACCTCTGCCTCGAGAAAATTACCCTTCCGGGTCGGCGGCATGCGTGGTGGCATTGTACCAATGGGGTTTTCGAAAATACGG